>NC_073271.2:40702204-41401371 GCF_029289425.2 Pan paniscus
CCTCCAAGGCTGAAGACCAAGTGGGGTCTCAGAGCTGTGGACAGAACTTAGAAGTCTATGGACCCAGAGCCGATCTGTGGCCATGTGGGAGTCACCTTAAGGCCTAGGGACAAGCCGGGCGAGGCCACAAGTTCACAGGCAACTCCTTTCACTGCTATAGTTCAGAATCACACTTAAAAACCAAGAGAATTGGGGCAGCCACAGTGATTGTGAGCTAGTCACCAAGTAATCCATTTTAAAAGTTGGTTGTCTTAGGAGTCGATTACAGAAGAACAAGGATGCGTCTTTGATATTTACCTGCTCCTTTACCTTCCCCTGTTCCTCCTACTCCTTCCTGCAGGTCAGGGCCCACCTGGCCTCGTCCTAGTCAACCTAAAGGACATCCGTGCACGTCACCTGCAGCGCACATCTGCAGGGGAGGATTTCTCCCAGCTTTTGCTCTTCTGAACAGGTTTTTACCTCAACATGTTTTGAAGGATTTTTTTCATAGGTATAGAATTCTGGGTTGGCAAACTTTTTTTCAGCATTTTAAAGAAGTCATTCCATTGTCTTCTGGCCTCCACTGTTTTTGCTGAGAAGTGAGGGATTTTCTCATCCTTGCAAGAACCTTATACCTTGTATGAAAAGTGTCTTTTTTTTTTTCCACTGTCTTCAATACTTTTTTGGTTTTCATTACTTTTACTATTTGATGCTTGGATATGGTTTTCTTTGTATTGATCCTCCTAAAGGTTCTGAGATTCTTGGGTCTGTAAGTTGTTATTTTTTTAATCATATTTGGTGCCTTGGGCCATTATTTTTTTGAAACTTATTTATGGTTCAGTATTGCTCTCTTCTCTTTCCGAGGTTCAAACTACTAGTATGTTAGACAGTTCAGTACTGTCTCATATGTCTTTTCATTTTTCTAGATTCTTTCTCCTCTTCTTGAGACAAGATAATTTCTACTGGTGTGTCTTCAGGTTCACTGATTCTTTTTCCATCTGACTCCTAACCCCAAATCCCAGACCCCCCAGCATGGGATTTTGATGCTTGGTTCTTGGGTCCTCATGATCTGACCAGTTCACCTGCACCCATGGCCCAACACCCAGAGTGCAGGATTCCTGCCTCCCCTGGACATACCAGTTTCTGAAGCAGCATCCTCACTCTCTCCATGGCCACATTGTCTCCTCACAGACGCCCCCCAGACCACCCACCAGCACCCCCATTACTATCTCCTGAACCCATTTTCCCCAGCACTCAGCCCTGTATGGAATTATTTCATGCATTCATTTCTTCCTTTACTCATTTATTCATTGCCCACTGCTAGAATGCTCTTGAGGCCAAAACCTCGTTGCTGCTGGTACACAATATATATTTGTTGCATGAACAAATAACTTCTTGTATAGATTACTCTATGGCAGGGTTGGCTAACTTTCTGTAAAGGGCAGACAGCAAATATTTTAGCCTTTGCATGTTACAGTCTCTTCCATAACTATTCAGTTGTGCCACTATAGTGCAAAAGAAGCCACAGACAACACATAAACTAATGACATGCTGTGATCCAATAACAGTTCATTTGAAAAACAGGCAGTAGGCCAAATGTGGCTCACAGACGATAGTTTGCCAACCTATGCTTTAAAGTTTTACTCTACAAAATTAAAGCTCAAAATACATTATTGCCTCAACATCTTCCTTGATAGCATGAAACAAAAGTGAAACAACAGGATTCGGTACCTTGAGTCGAGCCAGTGGTGCTATGTGCACAGTAGTAGCCCGAAAAATATTGACAAAAAACCTGCATAACGTCAAACCAGAACATCCTGTTTACAGAAGAAACTAACCTCAAGGCTGAAGCTATTTATGGTGGAGCATGACGTGGGAAAGTACACGCGGGAAAATAAGATGTTGGGAAACACAGTGGAAACAACCACAAGGAAGACAACAGTTGTGTTTTTGTGTTACCCAGATGCCGGGACCCAGGTATAAAGACCACCAGAGAAGCAGCTTCCAGACATCACCATCCTCCTCCCCAGTACCAGCCCAGCCACACGCCACCATGTGCCACACCAGCTGCTCCCCAGCCTGCCAGCCAACCTGCTGCATATGCAGCCCCTGCCAGGCATCCTGCTATGTGCCCGTGAGCTGCCAGTCCTCCGTGTGCATGCCCGTGAGCTGCACGCACATTGTGTGCATGGCTCCCTCCTGCCAGCCCTCCGTGTGCGTGCCCGTGAGCTGCAGGCCCATCATATATGTGACTCCCTCTTGCCAATCTTCAGGGTGCTGCCAGCCCCCCTGCACCACTGTCCTCTGCAGACCCATCTCCTGCAGCACCCCTTCCTGCTGCTGACCAGCTGCTCCTGGTACACGGGGGTACACACCTGTATCCCTCTGTGAATAAGCATCTGGTGGACCCCCAGATTGCACACATAGGGCAGATGAAAAGCATGCTCAAGGAAACCTCTGAACTCTGGGGTGAGAACGTGGAAAAATGATTCAGACCTTCCGTGACCCTGGGAACCCCCTCAAGGAAGTCTTGGCTGCCAGAGTCCTTCTCTCACTCCAGCAGGAAACTAAAACCCATGTGAGCCAAATAAATCGGCTGTCCCTATACACCTCGTCTCTCTCTTTTATCTTCAAGTATTTCGTAAGTTCTTTCCTTGAAGGTACATACCCACTTTAATGGCAGCAGCACCTCTTCAGAGAGCCACCTTCCTGATGGCTGAGCTGAAGTGGAGGGTCCTTGGTTGGAGGAGTGGCCTGAAGCTTCTGTCCCCCGACTCCCTCCCCAAGCCTTGCACTGTGGGGTAATAAGATGTTGGGAAACACAGTGGAAACCACCATGAGGAAGACAACTGTTGTGTTTTTATGTTACCCAGATGCCTGGGACCCGGGTATAAAGACCACCAGAGAAGAAGCTTCCAGATGGAGGGTGTTGGGGGAGGGTAGAAGAAAACAATCCTCTACCCAGAAGGATGGACAAGAAATAGTCCTGGGCCCCAGATCCCATGCAATACCTCAAAGGATTACTGTGGCAAAGAGGGGAGGAAACTCTTTCAAACAACACCCACCACAAATACAGAGCAGAGTTCGTCTGTCCCCGGGAGGGGTAGCAGGAAGTCCAAGAAAGTCTCATTCTCCAAGTCCCACATGCAAAGGGCCTGCCTAAGACTGACACTGGACCAGGACAACAGAGAGCCCTCCTTTCTCCAGCTTCAGCCTAGCAGGCACAGCTCAATAAGCAACGTCAGCCTGCCTCTGGGGAAAGGCAGAAGTGTGTAGAGATCTCCTCTGAATGTCAGGTATGCAGGGGCGTGTGAAACTTAGGGTGGAGCAAAAGCGCTGACCTCCCCACCCCTCATCCTAAGCACAAGCACTGATACACCCTAAGCACAAGCCGTTGGTGCACTGAAGGTAACCACAGTAACAACAAAACCCAAACCACGGTCAATGTCTGACCAGATTGACTCATCCACCTCCCCCCACACACTAATGACCTGACAGAAAAAGAGACACGCGCATTTCCAGAAGGAACTGATGATGTCTGATATTCAATAAAAAATTATAAGATATGCAAAAAAGCAAGGAAAAACCAAGCCATTGTCAGGAAACAAAGAAATCAATAAAACTGGATTCAAAAGTGACCCAGGGGCTGGGCACAGTTCACCCCTGTAACCCCAGCACATTGGGAGGCTGAGGCTGGAGAGTCGTTTGAGCCTGGTGGTTCAAGGCTGCAGTGAGCTGAGATTGCACCACTGCACTCCAGCCCGGGTAAAAGAGCAAGACACTATCTCTAAAAACAGAAAGTAAAAAGTAAAATGACACAGGTGTTAGAGCTATCAGGTATAAACTTTACAATAACTATAATGAATAGATGAAAAGATCAAGAGTAAAGCATTAAAAACATAAATGAACAGATGGGTAATTTCAGCAGAGAAATGGAAACTATAAGAAAGGTCAAGTGGATATGGTAAAAATCAAAATACGGTATCACAGATGGCTTCCTTCAGTGGGTTCATCAGTATACTTGATACAACCAGGTGTGGAAGCTTTGAATTTGAAGACGTGTAAATGTAAATTGACCAAATTAAAACACAAAGAGAAACAGAAAGAGAAGGGTGGAGGGAGACAAGAGCAAAACATCAAATCCTCATTTATGGATGTAATTGGAGTCCCTGAAAGAGAAGAAAGAGAGGGCAGGGCAGAAGAAATATTCAAAGAGGTAATAGTTGAGAAATATTCTAAAAATAATGAAATACATAAAGTCCCATATCCAAAAAGTTCAGAGAACCCCAAATTGGGTAACTATATCCCCACCACAAATGACTAGACATGTCACATTAAATCTGTGACTGACAAAAACCAAAGGTAAAAAGGGAAATCTTGAAAGCATCAATATTTTAAAAGCAGACTACGAGCATAAGGACAAAGGTAGAGTTTACATCAGACTTCTAATCAGAAACCACAGGACCGAAAGTACATCTTTAAAATACTGAAAGAAAATCCGTTGACCCTATGACACTAAAAGTGTCTTTCAAAAATGAAAGAAAACACTTTTTCAGATGAACAAAAACTGAAAGACTTCATTAACAGCACACGTGCACTATAAGAAATTCTTAAAAAATTTCTTTGAGCCAAGGAATATGATAGCAGAGAGACACTTGAATCCACACAAAGAAAAGACCACCTCTTGGCTGGTGCGGTGGTTCACGTCTGTAATCCCAGCACTTTGGGAGGCCGAGGTGGGTGGATCACCTGAGGTCAGGAGTTTGAGGCCAGCCTGGCCAACATGGTGAAACCCCATCCCTACTAAAACTACAAAAATCAGCCAGGCATGGTGGCGGGCCCCTGTAATCCCAGCTACTCAGGAGGCCGAGGCAGGAGAATTGCTTGAACCCGGGAGGCGGAGGTTGCAGTGAGCCAAGATCGCACCACTGCACTCTGTCCTGGGAACAAAAAGAAAAGAAAGAAAAGAAGAGCTCTAGAAATTATTTTAAAAGAAGATAAATATAAATAGGCCGGGCGCGGTGGCTCACGCCTGTAATCCCAGCACTTTGGGAGGCCGAGGCGGGCAGATCACGAGGTCAGGAGATCGAGACCATCCTGGCTAACACGGTGAAACCCGTCTCTACTAAAAATACAAAAAATTAGCCGGGCGTGGTGGTGGGCGCCTGTAGTCCCAGCTACTCGGGAGGCTGAGGCAGGAGAATGGCGTGAACCCGGGAGGCAGAGCTTGCAGCGAGCCGAGATCGCGCCACTGCACTCCAGGCTGGGTGACACAGAGTGAGACTCCGTCTCAAAAAAAAAAAAAAAAAAAAAGCATTATAACTAATTGACTGTCCAGAGCAAAAATAGTGACAGTGCATTGTGGGATTTTTAACATAAGTAAAAGTAAAACATGGCAACAATAACACGAGGGATATAAAACAGGACATGGAGGTACACTGCCGTGAAGTCCTGCCACTTACAGATGAAGTGGCGTCATATTACCCAGAGGTATCCTGTGTTACAGTAAAGGTATGTATTGTAAATCTTAGGCCAAATAAGTTTGAAAAGATGTATTAGGCTATTATCGCCTTGCTATAAGGAAATACCTGAGACTGGGTAATTTATAAAGAAAGGAGGTTTAATTGGCTCACAGTTCTGCAAGCTGTACAGGAAGCATAATACTGGCATCTGCTCAGCTTCTGGGGAGGCAGAATTGTGAGGAAACTTACAAGCGTGGTGGAAGGTGAAGGGAGAGCAGGCACACATCACGTGACCAGAGCAGGCGAGAAAGACGGGGGCGGGGGGGGGGGGCGGGGGGGGGCCACACGCCTTTAAACAACCAGGTCTCCCAAGAACTCACTCACTGTCACAAGGACAGCACCAAGGGGATGATGCTAAACCATTAATGAGAAATCCATCCCCATGATCCAATCACCTCCCACCAGGCCCCATCTCCAACACTGGAGATTACAATTCAACATGAGATTTGGGCGGGGACACAAATCCAAACTATATCAAGATGTATACAAAAAGTAGATATAAAAGGGAATAACTAAGAATACTAAACCAAAAAGTGGCATAGAAAGAGGGCAAAGATAAAAAGGAACAGATGGAACAAATAGAATACAATTAGCAAAGTGATATTTTGCTAATATTAAATTAAATGCAAATTAATTTATTAAATTAAATTAAATGCAAATCATCTAAACACCAAAACCAAAAAACAGAGATTTTTAATTGGATTAAATAATTCAGGACCCAACTATATTCTATCTACCAGAAGACTCACATTAAATATAAAAAACATAGATAGGTTAAAAGTAAACAGATGGAAAAATACACCACACAAACATTAATTAAGTAAAATTGGAATGGCTATATTAATATCAAACAAAGTCAACTTCACAAAAGAAATATTACCAAGGATAAAAAGGAATATTACATAATGATAAAGCATCAATTCACCGTGGAAAAAACAATTCTAAATGTGTAAGCACCAAACAGCCAACTTTCCAAACACATGCAACAAAAAAACTGAGAAGGGAAAGGAAAAACAGATAAATCAGATTTGTCATTGGACTTCAGCTTCAAGAGAACAAGTAGACAGAAAATCAGGAAGGATACAGAAGGCCTGGACAACACTGTCAATCAACTTGACCTAATGGGTATTGACAGAACACTCCACCCAACAATAACAGATACACATTCTTTTCAAGCACATGAAACATTCACCAAAAAGACTATAAAGTGCCATAAAATAAACTTCAACTCATGTAAAAAAGTTGAACTAATACAATGTATGTTCTCTGACCACAAAGAAATTCAGTTAGACATTAACACGAAAAGGATAGCGAGAAACACCCTGCAGAACTGTAAAGTAACCAACACACTTCTAAATAACCCATGGGTCAAAGAAGAATCACAAGAGAATTTAGAAAATATTTTGAATTAAATACAAATTAAAAGACAACATGTCAAAATATATGGAACATGGCTAAAATAGTGTTTAGAGGGATAAAATTATATCATTAAGTGCTTATATTCACAAAGAAGAAAGTCCTGAAATCAATTATCTAAGTTTGCTCTTTAAAGAAAAAAAGCAAATTAAACTCAAAATTAGCAAAAGAAATGAAATAATTAAAAATCTGCAAAAAAAAATGAAGTAGAAAATGGAAAAGAATTCAATGAAAGCAAAAGCTGCTTCTTTGAAAAGAACAATGAAATGAATAAGCATCTAGCCAGACTGAGCGGTAAAATTATAATAAAAAGAAAAAAAAGACACAAAATAGCAATATTAGGAGTGAAAAAGAGACATCATTACAAATCTTACAATTATTAAAAACATGATACAGGAATGATGTAAACAACTTCATACCATTAAATTTGATAACATACATAAAACTGGCACATTTTTTAAAAGACAAAAGTATGAAAGCTTATTCCAGAGAAGTAGGTAGCCTGAATAGTATCATATCTATTAAAGAAGTTGAATTTTCAGTTAAAACTTTTCAACAAATAAAACTAGGGGCAAATGGCCTCCCTGGAAAATTCTACCAAACATTTAAAGAGGAAATATAACCAATTCTACATGAACTCTTCCAGAAAATAGAAGGAAAGGAATCATTCCCGATTAAATTCATAGAGCCAGCATAATCTTGATATCAAATTTGAACAAAAGTATTATAGTACATAGTATATAGAAAACTATATACTATTAATAATATCTCTTATGAATATAGATGCAAAATTCTCAACCAAATACTAGCAAATTAAATCCAGAAATATGTAAAAGAGATAAAAGGTCGTGATCATGTGAGATTTATCCCAAGAATGCAAGGTTGGTTCAGTGTTAAAAAATCAACTTATAATTCACCATATCAACAGACTAAAGAGGAAGAACCATATTATTATCTCAATAGATTCAGAAAAGGCTTTTGACAAAATTCAACATCCATTCAGAATAAAAACTGCTAGCAAACTAGAAATTAAAAGGAACTTCTTTTAAAGAGCATCTATGAAAAACCTATAGCTAATATCATACTTAATGATGAAAGACTATATGCTTTCCCCTTAAAATCAACAACAAAGCAAGAACATTCACTTTTGCCTCTGCTATTTATTACCATACTGGACTTCCTAAACAGTGAAGTAAAAAGCATGCAGCCTGGAAAGGAAGAAATGACACAGTCTCTATTAACATATTACATTATTGTCTACCTAGAAAATCCCCAAAATTCTACAATAAAGTTACAAGAACTAGTAAGTGAATTTAACAAGGTCAAAGAAAAAATGCCAATATACAAAAATCAATTTCATTTTAATATACTAGCAATGAACAATCAGAAATTGAAACTTAAAAATAGTACCATAACAGCATTAAACTTATAAAATACTTAGGGATAAATTCTGGGGGAAATATATAAAATGTATACATTGAAAACTACAAAATATTGATGAGAAGAATCAGAGAAAACCTAAATAAATAGACCATGTTATGGATTGCTGGATATGTCGACTCTCCCCAAATTGATCTATAGTTTCAATACACTCCCAATCAAAATCTCAGCACAAATTCTGTAGATATTGATAGGCTTATTCAAATATCTATATGGAAAGACAAAGAAACTAGAGTAGCCTAAAGAACTTCTTAAAAGAACAAAATTGGAGAACTCACACTAGCTGATTTGAAGACCTACTATAAAGCTGCATTTATCAGGGCAGGATGGTGTTGGCAAAAAGACACTTAGCATATGACCCAGCTATTCCACTCCTAGACATTTACCCAAGAGAGAGAAACAAATACGTCCATGCAAAAACCTGGACTTGCTAACACATGCCCCATGTGGAGCACTAGCATCACAGAACTTGGGCTCCAAGTGGCCCCGAGGGCCCCACAGCTCCGGAGGGCGGGGGCTGAGCCAGGCCTCATCCATGCTTCTCTGTGCACAGGGCAGGTAGGTTCTCCAGAAGCATTTTTTGGTTACCAACCCTCCCTCCTCTCATGCTCTGATTTCCAGTTTCACCTCTAACTCCCAGCCTGGGGGACCAGAGTGCTTATGTGCGTGCATAAGTGTGTGCACGTTGTATAGTGCACACATTGGGTGTGTTCATGGATTCGGATGTGTTCGGCTGCAAGCATTTATATGTCTGGGTTGATTGGTTCCATTTCTCACTCAGTTTTATCCAAAGCCTCCCAGTTTAAACTACACAATAGGTCCCTGACCACCTTGCCTAAAAGATGATGAAACCAGTTTTTCAACCCTAAACTCAACACTTGCCTCCAAGGCAAATAAAAATCTTGGAATCGAAGGCAGCCAGTAGTGAGAACGTTCTTCAGGGGACAGTTCTGGGCTATGCTATCTGGAATAGCAGACTCCTGGGGCAAGAGGGCTGGCCCATCTACTGGGGAACGTTTAACCTGAGACAGTCACAGCAGAGCCCCCCAGGAGGGGAATACAGCCCAGACAGGGGAAATGCAGAAGAATGCTACCAGCACAACGCAGACTGGGAAAAGCAAGTTCCAGATTACATTCTGAATAATTCCCTTTTCATATCACCAGAAATTACTAAATTAGAAAACACCCATTTCAGGAATACATAGAGATATGACTCAACTCTATTTTTTCTAGAAAGTAACAGAATAAGGAGCACACAATCCCAACAGTGGCTGCCCCAAGAAGTTCTTGGTAAATTATTGATGATGTTCTCATTTCTATGTCAGGCAGTGGGTTCATGGGGGGTTATTATATTAGGATCCTCAGTAATTGATCATCAGTCAATCAATAAAAACCAAGCCTTTGTGGACCAGTGATGGGAGTGTGTGCTGCAGAACTAATCCAGTTCTGTAAACCTGAGATCCTCCGCGACCTGGGAAACAGGACGTCCACCAACCACATCAGAAAACCCAATCGTCAATGCTCTGAGGCTTTGGCCATCAATGCAGGGCTTGTTGGCCTGGAGCAGGAGTGGACAGCCAGTGGGGAAGCAAGACCACTCTACCACAGGCGGGTAAGTCACTTCTGTGGCCACTGCACCTGGGCCCCAGGAGCCCTGGGAGAGACCACATGGGCATCTGCAGCCGCGCCCTCCACCCGGGACACCACCTTCTGATGAGCACTGGGTGAAGGGATCACTGAAGAGGGTTTAGCAGCAAATTCTATGTAATCAGCAGAATAGATAGCAGGGAGTATGGAAATAAAAAAGAAAGACCAGAAATGCAGAGCTGCATGGGGAAAGCTGGTTTATTTGGCTCTCATGGGGTCAGAGAATGACTCTGGGACCCCAGACTTCCCTGGGGGGATGGGCAAGGTCAGCAAGGGCTCCAGATCATTCTGTCACATTCTCAATCCAGAATTCAGAGGATTCAACTGAGCAGGCTTTTCACCTGCACCATGTGCAGAAGACCAACTGAGGACTCATCCAGGGAGTGTACAGGTGTGGCCTCATCTGCACTGGGAGCAGCGGGTCTGGAGATTCATGCTCAGCAGCAGGAAGGGATACTGTAGGAGATGGGTCTGCAGAGGACGCTGGTGCAGGAGGGCTGGCAGCACCCAGAGGACTGGCAGGACGGAGCCGCATACACGACAGGCCTGCAGCTCACAGGCACGCACAGGGAGGACTGGCAGGAGGGGGCTGCACACACAATGGGCCTGCAGCTCACAGGCACGCACACAGAAGACTGGCAGCTCACGGGCACGCACACAGCTGACTTGAAGCTCATGGGCACACACACAGAAGACTGGCAGCTCACGGGCAGGCACACGGCTGGCTTGAAGCTCACGGGCACACACACGGAGGACTGGCAGCCCACAGGCACACAGCAGGATGCCTGGCAGGGGCTGGGCACACAACAGGCTGGCTGGCAGGGGCTGGGCATGCAGCAGGCTGGCTGGCAGCCCGAGGAGCAGCTGGTATGACACATGGTGGCGTGTGGCTGGATAAGGTAGAGGCAGAGGGCAGTGATGTCTGGGGATGGCCTCCCTGGGCAGCCTTTATACCTGGACCCAGGCATCCCCACAACATAGAAGCACACCTGTCTTCCTTGTTTTTCTTCCTCAGTGCTGTCTCCTGGAGCTTAATTTTCTGTTGTAGGTGTCTCTGGGTTTTGTTTGGCCCTTAGCTTCATGACTAATTGCACCTTCTTCGAGCTCTTGGTATGCTTGGAAACCTGCCAGAGTGTTTTACTGGCTTCATCTGGATTCTTCCTTGTTCTTTAAAATTTTACCTGAGTTACTTTTGTGAGATTCCAAAAACTCAGATCTCCAGATTTTCCTCTCTGTGTGATGATGGTCCTTAAACCACAGAAGTTTACACTCCTCTCATGGCTCAGGAAGGCTCCATAGTCAATGTGAGGTAGAACAGAACGTATCTAGCTGATCTGTGGGTGTCCTGAGAGCTTAGAGCTGGATGAGAGCTAGCAGATGGAGGAAGAACATGGAAATCACTTGTCCATAGGATGAGTGGGGACAAAGGGTGTGGGTCACAGAGAACTTCTTGTGAGTGGTGACCATGGATCTTTGTCTTGAGAAATCCTCCTAGTTAAGAACCAAGATGAGACAACACCACTGGCCCTCATGCATGGAGACACAGCTCTAAGGAAATCAAGCTGGTCCAAGCATGTTCCCAGGGAAGCATGTGAGGCCAGTGAAGGGTCCCATGGACAGCCACAGCAGGATATGTGTGAGCTGAATATAGAAGGTTCCAAGGGCCAGAATGACTTCTGGGTATGTTCAGCAGAAAGCCAGGTGCACCCTGTACTGCAGGGACAGTAGAATCTCTGAGCCTACAGATGTCAACACCACATCACTTGGAACTTGGCATCATGATAACAGAATGAAGGAAAAAACCACGTGATCATCTCAATTGATATAGAAAAGGCATTTCACAAAATTCAAGATTCTTTCATGATGACAACAATCAACAAACTAAGAATAGAAGAAAACTACCTCAACACAATACAAGCCATACACGAAAGACCCACAGCAAGCCTCATACCCACTGGTGAAAAACTGAAGGCTTTTTCTCTAATATTGAGAACAAAGCCAGCATAGTACTAGAAGTTTTACTAAGAGCAACTAGGCAATTGTTTTTAAAAGGAAGAAAGAAAGAAACAAAAAGCATCCAAATTGAAAAGCAAGAAGTAAAGTTAGCTATGTTCACAGATTACATGATTTTTATATGTAGAAAACTCTAAATATTCCACACACAAAAATTTTAGAATAAATGAATTCAGCAAAGTAGCAGGATACAAAAGCAAAACACAAAAATCAGTTCATTTCCATAAACTAACAAGCATAATCTCAAAAGGAAAGTACAATAACAATTCCATTTACAATACATTAAAAAGAACAAAATACTCAGGAGTTAACCAAAGAATTAAAATAATTGTGTAACAAAAACTACAAAACGTTGAAAGAAATTAAAGGCAACAGAAATAAATGGAAACACATCCCATGTTCATGAATTGGAAGTTAATATTGTTAATATGTCCATACTAACCAAAGCAATCTACAGATTCAATGCAATCCCTGTCAAAATCCCAAGGACATTTCTTGCAGAAATAGAAAAACCCATCCTAAAATTTATGTGGAGTCTCAAGGGACCCTAAATAGCCAAATCAATCTTAAGAAAAGAATAGAGCTGGAGGAGTCACACTTTCTGATTTCAAAACTTACTACAAAGCTACACTAATCAAAACTGTGGTACTGGCATAAAGACCAATATATAGACTAATGGAATAGCATAGAGAGCCCAGAAATAAACTCTCACAACTACAGTCAAATAATTTTCGGCAAGGCTGTCAAGACCTTTCAGTGAGGGAAGAACAGACTTTTTAACAAATGGCAGTGGGAAAACAGGATATCCACACACAAAAGATTATTTTTAACCCTTACCTCACACCATATACAAAATTAACTCAAGATCAAAGATAGAGAATCTCAGTAGGGAAATTGAAACTATTTTTTAAATGGGAATGCTAGAACTAAAATGTACAATAGCTGATATTTTAAAATCCACATGATAGATGTAAAAGTAGAATGAGATTGAAGAAGAGTTCATGAACTTGAAGCACATCAATAGAAATTATCCAAAATGAAGGAGAGGAAGAAAAAGAATTAAGAAAAATGAAAAGAGCCTGTGAGACATCATTAAACAGCATCACATATATGTAATATCAAACTCAGGTGGCTCATGCCTGTAATCCCAGCACTTTGGGAGGCTAAGGCAGGCGGATCACAAGGTCAGGAGATCGAGACCATCCTGGCTAACACGGTGAAACCCCGTCTCTACTAAAAATACAAAAATTAGCTGGGTGTGGTGGCACGTGCCTGTAGTCCCAGCTACTTGGGAGGCTGAGGCAGGAGAATCACTTGAACCCGGGAGGTGGAGTTTGCAGTGAGCAGAGATGGCGCCACTGCACTGCAGGCTGGGCGATAGAGCAAAACTCCATCTCAAAACAACAAAAAAAGAAAACCTATTTAGCAAAATTATAGGTGAAAATTTCCCTAGTCTAGCAAGAGATTTAAACATTCAGATGCAGGAAGCTCAGAGATCCTGATATGGTTTGGATTTCTATCTCTGCCCAAATCTCGTGTTGAATTGTTATCCTCAATGCTGGAGAAGGGGCTGAGGGGGAGGTGATTGGATCATGGGGGCAGATTTCCCCCTTGCAGTTCTCCTGATAGTGAGTTCTCACGAGATCTGGTTGTTTAAATACGTGTAGCACCTCCCCCTTTTCTCTCTTCCTCCTGCTCCAGCCATGTAGGACATTCCAGCTTCCCATTTGCCTTTTGCATTAATTATAAGTTTCCTGAGGCTTCCCAACCCACGCTCCCTGTACAGCCTGCAGAACCATGAGCCAATTAATCCTCTTTTCTTTATAAATTACCCAGTCTCAGGTAGTTCTTTATAGCAATGCAAGAACGTACTAATACAGATCCCCAAATAGATACAATTCAAAAAGATCTTTTCCATGGCACATTTAGTCAAACTGTCAAAAGTCAAAGACAAGGAGAGAATTCTAAAAATAGCAAGAAGAAAGCAACTAGTCATATATAAGGAAACCCCCATCAGACTAACAGTGGATTTCTCAGCAGAAACCTTATAGGTCAGGACAGAATGGGATGATATATTCAAAGTGCTGAAAGAAAGAAACTGACAGACAAGGATACTATACTCAGCAAAATTATCCTCCATAAATAAACAGAAATAAAATCTTTCATGGACAATCAAAAGCTGAGGGTATTCATCACCACTGGACCAGCCATACAGGAAATTCTTAAGAGAATATTACAATTCTAAATCTATATGCACCCAATACCAAAAGAGTCTGATATACAAGCAAATATTATTAGATCTAAAGGAAGAGACAGACTCCAATACAATAATAGTTGAGGACTTCAACACCCCACTCTCACCATTAGACATATCATCCAGACAGAAAATCAACAACAACAAAAAAATTGGATTTATACTGAACTTTAAAGCAAATGGACCTAATAGGCATTTAAAGAACATTTCATCTAACAGCTGCAGAATACACATTCTTCTCATAAGCACATGGAACATTATTCAGGACAGACCCTATGTTTGGCCACAAAACAAATCTCAACTAACTTTAAAAAATCAAAATAATATCAAGTATCTTCTCAGACCACAATAACTAAAACTAGGTATCAATAACAAGAAGAGCTTTGGAAACTGTACAAATATGTGGAAATTGAACAACATGTTCCTAAATGGCTACTGGGTTAATGAAGACATTAATAAGGAAATCAAAAAATTTCTCAAAAAAAAATAAAAAGGGAAACACGACATATCAAAACCTATAGGCTACAAAAATAACAGTGCTAAGAGGGACGTTAGTAGTAATAAATGCCTACATCAAAAAGGTAGATGTGGTGGTGCCTATAGTCCCAGCTACTAGGGAGGTTGAGGTGAGATGATCACTTGAGCCCAGGAGTTTAAGGCCAGTCTCAGCAACACAGTAAGACTCCATCTCAAAAAAAAAAAGTAGAAAGATTTCAAATAAACAATCCAATGATGCACCTCAAGGAACTAGAAAGGCAAGAACAAACCAAATCCAAAATTAGTAGAAGGAAAAAGACAATAAAGTGTATAGCTAAACAAAATAGACTTTAAAAAAATACAAAGAAATAACAAAACAAAAAGTTGGTCTTTTAAAAAGATAAAAAAAATCAATAAACAGCTAGCTAGGCTAACCAAGCAAAAAAGAAAGAAGATCCCAATACACAAAATCAGAAATGAAAAAGGAGACATTACAACTGATACCATGGAAATACAAAAGATCATCTGGCTGGGCACGGTGACTCATGCCTGTAATCCTAGCACTTTGGGAGGCCAAGGCAGGTGGATCACTTGAGCCCAAGAGTTTGAGACCAGCCCGGGCAACATGGCAAATGCCCAACTCTATAAAAAATACAAAAATTAGCTAGTTATGGTGGCACATGCCTGTAGTCTCAGATGCTGAGAAGGCTGAGGTGGGAAGATCACCTGAGCCCAGGAGGTGGAGGCTGTGGTGAGCCATGACCACACCACGACTGGGTCATTGCACTCCAGCCTGGGTGACAAAGGGAGACTGTCTTTAAAATATGTGTGTGTGTGTGTGTGTGTGTAACATTACCAGAGACTATGCTCTAAAAACTGGTAAACCTAGAGGAAATGAATAATTTCCTGGACATACACAACCTACCAAGATTGAATTAAAAATAAAAAGAAAACCTGAATAGACCAATAATGAATAACCAGATTGAATCAGTAATAAAAGGTCTCCCAGCAAAGAAGAGCCCAGGCCTGAATGGCTTCACTGCCAAATTATACCAAACACATGAAGAACCAACACTAATTCTCCTCAAATTGTTCCAAAAAATTGAAGAGGAGGGAACTCTTCTTAACTCACTCTATGAGGCCAGAATTACCTTGATACCGAAAGCAGACAAAAATACAGTAAAAAAAAAAAAGTACAGACCAATATCCCCAATGAACATAGATGCAAAACTCCTCAACAAAATACTAGCAAACTGAATCCAGCAGCCCCTCAAAAAGATAATATACCATGATCAAGTGGAAATTATCATACAGATGCAAGGGTGATTCAACATACACAAATCAATAAACATGATATATCACATCAACAGAATGAAGGACAGAAAGTATATGAGCATCTCAATAGATGCAGAAAAAGCATTTGACAAAATTCAATATCCTTCATGATAAAAACTCTCAACAAACCATGTACAGAAGAAACATACCTCAAAATAATAAAGGCCATGTATGACAGACCCACAGCTAACATCATATTAAATGGAAAAACGCTGAAAGCCTTTCTTCTAAGAACTGAATGAGACAAGGATGCATTTTTTTTTTTTCAGTTTTCATCTTGTTTATTCAGTTTGCTCCGAGGGCAAAATCAACAGTAGTAGAGATCACAAACATTATTTTGATTGGCCTCACAAGTCTGATCAGTAAAACCTGAAAAACAGAAAATGTTACACGAGTTGCAAAGAAAGCACTCCTGGAGTTCACTGACATGATAGCAAGTGGAAAGAATATAAATGCAACAGGTGTTAACATTTAGAACGGTACTTGTAAGCCTGCTCATGTCTAGACAATTTTGGGACCCTTGCTGCAAACCCTTCATGTATCACTGCTGATTTCCTTGACATGAAATACGACTTTACGAAAATCTTCCTAGACCTTACTCTGGCTGTACTTGAGTGGTTCTTGTGCCTACGGCGCTGGCATATGCTGTCAGGATTTCCATTATCTGTTTCGTTTCTAGGGTTATTCGGGCTTCCTTCAGCCAGTCTTGTGCCACTTATCTGGATTCCCCCTTCAGCTGATTGACAAACTTTGCTGCTAGCTCCAGATCACCATGCTCAATGCAATAGGAGGCATATGACAGTAATTTAAACGTGTTTATATCTTCAGATCAGAGCTCTGCAGCTTCAGTTGCTGAGGCGGAAATAGAAGCAGGGACTGCAGGTAGGAGAAGAAGTACTGGTACAAGCTATTTCTGGTTTAATCAATCATTGCTACCCTTCGGGCCAGTTTTTGAACAGCATAAAAGCGGGCTCTAAGGGTCTCTTCACTGTACACCCCATGGGTCAGGGACTCTGGAGGGATAGCTGTGGCTAAAGCTTTGGTAAATTCATTATCAGAACAGTTGGCTTTGATGGCCTCAACTGCACTACCCAGTGGGACAGTAGGCATTTCTGCAGATGAGGTCTTCATGCTGTACTTTAATGCCTCCACTGAAAGCCAGAGTTGGTAGGCTTTTCTGGCTTCCTCTTCAGCAACTGCATGACTCTGAACAGCGTGTTCGAGTCCTCTGAGTCTGGCATAGGCAGTATTTATATCCAGAGTAAAGTTGAACTTGCTCTTGACTTAGATGACAAAACTGTAATTCTTGTTCCGAGAGTTTCTTAGACAGGTTCTGCTCAAATTCATACTTCAATTCCTGTTCTTGAACCCTAAGGACATCTCGCAAGTGATCAGTGTGGGCAGCTGCCTGTCAGTGAAGCTAGGTTCTCATTTCATTCTCCATGGCATCTCTGACTTCCTCTATCTTTCTGTCCTATTCAGCCTGCATTTTACTTCCATGATGTTCTAATGCTTTTGCTACTACAGAGTCAAATGCCCGCTTTTCTTCCAGCGTTTGTTTCTCCGAGGCTAATGTGATGTGCTGCTTTTCTGTGGCCTTCTGTTCTGCTAGCTCTCTGTTCAGCTGATCGATGTGACGATGTGCACGGGCAATCAGGGAGTTCAGATCATCAGTAGAGAGCTTGTCAGCTGGGTCTGAAACGCTCATTCCTTTCCACCCAGGAAGGACTTCTGGAGTAATACTGTCCAGCTGTCGTTTAAAGTCATCCCGAGCTTGGCCCACCAGCTCATGATACTGAGATACAACCTTAGCCTCAAATTGAGCTGCTTGGACCTTTTTGACCACATTATCCAGATCAACTATCGTGTTGTGAAGTTTATATGAGGCTTGGCCCCAGCAACCTCTTCTTTCTTTGCATTTTCAGTCACACTTTTCATCTTCTCTAACTCTTCTTTGGCTTTGAGAAGGGCATTGGCAGCTTCATCTACTGCCTTTCTGTGTTCCTTCAACGCACCTTGCACTGTGTGCCACTTAGCAGACTTCTTCTTGCCCTCAATCTCAGAATTGTCCATGGCGGCTTTCCATATGTTGGAGTGTGCATTGACAGCCTGGACCACAGTGTTCTGAGCTGCAATCGCCTGCAGAGTGACATTTGCAGTTTGCCTCAGAGCATCTTCAAAGCTCTTGGCTAGAGACTCAGTTTTAACTTGTTCTTGTTTTTCCTGTTGTGCAAGGCAAGCTGCAATTTCTTCACATGGTCGTTCCCTTATAGAAGATGAGGATGCTTCTTCTGAAAGTGCAGGTGTGGGTTTTCCTTCATCAATTTCAGGGTGATCAGTTTTTAAAGATTCCTCATGCTGAACCCCAGGGACCAACACTGTATCACCTGCGGTTGCTGAAGCTGGAGTATCTCCCTTTTGTTTTTGGAGTTGTGAGGCAGGCTGTTTAAATTCTTTTGTTACTTCTGATACACTAGAGATTTTTAGTGGACCAGACTGAGTTGATTTCTTTGGCAATGGAACATTATAAGGTGCAGAACCAAGAACCACCTCGAAGAGTTTGTCTGAGTAAGGTATGGTTTTCTCTACTCTTTCTCGGAAATGGGAAGCCCATTTGGCATATAGGATAGTGCCACCAATACCTCCACCAAAAAATAAAAGGCCAGCTCCAACAATGTTGCCAGTAGTCAACCACAGAGCTGCCTGAAGTAGAGTATCGGCGGCATGGTCGCAGTGAACGGAGGACTAACTTCCCACAGAGACAACTCTGGGCCGCAGCGGTCACACTCGATAACTGACAGGCCCGCAGTATCTGTCGAGCGGACGGTGCTGCTGGTGGATGTGGGAGCTGCCATGGCGGCACGAGTAAGTGGAGGCATGTGTACATATGTCAAGGATGCCTATTTTTATCACTCCTATTGATATGGTTTGGATCTGTGTCCCCACCCAAACTTGAAATGTAATCCCCAGCGCTGGAGGTGGGGCCTGGTAGGAGGTGATTGGATCATGAGGGCCATTTCTCATGAATGGTTTAGCACCATCCCTCTTGGTGGTATTGTCATGATAATCAGTTCTTGTGAGATCTGGTTGTTTAAAAGTGTGTGGCCTCCTCCCCCCACCCACACTGCTCCAGAATGTGAAGCACTGGTGCCCCTTTTGCCTTCTGCCATGACTGTAAGCTTCCTGAGGCCTCCCTAGAAGCAGAAGCCTCTATGGTTCCTGTATAGCCTGCAGAACCATAAGCCAATTAAATCTCTTTTCTTTATAAATTACCCAGTCTCAGGTATCTTTATAGCAATGTAAGAATGGACTAATACACCTATTCAACATAGTACTGGAAGTCCAATCCAGTGCAATCAGGTAAGAGATAGAAATAAAAGCCATCCCAACTGGAAGAGAGGAAGTCAAATTGTCCCTCTTTGCACATGACATGATTTTATATTTAGAAAAATCTAAAGACTCCACCAAAAAACTATTAGAACTGATAAACAAATTTAGTAAAGTTGCAGGATACAAAATCAACATATAAAAATCAGTAGTGTTTCGATACACCAATAACAAACTAGCTGAAAAAGTAAGCAAAAAGGCAATCCATGAAGGCTAAAACAACTCCATCTTGGATGCTAATCTGCCATATGGACTTCTAGTTAACCTGTCCTGGGAAGGCCTCTAAAATTTCCAGCTTATCTACTGTTCCTTGTATAAGAGCACATACTATAAATCCTGCTTCAAAACAACCTTGACGTTGTCCTACTTCAATTGGTCTACAGAGCCCTTCTAAATCACATATACCCTTTCCTCATGGTATATAAGCCTTGGGTCTGGAGGGGTAATGGCACAGGGATCCACCAGCTTATCTTACCACCACCCAAGACACAGACATGGCTTCTGTTTTAAGTCCTTATTAAATGTTTCTTTCTGAGAAACTGGATTTGTCAGCCTCTTTCTGTGGCCTCTCAGCTTCCTTGAACTTTGGGGGTAGGTTGCATAGACCTGCCCATGGAACACAATCTCATTCACAATAGCTATTTTAAAAATAAAATACCTGGCAATAAATATAACCAAGGATGTGAAAGACCTCTGCAAAGAAAACTACAAAACACTGATAAAATAAATTGAAGAAGACACAAACAAATGGAAAGACATTCCATGTTCATGGATCGGAAGAAATGATATTGTTAGATCATACTATCCAAAGCAATCAACAGACTCAATGCAATCTCTATCAAAATGCCAACGACATGTTTCACAGAAGTAGAAAAAACAGTCCTAAAATTCATATGGAACCAAAAAGGACCCTGAATAGCCAAAGTTATCCTGAACAAAAAGAACAAACCTGTAGGTATCACACCGCTTGACTTCAAAATATATTACAAGGCTAAACAGCATAGTATTGGTATAAAACCAGACACATAGATCAATGGAACAGAATAGAGAACCCAGAAATAAATCCATATATTTACAGCCAATTGATTTTCAACAAAGGTGCCAAGAACATACAATAGAGAAAGGACACCCCTTCAATAAATGGTGCTGGGAAAACTGGATAGCCACATGCAGAAGAATGAAACTGGATCCCTACCTCTCATCATATACAGAAATCAACTCAAGATGTATCAAAGCCTTAAACATAAGACCGAAAACCATAAAGCTACTAGAAGAAAACATAAATGAAATGCTCCAGGACATTGGTCTAGGCAAACAGTTTATGGCTAAGACTACAAAAACACAGGCAACAAAAACCAAAATAGACAAATGAGATTATATTAAACTGAAAAGCTCTGCACAGCAAAGGGAACAATCAACAGAGTGAAGAGACAACCTGTGTAATGGGAGAAAATATTTGTAAACTATGCATCTGACAAGTGACTAATATCCAGAATATGTAAGGAACTCAACAACTCAACAACAACAACAAAACAAATAATTCCATTAATAAATGGGCAAAGCACCTGAATAGGCATCTCTCAAAAGAAGACATACAAATGGCCAACAGGTATATTAAAAAAAACTCAACATCACTAATCATCAGGGAACTGCAGATCAAAACTACAATGAGATAGCATCATCTTACCCCAATTAGAATGGCTATTATCAAAAAGACAAAAAATAACAGATGCTGGTAAAGATGTGGAGAAAAGGGAACTCTTATACATCATTTGTGGAAGTGTAAATTAGTACAGCCATTATCAAAAACGGTATACAGATTTCTCAGAAAACTAAAATAAAACTACCATACTATCCAGCAATCCTGCTACTAAGTATTTATTCAAAGGATAGGGAATTGGTGTATCAAAAAGATACCTGCACCCCCATGTTTATTGCAGCACTATTCACAATAGCCAAGATACAGATTCAACCTAAATGTCTATCAATAAATAAATGAATCAAGAAACTGTGGGATATATTTACAATGGAATCTTATTCGGCCATAAAAAAGAATGAAGTCCTGCCATTTGCAGCAACAGGGATGGAACCGAAGGTCATTAAAGACAAATGTTACATGTTCTCACTCACATGTGGGAGTTCACAAAGTTGATCTCATGGAAGTAGAGAGTAGAATGATATTACCAGAGGTGAAGAACGGTATGTGTTAGAGGAGAAGTGAGTTTGGTTAATGGGTACAAACGTACAGTTACACAGAAAGAATAAGTTCTAATATTTGATAGCAACATAGGGTGACTACAGTTAACAATGTATTGTATGTCTCAAATCAGCTAGAAGACAGAGTGTAAAATGTCCTCAACACACAGAAATGATAGACAAGGTGATGAATATCCTGATTTCATCATTACGTATCCTCTGTGTGTAAAGTATTTCATATGCCCCATAAATATGTAAAGATATTATGTATCAATTTTTAAAAAGTGCCATATGTAGATCAGTGATGGGAGTGTGTGCTGCAGAACTAATCCAGTTCTGTAAACCTGAGATCCTCCGTGACCCGGGAAGCAGGACATCCACCAACCACATGGGAAAGCCCGATCCTCAGTGCTCTGAGGCTTTGGCCATCAATGCAGGGCTTGCTGGCCTGGAGCAGGAGTGGACAGCCAGTGGGGAAACAAGGCCACTCCACCACAGGCGGGTAAGTCACCGCTGTGGCCACTGCAGCTGGGCCCCGGGAGCCCTGGGAGAGACCACATGGGCATCTGCAGCCGCGCCCTCCACCCGGGACACCACCTTCTGATGAGCACTGGGTGAAGGGATCACTGAAGAGGGTTTAGCAGCAAATTCTATGTAATCAGCAGAATGGATAGCAGGGAGTATGGAAATAAAAAAGACAGACAAGAAACGCAGAGCTGCATGGGGAAAGCTGGTTTATTTGGCTCTCATGGGGTCAGAGAATGACTCTGGGACCCCAGACTTCCCTGGGGGGATAGGCAAGTTCAGCCAGGGCTCCAGATCATTCTATCATATTCTCGATCCAGAATTCAGAGAGTTCACTGAGCATGCTTTTCACCTGCACCAGGTGCAGAAGACCAACTGAGGACTCATCCAGGGAGTGTACAGGCGTGGCCTCATCTGCACTGGGAGCAGCAGGTCTGGAGATTCATGCTCAGCAGCAGGAAGGGGTGCTGCAAGAGATGGGTCTGCAGAGGACGCTGGTGCAGGAGGGCTGGCAGCACCCAGAGGACTGGCAGGAGGGAGCCGCATACATGACGGGCCTGCAGCTCATGGGCACGCACACAGAGGACTGGCAGGAGGGGGCCACACACACAATGGGCCTGCAGCTCACAGGCACACACACAGAGGACTGGCATCTCACGGGCACACACACGGCTGGCTTGAAGCTCACGGGCACACACACGGAGGACTGGCAGCCCACGGGGACGTAACAGGATGGCTGGCAGGGGCTGGGCACGCAGCAGACTGGCTGGCAGCCTGAGGAGCAGCTGGTGTGGCACATGGTGGCGTGTGGCTGGATAAGGTCGAGGCAGAGGGCAGTGATGTCTGGGGACAGCTTCCCTGGGCAGCCTTTATACCTGGACCCAGGCATCCCCACAGCACAGAAGCACACACCTGTTGTCTTCCTTGTTTTTCTTCCTCAAGACTGTTGCCTGGAACTCAGTTTTCTGTTGTAGATGATCATGTTTTTTATCTGGCCTTTTGTTTCATGACTAATTGCACCCTCTTCAAGCTCTTGTTACATTTGGAAACCTGCCCAAATTTATCAGTGATGCACAGGCAGTTTTAGCTCCACCTGCCTGATATCTGCCTCCCTTCATTAGTTCTACGCTGAAGCAGACATGAGTGGTACCCAAAAGAGCTCCTCGAACCGCAACTTCTGTTGCATCAACCAGAAACTTTGGGGAAGAGACCAGAACTGAATATAGACAATGAAATCATACTGGGGAACCTGCTGGAGTGAGTGATGCAAAGCTGGCTACTCTATCAACTATACAGTTGAGATTTAGGAGATGCTCGTTTTCAGGCAGCCATCAACCAGCAGTGCAGACTGTGCTTCCTGAGAGAGAAGAAACTTAGGAGATAAACTCCCATTTCCCAGCTCTCTGCTGGGGCAGGCTTCCAAAATGCAGTGTCACCAGCCAGAGTCAGAGCAGAATACAGTGGCCCAACTCTGCCGAGGAGGAAGGGGCCAGCGCCCAAGCAGCTGAAGCCCTGGAGTCCGAGGAGCAGAGAAGCAGAAAGAAGGATCCGTGTGGAGAGCCGGCCCCGCACTGTGGGAGCTGACTGTGAATCTGTGGAACGGGGCAGGGCTGTGCATTCCCAGGGCAAGGCAACCACAGGCTCACCAGAGAGAAGCTGCTAGAGGATTGAGAGTGAAGCCCCCCTCCAGCCCCCACGTCGACATCCAGCCGAGACCCCCTACAGCCTGGCACCAAATGAGTAAGGACCACAGACTACAGTGAGACCCGCCTAGGCCAGCCCGAACAAAGCCTAAACCAATTCAGAATAGGATTTTTAGGGAAGACAGTTTGGAATGTGAGTCCCACCAAGATACAGAGTGTTCCAAGTTGTAGATGCTTCCCAGAGATCCACTCTAGCAAAGTGTTAAACAAAAACTGCACAAGATTAAGGTCATTCTCTAGTAACTGACGGCTAGAACAAAAAATCAGAAACATGATACAGCTCAGAGTCTGTAAATGCATTATTATGATACCTCACACACAATCAAAATCATCAGATATTGACGAGGCACGGTTGTTTATGCCTGTAATCCCAGCACTTTGGGAGACCAAGATGGGAAGATTGCTTGAGGCTAGGAGTTTGAGACCAGCCTGGGCAACATAGTGAGACTCTGTCTCTACAAAAAAATGGTTAAAAATTAGCCAGACATGGTGGTGCATGCTTGTGGTCCCGGCTACATGGTAGGTTGAGGCAGGAGGGTCTATTGAGCCTGGGAGGTTGAGGATGCCATGAATTATGATCACACCACTGCACTCCAGCCAGGGCAACAGAGCAAGACCCCATCTCAAAAAACAAATCATCAGATATTAAAAGATATAGGTAAATTTAATTCACTGTTAAAAAAAAAATAAACCTGAGATAGTCTAGATATTGGACATGGCAAATGATGACTGTAAGCAGCTATTATAGACATCTTCCAAAAAATCCAAGAAAACTGTTCAAATAATTAAAGGAAAACATTGTCTTCATGAATGGATAAATAGGGAATCTCAGTAGAGTAATTGAAGCTATTTTTTAAAATGGGAATCCTAGAACTGAAAAGTACAGTAGTTAGAAATTTTAAATACACCAAATTTGACTTCAAAAATCAACAACGTCCAAATCCAGGAATCTCAGAAAGCCCCCAGTAGGATAAATAGGAAGAAAACCACATCCAGGCACATCATGAAGTGATGAAAACCAAAAATGAAGACAAAATCTCAAAAGCAGTGACAGGAAGACACTTTACATACAAAGGAACAAGGATAAGAAAAACGCCCTGGCTTCTCGTGAGAAACAGTGGAGACACATCTTTAAAATGCTGAGCAACAATAACTGGCAATCTGGAAGTCTACATCTATGAAGAACGTGCTTAAAGACTGAGATTGAGGCCGGGCCGGGCACTGTGGTTCACACCTCTAATCCCAGCACTTTGAAGGCCGAGGCAAGAGGATCACTTGAGCCCAGGGGTTGTAGACCAGCCTGGGCAACAAGCAAGAGCACATCTCTACAGAAAATCTAAAAATTAGCTAGGGGTGGCGGTGTGCACCTGTAGTCCCAACTATTCAGGAGGATGAGGCAGGAGGATAGCTTGAGCCCAGGAGTTCGAAGCTGCAGTGAGCTATGACTGCACCATCACACTTCAGCCTGGGTGACCGAGCAAGAAGGGTCTCAAAAAACCCCAGAAACTGAGATTGAAGTGAAAACCTGTTCAGAGGAGCAAAAGCTGGGAGAAATCCTCCCCTGCAGATGTGCGCTGCAGGCAACGTGGACAGATGTGCTTTAGGTTGACTAGGACGAGGCCAGGTGGGCCCTGACCTGCAGGAAGGAGATGGGGGAAGGTAAAGGAGCAGGTAAATATCAAAGATGCATCCTCATTCTTCTGTAGTCAACTTGTAAGACAGCTAACCTTTAAAATGGATTACTTGGTGACTAGGTCACATAGGAACATGTGATCACTGTGGCTGCCCCAATTCTCTTGGTTTTTAAGTGTGATTCTGAACTATAGCAGTGAAAGGAGTTGCCTGTGACAGGGCTGAACTTGTGGCCTCGCCCGGCTTGTCCCTAGGTTTTAAGGTGACTCCCACATGGCCACAGATCAGCTCTGGGTCCATAGACTTCTAAGTTCTGTCCACAGCTCTGAGACCCCACTTGGTCTTCAGCCTTGGAGGGGATTTCATTAACGTGGTGTCTGACTTGTCTGAAGGCTTCTTGGCAGGAATCACCCATATCCACCACCAACAGGCACAGGAGGACCCACACAGGAGCAGAGGGTGCCCCTGGGAGCTGCCTGGGATGGAGGGAGTAGCTCTGCCCTGAGAGATGGCTCATCCCCCACCGTGTGACACCACCGTAGAATAAAGCGCTGTGGCCAATCCATCGAGAGAACAGAGCTGGAGTGTGAGGAGGAGCGCGCCATCCACACTCCTGCCCGCTGCTTCCCAAGTGCAGGGGCATCCTGGAATTTCACACCAGCTCCTCACTTTCCCCCAAGCTGCCTCTGCAGGGGTGAGACTGATCAGACCCACAGCGAGGGAGAGGAACCAGACATGAGTAGCTCAGGCCCTCCTCTGTGATGGGTCCTCCTGGGCTCCGTCTGCAGAGGAGGTGGCCTGTGGCCATTAGTGCTACTCGTGGGAAGTGGGCACTTCTGAGGTGTGGTGTCAGGAAGCCCACTGTGGTCACACGCCTGAGCCATGCTCTGCAGACGCCAACGTGGCTGATGTTTTCATCCATCTTCTCTGTCCCAGCTGGTTCAGGACTTCAGGATGAGTCACTTATTGAACCCTCTACCCCCGGTATAATTTGGCACAGTGGTAATGACCATGGATCCCAGAGTGAAACTAAGCAGTCCAGATCCCTGCATCTCTGCAGTGGTGCAGACACGCACCCATTGTGCAAACCCTCTATGACTTACAAATTGCACATCTGTAAAATGGGGTATCAGCCACCCCGAATGCTGGCAAAGATGAATGAGATAATCACAGCCTGGCACAGCACTAGACCTCTGTGCATTACTGTTACCTCAATAATCATCATTATTATTCCACAATATGGAGCCCAGTAGCTTGGCTCTCATTACTTGGGAAGACCCTGATGATGACTGAGCTTCTCAGTCAAAACGGGGCCCCTGGTGCAGTGAGTGTGACTGTGCTTGTGTGAGCTCCAGATGGCATTTACAACAGGGGGACCTTGAACATCCATGAGGTGGACCCCTGGCCTCACTGACAGACCTTCACCAGCTCCCCTCGGCTCTGTTTCCAGGAAACACATGGTCTGCTGAGTCATGGGAACCCCCAGCTCAGAGGTTCCTGAACTGAGTAACCTCAACAAGAAAACCCAGAAAGATCAACAGGAGAGGGCAGAGGAGGAAAACCCACCCAGGAGGAAGATGCCAGGGGGCTTGCTGCCCGGATGCCCGTGACCTGCCCTGGTTCCATGCTCAGGAGGAAGATGCCAGGGGGCTTGCTGCCCGGACGCCCGTGGCCTGCCCTGGTTCCATGCTCAGGAGGAAGATGCCAGGGGGCTTGCTGCCCGGACGCCCGTGGCCTGCCCTGGTTCCATGCTGCATCTCCACTACCTGCTGCCCACCCAGGGCTGTGGGACCTCCTGCTGCCACCTGGCCACCCCCGCCCTGCCCCCCGCACCGTGCAGCTCTGCTGTGCCGGCCCCTGTGTGAGGCGTCCACCTCCTGCCAGCTGGCCTGCCGCATGCTCAGGTCGGGCCTGTGTGTGGCCGCCTCCTGCCGGTCCTCCAGGTGCTGCCCGCCCTTCTGCCCCTTCCCTGGCCTGCAGACCTGTGACCTGGCACACCGTCTGCTGCTGATGGATTATCCTGATAATCAACTCTCTGCTATTGTTTAGCAAAAGCCTTTCCCTTTGTCCTGTTATCAGAATCCCCCTGCACTTCTCAGTCCCCGGTGACAGATCCACCTCCCACCGTGGCTGGAATTTCCCCTGAACGTTCTTGTGCAGGAAGGCTTAGTTCCCTATCAAAAATAAGTCTCTCTGCTCCTTAATACTGGGTCTTTTTAAAAATTTCCCTGAAGCTGTTTCTCGTTGTCCTTTGCCTTCCTGACCAAGACAATGTCAGCATGGGGTTCTGTCCTTGGTCACTGCTCAGAAGTGGAGCTTGACCCTGGGATGTCGGGAAGCCGCTCTGGGAAAAGCTGTGGCTGAAGCTGCTGAGTCCAAAGGGGGTGTCTCCTTCCCAGTAGTTTCAGACGAGGATCTCTCAGCCAGGACTCTTCTGGAGCCTGGAAACCAAGCCACAGGACGAAGGGCTGCGGGAAGAAGGAGGCTGAGCCTGGGGAACCTGGTGGCTGCCTTCGGGTGTCAGAAGGGCTTTCCCCCAGCACGCGTTTCCCCAGAGGCTGGACTGGGGCCACTGAGGCGGTGTGACAGGGAGGTAGATTTCAGCTCAACAGGAGGAAGGGTCCCCTGAAAGCCAGGGCTCCCAGTGACACACTGGGCGCCTGGTGATTACTCAGCTTCTGGGTGCTGAGGGCTCTGAACGGCAGGCACACTTCTCCCACTGTATCATAACAGAAAAAACCGGAACGGCCCATGTGCCCATCAGCTGGTGGATGGATAAACACAGCGTGACACAGCGGTACAGCGGAATCCACACCAGCACTGAGGGCGGCATTGCTTACGCACACGGCAACAGGAACGCATCGCAGAAACACCGCGCGGGGTGGGAGAGGCCGGCACCAGAGGACTTGCTGTATGACTCCATCTGAATGAGTTCTAAAACAAGGAGAACCAATTTATGCTTTAAAAAATTCTCAGCAGTGGCCATCTCTGGGGGATTGGGTGAAATTGACTGGGGAAGGCAGAAGAGTTCTGGAGAGGATGGTAAAGTCCAGGGTCCTGATGGGGGTCCTCTCCCAGCCAGGAGGGAAGCCGGGACCACCCTCACCCCTGGGCCTTGAGGGGGCCTGGGTGAGCTGTGTTGACAGATTGGCAAACTTCATCAAATGATACCCTTGAGATTTGAATCATTTCACATGCAAAACAAATGCTGAACTCGAGTTAATGGCAGGTTGCTGCAGTGTGTGAGTGAAGTGTGCGGTTGCTGCACCTTCCCCTGCAGTGCCTGTGAAATATGATGCACTGACAGAGGCCGGCTCGGGGGTGAGTATCCGATCAAGCACAGTGAGTGCTGTGCCAGGTGCAGATCCAGGGCCAGGCGCGTGGATGCCCACTGTTTAATTTTTACAACTTTTCTGTATGTTTCCATTTTTCATAACAAAATGAAAATAAAGATAGTTTTTAAAAAGTAGTTCAGAAGATGAAAACAGTAAATGTTTTCATAAAAAATAGAAGCCACACATGGGATCCTTGCTTTGGAGAATTGGGCTATGATCAGAGGGAAGTGGGGTGCACTCAGAGAATTGGGGTACCCAGCATTCAGGGAGAATAACGGTGGATCGCAGGTCAGCCAAATGTCCCAGAAGCAGCAGGACAGTCATGAGGAAGCCAACACTCAAACAGTGTGGCTGCCCCAGGGCAGGATGGCAGACCCAGCCCACCATTCCCATCTCCACCTTCCCAAGACCACCACAGGGGAGGGCAAGTGAGTTTACCAAGGATGAGGGACTCCAGCAATGAAAAGGAAAGAGACGGCCGGGCGCGGTGGCTCACGCCTGTAATCCCAGCACTTTGGGAGGCCGAGGAGGGCAGATCATGAGGTCAGGAGATCGAGACCATCCTGGCTAACATGGTGAAACCCTGTCTCTACTAAAAATACAAAAAATCAGCCGGGTGTGGTGGCAAGCGCCTGTAGTCCCAGCTACTCAGGAGGCTGAGGCATGAACCCGGGAGGCGGAGCTTGCAGTGAGCCGAGATCGCCCCACTGGATTCCAGCCTGGGCAACAGAGCCAGACTCTATCTCAAAGAAAAAAAAATGAAAAGGAAAGAGAAGGATGTGTGTGGACTGCCGACCAGGGCAGAGGTGGGACCCACCTGCCTGGGAGCCCCACGCGGCTCTGCTTCCCAGCAAGCCCAGCGGAAGGGGAGTGGGGAGGGCTGCAGTGGAGAGGGGGACTGAAGGTGTGAGCATGTCACCCCCTGGCCAGGACCCCTAAAGGCCCCGAGGGGCACCAGGCACAGTTCTCTCATGCTGGCCTCAGGCTCCCATCGCTTTTACTCCAAAGTGAGGCTGGCGATGGATGGACCTGCGCCCCGAGCATAGAGCACCAGGCCAACCTCCCCACTCAGGTGGGGGCTCCTCCAGCAGAAAACAGACCACACACACAGCAGGAGAGGAGCCCGGGCAGCCCGGGACCACCCTCACCCCAGCCAGGAGGGAAGCCGACCACCCTCACCCCAGCCAGGAGGGAAGCCAGCGGCATGAAAAGCAAGACCAAGATAAACTAACATATCACTGCACCCAGGGGAAACCAATGGTTTAAGGAACTTAAAAAATCCTAAATACAGCCGGGCACGGTGGCTCACGCCTGTAATCCCAGCACTTTGGGAGGCAGAGGCGGGCGGATCACGAGGTCAGGAGATCGAGACCATCCTGGCTAACACGGTGAAACCCCGTCTCTACTAAAAATACAAAAAATTAGCCAGGCGTGTTGGCAGGTGCCTGTAGTCCCAGCTACTCGGGAGGCTGAGGCAGGAGAATGGCGTGAACCTGGGAGGCGGAGCTTGCAGTGAGCCGAGATCATGCCACTACACTCCAGCCTGGGCGACAGAGCGAGACTCCATCTCGAATAAAAAAAAAAAAAAAAAAAAAAAAAGTCCTAAATACACTCAGATATTCAGGAAGATGTTACATCTACCAAACAAGGACAAGATGCTTTGAAAATGAACAATTAGAACAATGATCCCTAAAATGTCACAGATATTAAACACCTCATTGATATTTAAAATTAAACAGAGAGGCTTGAAGGTGAGTGTATTAGGGTTCCCTTAGAGGGACAGAATAGAATATATATATATATATATATATATATATTGGGGGGGGTTACTAAGTATTAGCTAACATGATCATAAGGTCCCACAATAGGCCATCTGCAAGCTGAGGAGCAAAGAGATCCAGTCCGAGTCCCAAAACTGAAGAACTTGGAGTCCAGTGTTCAAGGCAGAAAGCATCCAGCACAGCAGAAAGATGTAGGCTGGGAGGCTAGGCCAGTCTCGCCTCTTCACATTTTTTCTGTCTGCTTTATATTCGCTGGCAGCTGATTAGATGGTGCCCACTCAGATTAAGGGTGGGCCTGCCTTTCCCAGCCACTGACTCAAATGTGAATCTCCTTTGGCAACACCCTTACAGACACTCCCAGGATCAGTACTTTGCATCCTTCAATCCAATCAAGTTGACACTCAGTATTAACCATCACCATGAGGTTGAGAAATCGCTCTGATTTGGAACAAAACATCAAAGAGATAAAAAAGAAATGAGGAAAAAATACCATAAATGACTGATCTAGTGAATGTAATCCCTGACGTGCGGGAGTCCCACAAAGCGGGACAGTGAGAATGATGAGCGGATGCACAAATAAACTCCTAAAGAGGAGCATTTCCCAAGGCTAAAGACACAGTCTTCAGGCTGAAAAGAACCAAGTGATGCCAAGAAAAATGAACGGAAAAATCCTAGATATGTCCTCTGTTGAAATGATATAACATCAAAGATAACAAGTGGTTCCCATGGGCTTCCAGAAAATCAAACAAACAAACAAATGAACAAGTCACCCACAAGCAATAAAAATCAGATTAGCATCAGACATCTCATCAGCAGCACCGAAGGCTACAGACTCACAGAACAACACTCATGATGTCCGGGAGGTCAGCATTCAGCCCACGCTTTCAAAGATGAGCATGCTGTAAATAAACAGGTTAAACAGAAGATAAACAGTTCTTAAGATAAGCAGTAAACATGACAGCAAATTATTAACCATAAAACTATTAAGTAAGCATATGTGTTTTTCTAAGGCTAAGTAGCATGTATTTTATCCTCTGGGTGTGTGGTCATTTGCTTTTCTACATTTTTGTTTGTCTGTTTGTTTATAGAGAAGGGGTGGTCTTGCCATGTTGCCAGTCTAGCATCAAGCTTCTGGGCTCAAGTGATCCTTCCACCTCAGCCTCTCAAGTAGCTGGGACTACAGGTATGCACCACCATGCCAGGCTCTTTTCAAAATATTTTAAAGTAGTGGAAATATTTTTTCAAACTGAATCTGACCTAGAAGTCAAGTCTGTAAAACAGATTAAAACACAGCTTCTCTAATTTAAAGTGGGATGGAGAATCCAGACACCTATTAGTTTGTCCTCCTCCCCTCCCTTCCTTTCATCTCCCCTCGCCTCCTCTCCCCTTCTCTCCTCTCTCCACACTTCTCTCTCTCTCCCCAGCTCACCCCCTTACCTAGGTAACATCTGAAATGTCTCCTAAGAACATGATTTTACAACCTTGTTGCTTTGAGTCCCTCTCTCTCTCCAAGCTCTAAGAGATTACGGAATTAGCATGTGCATCATTAGGCCAGGGAACAGAGCTGATAGCAAAGAATGGCACTCACCCCTATGTCTCTAACGTATAACTGTTAACACCATATGTTGTATCAGCCATTACTCACAGCTGACTTTCTCTATAATAAGCTTATTTTTTCAAGAATCCTTATGTCCCCATCCGTACACTAAGACCCTAAGAACTGAGAGACAGAACATCAAGGACCTATTCATCCATATTGTTCCAATTGCAAAAATGCATGAGGACATTATGTATTGATAAAAGATTCAACTCATCAAAGATATGAGAATTAGAAACATATATGCACCATACAAAGAGTCCCCACATATATGAAGCAAACATTGACAGAATTCAGGTGAGAAATAGTTCTACAATAGTGGGAGACTTTAATATTTCATTTTCAATAATGAACAGAACATCTAGTCAGAAGGTCAATAGGAAATAGAGAACTGAACCCACTATAAACCAGTTACTCACAAAAGATATGTATAGACACTCCACCCAACAACAGCTTTACTGGTGAATATCACCAAACATTTTTTTAAAATTTAACAAAAACCTCCTCAAGTTGTGAAAGAAAAAAATAGAAGGATCACTTTCTAACTCACTCTGTGAAGCAAACATTATGCTGATACCAAACCCACATAAGACATCAAAAGAAAAGAAAATCACAGACGAACATGACTTGTAAGTACAGATGCAAAAATTCTCAACAAAATACTAGCAAAGTGATTCCAACAGCATATTAAAAGGATTATATACCATGACCAAGTTGGATTTATCCCAGGAATGCAAAGATAGCTCCAGATTAAAAATAATCAATGTAGTATACCACACGAAGAGAATGAAGTGAAAAAACCCACATGATCTCAATTAACAAAGAAAAGGCTTTGACAAAGTCCAACACCATTTTATGATTTTAAAACACTCAGAAAACTAGAAATAGAAGGGAATTTCCTCAACATGCTAAACAGCATGTATGAAAAACCCACAGCTTGCATTATACTTGACAGTGAAAGACTGAAAGCTTTCCCCCTAAGATTAGGAACAAGACAGGATGTCCCTTTTCACCACCAATATTCAACATTGTACTGGAAGTTCTAGCCAGAGCTATTAAACAAGAAAAATAAATAAATAAAAGTCATTAAAATTGGAAAGGAAGAAGTAAAATTATTTCTATTCATGGGTGACATGATCATGTCTATAGAAAATCCCAAAGAATCCACAAGAAAGCTACTAGAGCTTTATTAAAGAATTCACCAAAGTTTCAGGGTACAAGATCAACATACAAAAATCATGCATGTTTCTATACACCAGCAATGAAAAATCTGATAAGGAAATTAAGAAAAACAATTCCATTTCAATGGCATCCAAAAGAATAAAATACCTAGTAACAAATATAACCAAGGAGGTAAGAGACTTGTACAATGATAACTGTAAAACATTGCTGAAAGAATTAAAGAAGACCTAAATAAATGGAAAGACATCCATGTTCATGGATTAGAAGACTTAATGTTGTTAAAATGGCAGTACTACCCAAAGAAATCTACAGATTCAATGCAGTCCTTATCAAAATTCCAAGTCTTTTATTTTCCAGAAATGAAAAAGCTGATCTTCAAGCACATATGGATTATAGGAGCTCAGAATAGCCAAAACAATCTTGAAAAAGAAGGACAAACCTGGAGGATTCACACTTCCTAATTTCAAAATGTATTACAAAGCTACAGTAATCAAAACAGTGTGGTACTGGCCTAAGAACAGACATATGGACCAATAGAATAGAACTCAAAGTTCAGAAATAAACTCATACATTTATGGCCAACTGATTTTCAACAAGAGTGTCAAGATAATTCAATAAGGAAAGAATAATCTCTTCAACAAATGGTGTTAGGAAAACTAGATTTACAGATGGGAAAGAATGAAGTTGGGCCCTTACCTAATATCATATATAAAAATTAACTCTAAATGGATCAATGCCCTAAATATGGTAGCTGGAACCATCAAAATCTTAGGAGAAAAGATGGGAAAAATGCTTTATGCCCTTGGATTTGACACTAGGTTCTTAGATATTACACAAGAAGCACCAGCAACAAAAGAAAAAATAAATTGGACTTCATCAAAATTTAAAACTTTTTTGAATCAGAGAACACTGTCAAGAAAGTGAAAAGACAATCCACAGAATGAAAGAAAATATTTGCAAATCATACATCTGACTGTGACTCAACAACAAAAAGACAACCCAACTAAAAAATAGGCAAAAGATTGAGTAGACATTTCTCCAGTGAAGGTATGCAAATGGCCAATAAGTACATGAAAAGATGCTCAACAGTATTACTCATTAGGAAAATGGAAATCAAAACCACAATGAATGCTACTTCACACCTACCAGGATGGCTGTAATTTTTTTTTTAAAGGAAAATAACAAGTGTTGGCAAAGATGTGGAGAAATTGGAACCCTCATACGTTACCAGTGGGAATGTAGAATAGTGCAACCACTGTGGAAACATTTTGGTGGTTCCTTAAAAGTTAAACATAGAATTACCACATGACTCAGGAAATAAGGAGTACCCAAAAGAACTAAAAATAAGTAAATAAATAAAAAGAGAGAGGCTCAAATAGATCCTCGTATGTCAACATTCTTTGCAGCATTATTCATAATAGCCAAAAGGTATGAATAACCCAAGTATCTATCAACAGATGAATGGATGAATGGATTCACACTTCCCAATTTTAAAACCTACTGCAAAGCTACAGTAATCAAAACAGTGTGGTACTAACATAAGGTTAGACACAAAAAGCAATCAAATCTAAGAGTCCGGAAATAAAGCAATTCATTCATGGTCAACCGATTTTCAACAAGAATGCCAAGACCATTCAATGGAGAAGGAATCATCTCTTCCCCAAATGGTGCTGGGAAAACTAGATTTCCACATGAAAAGAAACATGTGGTATATCTGTATGAAGGAATATTATTTATCCATAAAAATGAAAGAAGTCCTGACACATATTGCAACACAGATAAACATTGGAAACATTGTGCCAAGTTAAATAAGTCAGTCACAAAAAACCAAATATTGTTTGATTCCTCTTACATGAAGTATCTAGAACAGGCAACTTCACAGAAACAGAAAGTAGAATAGAAGTGACCAGTGACAGTGGGGAGAAGGAAATGGGGAGTGAATGTTTAATGGGGACAGAGCTTCAGTTCGGGAAGAAGAAACAGTCCTAGAGGTGAACGGTGGTGGTGGTTGCACAGCACTGTGAATGTACTTAACCCACAGAATTGTTCACTTAAAAATGGTTAAAATGGTAAATTTTATGCTATGTATATTTTACCACGATGTTTAAAAGATAAAAATAGTTGGCTATTTTATGTTATATATATTTTATCACACAAAAAAACATTTTTAAAGGCAGTCAAATGGAAGAATATGCAGTTTTGGCACACATGTATTGATAAAGTCATAATAAACAACAATTATTGAGTGCCTATCATGAAAATAATGCACACAAGGCTGCAGGTTGTTGACCTTGCTGAGTCTCAGAAAAGTGGCTCGAGTAGCTCGTGGAGGAAGTGGGGAGAAGGCGGCGCTCACAGAGCTTCCCATGAGCCGGTGCAGCATGAAGATCGAATAAACCTGCTGAGGACACTCCGGGTAGAATGGCGTATCTTCTAGCTCTTCAATGTCCCTTCTGCTCACACAGAGTATGGAGGGTCTCCCCTGGACTTGCCCCAAGGGGGGTCATGCTTTGCCCCAACCCTCCAGGCCTCTGCCACAGGCTGGAGGAGGAGCTGCTTGATGCAGACACTTGACCTCGGAGGTGTTTAACCCAGATGTCCCCAGATCCTCTGGCCTTCTGAGGTCACTCTTTATAATCCAAATAAAATAACAAGAGACAGTGCCCTCCAAACTGTGGGGAACCTATCCAGCCTCCCCCGACCCCACCCCAACTCCTGTGGCTTTGGGGCATTCACACTCTCCTGGTCCTGTCCCGGCACCTTTGCTCCCGCTGGACTGGACGCTGTGCTGTCTCTCAGGTACGCAAGTGCACCACAGACTCTGATATGCACAGAACAAGCCCCTGGGTCTCGGTCCCCAAAGCACCTCTTCTCAGACCTTCTACTGAGAGGTCGGGGGTCGGGTCATGACACACAGCAGGAAATGAATGCACGACCCAGGCCAGAGGCATCAGCTGGTCCTCCCTCCCTTGGGCCTCTCCCTGGCCATGCCCCAACCTGGCTCACACTCCCTCAGGGTTGCAATGACCTCCCATCCCAAGACCCTTTTCCCAGGTCCAATTTTTCCTCCAAGTTCCTGGTCCCTTGTGGTGGGCCAGTTTATTCAGCTTAGGAGAAATGATTGTTAAATATTCAGAATTTTCTCAAGCAGGTTGTGAAACTGCTCATAGCTTGAAATCAGCCAGGATATGAATATTTACACCACGGATGACAGCTAACTCTCCACACCAGGGCTGTCATCTCACCACAGCGGGACAGGGGTACACACAACACACCAGGGCACCACAGCGGGACAGGGGTACACGCCACACACCAGGGCTTTCATCTCATCACAGGGCAATGTTTACAACGCAGAGACCAGCAGACACCACACACCAGGGCTTTTCACTTCAAGGGGCCCATCCACCACACACCTCGAGCCCTCACCTGCTGGTCACTGCCTGTGGGCCTGAAGCCCTCCAACTTTCCAGGCAGAGCCAAGCAGCTCTCCCTTAATCTCAGGATCCTCCAGGCTAGATGAGCCCTGGGGCTCTAGAGTCCTCAACCACAAAGGCTGCAGAATGTCTTCTCAAAATTAAAAACAATTCACTTCCCATAAAGAAATCTTTCAACCTCCTAGAACAACCCCTCTGAACTCTGAACTGGACCTTCCCTTCACAATAATGTTTTTTCACATTCCCACTCATAAATAAACCCAAATCCTCTCTCTTTAGATGGAAGGAGCTCCTTTTTTATAGCTAGACCCAACCGTCTGGGCACCCATCAGATATTTTCACATCAATCCCACACCGCCATGTCTAAACCATGCTCCGCCCCGTTCTTCTCACACAATCTGGGTTTCTCATTCTGATTTCCCACGTCCCTTGCTCTCTGAGGCAGCATAGGTTGATGGCTAAGAACATAGAATACGGGCCTGCCAGGCCTCCAGTGCATGCTCCTCTGCCTGCTGGTGCAGGCTTTTGCACAAGTTCTTCATTGTGACTCAGTTTCTCCATCTGTAGAGTGGGGATAATAACAGCCCCTACTTTACAAGGTTGATGTATGGGTTAGTGAGGTCATATTTACAAACTTGCTCAGAATATTTCCTGACACACAGCAAGACCTATCACATGACTGTTTGCCGAAAAAAATAAAAATAAATCCAGCTCCCAAGCCATTCATTGGTCTACGGATTCAAGATAAAGAGAATATAAAACAAGAAGAAAAACATCCTTGACTCAACTGAGTGTGAAGAAATTAGGGGGAAATAATAGTAAGCAATCCCAAATGACAATCACAGAGGAGCGGCCAGGGGCTGCTGACCTTCTGTGGTCCACGCAGAGGCTGGGCTCCAGCCCATTGGCCGGCTCCCTCCACGGCCCCACGGTCCCGCTCAGTTCTGACACCGGGGGAGCTTCAGGAGCTCCGCTACATGGTCCATGGTGAGCATCCTCAAGAAACCACCCCAAACACCAACAAGGAAAGAAGCCTGGGGCCTTGTGCTGGGACAACACACACACCCTTGAGAGATATATAAGCTCCTAGCACCCAGACACTCACTCACTCCCTCCTTCCCATCCAGCACCCAGACGCTCACTCACTCCCTCCCTCCTTCCCATCCAGCACCCAGACACTCACTCCCTCCCTCCTTCCCATCCAGCACCCAGACACTCACTCCCTCCTTCCCATCCAGCACCCAGACGCTCACTCACTCCCTCCTTCCCATCCAGCACCCAGACACTCACTCACTCCCTCCTTCCCATCCAGCACCCAGACACTCACTGTCTCCCTCTCAGCTCCCCCAGCTCAACCCCCATCATGGCTCCATCCACCATGTCCGTCTGCTCCAGCGACCTGAGCTACAGCAGCCACGTCTGCCTTCCTGGTTCCTGTGACTCTTACTCCGACTCCTGGCAGGTGGACGACTGCCCAGAGAGCTGCTGCGAGCCCCCCTGCTGCGCCCCCAGCTGCTGCGCCCCGGCCCCCTGCCTGACCCTGGTCTGCACCCCAGTGAGCTGTGTGTCCAGCCCCTGCTGCCAGGCGGCCTGTGAGCCCAGCCCCTGCCAATCAGGCTGCACCAGCTCCTGCACACCCTCATGCTGCCAGCAGTCTAGCTGCCAGCCGGCTTGCTGCACCTCCTCCCCCTGCCAGCAGGCCTGCTGCGTGCCCGTCTGCTGCAAGACTGTCTGCTGCAAGCCTGTGTGCTATATGCCCGTCTGCTGTGGGCCTTCTTCTTCATGCTACCAGCAGTCTAGCTGCCAGCCAGCTTGCTGCATCTCCTCCCCGTGTCAACAGTCCTGCTGTGTGCCCGTCTGCTGCAAGCCCATCTGCTGTGTGCCTGTCTGCTCTGGGGCTTCCTCTCTGTGCTGCCAGCAGTCTAGCTGCCAGCCAGCTTGCTGCACCACCTCCTGCTGCAGACCCTCCTCCTCCGTGTCCCTCCTCTGCCGCCCTGTGTGCAGACCTGCCCGCCTCGTGCCCGTCCCCTCCTGCTGTGTCCCCACCTCCTCCTGCCCGCCAAGCTGCGGCCGCCTGGCCTCCTGCGGATCCCTCCTCTGCCGCCCCACATGTTCCCGCCTGGCCTGCTGAGGCCTCTGCTCAGGCCAGAAGTCCAGCTGCTGCCAGGCATGTCCCCCAGGGCCACTGGGCACTATGAGTCCCCCACCTCTCCCACTACTGGCTCCTCGGCTGCTCTGGTGTCTGTCTCTTCCTTGGAGATGCGTGCACAGCCTCTCTTCCCCTAAGCCCTGGGGGCTCCTGCTAAGCTCCAGATGACCCTGCCTCCACCCACTCCCCCGGCTCTTCCAGACCACTTCCCACATTCCAGGCCCCTGTGGTCTCGCCTCCTTGGAAGCTGCTGTGCCTCCTCTGGCCATTGTAGGACCACGCTTGGAAGTCCTAATAAACACCCTCCACGTAGCCCGGCTGCACTTTGCTCTCTTCTTTGAGTCATTTCTGGTTGAATTGCTGACCAGCTCGACAGGAGGCCAGGACACAGGTGCAGCCTCCTGGGGCCCTCGCGCCCAGCCTCAGCCCTTCTCCAGGCCCCAACACACATTAGTCTGGCACTGGTGCCATCCCCGCAGGAATGTACCAGTCCCAGGGAGGGTCAACGGAGCGGCCGTCCCCACCCCAGCCCAGCAGGCAAGTCCGTCTCCCAGGGCCCTGATGGGCGAGTGTCAGAGGTGGCAGCGGGGTCACTCGCAGGCACAGCCGCCCCCACCGCCCCGCATTTCCCCGCCAAGTTGCCAGTCCCTGCCAAGTGGGGGCTGGCTGGACACGGAGTCCTGGCTCCAGACAGAGAGGATGGCTCGCTCCCCCTGCAGCCCAGCCCCTCAGTCCTCACAGGGAGATTCAGAGTCCCGGGACAAGTGTCCAGGCTCAGCTGCCAAGCCTCTCCCGCCTCTCCAGCTCCAGAAGCGGTCCACTTCCTTCTACTGCCCCTACAACTCCCGTGTCTGAAGCCTACTGCCCAGATCATGAATATCTTGAAGTCTTTTCTAACAGAAAATAGATAAAGCTCCAGCCGGGGCAACAGAGTGAAACCTTGTCTCCATTAAAAATAAAAAGGCCAGGCGCGTGGCTCAGGCCTGCAGTCCCAGCATTTTGGGAGACTGAGGCAGGAAGATCACTTGAGCCCAGGAATTCGAGACCAGCCTGGCCAACATAGTGAGACCTTGTCCCTAAAAATACAAAAATTAGCAGGGCATCATGGCACGCGCCTGTGGTACCACCTACTCGGGAGGCTGAAGCAGAAGAATCACTTGAGCCGGGAGGCGGAGGGTGCAGTGAGCTGAGATTGTACCACTGCACTCCAGCCTGGGCGACAGAGTGAGACCCTGTCTCAAAAAATTAATTAATTAATTAAAGTAAAAAATACATAGCTGGGCATGGTGGCACGAACCTGTAGTCCCAGCTACTCAGGAGGCTGAGGTGGGAGGATCACTTGAGCCTGGGAGATCAAGGCTGCAGTGAGATATGATTGAGCCACTGCACTCCAGCCTGGGTGAGAGTGAGACACTGTCTCAAAAAAAAAAAAAAAAAAAAAAAAAAAGGGTGGGGGAAAGAAAAGGGATGCAGCCGAAGGCCCCTCCCTCCTGACTGCAGCCTCTGACTCAGTGCTGCCTTGCACCTCCCAGAGGAAGTGGCTCCTGGCGACCCCATCTCACCCCCAGCTCCTGCAACACACCGTTCTTCTCTTCCCTCTTCCCACAGCTGGCCAAGAACTGCGGTGCCAAGGTCGCTCTCTCTCTGTCCCTCACTCTGCCGGCCAGCCCCTGCTGTGCCTGGCCCTGTAACGCCGTCTCCCTGGGCTTCTGGGATGCGTCTGTCTCAGCTCCTGCGCCCACTCCTCTGACTTTTCTCTATGTGCGTTCTCTCCCTGCCCCCAAACTCCAGGCCTCCAACCAGGTGCCTCCCCTGGGCTCCCAGCCACGCTTACGGTGGCCTCCAGGTGTGCCCCCATACCAAAGGGAAGCTGCACCTGGGCACATCTGAAGCTGAGCTAGCGTCTTCCTCCAAACTGCCCTCTCCCCTGACCGGCTGGGGCAGCTGGACTCCACCCCGTCCCCCGCCCTGCCATCTTCACTGAGCTGCCAGATATCTTTGGGGTCTGCCCTGCCTCTCCCCACTACCATTTCTTTAGCTTAGGGTGATTTGCTAAACAGCTCTGGGCCAGCAGGGCTGTCAAAAGTCCTGTCCACAGGTAAGAGCATCCTAGGAGACGCCCCGTGCTTTGAGAGTGCCCCATGACAACAGAGATTCTTCTACAGAATTTTTTTTTTGGAAGAAAGCATGTTCTTTGTCCAAGAGAAGATGCTGATTTTGGAGAAAGATAGGAAGAACTTGGTGACTTCAGGCGACACTCTGCCTTCCAGTCCAGGGTTCCACCACCAGGAAGGCTAGAGAGCAGGAAGAAAAGGGCTGGCAGCACAAAGGCTGGGGTCGTGCTGGGTGTCACGTGTGCTTGGCAGGGAGAGCCGTTCCTCTGTCCTTGCTGGGGCCCCTCCTCTGCCGACCCCCAGTGCAGTCACTCAGCCCATCCCTGCAATCCCTCAGCGTTGAAGGACCGGAGAGAGGAGGCCAGTTCACACGAGAAGAGCCGAGGGAGCAGAGACTTCCCAGAGCCCCCCTTGCCAACCAAACAGCACACAGTGAGAGGGGCCTGGAGGCCCCGGGGGTGCCACATAAGGCCTTCTATTTTGTTAGAAATTCACGATATCCATGAAGTCAGTGGTTTGAATCTGCCTTGGGGCCGGGCAGTGGGAACTTCACGGTTAAAGAACTCCTGGGGGCCCTGAAGCCTCAGCCCCTCAGCAGTGTCTGGTTAAACCCACCTGCAGCAGGGAAACCTTCCACCTAAAGGCATCCCAGGCTTTCCAGGCTTGAGAGGAAATTCAGGTGTCACTGTTAAGCCTGATACTGCCTCGTGGCCAATAAAAACAGTGGCTGACCTTCAGGAAGCCTTCGTGACCTGTTTTGAACCACGTAATCCTCACGTGGCCTTGTGGGGTGAGTGGACCATGACCCCATCTTGCAGAAAAGGAAACCGCAGCCCACAGGGTGATATTCCAAGGTCGTGCAAGCCAAATCAGAGGTGAGAGGTGGACAGAGGCAGAAACCAACAGAACCCTGGGAAAGGGTGTGGTGGCAAATTGATACCCCCCAGATGATGTCCCTACCCTCATCCCTGGAACCTGTGAATCTGCCCTTATAGTGAGAAAAAGCACTTTGCAGATTGATTAGATTGCTGATTAAGATCCTTAAACATTTTTTAAACCGACACATCATTATTGTACATATCCATGGAGTTCCCAGTGATGCTTCCATAGGGACAGCGCGGAGTGGTCGGGCCGGGGTGCCCAGAGCTCCCACCATCTCAAACACGGACTGTTTCTCTCTGCGGGGAACATTCGATACCTTCCTTCCAGCGACGTGAAACGATATATTCTTGCTGATTTACAGTCATCCTACAGTGCTATCTAGAACAGCGGTCCCCAACCTTCACGGCACCAGGGACCAGTTTTGTGGAAGACAACTTTTCCACGGACTGGGGAGGGGATGGTTTGAGGATGATTCAAGCGCATTGCATTTATTGTGCATTTTATTTCCATTATTACTTTGTAATTTATAACGAAATAATCATACAACTCACCATCATGTCAAATCAGTGGGAGCCCTGAGCTTGTTTTCCTGCAACCAGATGGTCCCGTCTGGGGGTGATGGGAGACAGGGGCAGGCCATCAGGCATTAGATTCTCACAAGGAGCAACGGAGACCCCTGGCATGTGCAGTTCACAGCGGGGTTCGTGCTCCTCTGAGAATCCAGTGCTGCCACTGATCTGGCAGGAGGCGGAGCTCGGGCGGTAAAGCTCACTCACCTGCCACTCCCCTCCGGCTGTAAAGCTCAGTTCCTAACAGGCCACAGCTGTAGTGGTCCCCGGTCCCGGGGTTGGGACCCCCTGCTATAGAACACTAGAACGTGTCCCCCCTGACCAGCTGCAATTCTGTGTCTTTCGGCAAGTCTCTCCCTATCCTCCCTGCCCTGTCCTTCCACCCTCCAGCATCTCCTGCCCTGTTTTCCTTCTGTGAGATCCACGTTCTCTGTCTTCTATCTCTGAGCCAAGTTCAGAGCCCTGAGATATGAGATGATCCTGGCTTAGCCAGAGAGACCCTAAGTGCCGTCACACACGTTCCTATGAGAGGGAGGCAGGGAAACTTCACCCAGGAGAGGCAGCGTCCACATGAGCACAGGGGTGGAGACTGAAGCGATGGAGCAGAGACCACCATCCACCCCACAGAGCAAAAGCTCCAGAGGAACAAAGGGGCCTCCCTGAGCCTCTGGAGGGGAGCACAGTTCCGCAGACTCCTCGCTGTCTGCTCAGTAACCCTGCTCCCAGGCATCTGGCCTCCAGAATCACAGAATACATTTCTGTTTTTTAAACCATCAAGTTAGTGATGATTTATTACAGCAGCCGTGAGAAACTCTGCAAATGTATGTGAAGCATTGTATGATCAACGTAACTTGCACAATTTCCGGGTATTCTGGTTTAAAATGTCACTGAGATGATAGTAATAATGAAATAGTAATCGTGAAATAGAGTCCCAGCCTTCTAATGGGTCAGGTCTATCCCCTTCAATCCCCGGCAGCGAAGGTGCTCTCGGTCTTCAAGGACCTGACAGCCTTGCCTCCTTGCAGGGCCCCCCTGCCTTGGGCTCCCACCCTCCGGTGGTCCTGGTGTTCCAGCTGCCCCTGTGTGCCCCACAGGCACCCGTGGCCTGCCGCAGTGCAGTCTCCTCACCCCCTGCCTGCCCACAGGCAGCTGCCTCTGTCCTGCCAGCCCAGGGCCCGGGCAGCCTGAGTGCAGTCGTGTGTGCCCGCTGCCTCCTTGAGACTGGACACCACGACTTTCATTTCTGGCAGAGCATCAGCCACTGTCTCCTGACCACCAATGAGCAGCCCGCGGGTTGTCCAAGGGCCCGTGGATGGACGCCTGGGCTCAGCCCCCAGGAAAGGTGCACTGGGCATGAGGGTCTGTGCTCACGCACGAGGGTGGCAGAAGAAGATGCAGAAGCAGCGCCAACCACCTCCTTGGTGGGCAGCAGAGGCTAAAGCCAAGCCCACGGGGCCTCCAGAGCCCCCAGCTTGTGACGTGCAGCGCGACCACACACACACACACACCTGGCTGAGCTCCTGCTGGGCCAGCACCACAGGCGCCGTGAGCAGGTATGGATGGAAGGGACTCACACCCTCCATGTGGCGGCCGCTGCTCAGCCAGTTGCCGGCCCACCTGGTCCCCTGCCCACAAACACAACCCCACAACCTGGAGCCCATGTGTCTCAGTTGGCAGAAAAAACGCGTGGGCTGCGGGTGCCCTGGGCAGCACACAGACATCTGGGGTGCAGCCTGAGGCAGGAACAGTGGGCCGCAGTCACCGGCAGAGCTGGGCCTGGAATCGCCACCCTCCCTTCACCTGCAGAGACCTGGCGACAAACACAAATGGAAGGGGGCTACAGGCCCCAGAGCGGGGCTCACACATGAGCCATTCCGTGAGCTCAGAGTCCAAGTCACCCCGTCATTGGGTCCCCCAAGATGAGAGCCCGGCACCCAAGGGTTCAAATCCCGGAGTGTGATCCTCCCTACCCACTAACAAGGCCCAACCAGGACCTGCCAGCCCAGACCCAACGCAGCCAGGGCTTTTATGAGGCGGTGGCCTCTCCGGGGAAAATAAACCAGCCCTGATGAGGGGTTCCCAAGAACCGGCTCCAAACACCAACAAGGAAAGAGGAACACTGAGAAGCCGCTTGTTGAGACAACACCCAACACATAGAGATATAAAAACTCCCAGCCCTGAGCGCCGCACACTCCCTCCCTGGCTCCCTCCCCGGCTCCCCACCAGCCTGCTCCTGCCACCACCCCCCACTCCCTCCTCCGCTCCCTCCCCTGCTCCCTCACCCACTCCCTCCCATCTCCCCCAGCTCAACCCCCAGCATGGCTGCGTCCACCATGTCCATCTGCTCCAGTGCTTCCACCAACTCCTGGCAGGTGGACGACTGCCCGGAGAGCTGCTGCGAGCCCCCCTGCTGCGCCCCCAGCTGCTGCGCCCCGGCCCCCTGCCTGACCCTGGTCTGCACCCCAGTGAGCTGTGTGTCCAGCCCCTGCTGCCAGGCGGCCTGTGAGCCCAGCGCCTGCCAATCAGGCTGCACCAGCTTCTGCACGCCCTCGTGCTGCCAGCAGTCTAGCTGCCAGCCAGCTTGCTGCACCTCCTCCCCCTGCCAGCAGGCCTGCTGTGTGCCCATCTGCTGTGTGCCCACCTGCTCTGAGGATTCTTCTTTTTGCTGCCAGCAATCTAGCTGCCAGCCAGCTTGCTGCACCTCCTCCCCAAGCCAGCAGTCCTGCTGTGTGCCCGTCTGCTGCAAGCCTGTCTGCTGCAAGCCCGTCTGCTGTGTGCCTGTCTGCTCTGGGGCTTCCTCCCTGTGCTGCCAGCAGTCTAGCTGCCAGCCGGCTTGCTGCACCTCCTCCTGCTGCAGACCCTCCTCCTCTGTGTCCCTCCTCTGCCACCCTGTGTGCAGGCCCACCTGCTGCATGCCCGTCCCCTCCTGTTGTGCACCCGCCTTCTCCTGCCAGCCCAGCTGCTGCCACCCAGCCTCCTGTGTGTCCCTCCTCTACCACCCTGTGTGCTCCCACCTGGCCTGCTGAGGCCTCTGCTCAGGCCAGAAGCCCAGCTACTGACAGGCACGTCCCCCAGGGCCAGCCAGGCTCAGGCTCCCCCCAACTTCTCCCACTGCTGACCTCTCAGCACACGCACTAGTACACACCGCACTGGTACACACCACAGTGTGCAAGCTGGCTGACCTCATACCCCACAACCACGGCTTACCTATCCACTACCTCCAAGCCAGGCCCAGGCAACCATGAGACAGCCCTCTCCTATTATTGAAGGGCCCCGGGTGTTCCCTGGTGGAATATTCCCCCATAGCCACAGGAGGTCCCTGGCCCCGCCTGCCCTTCTCCTCCAAGCCATCGGCCGCCCTTGCCCACCACGTGCCTTGCACAATAAATAAACTGGCCTTCCCTGCCTCTGCATGCTCCTCTCCCAGCCTAGTGTTCTATTTCATTCTTTCTCGGGCCCTCTATGCAAACACACCCCTGGCTTCGGCAATCCTAGAGACAAGCCACGTCGTGGGAGCATTTCCAGTGGCGCTGAGTTCCAGGCTCCCATCCCCGCAGCCCAGGCCTCCTGGATCTGCACCTCCAGGCAGCTCTCAGGGTGACCCTGCTGCAAATCCAGGATTCAGGTGGTGATGTCTCTGGTGGCACATCTGGCCAGAGGGCTCCTTGGCAGGAGGGGCCTGGTGCCCCCATGCCTCCCTGTCCCTGGTGAGTTTGAGGAACCCCAGGGACAGGGCCCAGGTTGGCTTCTGTGCAGGGCCCTCTGCAGGCACAGCTGAAGCTGAGTGTCGCTGTGGTCAACCAGCTCCTGGGTGGGATGGGGTGGGGCCTCCCTCTCCCCGGGAGCCCTGGCATTTTATTTAAATGGCCAACGCCTTCTGTTTGTGCTTGTGAAGGCTAATGGCAACACCTCTTCTGTGGCCCCAGGTCTAGCCGGGCGTGGCAGAGGTCAGAGGGAAAGAGGCCAAAGGGTACATGACCTAGGGATCCCACACAATGGGATCTGGGGCCCAAGCTGGCCACTCTTTGGGGGTTTCCTTTGGGGCCAGTGTTTCCAGGATCCCCAAGGGTCCCACACCCAGCCTCACTCCCCACCAGAGCCGCCTCCTCACCTGCTGTCCCCTCCACACCACACCAATGCCACCGCCCAGCTCCTGAGTCCCCCCAGCTGCAGTGGAGCTGGAACCGGCTGGGACTGAGAGGGGTGCACAGGGCTGCAATCCCAGGAGGCCCTGAAATCCAGCAAGATGTTCCCAGGACCCTTAGTGCAGGTCTAAGATCACCTGGCCTCTGTCTGCCCTGGAGAGTGTGAGGCAGATGCCCTCGACTGGGCCAGCTTTTCCAGTGCACTCTCCCTGCAAGGACCCTCAGTGAGAGGAGGGCCCTCCCTCAATTAGAACGGGGTTGGTGTAAATGGGTTCAGACAGACTGGATCCTACCATCCTCTTCCTAGCCCCTGGGGGTGGGGAGGTAGCTGGGACCCTGCCCCCTGCTTCCCTGGGGTACCCCACCCCCCCACCACTCTCCAGGGGTCCCTACCATGGAACACGGGGTGAGAGAAGCCAGTTTCCCACTTCCCTGGCTGTTGGGGCCTGAAATTTTCTGTAGCCTGTCAGTCCAGACTTTACCCCCTCTGTGACATTATCAGCCTCCTTCTAGCCAAGTCCACCCCCAACCCCCAGGGAACCCAAACAGTGCGGGGTGGCCATGACCTGCCAGAGCTGTTGGCCTCCAGCTGGCGGGTAAAACCCACGGCCTTCTCAGAACAGGTTTCTCAACACATGAGACAGAACACACCAGACTTCCAAGGGGAACACCTGGATGGAGCTGGTTACCCAGATCGTTCAACACCGAGGGGCAGCGGCTTGAGGGTCTTTCCACTAAGGCTTGGATTAACAAGAGAAGCAGGGGTCTCTCCAGGATGGGCCCACAGGAAATTTCCAGAAATCTACCAGGGGGACCAGAAGAGGAGCCTCGGTGGGTGACAGCGGCAGGCGCTGCCCACTCAGCCGTGCGCTGCCTCCACACCCATCACTGGGGAGATGTTTTCAGGAGAAAGATGCAGCAGCTCCCACCCAGTGCCATGTCACGGCCCCTGCACACCATCCACGGACCCTGGATGGAGCCCAGCTGCCTTCAGGAGTGCAGTTTAACTACAAAGGAGCCCTGGCTGCCTGCCCCGCCCAGACGCGCTGACCTGTTCTCTGTGGCCGGTGATGGCCCGTCCCCAACCACTGGTGACTCTTCCCTGGGGCCGCAAGCTCAGCCCCTAACCCCCTGTTGCCGGAAGTCAGGGACCCCAAACAGAGAGACCGGCTGAAACCATGGCAGAAGAACGTGAATTGTGAAGATTTTATGGACATTTATTAGTTCCCCAAATTAATACTTTTGTAACTTCTTATGCCTGTCTTTACTGCAATCTCTAAACATAAATTGTGAAGATTTCATAGACACTTATCACTTCCCCAGTCAATACCCTTGTGATTTCCTATGCCTGTCTTTACTTTAATCTCTTAATCCTGTCGGTTGAGGAGGGTGTATATTGTTCCAGGACCCTGTAATAATTGTGTTAACTACAAAAATTGTACAGCATGTGTGTTTGAGCAGTATGAAATGTGGGCACCTTGAAAAAAGAACAGGATAACAGCAATTGTTCAGGGAATAAGAGAGATAACCTTAAACTCTGACCGCCGGTGAGCCAGGCAGAACAGAGCCATATTTCTCTTCTTTCAAAAGCAAATGGGAGAAATATCGATGAATTCTTTTTCTCAGCATGGGATATCCCTGAGAAAGAGAATGCGCACCTAGGGGTAGGTCTCTGAACTGGCCCCCCAGGGGCGTACCTGTCTCTTATGGTTGAGACTGCAGGGGTGAAATAAACTCCAATCTCCCATAGCACTCCCAGGCTTATTAGGAAGAGGAAATTCCCACCTAATAAATTTTGGTCAGACCGGTTGATCTCAAAACGCTGTCTCCTGATAAGATGTTATCAATGACAGTGGTGCCCAAAACTTCATTAGCAATTTTAATTTCGCCTCGGTCCTGTGGTCCTGTGATCTCGCCCTGCCTCCACTGGCCTTGTGATATTCTATTACCCTGTTAAGTACTTGCTGTCTGTCACCCACACCTATTCGCACACTCCCTCCCCTTTTGAAACTCCCTAATAAAAACTTGCTGGTTTTTGCGGCTTGTGGGGCATCACAGATCCTACCAATGTGTGATGTCTCCCCCGGACGCCCAGCTTTAAAATTTCTCTCTTTTGTACTCTGTCCCTTTATTTCTCAAGCCAGTCGACGCTTAGGAAAATAGAAAAGAACCTACGTGATTATCGGGGCAGGTCCCCCGATAACCCCCAGCTGCAGATCGAGGCCTAGTGCGAGCACAGGTCCCCCTAGACCCTTCCCAGTGCCCACCGACCGGCGGCCTAGGCCAGGTAGAGCTGGCAGCACCTCCCCTGCTGCAACACCAGGCTCTGGTAGAAACTTCAGAAAACATGCACCGGCAAAACCAAGGAAGGGCGGCTGCGTCCCGGGTTCTTCCGAGCAGCTGTGTGTACACGCGTGCACACACCCATGTGCACAACCCCATGCGCACGCACCCACGTGCACGCCCATGCACGCACACATGCGTACACACCCGCGCGCACACGCGCGTGTGCACCCATGCGCACGCACCCACGTGCACACCCATGCGCGCACCCACGCGTACACACCCACGTACACACACCCACGCGTGCACACACACGCGCGCGCACCCATGCGCACACATGCACGCGCACACACCTCTGTCCCCAGCCGTGCAGAACGATCCTCCCTGAGTCCCCGGCTCCGACCCACACGCAGCACACGCTAAACGCTTCCCACGCAGTCGTTTTGCTGGGTTGCGCTTCACCCACTTCTCAGAGGGGGTGGCCGAGGCGGAGGTGTCGGGGATCGAGCAGCTCCGGGCCTCAGGGGTCGCCCCGCCACCGTTTTCCTTTCCCAGATGCTGGGACGGGGGCAGGGAGGGGCTCCCCAGGCTGAACCCGACTAGGTCACCCTAGAAGCGAGGCGAGCTTCTCTTCTGTTTTTCTTCGGCGCCCCTGAGCCCCTGACAGTGCCCAAGGTGCCCATGGGATTGGATTCGCCAGAGCCTCCTACGCAGACCCCACCCAGGGCCAAAGCCACCCCCAAGCCCCACCTTGGTGGTGTGGGATGAAAAGTGAGCCATCGAGAGATGGGGTCCCCCCACCCCCAACCCCTCCAAGGACAAAGGCGGGCTGGGAAGCACCCAGTTTCACGTCCGCCCCTGCCCGGCTTTCCTAGAGGAATTGGCGCCGGCATCAATTGGGGGTCGTGGGATCAGTGAGGAATCCTGCGGGGTCGCCTCCATTTATCAGTTGGGTGGGGTTGGGCGAGCACCCCTAGCCCCAGCCCAGGCGATCGGGCCGCGAAGTCCGCTGGACTAGGACTGGGGTGACAGCCAGGAGGACCGCACCTGCCCTCCCCACTCCTGCCGCTCCACCCCTGCTCCCACCGCAAAACCAAGGTCTCCACCAGGAAGATGGGGGTGGGGAAAGGACGCGGGGTAGGGGGGGTGCGGGGAGAGAGGACACAGGGTCGGAAGGGCGAGGGGTAGTGGCAGAGGCGGAGGCCCAGGCCGCGCAGCTGCGGGGCGCAGGGAGGGGCAGAGGAGGGGCGTTCAGATGGGAACCTAGTCCAGACCCGGCGGGGCCCTCGTGTGCGTCTCGTTATCCTGGAACCAGAGAGGCTGGAGACCCTTGGCTTGTCTGGAGCGGAACCCTAGTGTCCAATAGAGTGTATGGGGCTCAGCCCTAAAGCTAAACATTCTTTGTTTCCTGATGACCATGGGGGCGGAGAGGGGAAAAAGCACTGGCTTTATAGTTTAGAATTTTATAAAAGGAAAGGCGTGGCCACTGACAATTTGCGCTTCAGGAGTCCCAGAGTGACCGCCTGGCTCGGAGCAGGGAATGAGGGGGTCCTTAACTCTGAGATTTGTTTTCTGAGAGACAAAGGTGATGGGTGAGGCGGCTAAGCCTCTGATTCTCTATAGGTGGCGGTCATTCATTTCAGAACATGAATGGATTCAGTAAATAAACATGATAGAAAAATGCCACAAGCCCTAGGCCCATTGGAGTGGACTGGACAGTCCGTTCCCAGTGGGTCCCTCAGCCTCGGTCCCCCACCCTTCCCGGAGCCCTGGGGGTCACACACATCCCTCCTGGCTGCCTAGCCTGTGCCCCCCGATTCCCCCCCTCCCCGCCCCACGCGTGCACACACACACACACACCACACAGCACGAGGCGACAGAGATATGAGAGAGAGCCAGCGAGAGAGAACGGGAGAGAGAGGGAGTGCAAGTGTGCGCTGGGGGTAACCCGTGCATGCATGCATTGGGGGTAACAGGCTGGAGCTCAGATCCCTCCCCCAGCAGGGGGTACTGCAGGCTCCCGGTCTGAGTGGGGAGCTGGGCCCCCTGGACAGAGGACTGGGCTGCGGAGTCAGGAATGGGCACACTTCCTAACTGCAGGACACTCAAAGGGCTTTGGTCATGCACACGCAGCCAAGAGGAGGTGTCGCTGGCACACAGCCTTCCAGGAGCGGACTTGGAGACCTCGCCAGGGACCAGGACTCCCCAGCACTCACACTCCTTTAGGTGCTGAAGTCCAGAGGACAGAGGTTGAGGGCAGAGCTCCTGGGAGCACCAGTGGAAGTAGGAGGGCTGGGCTGGACAACCTCCCCCAACCTCCTATTGCAAAGAGGCTCCAGCCAGCAGCCTCCACACCCCAGTGATCTTTTAAGATGCAAATCTGCGCCATCATTTATTTCCTCAGTGCCTTCTCCAGCTCCTGGGATGCACCCTGCCCGTCCCCAGGCCCAGAGACCTGACACCCTCATTCCTCCCTCAGCCCACCCTGGGGTCTTTCCACCAGCTGACAGCCTTCCTGCAGTCCCCTCCCCGAATGCTGCTCCCTGAGGCCCTCCTGGACACCTGCAGGGCAGGCACAGCCCGCGGGACCTCACAGCACTTGCTCCGGGCAGAGCTGCAGTTTGGCCAAGTTGCCAGCTCCGTGTGGGCAGGGGCCCTGGCCTGTGGCTGCCACATCCCGGGTGGGGGCACAGCCTTTCCTGGCGTGGATGCTGAGCAAACGTAGGGGGAAGGGGAATGAATGAGGAGAGCCAGGTAGCTCAGGGGCTGAGACCTCACTGAGCAGGGTCCTGCGTGACCGGTCCCCACCGCTGACGGTTCCTGGGGTAACACTCAGGACAGGGAGAGGCAATGGAAAGAGACGTGGCCGCCCTCGCATCCTGCAGCTCCCGCACTCCCAGCCTCCCAGCCTCCCACCCAACCCCCCAGAGCCCACCAGTGACCCCCTCCCACTGGGTCCTCAGATGGCTCCCACGGGATCTCCTGCCTTGATCTCCTGTCCACATGGAGGTGAAGTGGGTTGCTCTGAATGAGGGGTGCCGAGCCTAGGGCGCAGCCCACTCTCCTGGGTCCGCAGCATCACGCAGCCCGGACCACAGGCTCCTTACAAGAATCGGAAGGGTCCCTGCAATCGCCCTTCGCACTGAGGCTTCCTACGGTGTGGTGTAAAAACACAGGCTTGTCCTCCATTGCTGCCCACGGGGCTGGAGCCGCCTGAAAATCCCAGCCCACAACTTCCCCAAAGCCTGGCAGTCACTTGATTAGCAAAATGAGTCCTAGAAAGCGAGAGACGAGAGGGGAATGAGCGCCGAAAATCAAAGCAGGTTCCCCTCCCGACAACTCCAGAGAAGGCGCATGGGCCCCGTGGCAGACCCGAACCCCCAGCCTCGCGACCGCCTGTGACCTGCGGGTCAACCACCCGCCGCGGCTCCACGCCGTGGGCACAGACTCAGGGAGCAGGATGAGAAAGCTGAGACGGCGCAGCCACGGCCCGGTGCCTTCACGCGCACAGCGGCACAGCCCCAGCCAGCGGGGCCCACGCTAAGGCGGAATCCCACAGAAGCCTACAGAGCGAGCGCGCGCCTGTGCTTCCCAAAACGGAATGGAACCAAGGTGACTTCTACAGAACGATCTGAAGCCCTGGCTGGCCCTTATGCTACTCTCTTGGGAGCGTTCCAAATGTAGCTCAGTATTACTTACTTGACTTTTATCTTTCCTCCCTGGTTCGTGGTATTTATAACTGGGTCATCTTTTAACTATTTGCAACGTAGCTTCAGGGGAGAGGGGGAGGGCTTTATAAATAACCTGTATTCTTATTATGCAGGTTGATTCTGTTCCCTGAGCTAAAGGGAACATGAAAATACATGTCTGTGACTCATGCCCCCCACCCCCACCCCCCCACTCCAGGGTGTACTGAGGAGTCTCTCAGCTGCCCCGGGGTCCTCGAGCAGGGGAGGGAGAAAGGCTGGCGCTGAGCCCTCCATCGCGTGAAGCCAGGGGATTTTGCTCTGCGACAAGCTGACTTGGCTCTCGTATTGTTTGCAGAATCACCCAGTTCCAAGGCAGTCCCTGCGGGCAGGTGCAGCTGTGCCGGAGCTTCAGTCCTGTCCCCAACACCCAGGCAGTAATGGTTCCAGCACGGAAGGTCTACCTACCTCCCACTGCACAGCCCGAGGGCTGTCCTGGAGGCACAGCCATTCGTCCCTGGGTGGGCAGGCACGTTTATGACCCCCACCACCACCACCCACACGAGTCAGCACGTTCCATACTCGGCTGATCGTGCTCATCCCCTGGTCATGTCATCGGGATCTGAGTGCCATCCGAGCAGAGAGCTGTGGCCTGGTGTCGGGGGGTGGACTTCATCTATTCCAGGGAACCAAGGATGCATGATTTGCAAACAAAACCAGAAGCGCAAGCCATCTCCTCGCCTCCCCTGATAGCCGTGCTGCGGAGCCTGAGTGCTCGAGTCACTAATTTACTGTCCAGTAACCGAGTTTCTAGCGACCAGGTCTAGTTGTCCTGTTACTTTATTAAATTTTGGTTTCATAAGTAAAATCCCTCAGTAGAAACTCTAGAAAAGTATTAGCGTGTCATGGTCATGAGCAAGCCAAACAGCCTTTCTAAAAGGTGGGAAGGAGACCCCCAGGCTTTGCCAGGACCCCCCGGTGAGCCAGCCCAGGGCTCTCCACTCAGACCAGATTATGCCCCAAAGAACCGAGCCCTTCACTCCGGAGGTGGTTGTGTTTGGGGCTGTGTCTGTGTCTCCAGCTTTTTGCTCATGTGGGGAAGGAGCAGGGCCGGTGTGGCCCTTCGCTTTGCTGAGTGCAGGCTGGGGGCACCTCCACCAGCTAAGGAAATGGCTCCTGCACAGTAGCCTCCCGGGCTGCTGCGACTTCATTCTTCATTCCCAAAGCAGGTGTCAGCCTTTCCCGGGAGGCCCAGCAGGTAAGCACTTGTGGAGGCCCCGGTGGCTGCTGGTTAGCTCTTGAAGCTCGTCCCCACCCTGCGTGCATTCTAAAGAGCCGCGTTTCTATTGCAACTGCCTGCCCTGCGCTTTCATCTTCCCCACCTGTGCTCCTCCCGCCTCTGCCCATCTCCACAGGGTGCTACCTGCCAGTCCTGCCAAAGCGTCCTCGGGCACCGCGGCTTGAATCAGTGTTAGAAAGTGGCATTTGTGACTCGACACCCCTCCCAGCTCCCCGGCAAGATACCCCCGCCCGAGTTCCCATGCCCCTGCCTTACCTGTGCAGGGCTCCCAACCCTGCGTGCCGTGGCCGGGGGCCACCAGGGGCAGCACAAAACACAGACTCAGCAGGGCAGACATGAGGGGCTTGGGTGCCAAGCTCCATCCAGGGCTCCGCTCAGCCTGCAGGGAAGTGGCTGCTCCTCAGACGTCTGCGTCAGCCTTTCCAGGGGCGGCCGCGGGGCCCCCGGGGGTCACTGCGACGGCCACATGCCAGCGGCCTAAGGCGGGGACAGAGGTGGCCCTGGCGGTCGCAGTGGGGAAGCTTCTGGTTGCTGCCTGCGGGAGGCGGGTGGCCCTGGCAGGTTGGGCTGCAGCCACTGGTTTATCTCTTCATTTCCCTGATGGGCTTGGGGCCTGCGTGCAGGTGACAGGTGATAACAATCTCGGCACGGCCTGGGATTAGTCACTGGCAAAGCACACTTTCCAAAAGGAAAGACAGAAATAGATCGTGCTGCGGAGAGCTGAGAACTAGCCAGAGACTTAGAGACCCGTTTCCCTCAGGCGCAGGCTCCCTGGGCTCACCGCCTTTTAGGACCAGGGGCACAGGCGACCATGGCAGGCCGGGAGCGGGTGGGGCGGGTGCACTCTGGCTGGGCGTTTGGGCAGCAGGTCCCCACAGTCTGCTGGAGGGTCCCAGAGGCAGGTCGGGGCTCTGCTAGGGGGTCCTAGAGGCAGGTCGGGGCTCTGCTGTGGTGGGGAGGGGGGGTCCCAGAGGTAAGTCCTGTGCTCTGCGGGGGGTGGGGGGTCCAGGTGGGGGGTCCAGGTGGCAGGTCCCGGGCTCTGCGGGGGGTCTAGGCGGCAGGTCCCGGGCTCTGCTGGGTCCCCCGGCGGCAGCGGCCGTCCATCCCCAGGAGGGGCTGGGCTCCCTCGGAGGGCTTTTTATCTGGTGCCCAGCCCTCCCGAGGGTGTGTGGGTTTGTCAACTGTTGGGTTTCAGGAATTTCCCTCTGGAGGGAAGTCGGTCCTTAAAGGGAACAGCTAATGAGAAGGAGTGGGTGAGTGTCCCTCAGGGAAGGGGCACGGCCATGGTCACTCATCCAGAGCCGAGGACCCTCGCGTCTGACCTCCCGACACTGCAATGGGCATGCCACTCGAGGGGAGCAGCTATTAACTAGAAGTATTCTTTTTACAAAAGCGCCCTGCCCCCCTACCCTCTCCAAACAGCACTGAACGCAGCATTCTTGCAGAAATCTCCAACGCAACTGGGTGCTGCGTTTCTGTGCCTGGTGTGGAGGCCCTGGCAAACTGGTCTGAGGCCGATGGCTTTCCCTGGTTCACAGGCCCACAAAGTGCACACACTCCTGCTAGTTTCAGAAGGAAGCCCCCACTCTGGCACCTCTGACACAATGAGTTTTCCAAGAGCATAGACCCTGTCATTAGGGCTTGTGGAGAGAGACAGAGACAGAGGGAGGGAAGGAGAAAGGGGCCGAAGAGAGGGACAGAGACTGGGGAAAGACCTAGAGGGAGAGGGAGAAAGTGGGGAGGCACAGAGAGCTCCTGGGGCTCTGGAGGCTTTTCCCATAAACAGCCCCTGTGATGGGACAGGCTCATTCTGTCTCCCTCTCGCTTCCTCTTTTACCCGGCCCCGCCCCCAGGGATATTAATTCATAGTTAATATTAATTCACAGATATTAATTCATAGTCCTATTTATGAGGCTTCAGTTAACTGGCATCGTATGAAGGGAGGTTGAAGGTCTCCCATTATATGTGACTCCTCTTCCAGCACCCAAGTGAGCCCTGGGGTGGGGTGTGCCTCCCTCACCCCCCAGGACCCCCTGCCAGCTCCGGTGGGCACACAGTGCCAGGACAGAGGCTTCCTGAGTGGGCTCCCCACCCCACTGGGGCTCAGCAGCTGGAAACGCTCCACATAGCACCATTCCTGACAACCCTAACCTAATGAGGGACGTCGTGGTTCTTCAAAGGAGCGAAAGCCCTGATCGTTGTGTAAATGGAATAAATGGAGTCTTCCTCTTTTGTGTCCCAATCCATGAGAACTTTGTCCTGGGCCAGGCCGCTCCCAGGCCAGCTGCGGGTCACAGTGGCCTCTGAGACCACGCCCCTGAGGGGATGGGGACTCCCCCCAAATGATGGGCAGGTGGCACTCCAGAGCTAATTTAAACAATCACAATTAAGCTGCCTTGAACCCTTCCGGCAAAATTTTTCTTATGTTACATTTGATGCAGTAACACTAGTAATAGCCTCAAAGAGAACTAAGGGTGAGCCAGTGGAAATCCTCCTCACATACAAAACTTCACAAAGATGTGCTGAGCGCAGGAGGAAAGCTCAGAGTTCCCTCCTCTACAGCTCCCTGTGTGACCCTGGACAAGTCACTTACATTCTCCAAGGTTTAACTTCCACATCTGTAAAATGTGCCTAGGAGGACACATGTGGTAGGACTGTCCTATAAATTAAGTGATAGCTATAACGTACCTAAATCAGCATTTCTGGAACCACGACCCAGGGAACACCAGCTCCAAAATGCTCGATGAGAAAAAGCGGGCGCATTTGCAGGTGGACTCCACAGCCCCTTCCTCAGGGACACAAGCTTGGCTCACCCACGCGGAGCTCTGAGACATCGGTGATCAGAAGCCTGCTTAGGCTGGGCGAGGTGGCACCCGCCTGAAATCCTAGCAGTTTGTGAGGCCGAACTGGGAAGATTGCTTGAACCGAGGAGTTCAAGACCAACATTGACAACATAGTGAGCCTCCATGTCTACAAAAAATTTTAAAAATTGGCTGGACGTGGTGGTGTGCACCTATAGTGCCAGCTACTCAGGAGGCTGAGATTGAAGGATCACTTGAGCCCAGGAGGTGGAGGTTGCCATGAGCCATGATCATACCACTGCACTCCAGCCTGGGAGACAGAGGAAGACTGTCGAGAGAGAAAGAAAGAGGAAGGAAGGAAGGAAGGAAAGAAGCAAGGGAGGGGAGGAGGGAGGGAGGCAGGGGAGGGGAGGGGAGGGGAAGGAGTCCCCACCCAAATCTCATGTCAAATTGTAATTCCCACATGTTGAAGAAGGGGCCTGGTGTGAGGTGATTGGATCATGGGGGTGGTTTCTAATGGTTTAGCACCATTCCTCTTGTGCCGTCTCATGATGGAATTCTCATGAGATCTGTTTCTTCAAAGGTATAGGGCATTCCCCTTTGCTCTCTCTCTCCTGCTCCACCTTGGTAAGATGTGCTTGCTTCCCCTTCACCTTCCGCCATGATTGTAAGATTCCTGAGGTCTCCTAGCCATGTTTCCCGTTAAGCCTGTGGAACCGTGAGTCAATTAAACCTCGTTTCTTCGTAAATTACCCAGTCTCAGGTAGTTCTTTATAGCGGTGTGAAAATAGACTAATCAAGAAAGAAAGAGGAAAAGAAAAGAGAGAAATCCTCCACATCATGTGTATCAAAGTCTCATGGAGACGAATCCCCAGAACCCACTAAGAGAAATGCATGTGTAAAGAAGAAAGCATGTCCCTGCCATAACATCAGACATCAGAACTGAGCTTCACTCCCGAGAAGCAGGTGGGGTAAGTGCTGCATTGTTAACAAGGGAATTCACGGCGCACCAGGCCCTCACAGCATAGGAAGGAACGGCAGCCCATCCCAGGTCTGCTAACTCTGCCTCCAAACGACAAAAGAGAAAATGTTCCAAGAACTTCCCCCAAACACATCCTGGTGCAGGCTGTCACTCAATTTGTCTGCTTCAAGGGAAATAGAGACGATCAATAGAAGAGGAGGAGGGCTCCATCTATCCTCTAAGGACACAGGTTGTTAATCAAGTCAGATCAGTAACAAACCCCAGGAGGTCATCACGGGCTTCATCAAGCTGCAGAAGTAACCCTGAGCGTGTCATTGTTTGGCCAAAGGTGGCTGTGAAGTGTGTCCATGTCTTTAAATATTCAACATGCCCCAACCAGGGAACAATGCATTCTCCCAGAAAACAAGGAACAGAGCTCAAAGAGAAACTGAAAATGATAACTTTATGTTACAAAAATAACCCTCTTACATTCACTCCTCCAGTTTTGTGTTCTATTAAACTAAACCATCACTTCTGTGGTCTATGAACCCCAGAAGGACTTTGTATTTGGGTTTTTGTTGTTTCTTTTTTAGAGATAGTGTCTTGCTCTGTCACCAGGCTGGAGTGTAGTGGCAAGATCATGGCTCACTGCAGCCTGGAACTCCTGGCCTCAAGTGATCCTCCTGCCTTAGCCTCCCAAGTAGCTGGGACCAGAGAGGCACATACCACCATACCCAGCTAATTTTTAATTTTTTTGTAGAAATAGCGTCACTATGCTGCCCAGGCTGGTTTTTAATAATTTAAAGACACAAAAATTATTCCAGGATACACCATCACTTGGTATATAATGGCCACTGTTGTATGACATTTGAAAAGGTATCTGAAAAAAAAGAGAAGGCACACACATGGCGTTTGACAATGCGTTTAGATAGACTGGGGAGTACTTGGCAAGCCTGGACAATGAGCATTAGCCAATTCTCTGGGTGATATGGCCTGGCTCTGAGTCTCCACCCAAATCTCATGTCGAATTGTAATTCCCAGTGTTAGAGGAGGGACCTGGTGGGAGGTGATTGAATCATGATGGTGGATTTCCCCCGTGCTTTTCCCGTGGTAGTGAGTGAGTTCTCAGGAGATCTGATGGTTTAAAAGTGTGTGGTGCTTCCCTCCCTTGCTCTCTCTCTCCTGCTCCACCGTGGTAAGACGTGCTTGCTTCCCCTTCACCTTCCACCATGATTGTAAGTTTCCTGAGGCCTTCCATTCATGCTTCCTGTTAAGCCTGTGGAACTGTGAGTCAAATAAACCTCTTCATAGATTACCCAGTCTCAGGTAGTTCTTTATAGCAGTGTGAGAATGAACTAATACACTGGGGTTATATGCTGTTGGGCCAGGCCATCCAAGGCTGGGCTCCCCATCATGGAGCAGTTGGGTCCATCAGTCACTGAGTCAACTGACCAGGCACAAGTGAGGTCCATTGTCTCCAGAAAATGCAGGCTACAATTCCAATTTGAAAGTCATTTAGATCTCATTAGTTATTTAATAAGAGAATAAGAGATTATTTTCTTACATAAAGAGTTCTCTTTTTTTTCAAACAAGAAATACTGTAGGTCTTTTATATTACTAAGAACAACATAATCTTGGAGGTCAAGATTAATATCTTGACCTCCAAGGAGAGGAAATTTTGGTTCTTAAAATCTAACACTAGAATCTGACCCTTGACCCATTTCATTAGGGTTCCCATTTATTTTTATTTTTTTCTTTTGAAGAGATCCTTAAATAGTAGGGTATTGCCCTTTGTCCGCTTTATCCTGATTGCTTCTGTGTGTGTGTGTGTGTGTGTGTGTGTGTGTTTAGAGATGGGGTTTCGCCATGTTGCCCAGGCTGGTCTTGAATGCCTGAGCTCAACTAATCCACCTGCCTTGGCCTCCCAAAGTGCTGGGATTACAGGTGTGAGCCACCACGCCCTCCCAAAGTGCTGGGATTACAGGCATGAGCCACCACGCCTGGCCTGCTTCCCTTTTTTGGATGCTTTGTTTTACCTTGTCATTTTGCCAGGTGTTTTAAATGTTCATTTAGTCAGCAATATTTTCTTTGAGACTTTATGGGTCTTAAAGTACAATTTTTATTCTAATGCTCACTAAACTTGGAGACAATTTTTGAATTACAATTTTTAGACTTTTTTGCTATTGAATTGTATGTGTCTATTTAGATCTCTCTTCCATCTGGGATGTGATTTTGCATATGGAATGCAGTGAATCTAACTCTGTTTCCAGAAAGTCATTATGCACATTCCATTTATTACATACTTCTTTCCTACCACCTTGAAATGTCACATTTATGATTAATTAGGCTTCTATATATACTTGGATCTATTCCATTAATCTTGGCTCTATTTATCTCTGTCAATTTCCTTTGCCAGCATTATATTATTTTAATAACAGTATTTATAGTAAGGGTTCATACTGATAATATATGCATTAGTTTCCCTTTTCAAAAATGTGTTAGAAATTATAACATACTTACTCTTCCACAAGGACTTTAAAAATTATTGGTTTCCGTCTGCACCTCCCAAATCAAAATCAAACAAGGAAAAAACACTACAGAAATACCTATTAGAATGGCAATACATCCATAGATTAATTTGAGAATGATGGACATTTTTATCTCAGATGGACATTTTTATGATATGAAGTCTTCCCGCTGAAGATATCTGTTTATTCCAATCTTCAATTATTTTTTTAAATTATAGTTATGACTGTAGAGGTCCTGTATTTTCTCTGTAAAGTTCTTCCTATAAATTTCTTTGTGATTTTATCATTATTGTAAACATATTCCCCCATTTCTATTTGTAATTGGTTATTGCTTGTATAAAGAAAATTGTTTCATTTTGTATAGTTATATCTAGCAAACTTGAAGTTACTATGTGATTTTAGAATCTCTTGTTTTTCTAGGATAAATAATTTTCCTCTTCAGTTTTACTATGTGTACCAATAGATTTGTTTTCTTATTTTATAGCATGAACTAGAGCCTTCAAAACAAATGTTGAAAATAGTGGCAATAGTAGACTTCTTATTTCATTCCAAATTTCAATGGTAATGGCTGTGGGGTTTGGTAGTCATTAACATATTAAAGAATTTTCCCTCTTTTCCTCTCAGAGTAGGAATGGCTGCTGAATTTTCTTAAATGCTGTTGCACATCAGTTGGTATGGTTTCACATTTCCAATTTTAGTTGTTAATGGAATTAATTACAAGTATTGCTTTCCTAATGCTGAACCTCCTTACATTCCTGGAATAGATTACACAGAGTGAGGATGCATTTTTCTTTTAATATACTGCTGAGTTCAGTCTGATGTCGCCTTTATACACATTCTTCTCTTCTTAGTGCTCTTTCCAGGGAGTCCCCTCAGGCTTTGGTCTTCCCTAAATGCAGAGATTAAGAAATGGGTGCCACAGCCCACCCCTCTCCACTGAGGTGGGATATGTTTCCCATCTCAAAAATGACCCCCCATCCAGGGGTTCAGGCTAGAAATCCTCAAGTCATCCTTGGCATCTCTCTCAGGAAGACCCACTGAGTTTAACCTCAAGCACTCCTGCTCTCCTTCCCGGCCACCTTCCTGGTCCAGCCACTTTCGTTGCCCATAGCCTTCACTGCCCAATAGTCTCCCACATCTCCTTCAGGTCCCCTGGATCTATTCAGAGCAGTCTCTGCAAAACCCAGAACTGGTTAGGCCAGAACTCCCTTCAAGGACTTCTCGTTGCCCCCAGAATAAAGACGACATTCCAGGATGTGACCTATAGGGCCCTGGAGTGGTCTCGCCTGCCACCCAGCTGCAATTTCAGCCCTGCACCTGCCCTCCCTTTTCTGCTGCAGCCACTAGGGTCTCCCAGGCATGCATCCATGATCAGCTTCCGCCTACCAAGGCTGCCCCCAGGCTGGACCCTCTCCCTGAACACCTTTCCTCTGTCCCCATCCCAATTAACTCCTCTGGGGAAAGCCACCCCATTAGGAGCTCTCACTGCACTACGTGCTGCCCCTACTTCAGGGTGGTGGTTTTCATCCCTTGTTTAGGTGATCATTGTGTGTGTTTTTGCCCAGACTGGAAGCTCCAGGTGGCCCAGACCAGGCTTCTTTAGGTTCAGCCTTGTATCTTCAGTGCCTGCCATTCAATAAATGTGTAACCAATCAGTGAATGAACTCATTATCTTGACTGTGGGCTGATACTAAGATTATGCTAGCTTTATAAAATTAATTGGAGTGCTTTTCATGCTTTTATATGGTCTAGAATATTTTGGCTAATAAAATTTGTTTCCTAAAGATAAACTGGAACTCGTTTGTGAAAACTTTTGAGCCTTCTTCACCTTGCAACATTTAAAACACTTTTCCAGCCTACAGAAAATTTGACAAACACTCTTCACCCCAATGCACTGCTAGTTACTACTTTGTCACATTTGCTTTCTCTCTCATGTCTACATGTGCCCATGTAAATTCTTTTTTGTTGTTGAATCATTTAGATGTAAATTATTAACATGATTTTCACTCTTAGATATCTCTGCACTGTCACCTCAAAATAAGGACACTCCAAATTTCTACAATAAGATTATCACATCTAAGAAAAATATCGTTGATCCCATAAAAATAGCTAATATACACTCTACATTTCAATTCCAGCTGGGGACTCTTCAGGTGGTAAATGCTTTAAACTTTCATATTTCTGTTATGATTATTGGTTTATTCTGGTTTTTTACTCTTTCATGAGATAATAGTGATGACATAGTTTTCTGGAAAATCACCTACTTCCTCCAAATTTTCAAATTTATTAACAAATAATTAACATAAAATGTCCTTAAAATAAATCTCTTCTGCATCTGCAATTCTGTTTTCTCATATTTAATGTTGCATATTTTTGTGTTCTGTCCTTCTTCCTTTTCTCATGTGTTTATCTATGAGTCTTTTGAATACCCAAGTTTTCTAGATGTATGTTAAAATTATGTTTTACCAAGCCCTTAGATATTCTGTTTTTCCCCTGGACCTGATATTTTATTAGCTTTATAATTCTTCCTTTCAGTTTTTGATCTTTAATACATTTAGACATATTTTAAGTACTTGGGTCCAGGTCTTACTCTGCTTTTTCTCCATATAGTAGACAGTTTTACCAACATTGCCTACAATTTGTGTGTGTTTGTGTGAGTGCGTATGTTTCTGAGCTCTCTATTCTGTTCCACTTCTCTCTGTAATTCTGTCTATTGTTGTATTATAAATTCCGATGCTATATTGTTAGGTGTATATATGTTCATGATCGTTAAATACTCTCCATTTCTTTTTCCCTGGTTGGCACATAACATTCCTCTTTATCCCTGAAGCTCTCCTGAGCAACTCTAGCTCTGCCTCGGCCCTCACTCCACCAACATTCACAGGGTTTGATGTCCCTGTCACTTGTCTCTGCTTTCACTCACTAGACACCACCATACAGATTTCCACCTGACAAAAAAAGTACCACAAGAGCCTACAGGAGGGGTATGGCTTTGAGGAGTTGGTGAAAGAGTCACAAAATGGGAGACATTTGAACCAGTCCTGAAATAGAGATACTTTGTAAATCTCCATGGTAAGGAGCCCAGGATTAACTAATTAATTTCATGTCAAATAGAACCTAATGCCCAGCTTATCTCCACCCTCTGCTTTTTGTCTTAATCACCTCTTTTCACTAGACTGAAAGGAGTGCTACTATAAAACAGCATTCATCATATTGAACCAAGTGAGTAAAGAAAAATATGCTGGACATAAACTGAGTCCCACACTCTCAGGAAAGCTACCCCCTCTTCCAGGGGTCCAGGACTGCCTGCTCAGAGCCCATGAGAAGTATCCTCAGAGAAAGTGCCTTCATTTCGAAAATTAATGATGCTCTCACATTTGCTAGTGTGAGGGTTAATTTTATGTGTCAGCTTGGCTAGGCCATGGGACCCAGATATTTGGTCAAACATGCCTGGATATTGTTGTGAAGGTATTTTTTAGATGAGATTAATATTTAAATCAGGAGACTTTGAGAAAAGCAGATTACTCTCCATCAGGTGGGTGGGCCTCTTCCAATCAACTGAAAGCCTTGAGAAAAAGATTGACCTCCCCATGAAGAAGAGGGAATTCTGCCAGAAGTTGGCCTTCAGATTCGAACTGCTGTACCCACTCTTCCCTGGATCTCCAGCTTGCTGAACTCACCTGCAGATTTTGGACTTGCCAGCCCCCACAATCACATAAGGCAATTCCTTAAAATAAATCACTCATATATGTATATACACACACACACACACACACACACACACACACACACTAGGAAGTGGGTGATTTTCCAGAAAAATATGTCATAGATAGATGATAGATAGATAGATAGATAGATAGGGCCGGGCACAGTGGCTCATGCCTGTATTCTGAGCACTTTGGGAAGCCAAGGTGGGTGGATCACCTGAGGTCAGGAATTCGAGACCAGCCTGGCCAACATGGCGAAACCCCGTCTCTACTAAAATTACAAAAATTAGCCTGGCCTGGTGGCGTGCACCTGTAGTCCCAGCTACTCAGGAGGCTGAGGCAGGAGAATAGCTTGAACCCAGGAGGCAGAGGTTACAGTGAGCTGAGATTGCACCACTGCACTCCAGCCTGGATGACAGAGTGAGACTCTGTCTCAAAAAATAAATAAATACATAAAAAGATAGATAGGGCAGTGCTTCTGAAATTATTTTCCAACATACACGCTAAGGTAGGGTGGGGAGAGTGGAAGAGGTGGAGGAAGAGGAGGGGGTTGAACTGAGGGTGTGAGGCTCCTGGATCTTGACCTCTTCACAAACAGAGGAGTTCTGCTTTTATTATTATCATATATTGGAGTTCTACGTAATGTCACTTTGGGAGAAAAAGATTCTTTTAAATTAAAGTGTAAAAGCCTGGAAACCACTGTTCTAGGGAATTTCTTTTTTTTTTTTTTTTTTTTTGAGATGGAGTCTCACTCTGCTGCCCAGGCTGGAGGGCAATGGCACAATCTCGGCTCACTGCAACCTCCACCTCCTGGGTTCAAGCGATTCTCCTGCCTCAGCCTCCCGAGTATCTGGGATTACAGGCGCACGCCTCCATGCCCAGCTAATTTTTGTATTTTTAGTAGAGACGGAGTTTCACCATGTTGGCCAGACTGATCTCGAACTCCTGACCTTGTGATCCAACTGCCTTGGCCTCCCAAAGTGCTGGGATTACAGGCGCACGCCTCCACGCCCAGCTAATTTTTGTATTTTTAGTAGAGACGGAGTTTCACCATGTTGGCCAGACTGATCTCGAACTCCTGACCTTGTGATCCAACTGCCTTGGCCTCCCAAAGTGCTGGGATTACAGGCATGAGCCACTGTGCCCAGCCCTCTAGGGAATTTCAATGTGACCTATTTGATGGTAGGATCTGTTTTCTTTTTTCTTTTTTTTTTTGAGACAGTCTCTCACTCCACACCCAGGCTGGAGTGCAGTGGCGCAATCTCGGCTCACTGCAACCTCTGCCTCCCGGGTTCAAGTGATTCTCCTGCCTCAGCCTCCCAAATAGCTGGGACTACAGATGCATGCCACCACACCCGGCTCCTTTTTTTTTTTTTTTTTTTTCTTTTTTGTATTTTTAGTACAGATGGGGTTTCACCGTGTTAGCCAGGATAGTCTCGATCTCCTGACCTCGTGATCTGCCTGCCTCTGCCTCCCAAAGTGCTGGGATTACAGGCGTGAGTCACAGTGCCCGGCCGGGATCTGTTTTCAATGGACCCCCTTCCTTAAGTAGGTTGAGACATGAATTAGGCATTTATTTACTGTTTTCCACAATATTCTGCTCTATAATAATATCCCATAAATTTCTATGAGACTCTTTAGTATGAACTCAACCCAGACAAACCCTTCCCAAGGACTCAGTAAATTATGTCACACTTGCAACTTAAGGAGGGCCCTGGAGTTTCTCTTTGAAGATTCTGGGCTCTGCCACATTTGTCCACAGTCGGTCTGATGTCCATGTGTGGAAGGCAGGTGTGGAGTGGCTGAGGGGGCCACGCGCTCCAGGAAGACAGAAGGCAGCTACTGTTGGCGGGGGGGGTGGGGGGGGGTGGGGGGGGGTGGGGGTAAAGCCTTCCTGCATCTCTACCTATGACATCTCCGCAGGCAAAACTCCCCTGCCCCCAGCCCAGGTCATCATTTCTACAATCATTTACTGCTGGAGACAAAATCTCCAAAGGACTGACTCAACAGTATGTTCTCTCGCAGAGAATCAAGGGAATAGGGGTAAGAAAGAACGATTTTCCTCCTTTTCCCTCAATCACTGACTTTTGGCTTATTTCAAATACCAACATCTGCATCCGTGCAAGCATTCAACCGAGTTTCCTTAGCTCGTTAGGGAAAGGAAGCCGACGTTCAGCTGGCGAGGCTTTCTGTTCTAAAGGCACAGGCAAGGGAGTGTTGGCCATCTGTCTCCTAGACGACCAGGCCGCCTCAGCCACGGTGGAGGCCACCGGCGCGCCTTCCCCTCGGGTTCACCAAGCCTGTCATTTTCAGCCTGCCCGAGGCACCAGTTCCCACCTCCAGGCAAAGCCCACCCTACCCAGCCAAGCATGTTCTTAAAATTCTTTACAGATTAACCCACATGAATCTAAACCCGGTAAAGGCAAACGCTTTCCCTTCCACCGTGAGCTGCGTTGTAATTTACCCCAACAACCTGTTGAAAAGACCAAGGGAGCTTAGCAACCAGCCGTCCCCAGGGCCCTGGGGGGAAGCTGCAATTACCGGGTGCGAGGCCGGCGGGGCCGCAGCCCCCACTTCAAAGGCGCGGGAGGAGCCGAGGGAGGCGGAGCTGTAATTAGTGCGGGCCCCGCCGGGCGACCACGGGCCTGCTCACGCCTCGCGGCCTCCGAGGAGCAAGGAAAGGCCCGCGTGGGAGCGAGGAGCCAGGGAGGAACAAAGACGCCTCCTGTTTGATGTGAATCACCCAGAACTAGGGAAGGGAGGCGGGCGCACCTCTCCCGCCCAGTCCCTGCAGAGTCAGGGCGCAGAAGGAAGCCTGGCTTAGGGGCGATGGCTTGGGACGGCGACCCCGCCCTGCCAGTGCTCCCCCAGCGCCTGAAGCAGGATGGAGATGCCCTGGTCTGCCCCCGGCCAGGCTCCCTGGACCCTTTGGGATCTGCGGACACAGGGCCTGCACTGGCCACATCCCTGCTCCCAGACAGAGCACAGACCCCGCTGGGGCCCGCCCTGGGTGTCCGCACAGGGAGGGGGCTGGAGAGCAGGAGTCCCCAGCCCCGCGCCTAAGGGGACCGGGAGCCATGGGGAGGGTGCTGTGGGGAAGCTTCCAGAAGGACCCACCCAGAGAGAAGGAAGGGTGGGATTCAAGGTGGCCGACCACCAGCCACCTGCCTGATGGCTTGTTGATCCCAGACTGCCTCCAAGTATTCTGGCCTCCATATTGGTGTGCTACGCTTGTTATCTTAAGGTGTTTTTAAAACCCGGTTTTCTAAGGACACAGATGCAGGATGTGCCCTCCGGCAGCCAGGTGCTGACTGGGGCTCAGGGTCTGTGTGGGTGGGTGTGGCTGTGAGTGTGGACGGGCGTGTGTGTAGGAGTGACTTCCTAGAATGAATCCAAGAGGAGCGTCTTTGGGGAAGGTGGTGGGGCCAGGTGGGAAGGCTCTGGCTCTGTGCACATTTCTGTAATAACTAAATATTCCAGGTTTCAATCATGAATTACTTCTTTTCTAGAAGGACCAAAAGGGATCATTTGCGATTATGAGCTATTTTTATGATTTTCTAGTACATTTTTAAAAATCTGATAAAGTGGACAGGCGCAGTGGCTCACGCCTGTAATCCCAGCACTTTGGGAGGCTGAGGTGGGCAGATCACCTGAGGTCAGGAGTTCGAGACCAGCCTGACCAACAAAAAATACAAAATTAGCCGGGTGTGGTGGCGGGCGCCTGTAATCCCAGCTACTCAGGAGGCTGAGGCAGGAGAATTGCTTGAACCCGGGAGGCAGAGGTTGCGGTGAGCCAAGATCACACCATTGCACTCTAGCCTGGGCGACAAGAGCAAAACTCCGTCTCAAAAAAAAGAAAAAAAAAAGTCTTAAACTAGGACTATGCTTGTGGAACATGTCGCAGGGATCTGAGGCTTGGGGTAAGCGTCGGAGACTGGCTCATTTGGAGCTTTTGGAGCATGTCGCAGGGATCTGAGGCCTGGGGTAAGCCTCGGAGACTGGCTCATTTGGAGCTTTTAAAGCGTGTCGCGGGGACCTGAGTCCTCGGAGACTGGCTCATTTGGAGCTTTTGGAGTGTGTCGCGGGGACCTGGGGCCTGGGGTAAGCCTTGGAGACTGGCTCATTTGGAAAGGGCTCACCAGGCTGCAGTCACTGTGTGGACTTCCCCAAGGGCCACCCTGTGCCCTGCTTAACATTTTGCCAAAGACAGAAATGGCAAGTTCAAAAAAGTGAGGTTGACAAAGTGAAGTGATAACCCACAGAATCAAAGAAAATATTTGCAAACTATCCATCTGGCAAGGGATTCATAACCCAAATATATGAGGAGCTCAGACAACTCAATGGCCAAAAAAAAAAAAAAAAAACAGCAGCCAGATGCAGTGGCTCACACGTGTAATCCCAGTACTTTGGGGGGCCAACACAGGTGGACTGCTTGAGCCCAGGAGTTTGAGACCAGCCTGGGCAACATGGCAAAACCCTGTCTCTACAAAAAATACAAAAATTAGCCAGGCGTGCTGTTGCACACCTGTGGTCCCAGCTACTCCAGAGGCCGAGGCGGGAGGATTGGTGATTGATTGCTTGAGCCCGGGAAGCAGAGGCTGCAGGGAGCCATGACTGTGCCACTGCACTCCAGCCTGGGCAACAGAGTGAGACCCTATCTCAAAACAACAATAACAAATAATAATCATCCGATTAAAAATGGGTAAAAGATGTGAACAGACTTTTCTCAAAAGAAGACATACAAAGGCCAACAGGTGTTTTAAAATATGCTCAACATCACTAATCAGCAGAGAAATGCAAATCAAACCACAGTGCATTACCATCTCAGCCCAGTGAAAATGGCTTGTATCAGAAAGACAAGCAATGACAGACACTGGTGAGGGTGTAGAACACTGTGGGTGGGAAGGGAGCACAGTACAGCCCCTGTGAGAAACAGCACGAAAAGCACAACTACCATGTCATCCAGCAATTCCACTACTGGTATTTATCCAAAAGAAAGGAAATTAGTATGTCAGAGATCTCTGCACTCCTGTGTTTATTGCAGCACCGTTCACAATAGCCAAGATACGGAATCAACCTAAGGGCTTATCAGTGGATGAATGGATAAAAAAAATGTGGTAAATATACACAATGGAATATTATTCAGCTATCGAAAAGAATGAAATCCTGTCATTTGCAGCAACATAGATGGAACTGGGGGTCATTATGTTAAGTGAAATCAGCCAGGCACAGAAAGACCAACATCTCACGCTGTCACTCGTGTGGAAGCTAAACCAGAGGCTCCCGTGGAGGCAGAGAGTGGAATGGCGGTTCCCAGAGGAAGGAGGCGGAGGGGCGATAAAGGAGGGAAATCTAAACGTGTTTCTCGTCACTGAGCTGTACGCTTTAACATGGTGCAGATGGTACATTTTATATGTATGTTATTCCTCAATTTAAAAAGTAATTTTAAAAGCGAGGTTAATGTTGCAAATGTTGTCACTGAGGCACCCACGTGTTTACCTTAAATTGCGTTTTGTGGCACTCAGGGACAGGCAGGCTATTTAAAAAGTGCGCATTTTTTCAGCTTCACTAGAAATAGAATTTGTGGCAGTTTGTGGACTTTGTCACGAATCAAGCTTTCCTTTGGGAAGATCTTTCCTGTGTGGGCTTGGGTGAGTGCCTTTGCCTGCTGGAGGGAGGGGGAGCCTGCCTCAGTGGTGGTGGGGGCTGTGGGGATGGGGGGGTCTTTACCCCATATGGAGCTCTCAGTGTGCCCAGGTATCTCATAGGGATTGTACCCACCATCCCCATGGTGGGCTGATTCCGGGACTCACCGACAGCCCTCATGACCCACCTGCTGGGCACCGCGAGCCCGCCCCAGCTGCCCTGCAGATCACAGATGCCGGAAAGGCTCCCGGTGCCTGCTCCTGCTCCTGCAGCTGAGCAGCCAGCCACGCCCGCTCCTCCTCCCCAGGTCCACAGCCGCCAAGTTCTGAGTCTCCCCCACCCCAAGCCTGTCCCTTTCTCCACCAAGGGCCAGCACAGCCATCTGGGTTGTCCACACCAACTCCCCTCCACAGTCCTCATTCCTGAAGGCACCCCTCCCTACTCAGCCCTGCCACCTCTTCCTCTAAGGGACCCCTCCTGGACAGGGTTCTCAAAGTCCAGTGCACACAAACCCCTGGGGGTTCCAGCTTGTGAGGTCAGCATGGGCTGGGAGTGCCCTCACCCCACTTTGAGAAACACCACAGCTCCATCCCCAGCAGAGGTGCTGGTCTCCCCAGGGTCCTTTTCCATCTTGGAGGGACATGTGCCCCTCACTTGCTCCTAGTCAGGATCTAGGCCTCCTTGCTGCACCCAGCACAGCTGCCCTGAACTCCCCCTCCCCTCCGCCGCAGCCTCCCCTCCGCCGCAGCCTCCCCTCCGCCGCAGCCTCCCCTCCGCCGCAGCCTCCCCTCCGCCGCAGCCTCCCCTCTGCCGCAGCCTCTCTGGCCTCCTGTGAACTCCTTGGCTGTTCCTAAGCCTTGGTCCCTGGACAATCCCGGTTCCAGCTCAGCGCCCACATCCAGGTGATGCTCAAATGGGCCCAGCTTCAACTCTCAGCCCACAGAGCTCAGAGGACAGCTGAGGCCTCTGGTCAGAAGACCCCAGGCTTCCCCAAAGGAAGGGACACCTCACTAGGACAGCCTGTCACCACAGTCCTAATGGACTTCCAGGGACCACAGTGCCAGCGCTTTCCATCAGAATGGCTGACAGTATTAGAGATCATACATAATTCATTTGCCTCACGAACCCCAAGGGAGTGCTTGCTCCAGAGAGACCCCTGGGCTCGCAGGGCCTGGCACTGGTGACAGTGGCATGGGAGGGGCACATGAGCCGGGTGGCACAGCAAGGCAGCACCATGACCCTAGGGGTGCTGTGGGCGGAGAAGATGGGGGCAGTCCTGGGCTACTGAGCTTCTCTGAGGGGTCATCGTCCTTCAGGCAAGTGGCAGGAAGTGGCCCACAGGCTTCCAAGCTGCGGGAGCAGAGTGAACAAGCAGCAGGAAGAGCTGAGGGTCCTGGGAACAGCGGAGCCTGCATGGAGGGGACAGGAAGGGGGATGGAGTCCGGGGCAGCAGTGAGAGACCCAGAGGACGAGAGACCTGGAGACACCTGCAGCCCTGGGAGACGCCCTGGCAGCCAGGGCTCAGGAAAAACCATCCTCAGAGAAGACACACGAGGCCATTATTCAGAACAAAAGTAGGTAGATAAAAGCATATCCTTTGGGAGGCTAAGGCGGGCAGATCACCTGAGGTCAGGAGTTCGAGACCAGCCTGACCAACATGGAGAAACCCCATCTCTACTAAAAATACAAAATTAGCTGGACGTGATGGTGCATGCATATAATCCCAGCTACTTGGGAGGCTGAAGCAGGAGAATCACTTGAACCCCGGAGGCGGGAGTTGTGTTGAGCCGAGATCGCGCCATTGCACTCCAGCCTGGGCAACAAGAGCAAAACTGTCTCAAAAAAAAAAAGCATATCTTGGCATTAGTGCTATTCTCAGCATCAGAAGTCAAATTGGCAAAATGGCAACTCATTAAGCATCACCACCAGCGATGTTTGTGGTGGGAGAGTGGAGACCATAGACCCCCAGCATTGATAATGTTGGTCCAAGTAAAATACAAGAACTTCAAATGCAAGGGTCAAAGTGTCCCTTGAATAACCGCATTTTTCTCGGGTAGAATTCCAAATTACAGCGAGTTCATAGCACTGGTCCTGCCCCTGCCACGACGACCCACTTGGTGTTGATGGACGAGAACACGCTTGTGTCTTACTCGTGCAGTTTGCTGACAACCTAGAGGCCGTTGCGTTGATGGACGAGAACGCGCTTGTGTCTTACTCGTGCAGTTTGCTAAACTAACAACCAAAGGCCATCGCGCCCTTACAGTTTTGTTCCCCGCTGACAGATTTGTGGGGAGCTGTCAGGTGGGAGGCTTCTGAGAGCATTCTAGCCTATTACACCCAGCAAATAGATTACATCACTTAGACATACATTCGCTTTTAAAAATAACTTTATTTTTCCTATGACACAAGTAATAATAGGTTCCTTGTTGAAACTTCATCACATATTGATGACAAAAAGTAGGAAATGAAAACTGATCACAATTTCACTGTCAGAGATAGACACTGAGCATCTCAGCACCATGCAGCAAGAATGTATGTAGATACCCATGGTAGATAAAAAATATATGATATATGGGCATAAAACATGGACTGTCCCTTGTTTATCATATATCATAAAAATATATGATATATGGGCATAAAACATGTGTCGTCTTCTGTGAGCCGCCAGCACAGCTGATGATGTGGGTGGCACAGGCATTGAGTCACCACTGGGAGTGGCCGTCATCCCTCTCCTGAAGAGACGGGGGATAGGGGGCCCGTGGGGCACCTGGGGATCGTCCCCTCCTCCACATGGCCTGTGCAGCTGGTCAGAGTGAGCTCACCAGGAGCACCGGCTGCTCCCAGCCCTGGGCCCCCTTGAGTTCTCCACCACCACCCTGCCCCTGCGAATATGCACAGATCAAGGGGACAGGGCCCCGCTGGGCCACAGGCTCAGGACAGGTGACCATCCAAGAGGGCCGGGAAGTGGCGGGTGCTGCACACTGGCCTGCTGGCCCAGTATCACCCGATCTCGTGTCTGCCTCTTGAGCACTGATGGTGTGCGTCTGTGCCCCTCACAAAACAGCACTGCGGTAAGTCCAAGCCACAAGCGGGCCAAAGACTCAAGGCAGTGCAGAAGGCGGCACGTGTTCCAGGGGAACACGGCACCCCTGACCATAGCAAGAGGCACAGGAAAGCGGCCTGCAGCAGGGAGGGGGCAGAGAGCCTGGTGTCTTCTGCATCCTAGGGAGCCAGGCTGCATGTGCCCCAGTGGCTTCTCCATAACTTCTGGGTTCTGTGGATGTCCCCTGCAGCCGGGACTCCTGACCGAGGCAACTCCGTCAGGGTCCAACTGATTCCCCGAACACTGGGCAAGAGGTGGTTCCTAATCACACATCAGCTTCTTGATGACCGTTAGTGGATTTTGGCTGCTGTAAGAAAATACCACTGACTGGGTGTCTTCAACAACAAGCTGTGTTCCTCACAGTCTAGGGGCTGGAAGTTGGAGGCCAAGGTGGCAGCAGGGTTGGGTTCTGGCAAGGACACTCTTCCTGGTTTGCTCGCGGCTGTCTTCTTCTTGCACCCTCATGTGGCAGACAGAGCAAAAGTGACAGCATGCTCTCTGGGGTCTCCTTCATAAGAGGACCCCATCATGAGGGCCACAACCTAATCACCTCCCAAACGCCCTGCCTCCTAGCGCCACCACACCAGGGTTAGAATTTCTATATAGGAACTCTGGGGAGATGCAATCAGTCCATAACATTCTATTCCTGACTCCGAAATTTTATGTCCTTCTCATGTGCAAAACACATTCATTTCATCCCTCCAACCCCAAAGTGGTGGCTTGTTCTGCCATCAACTCTAAAGTCTAAAGTCCAAAGTCTCATCTAAACATCATCTAAATCAGATACGGGTGACACTCAAAGTTTACTTCCTCCCTAGCTGTGAACCTGTAAAATGGAACAAGTTACATGCGTTTAAAATACAATGGTGGGAGAGGCATATGACAGACTTTCCCATTCCGAAGGGGGAAATGGGAAGGAAGAAAAGGGTAACAGGTCCCATGGAGCCTGGACCCCAACAGGGCAAACAATGTTGAATCTTCAGGCTCAAGAATCATCTTCTTTGGCTTGAGCCCCTGCCCTCCAGACCCACTGCGGCAATGGTCCTGCCCCTGCAGCTCTGGGGGGCAGGGGTCATGCCTGCAAGGCTCTGGGCAACCCTGCCCCCAAGGCTTTGGGCAGGGAGCATCTGGCCTGTTGCTCCCAGGGAGCAGCTGCCCATGTGGCAGCCCTGATGGACTCTAAATCACCTTCTGGGTCCTTCTTCCCTTGTCTTGAAGAATAGTGTATGTTCACAGCCAAATAGCTCCCTGGTCCTGCTCATTACAACCCAAGAGGTCGGACAGCCAAACTCACTTCCTTCCCCTCTCTCCCACCTTTGGTTCAAGCTGAGTGTTCCTGCCGGGACAGCTGATTGTGACTGTGGTTCACACCCACACAAATCCCCTTATCAGATGGTCATCTGGCCATGCCCTTAATGTTCTCTTCCAAACACACATTCTCATTTTTTTAACATTATGCATAGGCTGAGGATTTTCCAAATCTTTTAAGTTCTGGTTTCTTTTTGTTTAACAGCTTGGTCTTGAAATCATTTCTAGCTTCTCACATTTTACCATAAGCAGCCAGGAGGAACTAAGCCGTCCCTTCAACACTTTGCTTATAAACCTCCTCAGCCAAGTATCCTGTTTCATCACTCACAAGTTCTGCTTTCCACACAACACCGGGACACAAACATAGTTCAGCCGAGTTCTTTGCTGCTTTTTAACAAGGTGGCCTTTCCTCCAGTTGACACTAGCATGTTCCTGGTTTCCAACTGAGCCTTCCCATCCAGGGTTCTGCTCACGATCCCCTAGGCATCCTCTGAGAAGACAGAGGCTCTCTCTGCAGTGCTTCTCTTCTTGCTGAGCCTGCACCAGAATCACCTTTAAAAAGCTGTTCGTAGCTATCTAGGCTTTTTCTAGCATGTGGCTCCGAATGATTCCAGCTGCCCCCATTCATCAGTTCCAAGGCCACATCCACATTCACAGGCGTTGGTTGCAGCAGCTCTCACTCCTCGCACTGATCTTCTGTCCTGGCTTGGGTGCCGCAATGGTGCCTGTAGACTGGATGGTGTTCAGAAAACAGGCATTTATTTCCTCACAGTGCTGGGGGCTGGGAATTGGAGACCAGGGTGCCAGCACAGTTGGAGTCTGTTAAAAGCTCTCCCAGGTTGCAGACAGCTGTCTTTTCACTGTGTCCTTACACAGTGGAAGGGGCAAGGCAGCTCTCTGGGGCCTCTTTTATATGGACACAAATCCCATTCACAAGGGCTCCACTCTTACGACCTCATCAGCCCCCAAAGGACCCATCTCCTAATACCCTCACCTTGGGGGTTATGGTTTCAACAGATATATTTAGGGGAGACACAAACATTCAGTCCACGACAATGACCACAAAACCCAGATTTTAATTCAGTGAAATCCAAACAACATGGCAAGACTCCTCACATCAAGATGCTCAGGTTTTATGTCACATGGAAAGCTAGTCACAGCCCCATCCAACACAAGTCCTATCTGCAAAATGCTGACAACCTGGTGGCAAGAGGACGGTGAGGGAAGGAGAGGGACAGGCAGGGAGGAAAGGCAGGCTCCACAGAGGAGATGCAGGTGAGGGGAAAGGAGCACTGGGAATGGCTGGGCGTGAGACTCGGAGCCAAATACACAGCAGTAGAGGGACTTCTGCCCCTGCAACAGTGAGGAGGCACCTGCGGCCTGGCACCTGCGGCCTGGGCATGGGAGCTCAGGAAGCAGCAGCAGGCTTGGGAGATGCCTGGAGCTGAAGGAGCGCAGCCACGGCCAGGGCCCAGACTGGGCACGTCCTGCAGGGCTCAGCTTCCCACAGCACAGCTCAGTTTTAGGAATAGGATAAAGTGGCATTAAAAGACAGAAGCAAGATGGGGGTAAATGAAAACAAATTGTGTTTACCACACTTCTGACACCAAATGTTTGGGTTTCCATACCAATTCTCCAATTTTGCGTCAGTGCCAGTGGGGTATCCCGCAATCTAATTCAGTTCTGACACCAACTAACCAAGATCAGCACAGACCCCTCAGGCTGAGGGATGGGCCCAGGAGACTGTCCCCACTACAAGTGCCAATCACAGGTCCCGGGGTGTCATCTGTCCCCAGTACCTCAGCTATAAATTGGGAGTTCCCATGACCCCCTCCTTAGGTTCAATAATTTGCTATAATGATTCACAAAACTCAGGGAAACGTCACTTCCGTTTGCTGGGTTACTCTCCTAATAAAGGGTGTGCTGAAGGACACAGATGAGCAGCAGGTGAGGGGTGCACAGGGCAAGGCCCAGAGGGGCCCTGAGTGCAGGAGCTGGCATCCGTGGAGCCCCGGCTGCCCCGCCCTCCCAGCCCAGGATGTGTTCCCAGCCCGGTAGCTCTCTGCATCCGCTGTGTGGGGGTTTGAAGGAGCCTCCATGACGCATGACTGGTGAAGTTAGTGACTCCTGGTGACTGACTCAGTCCCCAACCTCTGCACGGAGGTCACAGGTTCCAGCAAGTCCCAGCCTCGAATCCTGCCTTGGTCTTTCTGCCACCAGCACCCCATCCTGAAGCCGCCTAGGGCCCCGCCTCCTGCCTTGGTCTTTCTAGCCACCAGCACCCCATCCTGAAGCTGGCTAGGGCCTCACCTCCAGGCATCTCATCAACAAACAGAAAACATTCATCTCTCCCAAGAGTCCAAGGGTCTTAGGAGCTAGGACAAAATATTGTAACACATGATGTTTCTCTCACCCCATCGCTCAGGAAGTTACAAGGGCTTTAAAAGCTCCGTGCCAGGAATCTGTATTTCTGATTATGTCACGGGGCCTTCTAGTACTGGGGCAGAGGCTACATCCAGGCTACTGCACAGCTGTGTTTCTGGAAGAGCAGATCCACACGGAGTGTGCCCTGACTCTTGGGCAGGTTTTCGGCTGTCTCTGACAGCTGTGCTTGCCTTCCCTGCCCCTGGAGCTGGGCCTGGCAGTGGGTCTTCTGGGTGGGGGCGATTGCTGGTTCTTGGCGCTGACTGCTCGCTTCCTGGGCCTTGGGCCATGGGCAGCAGAGACTCAGGGCATGGGGTACTCCCTCCCCTTGAGCCTTGAGTAACTTCAACCCTCCTTGGACTTGCAACATGCAAAAATAGATCTTGGCTGTTTTGACCCACGGGCATGTGGGCTGCACGTTATGTGAGCTGAATGGCGCATCTGGGCCTGTGTCTCGTGACTGACTCAGCTGCTTTGGCTCTTGGCCTCGGAGTGTAGGGTGCCCGGCCTCGGAGCATTACCCCCGGGAGGTAAAACCCTTGTGGGGTCAGGACATGTCATCCATGAGAGAGTGCCACGTGGCCTGAAGTCAGCCTCCCCACACGTGCTGTGGCTCTCTGTCCTCTCCGAATGTCACTGCTCGAGATAGGGCCCGGCTTGGGTGGGGCTGCAGGCGGGGTTAAACTGCCCCTGGGTGAGAGGGAAGAGCAAATCCCTTCACTTCGCTGGGCTTCCATTTCCTGACCCATAAAATGGGAACCCTGCTGGTGGCCATTGCCCTGCCTCCCCGAGTTCCTACAAAGCAGGTGGCCTGGGTCTGGGCTCAGCCCCCTCCACTGGGCCAGGAGATAATGCCGTTAGTGTAACCACAGCAGTGGCCACTCCCAAATGCCACTCGGCCCCTGGAAACTCAGCCTTCCATCCAAAAGGTCCCCGAAGTGGGGAGCGGCCCCTCAGTCATTCCACACAGCAGGCCCCACCCACCCCCCCGTGCCAGGGATACACGTGCTCAGGGCACACTCCATATGGATCTGTCGTCTGCCTCGATGACTTTTCACCCACACATGGGATTCAGGGCATGATACGGGTCTTTAGGACATAATTGTTTAATTCCTGAGCTTCCCAAAACTCGGAGGTTTGGGAGAAATGGGGCTGGAGCTAGAGCAATAGCCATGTGCCCTGTGGACTCTGGCCAGCTCTTGCTGCCATCCCGCCTGCCCCGGCCCCGTCCTCTCCTAATTCCCGTTTCCAGCCCTGCCCTCCGTGCCTGTCCCAGAGACCTCTGGCCTCCTCGCTGTGGCCCATGCCAGGTCATTCCCTACTGTCAGAGCCTCCCTCTCCCAACCCCAGGCCCCGGCTGCAGGGAGGGTGCCAACAGGAGGGGGCAGGACAGGAGAGGCCCCATCCCCAGAAATGAGACCAGAGCCACTCTGGGAATGGCCAGGGCTGCCTGGCGGCAAGTCACGAGCAGGGCGTCACTGTCCCAGCGTGGCTTCCCAGCCTCCTGCAGGGGCCAGGGCTGGGGTGCATTCTCTGTCTTCTCAGTGAGGAAGCGTAAATGTTCCAGGATGGAAGATAAATGTTCAGGAAAACGAGGACCCAGAAATTCTTCATGGGCTGCATGAGCCCTGAGGCCCGACTGGCAGGCCACTGAGGTCACCTGAAAAACTGGTGACAACGGGCGGGCTCAGCGGCTACCCGGGGACAATCACGGCAGGAGGAAGAGCAGCACTGGCGTGGAGCTCCCAGGCTCTGTGAGGCTCCAGGCACCGCCCTCTCCAGCCCTTGCAGCCAGGCTGGGGTCCCCAGCTCCCAGTGTTTACCCAGCAGGCCCTGCCTTCTGACAAATTAACTCTGAAAGGCTTAAAAAGTGTGCTGTGTGCTTTGGCTCTGACCTAAGATAGACGACACAGCAGAACACACAGAGGGTGTCCCACTTGAGGAGCCTCCACGCAGGCAGCGAGGTAATCCAAAGCTCTGAATTCCAGGTCAGGCCCACGCACCACGAGGAGAGAGGAAGCAGATGGTCCTCCTTGCAGGGATGTGTCACGTCCTCCCACAATACACAGGGTCTCCATCCCCCAACGGGGTCATGGGTGCTCCCTGCAGGGTGCAAGACAGTGTCCTTCCTTGTGGTCTAGGCTGGAGAAAGGTAGACTTCAGGGGAGAAGAGCTGGTTCCTCTCATGGTGGTGGCCAGCTGAGATGTCAGGAGTGCCAGTGTCCTGGGGCTGCTGTGACAAACAGCCACAAACCGCGCAGCTTAAAGCAACAGAAAAGTCTTGTCTCAGGCCTGGAGCCAGAGGTCTCAGATCAAAGTGTCACTGGGCCGCACTGTCTCTGGAGGCTCCAGGGGAGGATCCTTCCTGCCTCCTCCAGCTCCTGGCAGCTGCGGTATTTCCCGGCCTGTGGCCGCATCACTGCAACCTCTGTCTCCCTTGTCATACGGCTACCTGCTGAGTCTCTGTCTCCACACGACCTTCACATAAGGACATATGCCTCTTGGGTTAGGGCCACCCCAATGACCTCACCTGCACTTGATTATACCTGCAAAGACCCTTTTTCCAAATAAGAGCATATTCACAGGAACAGGACTTCAGCATCTTTTTTGGGGTGGCCATGCAGAATCATGGGTGTTTCTGTGGGCCACTGCAGAGGGCCTGAAGTCCAGCCTGTCAGTGGTGAGCTAGGGAAACTGAGGCAGAGAGATCCAGAGGATTCTTTGAGGCACAGCAAGCTGGAGAGGAGCTGGGCCTGCTCCTGGCCAGATCCTCTGGGGCTCTCCAGAAGCCTCACCTTGAGGCCGTCACAAAATCCCTGTCCTGTTGCCACATCCCTGGGTACCCCAGGCCCACCTGACTTCCCACTCTGTCCTACCCAGCAGCAGCAGGGCCGTTGCAGGCTCCACATGCTTCCAGGGCACCAGCCCTCCCCGAGTGACACCCCCTTCTCATCATCTGCCAGTTCACCCACACAAGAGTGCACAGGAGGAGTGGGCATCTTTTTCAGGGTCCCTCTGGCAAAGCTGCACAAGGTTCACTGAGATGATCATTTACAGTAGGCTGCATGTCCAGAGGCCAAGGAAATAGCCTTGTGGGAACAAGTTAGCAAACACGGCGAGGACACCACAGTCCGGCTGAACTCACAGAGCACGGGCACCAGGCCAACATAGTGAGTGACGCAGCTGCCCTGACTGGGCCGGGCATCCATGGGAGGGGCAGACACTGGTGCTTAGCCCTGTGCCCTGAGATAAATCACAGCTCCCTCCTGAGAGCCCTTCTGGGTGTCCCCCATCTGCTGTGGGGCCACAGAGGCCATGTCATGGTGGATCATGGAAACAAACGTCCCACAGAGGGGAAAGCAGAGAGAGACGGGGCAGCTGGGATGCAGCAAGCAACCAGCCAAGCCTCTCTAAGAAGGGACTTGATGCAGAGGCCCTCTGCAGGGGACAAGGTTGAAGTTTCCAGAGAACAGCCAGGGGAGGGGTGGGGTGGAGGGCAGGGGGAGGGGGAAGGACAGGTGGGGGCTGGGCAGGTGAGCAGGGGAAGGACAGGCGAGTGGGGGCAGGCTTCATGAGTTTTGTGGGCAGGGAAGGGTGTCTGTGTCTTACTTTGGTGTAACAAGGAGCCAGGGAGGGTTTGAACAGGGTGGGGTGCATGATCTGAGCACCGGGGAGAGGAGACTTGGGGGCAAAGGTGGGAGCAAGAGACTGTTGGGAGGATCTAGGATATCCTGGAGAAATGATGCTTGGATAAAAATAACATATTTTAAAGGCTGGACAGACAGAGCTGAAGGAGGATGAGATGTGGATGTGAGGGAGGAGAGCAGGCATGGGGAGCCCTCTTCCCTTACACACCACTACTTGGCCAAACAGCAGGCAGAACAAAGGATAGGGATAGCCTGCCACTGCGTGGACTCTGGTTTTTCTCCCACTGGTCAAAAATGCAGCGTGAAGAGTGATTTGGGGGAAAATGAATTTAAAAGGTGTCATATTCCAAAGCATTTTGAGTAATAGAGGAAGTTTCTTCCAAATGGATGAGGGAAATAAATGATTTCCCCCAAATTGTCTCCCCTCTCAGCCCAGCCCTCATCCATTAAACAGGCAGCCTGCTTCTTCTAACAGCCCACTTGAACAGTGGAGTTTGAATCCAAAGATGGAGGAAGAACCTCAGAGCATGGAAGACAAGAGACTCAGCCTGGGTGTGGCAGGGAGGGCTTCCTGAAAGACAGGGTGCATAAGACAGGTTTTGAAGAAGGGGTTTTTGGGTGGAAAAACAAGGGGGACAGGAGTTTCAGGCAGAGAACATGCTGGTGGATGCCAGAGCATCCAAAAAGGAGAATGCAGGAGATTCTCAATCAAGATATGCTCGCAAAGGAGCCGACATTCACCAGAAAGCTCATTAGAGGCCTTAAGAGCTCACCACAAACTGTCATGAAGGCAGAACCAGAACCAAATGTTTTCTTTGTTTATGAAAGGCAACATGGCTCTTATGCACCTGGTGGAATGTACAAGTCATGTTTATTTGGGGGCAATCTCTCAGTATTTAAAATGGCAATACCTCTGACCCAGTGATTCCTGTTTGGGACTTTTTTATATATACAGATTTACCTCCACATACATATAACAACATGAGAACCAAAATATTATGGCAGTGCTGTTTAAGAACAGAAGATGGAAACAAATTGGCTGTCAATACAGAGGGGACTGAGTAAAGGTTGGGATGCCAATTCAAGGGACACTATGCAGCCACTCAAATGAAGATGATACATCTGGACATTTTCCATGACACAAGATCCCAGATAGATCATTAAGAGAAGAAAGATGGCAAACAACCATCTTTCCAAGGATGTATGAATCCAGCAGCTGGCAGAAATGGATCGGAGGAAGTCATCATCACTCTATGCAACTCTAAATCATGTTCCTGCATTGCTACTCAAAATACTCAACCTGAGTCAAGGTCTTGGTCTGGCAAGCACCAGCTAATTGGGCTCTCTGTCCTTCCTGCAGAGACCTCTGAGCAGCAGCTGCCTGGTGTCCTCCACAGGGGTCAGCCTCTGACCTGGGAAACCCTGACAAGCCTTACCTTTCCACTCAGCACACGTGAAATCAAGAGGAATACACCCTGTTTCCAAGCTTTCTCCTGTCCTGGAGCCAGGAGCCCCAAGTCCCCTGAATGGCATAGGCCCCAAGGCCAGCCAGGCAGCTGTTAGCAGGGGAAAGATGAGTGGGTGCTGGACAGGCCAAAACCATATACATCCCCACAGAGGCAGTGGCAATAATCCCAGTGAGAGAGGAGCAAGAAAGGAGGGACAACTATACACAGACTTAAGGGATGCAAGGGGAGTGAATCAATAGCAACCTTAGAAAAAAGATCTTCAACCAGGGGCTAGCCCCACTCTCTCAAGGGCATGCAGTCCTCAGAGGATCCAGGCCCAAGAGCTTTAAGAGACATATTATTTTCTTGAAATGTAAAGTGAAAAGTTGGCATTAAAAAAGGGATGTTGAGGCCGCAATGGGGTGCTCTGAAGGTAGAGTGGGTACAGTGGCTGTTATCCTTAACTGCTCCTTTTCTAGCCCCTACACTTGCCAAAAAACACATTTCTCCTGGGGCAGTCCTGTTCAAGCAATGACAATGTAGGAAGAAAGCAAAGATGGCAGTGTAGATCCCAAGTCCATGTAGGAGACACCTGGGACAAGCTTCAGTGTCCCTCCCTCTGTCCATCCACCTGCCCAGCCATCCATTTATGCATCTATTGCTCCTAGACCTAGGGTATCATGTTACCCAAACAGCATGCTGTGAAATGCCACTCTGCATCCTCTCTGTTCTGGGCCATGAGAGCTCCACTTCTGCCCCTGCACCTCAGCCCCAAGGTCAGTTGTATATTTGTAGCATCTCAAGGAGGAGGAAGTGGGAAGTTTCACATTTCCTTCTGATGGACCAGTAATAAATCTTTAAGGAAAAGGACACACATCAGAACTCCCTCTCCCTCTCTTTCTTCCTCTCCCCCATCTCTCAGAGCCCAGCTGCCATGTAAAAAAGTCCAGGCTATCCTGCTGGACAGGCCATGTGGTACAGAACTAAAGCACAAACTGACTGCCAGCCCTGTGAGGAAGCTTTCTTAAAAGTGACACTCCTTTTAAACCCTGCAGATGATGCATCCCCAGCCAACATCTAACTGCAACCTCATAAGATGTTCTGAACAAGAACCACCAACTAAGCTGCTCCAGTCCCTGACCCCTAGAAACTGTGTGGCATAATACATTTGGCTGTTTTAAGCTACTGTTTGGGGACGGTTTGTTACACAGCAGTAGACTGTAGTGCATACTATAAATCCAGAGTCACTTTGCATTTGGGCACAAGTCTTTCTTCTTGCTGCCCAGCTGCTATGTTTCCACTTGTCCATTCGGTCCTATCAGTCCTGACTTGACTTAGATCACATGAACAACAACACAATGCCAATTCTAACTTAAATAAGACATTTAGCACAGTCTTCAAAATACTCATCCTAAGCTCCAGACTTATTAATGGCCAAGACATTATTATCTCTTTGCTTTTAATTTCTGCAGGGCTCAGTTTCATTCTATCACAAAATGATGATAGATGCAGGAGGCAGGTAAGTGAGGGTCCCCAGAGAATCTCCAGCCCACCCCACAAGTGTTTATATCAGATACTTCTGTGCAGATGAGGGAACCTGCCCAGAGTCTTGTCTGCACATGCTCAAAATGGACTGGGGGGCCCCCCTGTGCACTGGGAGAATGGGGTGGAGGCATGGGAAGTGCATGCCTTGTGCAGCGGGGAGGAGCCTGGCCTCTTCGGCTTGTATGTGGTGGCCTGGAATTCAATCTGTGAGGTGCGACCCTGTTGGCAGGACCTCATTTTATTTTTGCCAAGAGCTTTCTTTTAATAAATCTCACCTTTCAACATGTCCACGTGCCTAATTTTTTCCTGGTAATGGGACAAGAACCCAGGTTTTAGCTGAGCTAAGGAGTAAAAATCCTGCATCATTTTGGTGGCCCATACAGGGACACGAGCAAAGGTGAGTAAATGCGGACCAAAACATCTTTTTCCCTTTTGTTTTTGAGCCTATTTGTCCTCAGACTTCTTCTGAAGGTAAAGGAAACAGGCCCCCACCCTTGCCACTCCCAGGGGTCAAGAATGTCGGCCTCGGTCCGACCCAGACTTTCTATGGCATTTTCCTTCATTGTTTGGGACAGACGGGCGAGCAGCAACTCCCCGCCCGCCCAGCCTCCCCTCCCAGCTGGGGCTGGGGTGCATAGCTCAAAGGCTGCATGTGGCAGGCTGGCCAGCATTCCCCACCGTATGTCCATGGTGTCTCCTCATTCCATGACTGAGGAGTCCAGCTCCATTCAAGCCCTAGGGAAGAAACAGTAGTAAGTTTCTCTCCCTGTTGGAGGAAACTATTTGCATAAGAATAAGAGGTTCTTTCTCAAGGCATCTTTCCAACCCTGCACTTTAAGCTTTTTTTCTTTTCTCCACCAGGTCAGGAGTTAACTTTTAAATGAGAGGGGTTTTTTTCCCCCTTTTAGAAAGCATTTTAGTAGGCCAGGACCCTAGCTATCACTGTTTTTCTCTGTAAAGTTTTAATTATGAAAAAGGATTTGTAGGCCAGCTGCAGTGGCTCACATCTGTAATCCCTGCACTTTGGGAGGTCGAGGTGGGTGGATCACCTAAGGTCAGGAGTTCAAGACCAGCCTGGCCAACATGATGAAATCCTGTCTCTACTAAAAATACAAAAAATTAGCTGGGCATGGTGGCACGCACCTGTAATCCCAGCTACTCAGGAGGCTGAGGTAGGAAAATCACTTGAACCCAGAAGGCAGAGGTTGCAGTGAGCTAAGATTGCGCCACTACACTCCAGCCTGGGCAACAAGAGTAAAAAACTAGGAAGGAAGGAAGGAGGAGGGAGGGAGGGAGGGAGGGAAGGAAAGAAGGAAGGAAAGAAAGAAGGAAAGAGAGAAGAGAGAGAAAGATGAGAGAGAGGAGAGACAGAAAGAAAGAAAGGAAGGAAGGAAGGAAAGATTTGTGAGTTGGTCTTAAGCTACAGCCAATCTGGTGTGCTCTGCATGTCTTTCTGTATGGTCAGTAGCAAACTTTGCTGCAGGCCTCCATCTTGTTTTATGTCCTTGGGAGCATGACCTGTAGCGACATGGCAGTGCTTTGGTTTAGCCTTCACCATTTTACAATGGCGGCCCAGGTCCAATCCTGGCTTAGGGAATGAGTTCTTTCTGGTTTGATATCTACATGACCTTTGCCATTTGTTGATTCCCTTCCCCTCCACAAACTGCCTTGGATTTTCCTTTCTCTGAACCTTCAGAAAAGTTTGAAAGCCAGAAATATTGGCCGCTTGGCATGGCTAAAGTCGGGTAATGAGATTTAAAAGGATTTTATTAAAGAGCACTCAGCTTAATTAAAAGTGGATATCCAAGTTACAGGTATATTTTAAAGGCCTTTGTTTTTCTCTTCTTGGATCTTGTTTTGCTGGAAAGAGGGTTTTTCTCAGTCAACTGAATAATTTTTCTCCATTTTGCCTTGCCACTCTTAATGCACACATGAAAGATGAGAGACCTCTGATTTCCTCATGGAGCCCCAGGAATTAGAGGCAGATGGATCCCTCTCAAAATCTGTTTTTGTCTCCCAGCTATACTTGCTTATGAGAGCCTGGAAACTGCATGTTTTCCTAGTCTTGCTCTTAAAGGGCTCCACCCAGAGGCCAACAATCCAATTATGAAAAATATTAGAGCTACTGAATCTTCTTCTGCCTGTGTAGTTATATATGTGTTGTGTGTGTGATGTCTATTAAAAAAGAGCTCTAATTAATTGACTTAAGGAAGGATAAGCACTTGGATCAAATATTTTTTAAAGGGAAGATAAAAGCTGCGGTACCTTTTAGCTCACGTGACTTTAGTTTATGGCTTTTCCATAAATTGAGCATTGAAATAAAAGCCCAAAAGTGTTCTCTTAAGACACTAATCTGCTATCTAGCAAAATTTGTAAAGGGTTATAAAAAGTTTTTGCTTCTTAAAAAAATGTCTGAGTCATCATTTTGGTGAAATAAATAACTTATGGAAATCTGGAATTCTATTTCATAACATCAACTCTTTTAAACCTCTAAGATATTTGACAGGCTTCCCAAAATCAAATTCCAGTTTCAAAAACTGTCTTTCCTGATCCCTGGCTTTTGGATGCTACAAAGGGCCCCTGGAGCACCCAGAAGAGAGGTAAACAGGATTACCTGACACAGTTAGGTACATGGGATTACCAAAATGATCTTTAATATTCTTCAGGTTATATTTTAGGGAATAATATTAATATATGTTCCAAAGTTGTATGGGATTTCTAAAATTCTAATGTCTGAGTATATGCTATCAATCACAATTAAGGTTGTTAAGTTATTGTAAACTATGGAGATAACCAAATGTATTTGTCAGTTGTGTTTCTGACTGTAACTACCCTGGACATTTTGTTATTCATAGACAATTGTTGTCTCTTGTTTTGATCCTCTTCAAAGGATGGTTTATAATCAGCTACAGAACTTCACCAGGTGCTCTCAAATGCAGGTTTCTAATAATTTTGGAGATTGTGACATTAGAATAAAGGAAAAATGTACCGGACTCATGAAGAGCTGAAATGTTCACAAATATCAAGTAAAACAAGAGTTAACTGAAAGGACTGAACTAATAGAAAACTGAAGTAATATTTTTTACTTTTGCTTGGAAAATTAATGATCCTTTTGTTTTTAGAGTCAAGGAAACATTTTGAGCTATTTACGGCCTTTAATAACTAAGTAAGGTATACTACTGTGAACACAATTTGGAACATATTTGTCTCTCTCTCTGCCTGGCTTCTCTGGGATTTGGAAACTAGTTGTAAGTATTCTTAACTTATGACAATATAGTTGTTTGCATCAGTGCAATAAGAATCCATTTTCTTTTGCAACAAGACACAATTGGAGAAACTGGTTGTTTTACCAAGGCTTTGACTAGAAGGGTATGTTCACCTTTAAGGAGTCAAGCTCGATTTGCAGAGCCAATAAAAGACCCTTGGGAAAACTGGCCTCATAACTGGTCTACACAGTCCCCATACAGGGTTCCTAACCTGTGGTGAGTAAAGCATGTCACTTTCTAACAGGTCCAGGAACTCCATGCTATTGGGACCTCAAGAAGAGAGGAGTTTACCCAGCTTACAAGTATTTGAGGGTACAATCTCAGCTTTAGAAAGTCCTATCTGAGATTCCTTGTGAAACAGAGTTCCATCAAAGCCCGTGTAAATCTAAAAGGCCCATGTTAAAATAATTATGCTTGCTGCTCTTTATGCAAATAATCGGGCCAAGTATAAGACTAAAGTCTATTTTGCAAACAACTCAGTCCTATCATGATTTGTTTTTAAAAATGAGGACTGGAGAGAGACATTATGTTTCAAAACTTATCAAACATTTGTCATTAAATTCTATACTCATTCGTTGTTTTTACGTTTTTGCCTACATTTTAGACTAACCCTGCTTATTCCTGTGAACCAACCAGCAATCTCCAACTGTAGCTCAGAAGGAACAAAAGGGGATGGGTAATGTAAAAATCTGGATCAATATTTAATTCTGAGCAATGATCCTGCAAATCCTGCCGGGTGATGGGAATAAATATAGTGCCCATCACCTGGAGGTTTCCTTTTTGTGAAAGTAAGACCAAGGGAGCTAACCAAAGCCAAGCCCCATGCACCCAAACCTTAGCAAGCATAACTATATCCACCAGTTATCAGGGCATGTCACAGGACATCCTTTTCTCTCCCTTGTTGGAGGAGGACTCAATTCCGCAGCTTCACCTTACCATTCAGCCTATGATAAGGAGTCCATGCAACCTCCTCGAGACACATTTTTGTCTCAAACTCAATTTCAACCTTTGGATCAAAGCCCTAGAAAAGAAAATTGGACCTGAAGGACCCAGAGGCAGATGATAATGAAGTTAAAAGGCACAGCACAGGTGAGTGATTCCTGCAGGTTAAGCCAAGCCTCCTGTTTCATGGATAAAGGTCATGCTAGTATCCAAGGCATAAGCGAGGTCTAGGCAATTCAGAGGCTATTGATAGCAAGGGAAATAGGACGAACATGGGTGAGAGCAGATACTCCCACCCCCTAGGCCCCCCTGGTAACATGGGTGAAAGCCGATTTGACACCCATAGGTAGCACCCTGTTGTGGTCACTGGGACCCAGGGATATGAGGATGGAAGAAGAAAGAAGGTTGCCTCACTTTATCTCCCTCATATACCCCAGGTATTTGCTAGGAAGAGAAGGGAACCTGGGATGCCTCAATTCCCTCCTTCTAGTGGGTAGCCATCCATCTTCATCTGTACCCCTTTTAAATGCATCCTGACCCCCTGGGACTCCTTTGAAAAAGAAAAAAACCCTTCTTTTTTTCCTATCTCTTCCTCTGTCCTGTCTTCATAGATAGGTAATTGTGTCTCTGTACAATGGGACACTCCCCTCAGATGCATCCTCCAAACTGGGAAAAGTTAATTTCCCAAACCTTAAACTGGTTGGCTTAGGACCGGACTCAGGGGAAGGGATCCCAGAAGAGCAACATGCCTGCAAAAGGGTCAAGGTTTTATTTTTTATTATTACTTTTTATTTTTTTAACCAGTTGGGTTTTTGGCCTCCCTCTCCTTCTACAGTCTGGGAAAAGGCCTCAGGATTTTTGAGTTGTCCTTAACCCCCAATTATTTCATTTCAATACATGTTTTCTAATAACCTAGTTTGTCTCCTCTCGCCTTCAGGCCATCAAACTCCAATCGGTCTTGCAAGGGGAGCCTTGGACGGTAGCCTTCTGCTGGGAACCCTTAAATAGGCCTCTGAGGGAGCTCTGACTGCTGTTTCCCCAAAACAGTGCCCCTGTCAGCAGGAAGCAATTAAGACTTCGTCCTTATTCTTATCCTTATTCTAACACCAATTAGATGTACTTCTTTAGAGGGGGAACGACAGCTGCAGGAGACAGATGAGGGAAGCTGCCCAGGGCTTTGTCTGCACATGCCCACAACGGACTGGGGACCCACCTGCATACTGGGAGGATGCGGTGGAGCCATGGGAAGTTTGGGCCTTATGCAGGGGGAGCCTTGTCTCTGGCTCATGTGTGGTGGCCTGGAATTCAATCTGTGTGGTGAAAGCCTGTTGGCAGGACCTCTTCTTTTGCTGAGAGCTTTTTGTTAGTAAATTCTGCTTTCCTCACCTTTCAGCGTGTTCACGTGCCTAACTTCTTCCTGGTTGTGGGACAAGAACCCAGGTTTTCGCTGAGCTAAGGAGAAGTCGTGTATCGATGACACATGGACTGCGTGAATACTACATGGAGTGTGGACATGTGAACTATGGAAAAATCCCACCTAACCAGGAGATGCAATTTTCAAACAATTACCTACTTCACTTTTCAGTATTTTATTAAATATTATGTTTGTGCTGTTAGCAGAAAAATCAAACTCTGTAAAATTAAATTTTAAAGAGATATTCTGAGCCAACATGGCTGATGATGACCCATGGAAACACAGTCTCATGAGGCCTGAGAAAGTGTGCCTGACGTGTTGGGTTATGGTGTTGTTGTTGTTGTTGTTGTTGTTGTTTTGAGACGGAGTTTCTCTCTGTTGCCCAGGCTGGAGTGCAGTCGCACGATCTCAGCTCACTGCAACCTCCACCTCCCGGGTTCAAGCGATTCTCCTGCCTCAGCCTCCTGAGTAGCTGGGATTACAGGCATGCACCACCACGCCCAGCTAATTTTCGTATTTTTAGTAGAGATGGGCTTTCACCATGTTGGTGAGGCTGGTCTCAAACTCCCGACCTCAGGTGATCTGCTCATCTCAGCCCCCCAAACTGCTGGGATTACAGGCCTGAGCCACCATCCCCAGCCCATGGTTTGGTTTTATACGTTTCAGGGAGACAAGAGTTATAGGCAAAGACATAAATCAATACATGGAAGGTATACATTGGTTCAGCCCAAAAATGAATGTGAAAGGAAAATCAATCTTGGGGCCCCAAAATCACTAAGCTAAAGGGAAAATTCAAGCTGGGAACTGCTTAGGTTAAACCTGCCTCCCATTCTATTCTGCCGAGACCAGCTCGGTCAGGGAGACCCTAACCCAGCAGCACTAGAGGAATTAAAGACACACACAGAGAAATATAGAGGTGTGGAGTGGGAAATCAGGGGTCTCACAGCCTTCAGAGCTAAGAGCCTTGAACAGAGATGAGATTTACCCATGTATTTATTGACAGCAAGCCAGTGATAGGCAGTTCCTATAGATTACAGATTAACTAAAAGTATTCCTTACAGGAAACAAAGGGATGGGCCGAAATAAAGGGATGGGCTCTGGCTAGTTATCTGCAGCAGGAGCATGTCCTTAAGGCACAGATCGCTCATGCTATTGTTTGTGGTTTAATAATGCCTTTAAGCGGTTTTCCGCCCTGGGTGGGCCAGGTGTTCCTCACCCTCATTCCGGTAAACCCACAACCTTCCAGCGTGGGCGTCCTGGCCATCACGAACATGTCACAGTGCTGCAGAGATTTTGTTTATGGCCAGTTTTAGGGCAAGTTTATGGCCAGATTTTGGGGGCCTATTCCCAATACTATTCAAAGTCATCCCTCTGCTCACTGAGGTAAGTGTGTATCTGATTGCTTCCTTTGGAAAGGCTAATCAGAAACTCAAAAGAACGCAACCATTTGTCTCTTATCTACCTATAACCTGTAAGCTGCCCCCTCCCCACTTTGAGGTGTCCCACCTTTGCTTCAAGTTGTCCTGCCTTTCTGGACCAAATCAATGTTCATCTTAGACATATTGTTGGATGTCTCATGTCTCCCTAAAATGTTTAAAATCAAGCTTGCTCCAACTACCTTGGGCACATGTCAGGACCCCTTGAGGTTGTGTTACGGGCAGGTGTCCTTAACCCTGGCAAAATAAAATTTCTAAAATGGCTGAGACCTGCCTCAGATATTTGGGGTCACAGGCAGAATACTGTGAATGGGGGGCTTAGAGGTTGTAGGTAGATTCAGAGATTATTTCATTTGCAATTGGTTAAAGGAATAAAGCTTTGTATAAAAATTTGGAGCAGGCAGAAAAGAATGTTTAACATCAGGAAGTCTTCGAACCAATACACTGGGTCAGTGTGACCTACGGGGTGTGTGACTTAACCCTTGTCTGGCACGAGCTTAGGTCCTGTTTATACTTCGTCAGTTTTGGGGCACTGTTTTGAGACAGGGTCTTGCTCTGTCACCCAGGCTGCAGTGCAGTGGCGCGATCATGGCTCACTGCATCCTGGAACTCCTGGGCTCAAGGGCTTTTTGCGCCAGGAAAGAAGTATGTTTTTCAGGTTTTTCTTGGGTCCCCTTGGCAAGAGGAGGTCCATTCAATTGTTGGGGGGCTTCCAATTTTATTTTTAGTTAACAGTGCAGTTTTATACATTTTTGTATTAATATTTAAGGGAAAATCCAGAGAAAAAAATAAAAACATATATTTAGCACTTAGATCCTTATGTTCCTAGAATTTTGTGAACTTTAATTTCAATTAATATATCTATTTTTTGTTGCAAATGAGTGTGATGGGCAACAGAAGACTTTCTGGAATAGAAACACGTCTTTTACAACCGTGAGGAAGCAGATCCTCTGTGTCTTTGGAAAACGAGATCACGTTCCATGGTATTCTCCGGGCCTTCGGTCCTTTTACTCTCCCTGGCCCTTGCAGAAGGCTGGCTTAGCGGGGTCTGAGTCCACTGAGCCCTGTGCCGCCACCTATGTTAGACCCCGCAGGGCATCAGCAGCTCTCAGGGGGCCCCAGCCCAGGCCTGAGTCAGCCTCTCGGAGGCCACCAGCTGCGTTCACCAGGCACCAAGGTCGGGAAGCACGGCTCTAGGGCAGAGCCTCTCAAATGCTCTCCCGGACCAGCCCCAGGGCTATCACCTGGGAACGCATTAGAAATGCAAATTCTCAGGCGCCACCCAGCCCTTCGGAGTCAGCAGGCAGGGCTGGGGCCAGCCCTGTCTTAACAGGCCTCGGAGTGGCTCCGATTCTCTCTATGGACTGGGAACCAGTGCTGCAGCTTCAGGGAGAAATTCAGCCACACTGAGACTAGCACTGTAAGCCATTTGGGAAGTGGGGGCAGTGGATGAGGAGGGGCAGTGGCAGGCAGGGGAATGAAGCCCAGGTTGACGAGAAAGAGTGAAATTTGAGTAACTGCAAGGAAAGGCCAAGAATCCCACAGTCAGCTCACGGCCTTGGACGTGGCTCACAGGCAGGGAGGGGGAGACTTCGCAGGCTTCAGAGGGTGTCAGGGACCAGGACCCTGGAAGCAAAGGTTGGGAGCAAGGAAGCAGCGCGACCCCTCACACGCCACCTGGAGGCCTCGGTCGGGCCTGGGCGCCGGCACAGAGCTGGTGAACAGACATCCTCGGGGGAGCTCCCGCTGCAAGCACTGCGGCTGCCCAGGCAGGTCGGGGGAGACCCGGGTTCGGCTTCTTTCCAGACCTCGCAGTATTTCTGTGCCCTCACCTGGCTGTGAGCCACAGGTTCAGAGAGAGGCCAGGATTGGGGCAAGGGAGCCCAAGGAGAAGGCCGGATCCCCTCACGGGGGTGGCCCTGGATTCCTTGGCTGGGCAGAGCGTCACTGGGGATCTCCAGACAAGGGACACAGGCTTTGATGAAGGGGCCCCAGCGAGGATGTCTGTTCACCAGCTCCACGTCGGTGCCCTGGGCCCACCGAGGCCTCCAGGTGGGGTGTGAGGGGTGGCGCTGCTTCCTTGCTCCTAACCTTTGCTTCCAGGGTCCAGGTCCCTGACACCCTCTGAAGCCGGCGAGGTCTCCCCGTCCCTGCCTGTGGGCCACGTCCAAGGCTGTGAGCTGACTGCGGAATTCTTGGCCTTTCCTTGCAGTTACTCAAATTTCACTCCTTCTGGGCTGGTCCAGGAGACCCCAGCTTGGGACAGGGCCTGTGGCCCCTCCAGCAGCACGCACTGTGCCCACCCGCCACTGGTGAGGAGCTTCCAGGAGAAACACTGCCACCCAAGCAGCACCCCACATGGCTGGCCTCCCCGCACCGGGCCGGCACCCCACAGCGCCAGTCACCCACCCCACGCGGCTGGTCTCCCCGTACCGGGCTGGCACCCTGCAACGCCAGTCACCCACCCCACGCAGCTGGCATCCCCGCACCGGGCCGGCATCCCACAACACCAGTCACCCACCCCACGCGGCTGGCCTCCCCGCACCAGGCTGGCACCCCACAACACCAGTCACCCACCCCACGAAGCTGGCCTCCCCGCACCGGTGCCAGCACCCCGCCGTGCCAGTCACCCAGAGTCCTCCTGCCCCAGGAATGAAACCATCCTCAGGCCGGGCACTGTGTCCTCAGTGGTGGTGTCTAGGGATGGGGTACACAGCCCAGCCTCTGCCCAGGGCTCGGAAACCCTTGGCCAAATCCCGGCTACTCCCTGCTCCGGCAGGCTGAGCGATGCCCGTGCATGCTGAGCCAACCAACCAACAAATGTCCCTGCCGTGTGTGCCGTGTGCGTGCCATGTGCATGCCGGGGCGGACGGCCTGCTTGCTATGGATGTGGGGCTCCCTGCAACCCCATGAGGCCCTGCAGCAGCCTGGCTGTGTCCCCGCACCCCTGTGTGTTGGCAGAGGTCAACACCACCGGACCCCTCCACGCTTCTCCATTCCCGCTTCCTCCCTGTGAATGTGCTGTGCCCTAAAGTCACGCTTCCTCCAAAGGCTGCACTCCATCCACCCAGGCGATAAGAGTCGCTCAGACACTGTTGCTTATACGGCCGCACACACATCTCTAGCTGGTTTCTTGTTCCAATAATACTGGTATTTTTTAAAAGCAAATTTGATTCCTTGATCCACCGTGGCTGGGTGTTTTGTAAAAGGTAGAATTAAATACCAGGTGTGTGTTAGATAATTGAACCAAGCTCACAAGGCACAGGTCAGTGAGTGTGACAATTGTCAGAGGCAGGCAGAGACCGTGATGGCCTCGGCTCTTACAGAGAACATTCCCCAAGGGAGCAAAGCCTGGCAGGAGGCCTGCCTTGGAATTCACCGGAAACTTCAGATGCCAGTTACAGGGGAGCATCGAAACCGAGAATGCCGCATTTATGCCCAGGCCCTCGCCCGCAGCGACCTAACCCCTTCCAGAGGCTCTGCTGGCTGAGGCTTGCACCTCTTCCCTGCAGCTGCTGGAGATCCCGTGTCTGTTCCTGCACCCCGCAGGGTGAACCTTCAGAGGCCCAGCGCCAGGGTCCCTGTGCTGCTGAGAATGAAACCCGCCCTTGGGGGATGAAGTGCCTCTCCACCAGCTCCGGGGTCACAGTGTCGCTAAAACATCCGGTTGGGCTCTGCAAAACGGCATCTTGGGGGCACAGCCTCTTCACAGCCACGGGGCCTCCCGGGAGGAGCACAGGCTTCTGGGTGTGCTCTGTCCCTGGGACCCTCAGCTCACAGGCCAGGAGGTGGGACCCCGGTGGCTGAGGAAACGGCCACACGCTCCCCATGTCCCGTGCGACTGCTATGGAAAGAGGTGATTCCCAAAACGAAACGGGGGAGGGGGCGCCACCCAAATCAGGGAGAATGGGCGCTGTGGCCAAATACACAAACGTGTCTCCGTAGCATCTCACAGGCCCCACATCCAAAACAGGCCCCACATCCATTGCTCCAAACCTGCTCCCGGCCCCTCGGTCCTCCCCATGGCTCCAGCCGCCCCCTGCCCGGTGTCCCACTGGCAAGCCCTCATCCTCCCTTTCTCCCTCCGCCCCCTCCGAGCCATTGGCCCATCCTGTGGATTCCACTCCGAATCCATCTCAGATTAATCAGCACAACCTGTGGACTCCACTCTGCATCCATCTCGGATCAATCGGCCCATCCTGTGGACTCCACTCCGAATCCATCTTGAGTGCACCTGCTGTCTCCCTCTCCATGGTGCCCCCTGGCGCCCCCGCCCCCACTTAAGCCTCCGGCCTCCCAGCCTCCTCCTCCCTCAACCCAACTCACCAGCAAGAGGGACCCCTTGAAGACCCGAGTCCCAGCGTGCGGCTCCTCAACCTCCTCCAGTCTCTCCTCGCAGGAGGGTAAGCTCCAAACCCCCAGGCTGCCCGACGGAGCCCACGGCACCAGACTTCTCCCCACCAGCTCTGCCCGGGAGGCCTCTGCAGGAGGCCCCGGCCCGCTGGCTCCTGGACCCCTCACCCTCTGCTCAGCCCGGCCTTTGCCTGTGATGCTCCCAGAACGACCCTTTACAGCTACTGCAGATGGGAAGCCCCCTCCCCCGTGCCCGGGGCTGTGTGGGTTCACGGGGTGCGCCCTGGGCCGCTCCTCACCGCCTCCAGCACTGGATGCTCCCTTCATCCATTTTCACTTGTGTATCGTCCATCTCCCCAAATCCACGAGGCCCACAGCTGCCGAGCGTTTTCTCCACTGTTATCCCAGCACCAAGCACAATGCCGGCCACCTGATGGGTAGTAAACAAGTGTAGAGAGAAAGAGAGGGAGAGAGGGAGAAACAGGAAGGAGGGAGAGTGGGAGGGAGAGAGGAAGGAAGGGAGGGAGGGACAAAGGGAAAGAGGGGGGAAGGAAAAGGGAACTTGTAAACTTCTAACATTTAACAATTTGTTGACAACTTACTGCATAAAGATGTGATTTTTGGCAACAGGAGCCAGGAAATGCTCAGTGCTGCTTCATGTGCTGAGCCTCTGCCACTGCACACGGCCTCACTGCCCGGGGCCGACAAGCTATGTGTGCACGCGAGAGTGCATGTGTGTCCATGAATGCGTGTGAGCGTAAGTGCACGTGCATGTGTGAGTGCGTGTGCACGCATGCTTGTGTGCATGTGTGCTGTGTGTGCACGTGTATGTGCATGTGAGTGTATGTGCATGTGTGTGAGTGTACCTGTCTAACCAGCAACAGCCTCATTAGATTCCAAGGCTGCGTGAGTCACCTCCTGCCACAGGTAATTAAAACTGGGGAAAGGCCCGTGGCTTTGAATGGGGCAGATAGAATCAAGCCAGATAAAGGAAATGATTGCATCTCCAGGTGGCTGAAGGGGAGGAAGCTGGACTCATTCCGAGTGTGACTCCAGGTTTTCAAGTGTAAAACACGAGGAGATGTCAGTCGGGTGCCACTGCTAATGAGGCAGCCCACAACTGGTCTCGACGTGCGTCTGTGCCTGTAAAAGATGAAAGTGCAGCAGCACCCTGAGAAATCACACATCTTCGCCGTCCGTACTGCTCAGGGCCCCAGCTACCTGTTCTGCGTGTCCGTGGCTGGGCCGTGTGTTCGTAGTAGAATCCCGTGTCAAAGCACCCACCCTCAGAGGCTCCTGGGGGAGGCCCAGTTCTGTCCAGCAGCATGGGAGAGAGATGGTGCTGATGAAGAGGACAACACGGGGCTGTCTGCAGAGCACCTGCCACGCGCCAGGCTCTGTGTCCACAAGCACAGTGGCTGCTCCCACATGACGGAGCTCGTGCGGCAGCTCCAGGACTGTCTGCTGCCAGAGCCCCAGCTCTCTGCCAGCCCCAGGCCACCGTGCGAGGCCCTCAGTGAAGAGGGGGCCATGGCTTTGGCTGCAGGATGCACGGGCTCGGGGTCGGTTTCAGTCAATCCTTGATTTCTCATCGTTGCAGCTTCTCAGAGGAGTCAGTTCACAACGAGCAGAACAGCGTCCTGGAGAATCCTCCACACAGGAGGTAACCATGGAAAAAGTGTCTACATATGGCTCTGATATGAAAAACTAAGCTCTGGACTTAAAACAGTGTAGCAGTCCATAAGCCAGAGAGGTGAAGTGAAGAGACCCACCTGAGTGTGTGCAGCAGCAGCCCAGGCCGTCTGTGCCCTCCTCATGCTGAAGACCTTTCCAGAGCTCGAAAAACATGTCTAAAACCTCGTGAATACCATCAAAGAGGTAACAAGCCAGTGAGCACTCCTGTGTCAAGACCCGAGAGAGGATAGAAAGTCAAGAGATGGGCCCAGGGTTTGGAACCGCTTTGCTCTGGAGGTATTTGACAACCTGCAGGAGGCAGCTAAGTAACTGAGCTGAGTCGCCCATGACCTGGAGAACAGGAACTGGGGTCTGCCCAACAAAGGTGGGTGCCCCAGGCTGGGCGCAGTGGCTTATGCCTGTAATCCCAGCACTTTGGGAGGCCGAGGCGGGCGGATCACGAGGTCAGGAGATCGAGACCATCCTGGCTAACACGGTGAAACCCCGTCTCTACTAAAAATACAAAAAATTAGCCGGGCGTGGTGGAGGGTGCCTGTAGTCCCAGCTATTTGGGAGGCTGAGGCAGGAGAATGGCGTGAACCTGGGAGGTGGAGCTTGCAGTGAGCAGAGATGGCACCACTACACTCCAGCCTGGGCGACAGAGTGAGACTCTGTCTCAAAAAAAAAAAAAAAAATGGTGGGTAACCTGGGAAGCACCTCTGCCTCATGCCAGGACCCAGAAGGGTTGCATTCTAGGACCAGGGTGAGCAGAATACAAATTAGCCCTTGCACAGCCTGCAGCCTGGCTTCTAGGCATTCAGGCCAGGAAAACATCAAACCCAGAAATTATGTTAAGGCAATCTCCAAATACTGATGCCAGCAGGCACCTAGCAGAAGCAATTTGTAAAATCCTATCTGGAAGAAAATAACACTATACCAGGCCTCAAATTATTTTTTATGAATAAGTTTTCAAATAAAATGCCCAGAATATAAAGATGACCAAGCATACAAGGATACACAACCACATGAACAAAAACTGGCCAAAACAACAGAAAATAGACCCTCAAAGACTCCAGATTAGACATAGATGTAAACATCTGGGCAAGCTTGGAAATTTTGGCAGGAAACTAGAAATTATGAAAAGTGGAATCTGCATGTTTGAAACACTACAAACAAATTGCCACAAACTTAGAGGCTTAAAATAACATAATTTATTCTCACACAGTTCTGGAGGTCGGAAGATCAAAATGAGTCTCCCTGGACTATTCCAACATATTTTTAACTCCAATCCCGGAAGGAAAGGGGAGAGAAAATGGGGAGAAAGGAACATTTGAACAGATACAAGCTGGCAATTTTCCAAAACTGATAAAATGCATCATTCTGCAGATTTGAGAGACCAAGAGAAATCCAAGCTGGATAGATAAAAAGAAACACAGAGTAGACTCATCATAGTGAAACTACAGAAAACTAAAGTCAAAGCATTACAGCAGCCAAAGAAAACTGCAGACTTCCTTCAGAGGAGCCACAGGAAGCCGCACAGTGTTCATGGAAGCCAAGAGACAGTGGGGAGGCATTTCCGGTCCACTCCCAATCTACGATCCCCCACCACGCAAATGCCCCTGGATGCAACCTCCATTCTTTGTACAGCAGCTGGGTTGGTAAAATAGAAACTTCAATATCCTGCCACCTGGGGGCACCACTCATTCCCCAAACATTTATAGGGGACTGTTCTGTATAACGGGTTAAATGTCTTCTGGGTGACAGAGCAAGGCCCTGTCTCAAAAAAAAAAAAAAAAAAAGAATACCATCTTGACCCTCTTTGTAATAATTTATTTGAGACCCTTTGAGACCACCCCCCCCCCCGTAAAAATTCAAATTACTTTTTAATTTGCAAAATGTATTTAAGGGCTGGGCACAGTGGCTCATGCCTGTCATCCCGGCACTTTGGGAGGCTGACGCAGGAGGACCGCTTCAGCCCAAGAGCTTGAGACCAGCCCAGGCAACATAGCAAGACCCCATCTCTACAAAAAATACAAAAATTAGTCAGGTGTGGTGGTGCATGCCTGTAGTCCCAGCTATTTGGGAGGCTGAGAAGGGAGGACTGCCTCAGCCTGGGAGGTTGAGGCTGAGGCGAGCCGTGATTATGCCACCACACTCCAGCCTGGACAACAGAGTGAGACCCTGTCTCACACACACACAAAAATTTAAGAATGAACAGAACTGGAGTGATGGAGACGAAGAGGGAGGAGGGCACTACTACTGAAGTTCAGGAATGTGGGAAGGTTCTAGAAGGCCAATGGCTACAGCACCAAAGCATGCTGGAGGAGCAGGGAGGTCTGGACACCAGGCATGACCCAAAGGGCCCCAGATCTGCTTTGCAGGGCCACCAGACCCCACATCGAACCCTGTGGACAAACGTTTCTCTTGAGACTTGTCTGCTGCGGTTTGCCACGGTTACTACGGTTACCACGGGACTGAACGAAGGAGGACAAATGCAGAAATGAAAACTTAAACTGTTGTAAAGAAGGGGTTTGGGGAAGAAGAAGAGGGCTCCCTGCTTCTAGTGAGCAAGGGCCAGCGCCGCGAGCTTCTACAGCCCTTCATATTTATTAGGTAGAAAGAGCAGGGAGGAGGAGGTAACGATCGGAGGGCTGCTTGATTGATCACAGGTTCACATTATTGCTCACAGGCTTCAGATGTGCCTCATCACAAGAAACACTGCGCTTGAGGCGTAACTGCCCTCAGCATTTCTTCGGGGCAGCAGACGCAGTTTGTCAGTTTGCCAACATTCTGCATTTATGAGAAGAGTTTGCTGTCTACTCATACAGCCTCCAGTGGTATACTGAGTGGATCACGACCCTCACTCTTTCGGCCTGCAACACTTGTCTAGTCTTAGCATGTGATGGGGCCTCTGCTTCCCTGCTCCCCTCAACAGCTCTCCAGCCGTCTTAAGGACACAGTCAAGAATATGAACAAAGATAGTGTTTGCAATGGTTTTCATGGTAGAAAAGACCTGACTGCCACAGGGAAGCCTGATAGGGCCTCTGAGGTGGCTCTGAAGTGGGGGGCCACTCAGACGCCTGAATGCCAACTGGAGGGAATGTGCGTAGGGGCTGAGAAAGGCTGAGAAAGGCTGTGAGTCTGGGATCAGGAGACGTGCAGGGCTGAACGCCGTCTGTGCCCTGGAGTCGGTCACTATAGTCCATCAGGGCCCCATCTCGGCGCCGGAGACACCAGCAGGCAGGCAGCATGCAAAGGCTCCCACTTGCTTCTGACCAGGCCCACCCTCGCCACCTCTGCCATCCCCAGCATCCTGGTACAGAGCACTGTGCCGGGTATTAAAATATAACATGTGTCCAAAGACAGGGCACAAGATCAGGGCACCAAGAAGCAATTATCAGCAGTGCTGATCCAGACCATGGATATATTTTAGCTCCAGCTTTTTGCTAACCTTTCTTTTCTAATTTCTCCAAAATGATCATAAATTGATTTTTCATTGAAAATTAAAAGGCTTTTTTCAGTGTTTTGTCTATTTAAGGAGAGGCCACTGCCACGGTCCAGCTGAGAGAGAACAACCTAGAATGCAGGTGGGGTAGTTTGAGAATCACCAGGACATGGTGCCATGTGTTCAGGCAGGGCCTGATGGGGAAGACACGGGGACCCTGGGACCTGATGGGGCAGCTGGGGGTGGTGACTGGAGCTCCAGCCACAATGACTGGACCACTCAGACGGTTTGGGACAGGGAGGGTAGGGAGGGCGTGCACTGACGTTTCAAGAAAACCATGAGGAGACTGTGGAGGGAGGCAAGTGCTGGAAAGCAGATGCCCAGTTGGAATCCCAGAGAGCCCAGGTGGAAGAGGCAGCTGAGGAGGGGCTGCCAAAGAGGAGACCGCATAGTAGAGAGCTGGGGGGTGGGGGGGCGGTCACAAGAGGTGTGGAGACGGAACCCCAAAGTCCCTGAACGCTGAAAACCAGCACAAGGCTGGGTGAAATACGAAAGCATCAGTGGAGGTAGTTTAAAGAGGAGCTTGGCTGACAGTTCCCTTAAGCCCCCAGCAGAAGCAAAAGCAAATGGTCTCGGGGGAAACACACCTCCAAGGCATGCCTGGCTCAGAATGGACTGGGCACACAGAGGGAAGGCCCCAGTGTCTGGGGGGCTGGACTCCCTTCCTAGAAGTGCCACGAGGCAGTGGCAGAAGCCCCACCAGCCTGGGTCCCTGAGTGACTCTGTGGAACAGAGCCCCTCTGAAGATCTCACTGGACTGGTTGGTAATGAATGCGAGAAGCAAACTTACCTCAAGCCCTAAGATTTGGGAACCATTTGCTTCTGCAGCATAAGCCAGGCCCACTCTGACTGACAGAAACACGTCCCCAGCCGGGACCCCCACAAAACCATACGCAGGCCACAGGTATTTGCCACATGAGTGGCCACAGGCAGCCCGGTGTGGTCCACAAACCCCCAGGGCCAGTTCCTGAGGCCCAGCATAGTCCTGCAGCCAGAGGGTGCCACCTCCCTGGCCTGCGGGGTCTTCCCCCAATGCCACCCACTCAGCCCTCAGGGATTGGTGGAAGGGGCCAGCCAGTGTCCGAGGCAAACCCCTCAGGCTGCACTCTCTGCCAGTGTGGAGCTCCAGGTACAATGAGCGACACCCTCAGCCACCAAGGCCCAGCTGGGGTGTGAGCCGGCACCCATGGGTGACCTCCTCTACCACCTGCATGCAGGTGGACATGCCAGCAGCAGCCTGATATGGGGGCTGCAAGGACCCCAGCTCCCCCTGCAGAGACACTCACCTGGTAACCAAGCCCGTGTAGGCTGGCAAATCAGATGATTCAGGTGGCTAATTTATTTATGACAAACAGGCTAAATTTAGGTTAATTACTTTGTAATCATTGTCTGGAGGGCACATGGTAACACCAGAGGCGGTCCACACACACTGAGTGTGGGCAAGTGAGCGCTGTCTCATGGGGCTGCTGCCAGCTGCCCGGGGCCCTGCAGGCTGGAGGTATCTGCCCCGCGGCAGGTTCCCCAGGAGTGGGACGAGCCCAGGTGGAGGAACATCAGGCGTCACCTGTCCAGGGCTTGCACACTGGTGCCCTGGGCAGTTCGTGGTGCACACCTGTGTGTATGCGGAGCCTGTTTGCCCCCAGGTCCTGCAGCCCCTCATCCTACCCTGGAGCTGTGTCTTTGTGGTCCCTCGTAAATGTGGGGCCCCTTGTGATACCTGGGGCAGCCCCTCCTCACTGTCGCCAGCTGGCCCCTGGGCTCCCGCCACAGTCTCCTCCTTCCTGGACTCCATCCTTTCCCATACAACAGGACAAGTGAACATTCCCGAAGGTCAGTCTGGATCCCCGGCTACAGGGCCCCCCAGAGCCGTGCCACGCCTCCCTCACATCCCCCACCCCCAGGCACAGCCCTACCAGGCCAGCTCAGGAGCCCCTGCCTCTCCCTAAACTCCAAAGCTCCACCCTCATTCCAGAACGAGCTGCTGCCCTGAGCCCTCCCCACCCTGACCTGGCTCCTTCTGCTGAGGCTCCAGCCCTCCCTGAGCCCGCTGAGGCCGAAGTCCCACCTCGGGGCCACGCTCTCCAATCAGCCGGCCACTTTGGCTGAGGCCGAAGCCCCACCTCGGGGCCACGCTCTCCAATCAGCCGGCCACTTTGGCTGACAGTGGCTGGTAGGCTTCTCCAGCTCCCCCAGCCATGGAAGCGAGGGACTGCTCCACCCCTACAGAGGGCTCTGGTTGGGCACACAGCAAACCCCACCACAGTGGGAGGGCCCGGCCACCAGGCCAGCATGCCCTCCTGCCAGCCCCCTGTGAGCCACAACCCAGAAAGAGCCTGGAGCTGAGCGGCCCCTGCTGCCCCGTGGCCCCTCTTCTCCCCGTGGACATCAGGCCAGTGGTGTTGCCAGATGACCATCCCTGTCCAGGGGGTCTTGCCCTCATGGCAGTGGTTGGTGTCCTTGCACAGAGCCCAGTGACAACCCCCCACGGCCAGCTCAGGGCACCGACACTGATGGGCAGCGGCCTCTCTGAGATGGGGCTTCTGGCCTTTCCTGCCTCTTTGGATGGGCCTTAGCCAAGGTCTGTCAGAATCTCCAAACCAGGCCTCCAAACGCCGAGTGTGGGCTCAGACGCCCAATGACTAAAGCCAAAATGAGCATCACATAAGCTCTGAATGCGCTCTTTAAAGGGTGACGAACAGGTGTCAAAACTGAACTTATGTTTGCTTGCGTCCCCTCCCTGGAGGTGCGCGGCCCTCACTCTCTCCCTGCAGCAGACTTCAGGAGAAAACGCAGAAGATTTGGCTGCACCCACTCCTGCCCCTCAGAGTGCTGAGCAAGAGCGGTCGGTCTGAGCAGTCGGGCAGAGTTGTACCTGCAAAAGGCAGGCCACAGATTACCAACGTTCCCATCGCTATTTCACGATTTTCAAATTAAAAAGTGACACATATTGGCTCTAACAAGGGAATCAATACAAAATAAAGGTGTGAATTCCCTCAAGGTTCTGCTGCTGGCTAGAATGGGGGCCTAGTCCTGGACTAGCACGCCTGCCCTAAACAGTCAAACACTGGACGGAACGCACAGGCACCTGTCCACAGGCGCGGGTGGGTGAAGGCTGTGATCCAGGGGGAAGGACACACTGCAGATGCCACAGCTCCCTTCCCAGGGCAATTTCTACCCAGGCACAGAGGCTTGACTCCAGGCAGAGCCTGGCAGGGCCCCTGAGCCTAGGAGCTGGAGACGGAAGCAGGAGTGCACAGAGGCGGGGCCTAAAATTCATGGGGCCCCAAGGCCTCAGCTGGGTGCTGCTGCATTTGCCCGGAGGGAGCACGTGGCAACCTACAGAGAAGCTGCCTTGGGCTGAGGGGGGAGGAAACAAGAAGTGGAGGGTGCTGGGGACACAGAGCTCTGGCCAGGCCAGCATGGAAAGAGCCCCCGAATCCCTCTGAGATCCCCTGGGCATCCAGCCGAGAAACTAGAAAGGCCACAACTGAGAAGTGAGGAAGACACCCTCAAGTAAGGTCTACCCTAGACGCTGGCCATGCCTAAAGGCAAGCCCTGGCAGAAGCCACAGGAGAGACGGAGGGTGGACACAGAGTCCCACTCAGGTACAGAGACTTGGGAGGCCCTTGTGACATTTCTCAGACCCCACCCAACAAATGGTAAAACCAAACTCGGACCAATTCAGGTGAACCCACCAGTTCTCAAGCGCCAAGGGGACCAATAGCAACAGTTCTCTTCTGGAGAAGGGGAGAGTCCAGGGCATCTTCCACGAACAGTTACATTGCTTTTCTCTCCAAGCTCATCACTGCCTTGTTCTGAAGCAGCTCCAGCTGTGCTGAGCTGCACGGAGCAGGGGAGACATTCTCAGAGCATTCCAGATTCCAGCCAGAGATGGTGGGGAAGGGGCCCTGGAGCTCCTGGGAAGAGGGCTGGGCAAGGCCTCTCACTCAGGCATGGACCAACGAAAGTTCTTGGCTCCCCAAAGCTGCACACACAGAGAAAAGGTCCACGCCGCACAGAAAAGCTCCCGAGAGCTCTGCCGCCACCACCAGAGTCTGGAAACGTAACATTCAAAATACTCACATAAAATTACTCAACATATAGTGAATTTAAAAATTACAGTTCTCGAGGAAAAGATAATCAACAGATGCCAACCCCAAGACGCAGCCTAGGCTGGAACCATCAGACGAGGCTCTAAGGCAGTTCTGGCAGCGTCCTCTGGAGGCAAAGGTGAGCACACCTGGGCTGCGTGAGAAGACAGGCGTTCCCAACAGAGAAACGGAGAGCAGGAAACAAACCTACACAAAGACTGTAGAGCTAAAAAATACAACATACGAAATACAAATTTTACCCCATGGGCGCATAGCAGAATGGAGATGGTGGAAGAGTCAGTGGCCTTGAAGATGGGTGAATAGAAACGGCACATTCTGAAGAACAGAGAGCAAAGGGTGTGTGTGTGTGTGTGTGTGCACGTGTGAGTGGCTGTGTGCCTGGGCGTGTGTGGGCGTGGCACTGTGTGGGTGCGCAGGTGTGGGGGTCTGGCACGCAAGGGTGGTGCAGGGGCGTGGCCGGGTAGCTCCCTGGTCCATTCCCCACCCCGCTGCCCTCCAGCACCTGGTGTTCGGCGTGTCACGGGCTCTGCCCTCCTCTCCTTCCCTGTCACCACCCACATCGTTGTCCATGGCAAACCCCGGCCCTGGGTTCTCAAACAGAAGCAGCCCAATGGAAGGTTAGGCTGACTCGGTCCAACTGAGTTCCGGGGTTGGGTCCCTGTTTGCGGGCCCATTGGCCAGCACCCCAGTCTCTGCCCGCTGGAGGCCGACAGCTCCTCACTGTGACAACCAGAAAGGTCTGCAGATGCCGCCCAGTGTGCCCAAGAGGCCAGGCAGCCCCTCGTTAGGAACCCCTGTGACAAACACAGAAGGGGACTGGGTTGGAGATCACACTCAACTGGAGGTTACGTTTTCACATTTCTTGCTAGAAGCAACCGGAATGGACAGGCATTGGCAAGCCGATTCCAGGACCTCTGGCCAGGAAGCCCGGGGCCTGCAGCTCTCTGTCCAGCTCCCAGTGTGCTCAGAGTCGACCTTGGCCATGCCGCAACTGCCAACTTCAACCAGGAAGGGCTGCCGCAGCCGGGCTCGCTACGTACCCTTGCTAGGTAGCTAATTCAGTCTCGTCAGAGCCACCAGATACAGACTCTCATGACCCCACGGCATCAAGGAGGGTTATGTGGCTGGTGGGGGCAGGATGACGAGCCAACCTGTCTTCCATCCAGGGATGCAGCTCCCAGGCCCAGATGGTGACCCAGCTCCACCCAGCCCTGGGGTCTTTGTAGGCAGGCCCAGGAGTGGCCAGCTAAGGGCACGTGTTTGTCTTGCCCACGTCCCCATCAGTTCCAGGGATCAGGTTCTTGCCACATCCACCTCTCAGCAGCCCCTGTGGGAGGAGAGAGGGGTGTGCTCCAATGCTGGCTGCCAGCAGGGCTGCTCTGGGGCTGGGATGAGTAGCCTTCCCAGGTGCCCACTCTGGGCTGCTCTGGCCCTATCTCTACCATGTACACCCCTGGAGCCCACGAGCCACTGGCCTCACTGCCCCGGGCTCCACCCTCCATAGCAGGTCAGGGCTGACACGACAGGACACCTGCGGAGCAGCCCAGGCGCGAGGGAACAGACAGAGACAGATGGAGAGACAGAGACAGAGAGATAGAGAACTTCACAAAAGAGCAGGCCAAATGCTTTGCTGGAACTGCTCCAAAGATGCCCCCACAGGCACACACACTCTCCTACATGTGTGCACATATCTGCACACAGATGTGTACAAACACACATGCTCGGTGATGTGGAACCCGAGGTCTGGGTGGGATCAGCTCCCCCCGGGACATTTGGGATCGTGCTGCAGCCCCGTCCTCTGCTTTAGGAGCTCCTTCAGGTGGGAACCAGTCCAGCAGGAGAAACCCGTGAGAATCCCAAAGTCTCTTCTGCCCTTAAGCTGCAAATGTTTCATGTGGTTCCAACTCATTTAGTATATTATCCAGGATTTCAAAGATCCATTAGCAAAGGACAATCTTCCACGTTTGTTTCCATCTGAATTGGTTCCAACGAGACAGTCCTCTGCCAGAAAGCCCCACACACGCACACAACCTGAGAACTCTTCTGGTTTCCCGCTGCTCCTCCACCAGCCCTGAGCAAACAGGAGTGCCCCGCACAGAGGCTGGGGCCATGGCAGGTGTCCAACGTGCTCCCTGCCCAGCAGGGATGTGCCTGTCATGGGACGTCCAAGGGATAGGCACCCAGCACACCTGGGGCACCCAGCACACCCGGGGTACCCAGCACACCCGGGCACCCAGCACACCCAGGACACCCAGGCACCCTGCACACCCAGGCACCCAGCACACCCGGGGCACCTACACATCCAGGGCACCTACACACCCAAGCACTCAGCACACCCAGGCACCCAGCACACCCGGGACACCCAGCACACCTGGGTCACCTACACACCCGGGGCACCTACACACCCAAGCACCCAGCACACCCAGGCACCCAGCACACCCGGGACACCTAGCACACCCAGGCACCCAGCACACCCGGGCACCCAGCACACCCAGGACACCCAGGCACCCTGCATACCCAGGCACCCAGCACACCTGGGGCACCTACACATCCAGGGCACCTACACACCCAAGCACCCAGCACACCCAGGCACCCAGCACACCCGGGACACCCAGCACACCTGGGGCACCTACACACCCGGGGCACCTACACACCCAAGCACCCAGCACACCCAGGCACCCAGCACACCTGGGGCACCTACACATCCAGGGCACCTACACACCCAAGCACCCAGCACACCCGGGCACCCAGCACACCCAGGACACCCAGCACACCCGGGCACCCAGCACACCCGGGACACCTAGCACACCCAGGCACCCAGCACACCCGGACACCCAGCACACCCGGGCACCCAGCACACCCAGGACACCCAGCACACCCGGGGCACCTACACACCCGTGGCACCCTGCACACCCGGGCACCCAGCACACCCGGGACACCCAGCACACCCGGGCACCCTGCACACCCAGGACACCCAGCACACTCAGGCACCCTGCACACCCAGGACACCCAGCACACCCGGGGCACCTACACACCCAGGCACCCAGCACACCCGGGCACCCATCACACCCGGGGCACCTACACACCCGGGGCACCCAGCACATCCAGGCACCCAGCACACTCGGGCATCCAGCACACCCAGGACACCTGGCACACCCGGGGCACCTACACACCCGGGGCACCCAGCACACCCGGGCATCCAGCACACCCGGGGCATCTACACACCCAGGACACCCTGCACACCTAGGCATCCAGCACACCCGGACACCCAGCACACCCGGGCATCCAGCACACCCGGGACACCTGGCACAGCCGGGGCACCTACACACCCGGGGCACCCAGCACACCCAGGACACCCTGCACACCTGGGGCACCTACACACCCAGGGCACCCAGCATACCCAGGCATCCAGCACAACCGGCACAATTGGGGCACCCGGGACACCTGTCACACCCAGGGCACCCACACACCCAGCACATGCCGCCCCTGGCCCATGGAACTCGTGCTCTGATCTGAAAGTTCTCTTCAGACTCAGACTGGAATGTTGAGGATCCGAGATGGTGGCCACCTGGTAGGGACCTGGCCCTGCGGTGGGAGGGTGAGCAGCTAGGCCCAGGACTCTCAGTGGGTGACCTCCTGGAGGGATGCCACCCAGGGTGCGGCTCCATCCACCCCACGTTGGAGGAGCTCTCCTTCGGACAGGCCTGGGTGGGAAGGCATCCAGGAACCATGTTGGTGACTGCTGCCAAGTCTCAGGTGGCCCCGTGGCTGTGCCCTGGAGGTGGCCCCATGTCACCCTTGTGAGGACGATGCCCCCTTCCCTCCTGGCACACATGTGCCCACTGCCACCTGAAGAGCTGACCGGGCAAGGGGCACAGCTGAGGACAAGATGTCCTGACCACAGCTCAGACATGCGCTGGGCTGGGAGGGACCAAGACAGGAGATCCTTCCCCGAGAGGCGGGTGGGGGTGGCCTCCTGGACACGCCCACCACAGGGAGGGCTGCTGTCTCCCGAGCTACTCCATGTTCTCTCTGCTTTGCACACATGGTCTTTAATCCTCACCACCACTCAGGGCTGGGGTGTGACTGCCATCAAACCCATTCCCAGACCAGAAAACAAAGACCTAGACAGCTTCCCTAGCTAGCCCAGGTCATACAGCTGCTGGGGTCTGAGGAAGGCCAAGCCCCAGCAGGCTGGCCAGAGCCACCTTCAACTGCCAGGCCCACAGCTCACCCACAGCCACTGACCAGGCAGCAGTGGGGCTGCCCCATGTCAGCCTCTGCCCACAGGGCAGGACCACAGAACATACCCTGCCCTCCCTCCGACCCCCCCCCCGCACCACCCCATGCCAACTCTGCCCATGCCTATTTGGCAAGCCCCAGACAACACTCCTGGCAATGCCATGAGCAGCTTTCAGGTCTGTGGTCCCCACACGACGGCACCCAGCCCCACCCACAGTCACACGACAGGGTGACACTGCAAAGCCTAAACCGGGGGTAGGGCCCTGCGTCATCTCCCGACCACAGAGATGGGGCTGAATGCTCTGTGCTTACACACCTGAAAAACCAGTTGCTTTCACTTTGCCATCCTAGCCTCTCATGAAATTCTACTCAAAAAAGAAAGCTACAGTATGCGTTCTTGTTATCCCTATGACAAGCAACTTAGAGAAACAGCACTGCCAGCTACCAGGCTGGCCGATCTTCACCCCAGCCCCCGGGGGGTTCTGATAAGGATGTAGGGGAGTGAGTCACCTGACCAGTGCACCACCCAGCTGGGGGCAGGGCTGCAGGGCCACACTTGTGGGAGGCAGACAACATGCATGGCCACTGCAGGGGGAGGAAAATCTGGAGTCTGGAGCAGAAGGAAAGTGGCTGGGGTGTCCAGAGCACTTCCCCACTGAGCTGGTGGACAGAGGAACTTCCAGGCATGTAAGGGAGGGTGCTGAGAGCCGGGCCCTGGTGTCTCCTGGCCCAGAGTGGAAGGTGAGGCTTTGCCAAGTGCAGCAGGCGGGCTAATGAGCCTGATGGTGGGGGGACTGAGAGGACCAGACCAGGGTGCGAGAAGAGGCGTGAGGTGGCTGTGTCGCAAAGGCCAGCACCTGAAGCGGGGGAAGGTGGAGCAGTGGAGGCTGCCCAGCAGGCCCCTGGGTCTAGGTGGACACTGCATAGGAGGGTGCAGTGGGCCTCATGCCACCAACCGCACCCCCTGGAGGCAGAAGGGCCACAGTCCTGGAGGGTGGGGGGCCTTGCAGATTCAGCGATGCACCGGGGCACGGCGAGGACCATTTCTTGGCTGGGGCTTTGGCAAATGACCTCACCTCCCCCACCTCAACTCCTCAGAGCACGTCCTCGGACATCTCATGGCTGGGTTCACAGGGAAGCCTTCAGAGGGGAAGATGCCCGGATGTGTGAGGACTTGCCCACTTCTGGTGTCAGAGCTCGGGCCCTGCAGGTCAGGTTCCACACAGCCAGCAGCGCTCACAGTCCAGGCATGGGAACGGGGCCACAGGAGGGGCACAAAGGTGGAGAGCCCCATCTCCCTGACGCTCCTATGGGATCCCCGAACCAGTACGCCCACCCAGCAGAGGGCAGGGCTGGGACATTCAACGGGGTGAGGCCAAGGGCAGGGGTTACAGATGTTCGCCAGGGGATGACGAAGGGCATGGGCCAGCTGCCTCGGGGGCACCAGACCTGCCTCGGGGTACCAGTTGGCACTGCCCAGTGGGTGGGTTCGGTGGGTGTTGAGGCCTGGAAGGTGTATCCGGGATGGGGAGGGGGTACAGGCTATGGCTGGCTGAGTGGTGCCGGGGTTTGGGGGAGGAAGCTGGTGTTTCCTGCCTCTGCAGGGAGGTTCACCTTGCTTTGTCCCCTCAACAAAGCCAAGCTCTCGTGACAACGGGACACAACCTGGACAGATCCGAGGAGCTGAACACCTCCAGCTTCCACAGGGCTCAGCCAGGACCTGGGCCCAACAGCATTCCCTCCCACATGGGGCCACCACGCCACATCAGCACGACAAGACCTCCTCCCAGGGTGCCCCCCACAGCCCAGGGTCCAGGCCCCAGGCCAACACCCAGAGGGGCTGGCTTTGTTCACAGCCCCTCTCCAACCCCTGCCCCCACCCCAAGCGGCCCCACGGTCCCCTCCAGGGCAGGGTTTCCAGAATCCACCTGTCCTTAGTGTGTTCACTGCCCCTTGGCAGCCCCGAATCTTTGTACCTGTTTCCTGTCCCCTCCTTGTGTCCAGGTAGCATCCCCAGGGCCCTCGCCTCCAGCACAAATTCCAGCCTGCAGAAACCTTGTCAGCTCAGGGGGCCACGGTGCAAGGCGCGCCCAGGGGAGGGAAGCTGGGGCTGCCCTGGGGTGCCTTTCTGTGCAGCTGGAGCAGTTCTATATCCTATGAAGAAACTGGTACAGAACAGCACTCCTCTGAAAAATTAGCAACCTCATCTACACAGAGACTGGACTGGAGAAGCCCCAGCAGGTGCAGCAATCCCGGAAGTGAGAGTCAGAGCTGTGGACGCCACCCTTGCTGTGGCCCAAGCAGTGAACTGGGGGCCGCTAACCCCCAGGAAGGGCGAAAAGCCCCAACACCCAGAAGATGAGACCCTAGAGCTTCCCTGGCCACCCCAGCAGCCCTCCCCATCCCAGGAAGCAGACAGGTGCATGGGAAAATCAAGGATGGCACTCAGCCAGACAGGCAAACAACTGTGGCAAACCAGTGCCAGCAGACAAAACCCAGAAACACAGAGCAAATGAAATGGTAAAAATCACTGTCAACCCCCAAGGTTATCTGTGCAGAAAGGGTCCATACAGTGGGTGGGGACAGCCGTCCTGAGGCCCGCTGGCCGGGCTGGCCCTTGGCTGGCGTCTAGGAACTGGGATTTCCGAGGGGCTCCCTGAGCCCCGCCTCACTGGGCCTGTGCTATTTGTACAAGGTGGTTTAGGCAGAACACTCACATCCCTGCTGAGAGTCTGGATTGTAGCGCAGCCCAGGCAGAAGCTGCTCACGTGACCAGCCCCCGGGTACATCACCAGGCAGGGCATCCCCAACATCGCACATGCAGCGTCCCAGCTGCTTGCAGAGGAGTGAGGCACGTCCTGCGTGACCCCCACCCCAGGAGAGGCCTCCAAAGCTGAGCCTGGTGCCCCTGGACTCGGCCCCAGGAACCTTCCCTTGGCCGATTTTGCTCAGTGTCCTCCCTGTGGGAAATCACAGCCGTGACTACCGTGACCTGAGTGGCCTCTGTCCTCCTGGAGAATTGCCGCCCTGGGTGGTCTTGGGGACCCCAACTCAGTATCACATTAGAGTTCTTACTCATTAAAAAGAATGCTTAGTGAGAACACTGGGCAAAGGGCAGAACAGACATGCCTGGGGGCCTGTGCTGAGGCACTCGCCCAGTGCACCCCACCAGGAGCAGCCTGGGAACCAACCCAGGGAACGAGGCGCCAGCACCTGGGGAAGCCTGGGGACCCTGCCTCACAGGATTACAAAGGAAAGCTGACCGCCAACTACCAAAACAGAAACAGCAAATCACTGACACAGGAATCTGCCTCTTTATTGACATGCTAAGTAACAAGACGCAGAGGCAGGTCTCATTGCAACCAACCGTGACCACAGAGGACCACAGAAGAGTGATGACAGGGAGCTGTGCTTCTACGCAACTGCAGGAGGGAAGCACGGTCGGAACAGCCTGCTGGCTTCTAGTGGTCAACTGTGCCACTCACACGATGGCATCTGCTGAAAAAGCTGCAAAATGTCATTTATAGGTTAGTGAACACATCCGTCTCACAGACCCCAACTAACCTGAGAATTCCAGAGGAAGACCACAGAATGACGGAAGGGAGATCAGAAACAGAAGAAAACGTGCCAGAGCTAACCCAAGTCTGCAGAAAAGCCCCCGCCGTGAGGAATCCCAGCTGGGATGATCTGGTGTGCTCCCTGGGGGCAGTGGCCACAGGCTCCTCTGACAATACGACAAAGGGACACACACTGCAGGGCAGGGAAAACACAGAACTTTATTTCAACAGAGTGATTAGGTTCCACCACACAACAGGGACACCATGGGATTGTTTTTTCATTTAATAAATACAAATGAATAAAAATACTTTATTTTGTCAAGAGACTGCCTCTCCTCCCTCTCCCGATCTCACAGAAGCCTCCAGGCAATTGTGTGCCCCTCCAGGGCCTGCACCCACAGACCCCGTCTACTTGCACAAATGACTCTTCTTTACAGAGAGGGCTCCATCTCATTTGCCTGCAAATACAGCTTAGGTATAATACCGCTCCTTTCCCCCATCTCCTTCCAAATACGAGTTCTTGCCCTGCGTTCCATTTTTTTTTTTTTTTTTTTTTTTTTTGAGACAGAGTCTCACTCTGTTGCCCAGGCTGGAGTGCAGTGGCGCGATCTCAGCTCACTGCAAGCCCCGCCTCCTGGGTCCACGCCATTCTCCTGCCTCAGTCTTCGGAGTAGCTGGGACTACAGGCGCCCGCCACCATGCCCGGCTAATTTTTTGTATTTTTAGTGGAGACAGGGTTTCACTGTTAGCCAGGATGGTCGCGATCTCCTGACCTCATGATCCGCCCGCCTCAGTCTCCCAAAGTGCTGGGATTGCAGGCGTGAGCCACCGCACCCAGCCTCCAAATTTTAAATGAGCCCCCTGTGAGAAGGAAAAGAATCTGCTGTCCACAGAAGCCCAGCGTGGAGCTACTTCAACCAGAAACTGTCACCCATGACACTCTGTGTGGGTTCAGTCACACAGACCACCATCCATTATGGAAGGGAGGGAGAAAAGGATCACATCAAATCTACTGTATGCCTCATAGACCATCCCTTATTTCAAAAATAGAAATTCCTATTTAAATGCCGCCTGTGTGCAACAGGCCTGATATTTGCTTCTGCATGTGGCAGATCTGTTATTGCTTACACTGTGGCCTCCTGGCCTGTGCTGCTCAGCTGGCCCTGTTAGAGAACATGGGAACCACATCAAAATCCTAAGTCACAAAACAAGGGCTCTGTCCCCAGCCTGGGCCCAGGGGCCCACATGCCCACCTCCACAGCCCAGTCAAGTGTGGGGATAAGGCACTCCTCTGCGCTCTGAGCTAAGATATGGTAGAGTCCCTTCTGACTTTTGAGTTGCAAAGAATGATTTTGTGCTAATAAATTCCCAGTGCATCCAAAATGTACAAAAACCCTAGAATTTCCAGTTTTTAGATCGAAAAAAAAAATTTTTTTCTGTAGATCCAGAAGAAACTTTCATTGAAACTTTAAAGACCTCACCTGCACCTGCTCTAGTAATGCACTAGTTACTAATATACAAATGTAAATCTTTGATGAGTATGGTCGGGAAAAAACTGTCTGTCCTTGTGATCAGCAATAAATTTCTTTTTTTCTTTTTGAGACTGAGTCTCGCTCTGTTGCTCAGGCTGGAGTGCAGTGGCGGGACCTCAGCTCACTGCTACCTCTGCCTCCCGGGTTCAAGCGATTCTCCTGCCTCAGCCTCCTGAGTAGCTGAGACTACAGGCGTGCATCACCATGCCCAGCTAATTTTTTGTAATTTTAGCAGACATGGGGTTTCACTGTATTAGCCAGGATGGTCTCAATTTCCTGACCTTGTGATCTACCTGCCTTGGCCTCCCAAAGAGCTGGGATTACAGGCAAGAACCACTGCACCTGGCCAATCAGCAATAAATTTCTTTTCTATTTACCCCATTTCTTATTAATTCACACTTCAAAAAAGCATTTCCTGGAAGTATTTCTAAGTGTGATGGTTTGTAATATATAACAAATGAAAAGATGTAATTAGATTATAAGAAAAGCATCTGCCTGTAAAATATGAAGGAAGAAAGGAAGTAATGGACTCCTCATGGGGCCCACAGGGAACCAGGAGGGACCCAGAAAGGGTGCTGGGCCCTTCCCCTGTGCTGCAGCTACAGGGCCCCATTTCTTCAGAAGGAGCGTTCTGGGTATTCCATCGTCCCCTGGAAGTCTGGCAGGTACAACCCCCTCAACACTCCAGGGAGGGAGGGAATCCACAGGAAGCCATGAACTGCTGGTTTCAGCGGGGAGAGGTAGTGCTGACAGCTCTGATAATCTACCTGAAGCCCTTTGTGAGGAATACTGTAAAACTGCAGTAAGCTGTCAATATTCGACATTAAGTCATCATTTCAGAAGAGAAGCCTGTTTGAAGTAGGAAAGGTTTGAAAAAAAAAAAAAGATGCCGTGGTTCTTGCAAGTCTGCCTTGTTTGGTACCAGCACAGAGCATCACTGTCACTAAGTGTGCCGGGGGAGAATGCTGAGCTGCTTGGCGGTGTGTATGCGCCTGTGCGAGGCCAGGTCTCACAGTCCCAGAGACTTCTGGACGATCTGCTTGGCAATCTTATAGAACTGCTCCCGGTCATCGCGCCACATTTTGGACGCATCCACGTTAGCTCCACTTTCGTCATTGGGCTCTGAAAGAAAAGGGAACACCCTCCATGTAAAAGGGAGTCTTGTACGTAAGCAGCCTGGCAAGGTCTCCCATTTATTTAAAACACTGGAGGGGGCTTTCAAGAGCTGTGTCCCAGAAACAAACAAGAACCCGAGAACTGCATGGGGTTGGCCCCACCTCTAGAGTGCTGGCCACGCAGGTCTCAACGAAAGCCACTCTCATGACTCCTGCGTTCTGAGTGTCTGAAGACACCAGGACAAGTTGTCATCTGTCTTGCTGTGAACATGCGACAACCACCTAAGCACAGGCCCACACGGCCTCCCACAGCAGCCTCCTGGGCCACTGCACTTCTGGCACCCGGACAAGCTACACGGGGACCACCTGCTGCTTATTTCACCTTTCTCAAGACACTCTGCAGTGTGGCTTCTCTCCCACAGAGCGCCCTCTCAGCAAAACTGCCCCTCACAGCTCCTACCAAGACAATCCCAAGCAAATGTGCAGCCTAAGGTAGACACCTGACCCCAGGATACTTGACCCACCCCCTGGCCAGCGGCACTGGCAGTCACTGCAGAACTGCAGTTAGGAGGCACGGAGGGAGTAGCCAGGGCCTGCCGGAAGGCAGAAAGGAGAGAGACCACCAGAACTGGATGACATGTGCTGAAGCAGCAGCTGTGCAGTGCGGCGGCGGCGCTGCTCAGAATGCACATGGGGACCGGTTCAGAGCAGAGTTGATGAGGATAAAACCCACAGCTGACATCTGAGGACAGCCTGAGCCACTGCCTCCCTCCCAATCTCCAATCCCCTGGCCTGGCTCCCTCCACTCAGCACATGAAGAGGGTTCACGCCTCAGCCCTCTCAGGATACACACTCGCGTCACAGGCCCTGACCTCACATCCCTCTAGACCCCACTCCATGGCACCCAAAGGCTCCGCAGAGAACAGCTGAGTGGCCTCACTCTGGCATCGACCCCTGGCCCTCTGCTGGGTCTGCTCTTTCCTTTTGGACTTGCCGCCTTCCTTTCCCACACCCTTCCTCCTGCCTGCCCTGGAAGACGCCTCCCTGCTATGCTGTCACCCTCTGTCCTACTCCATCACCTACTGCCTCATCCAGAAATGACCCCACATCTTCACTCCCATGTCTGACCCCTTTTTGTGGATGGAGGCCCCTTGTCCCACACACCTCAAACTATTCCCCAAATCCTGCTGTCTCCTGAACCCAGAGCAGCACCTCTGGTAGACAAAGAACCAGGAGTCCCAGAGCCTGTACCTTCAAGGTCTCCCAAACCCACCCCTTCCTCTTAGCCCTGGGACCACTCAGCCCTTCTCTTTTCTCTCCAGGCTGCTGCAACACCACGAAGTCTCTGTTTGTCTTCCATCACACTACTGGTTACTGCTGCAAGGATGGCCCTTCGAAGGCACAGTTCACAGGACATCACACCCCCAACTCCAATCCCCAGGGTCTGCTGGGGCTCCTCTCCCTGCAGCCTTGGCTCCGGCCAAAATGAGCTGGCAGTGCCCCCATCAAGTCAGCCACCTCCTGCCTCTGGGCCTCAGCCCAGGCTGCTTCCTTTGCCCCAAAACGCCATTCCCTCCCTCCTACCTCATCAACACCTACATGTCCTAAACACACCCCAGACAGCCCCACCAGGAAGTGGCCCGAGAGTCCCTGCATGTGTCTGATCTCAGGGTGCATCCCACTGGCCTCTAACTGCTGGTAGGCTTGGACAGTTCCCTAGAACGTAGGAACACAGAGTTGGGGTCTTTGTCACACGAAGCTTTACACCCCCAGTCCAGTGTGTGGCATGTAGTGGGTCCTCAATAAACACCTACTGAGGGAAAAAGACGATCAAGGACCAGAGACCAGTTAATTATGGCCGACAATACAATATACAACCCCAGGCTGTGCTAGAAGGTATGCTTACAATTGGAAAAGTGTAGGCAGATAACATTAAATGGCAATAGCACGTGTAAACTAACTGCAAATGAGGAAAAGGACATTCTAAAGACAGGATGACGCAAGGCTGGAGAACACCTGCAGCCTGGGTGTCCATGGCAGCTCCTGCCAGGAGGCTCGGGCCTTACCTGCCAGCATGCTCACCACCGACAGCAGGATCTTCTCCACGCTCTGCACAGGACTCCACCGCTCCGCGCTGCTCTCGTAGCCCATGGGGTCGTCGCCTGGCGCGTGGAGGATGGAAATGCAGACTCTCCCATCAGGGTAGACTGCAAGGGTCAGAGGCAGCCAAGTGAGCCCAGGAATGGTGCCCGAGGCATCGCCGCGCTTGGGCAGGCTCCACAGATAATGAGAACAAAGACTGCAGACACAGCAACCAAGCTGTTTGCACAGCTGGGGCATAGCCTGGGGCCCTGAGTGTCACGCTTCATGTCTGCAGGAATCCCGGTGGGGCCTGCTCACTCACTGACAGGCTCCAGGCTGACCCAGCCAGTTCTAATCAGCCGTAGTAGTCTAATCCACTTTCATATGAATTTTTTTCAAGCAATATATACAAAAAGAGTAAATGAAAGGTTATCTGGCAAATATTTTATCAAAATATCTAATGTGATTAGGATTATTTACAATACTTTTCAGAGCTAGTTCCTTAGCTATTTCTAATTCTATCATTAAATCCCTGAACCAGTCCGTGTAAAATATATGTTCACGTGGCTATGATAAAGGCAACTGGAATTATGTAAATATCTACAAAAAGAAAGGCACCAGGATTTCTCTTGGTAGCTTACTCTAATAATAAGTAAATTATCATCAGTACAACCTGGAATGTAGGTCAATGTGTCTAAATCAAATCCCTTTCCACCAAATATCATCATTAAAAAGATACACAAGGTCTGATAAAGAGAAATAAATTTTCAATTCACAGCATTTAATCAGTCCTCTTTTACATATAATTGGGAGGAATTCTCAGATGGCTCCATATATACTCAGATATGCAGTAATCCATCTAGATAGACTCAACTGTAAAATTATAAAGCCATTAAAGTTATAATAATAGAAATAGCAATTTTAAAATACATTTATTTAACTCACCTGAATTAATAAGCTCTGAATTTCATGAAAATTTACAACTGTTAATGGCGATCACTTACCTTCAAACAGTCTTGTCTTTCATACCTGGTCCTATGTGTTTCCACTCATCCATTGTTTCAGTGGTGAACGTTCAGTGGTGAACGCTCTACTATCCAGGAACTGAACCACAACTTTTCATTCAAGCAGAGTGGAAGAAACTAGATGCATACTTGCCCTGGACATCAGGCTGTCCACCTAAGATCCACGTCCACAAAATCAGGAAGTTTCCCACTTCTGTGCTGCCTTCTCCAGAAGTTGGTCCCATAGGGTGACACTGCATCCACAGAAGCATCAAAAGCACCTGTGTCCCTGCCACAGCCCCTCCTTCACCAAGTCCCAGAGCAGTGCCGTGTCCTAAACCTCTCGTGGATCCACACACGTATCTTTATCTTTAGTGCCCACATTTAGTTCCCAAGTTGCCGGTGTCTCTACCCTAGACCACTACAGCCGAGGGCCTGCCTGGCTTCCTCCCACCTGTCCTTTGCACTGTACCCAGAGCGAGCCGTCAGAGATCATTCTGGTCATGCCACTCCCTTGGAGTCTTTCAATGGAGTTCCGCCACTCCCAGGAGAAAACATCAAAACCTTCAGTATTGACCAAAAGGCCTGAGGTAGTTTGGCCCCGGCCTTCCTCTCCCGTCACTTCCTACGCTGGGCCTTTGCACATGTGAAGGGCCCCTCCTCCCCGAATCACTCAGGTAACTCCTGCTTCACTCCCTACAGATGGACCATCCAACCACCACCTCTGCAAGGTGCTGTCCAGAACTTCCTGATGTGACTTTGCGTTTTGTTTGTGTGATTCTCCTATCAATGTCCACCCCTGTCCTTGGAACATAAGCTCCTGAAGGTCTGCTATTATTTGCTCACCACTGTATACCAGCAACTTTCAGTACATGTGTTGAATTGTTTTTAAAGTATTTTTTGACTAGTTTTTATGATATTGGTAGACCTATAGTTCTCAAAGATAATTTTTTAAAAATCAAAATAATCCAATTACAGTAAGGCAAAAATTTAAAACTATATTATCTGAGCATTAAAAATAATTACCAGAACATTAAAAATAATAATCAGACCACCTGTAGTACATAGTCACATAAGGTAATCAGTTTATTGGTCATATTTGTCACTAATGCCATGTCACAGGTATTGTTCTGAATAATATATTTCTCCTCAATACAATCTTAGTATTTTAATTACCTACAATCCTCTTCATAGTTGCATTTTATAGCTAACCAATTTGAAATTCCTTCAATTACTCTTACCTATCAATTGTATTTTTTAACTTTTTATTATGGAGAATTCCAAAAACACACTTAAGTAGACAGCGTATGATGAACCTCCATGTTATCATCTAACTCAGGCGCATGGCCAGTCTCCCTGAAAGAAGGCACGCTTCTGAGCATCCCCTGTGCACACAAGACTGAAGCAGCTTTGAGATAAGAAAAGAAGTACCGAATGGTCTCTCTCAGGCAGCCGCCCACTACCTGTGTGTACCAATATCTGCAGTAAATGAGAAGTCCTAAACGAGGGTTAGGACAGCAAGTCTAATGGCAGACGGCATTTCCACCAGTGAAGTGGCCGGGGGTGGGGGGGTAGTCCTGAAAACCCCTATGGCAAAGATGTAAAAGGAAGAATGTAAAAGGAAAAAATAAAAACTACAGCTGTTCAGGAATTCCAATTCCTACTACTGGACACATTTTCAAATAAGCTACAGTACAATTCACTTAAATGACCTTATTTTTTTCCTCCTTTTAAAATTAATATATATTAATTTTAGGGCAAAAAAAGATTTACAAAAAGGAAAAAAAATTTCAATCTGAAAAAAGAATCACTTTTAACATTTTTGTGCTTACTTTTCCAGTTATATATACATTTACATGTGAATTTATTTTTCAAGAGGAAATTATAACAGTGCTACTGCTTTTCCCAGTCAATATAACACAAATACTACTTTGTATCATTGATTCTTCTTTTAGATCATTTAAAAAATCTACATCACATTCTAACATATATGATATAGTTTGGCTGTGTCCCCACCCAAATCTCATCTTGAATTGTAGCTCCCATAATTCCCACATGTCATGGGAGGGACCCAGTGGGAAGTACTGAATCATGGAGGCACATCTTTCCCGTGCTGTTCTCGTGATAGTGTATAAGTCTCACGAGATCTGATGGTTCTGTAAAGGGCAGTTCCCCTGCACACACTCTCTTGCCTGCCACCACTAAGATGTGCCTTTGCTTCTCCTTTGCCTTCTGCCATGATTGTGAGGTCTCCCCAGCCATGTGGAACTGTGAGTCCATTAAATCTCTTTCCTTTATAAATTACCCAGACTTGAATATGTCTTTATTAGCAGCGTGACAACAGACTAATACAATATATAACTTAATTTCTTCTTGTGTTAAAAACCCAGGTTTAGTCAAAATTTTCACCATTACAAATAACACTATGACAAAGATTAGCATAACCCCTTCTGAGCACACACCCATGTGTAAAACTTCCTCCCCAGTGAAGTAGGGTGGCTGGGTCAAATGGCATCTGGTTTTAGGTGCCTATTGTCTTTTATCTATATTAAACTGACCTTCAAAATTGAAATCATGTGCTTAATACCACCATGCTTACTTGGCTGAATTTCAAAACATAAGAAGTGTTTTCTAAAGATCCTACATCATAGACATATAGAATATACCACATTTCAGGTGGCTGATAATATTATCTCCGTACCTATCCTGGTACCACAAAAACTACTTCCAAAAGCACTTACTGTTGGGATGAAACATCTCACAGGTAAATCTCATCTTTGGGGGACTTAACGGGTAATCAAGTGGGAAACTCAGGATGGCAGGAAAAACACCAAACTCAAAGCAGGTGTCTTCTGGGCCCCTAGAAGATATAAAATACGTAGACTGAACTTCAAACTACATTTTTCAACGTCGACCACAATTGACAAATGGGTTAAGAACATTTTTACCACTTTAAAAATGCACGTGAGGCCGGGTGCGGTGGCTCACGCCTGTAATCCCAGCACTTTGGAAGGCCGAGACAGGCAGATCATCTGAGGTCAGGAGTTCGAGACCAGCCTGGGCAACATGGTGAAACCCTGTCTCTACTAAAAATACAAAAATTGGCTGGGTGTGGTGGTGCATGCCTGTAATCCCAGCTACTTGGGAGGCTGAGGCAGGAGAATCGTCTGAGCCTGGGAGGTGGAGGTTGCAGTGAGCCAAGATCTCGCCACCGCACTCAAGCCTGGGCAACAGAGCGTGACTCCGTCTCAAAAAATAAACAAAAATAAAAATAAATAATAAAAATGCACACGAAAAGATTATCTAAGTAACAATGAATTGGTACTTTCTTCTCAGTGGAAAGCAATGTCCCATTCTCCTGTTTCAATCTGGTCTAAATCTTAGGTACAAGTACAAAGACTGAATTCCAGGCAGTTTTCACATTTATAAAGGTTAAGAGTCAAGCAGCAGAACCTCTTGATAAGAAGGGATCAGAGAAAAGAACTAATGTCAATGCTCTAAGATCTGGGAGTTTTTTCTGCAGATGTGGTACAATCACATTTTAGGATAAGGGTATGAATTATGGCACAGGGTATAGCAAGATTCCATTGTATTTCAACAGATGTGGGGCTAAGAGTTGTATTTCAAAGGTGATTTTTAATTTTTAAACATGCCCAAGAAGGCATCTTTGCAACCTTCAAGAAGCAGATGAAGAGCACATGTGATCCCTGCTGCATGCTCGGTGAAAGGCTAGGCACACAGGCACCACCACTCCAGGCTGCACCTGCAGGCCCACGTGCTGTGCCTCATCCCACTGATGCAACATTGGAGCAACTCCCCGTCATGGGCACAAACACAGGCACGTGAGTCTCCCTGGACCTATACTTTCCTCACATGTAAATGGAAGAAATAGATGAAACCATTTCAGAAATCCTGCTTAAGGTTTAAAACCCAACAAGTATAAATTAACACTATCTTGACCAACAGTTCTAGGCATGATGGCCACAGGAGAGGAAGAGTGTCAGCCACCATGCCTGTACCTTCATACCAGGGACAAACTCCTCTTCTCCTACAAATCACATTAATAAAACACACATTCGAGGGGTTCTAAAAGATCTTGCACCATCTTTCTTTGATAAGAAAGCAGGACTGCTGAATGACAGCGACAGACACTGAAACAGTGGAAGTTGCATTGGGTGTGACTCATCAGATCAATAAATAAGTCAGTAAACCCGTTCTACTTCTATGAACTGAAAGAACAAGTCCCTTCATAAACAGCTCTGCTCCTCTAACAATAAAGGCTAAGGCAGAAAAAACAGTCGTGCGGGGGCCAAGGCCTGGATGAGCAGAGGACAGTCCACACCAGACCTACTGCCTTCAGAAAGAATCCAGGATATGGCACAGGAAAAAATAATTAAAAAAAATATACATTTTAAATCTTCAGTTAAAAAACAGATTTCTTAAAAGTAAAAATTTGTTTTAAAAATCTTAAAATTATCTTGGTTCAGTGAAATTAATAACAAGAGATTTGGAAATATTTATCTCTATAATTAAAGGAAAAAGACAAAAATCAAAAAGAAACTGAACGAAGAGCTTTAGCTTTCACCTGGAGGCGGCACTCAGGGCTGTCGGCAGCAACAGCAGATGCCAGCACGGCTCATGGCCCTGGCAGGGCTGATCTGCGGGCAACAGTCAGAAGAGAACAAAGCAGTGATTGCTTCATGGAGACAAGATTTTTCAATCTAAAAGACAAATTTTGATTCTGATAACTGTCTTTGCTACCTTTTCAGAAGAAGATAGTGAATATGGCCACTTTGTTTTGGGGAGCTGGGGTGGGGGTGGGGGGGTACTGTGTGACAGTCCCCAGAGCCTCAGCATGACCAGCACAGGGAACGCCACCGAGGGAGGCACGAGCATGAGCTCTTGCTACTGGTACAACAGCCGCGCTGGAGAGGACAGTGCCCGGATGAGTACCCCCCCGGCCCACACTGGCACCCAGCGCCCGGCAGCCTGGGGACGCCTCAAGCCTGGGTTACTCTGCTCCCCCTGCAATGGCCTGAACAAACACATTCCTGAAGCCCCGCCTTCTCAACACAGGGTGGGCACACACCATGTATCAGAGTGAGGCGTGGCCACCCCGAGCCTCCTGTCCAGTACAAGAGCTCAGAGCAAACGATAACCACTACCCATTCATTCTCCACATGCCCTCTGATGAAAGGGCACCAAGGATTGTGGTTTTCATTTTACTGTCAAGCAAGGCTGGAAAATCCAAGGATGAAATGACTTAGTCAAGGTCCTAGATCAATTTAGTATTAGAGTTAAGAGAACACAGTTCAAACTGCGAAATCAGAAGTCAGGCACATAAAGATACTATCTTTAAAAGTAACACTGTTCATATGTCAGGAATGCTTGCCAGCACTCAATATTTCTGGCACCTCTGAGTCCAGAATAAGAAAAAATGTCTGGGTAGTGTTTTTGGAATGAGCCAAATGGTATTTGCTCAACACTTTGATAACAGTTCTTTGTTTCTCATAATAGGGCTTTCTTTAAAAAAAATTTTTTTTAATCCACCAGGTCGTTCCTAGCCTCAGAAGCATGACCAAACATTTCCTGAAGTGCGCCCACATCTTAAATGTCAAAGTTATTTGCAAATGCTCCGGTTTACTACTGGTTTGAAACTGGGGTTTCTTTCTCTTTTCTAGAACGCCTGGTGCCCAGACAGGAGGGCAGGTGGGCAGTGGTGTGCAGCAGCATGCCTGACCCCATGGAACATGCCTTCCAGGCAACTCCCGAGCCAGGAGTGGGAGACGCCACAGTGCTGTTTTTGGACAAGTTTTATTGCCATACTCCCAGACAACCTCACTTCTCTTTCACCGAAGATGGCCTCACCTGGGAATCTTCAAAAGAAACAACAACAAGGAGGACACAAATATATCCAAAGCAAATGTAAATTTTTCAAAGCCTGCAAATTATGCTGCCTTATTGATTGAAATCATGACCTAAACTCTTTCGGAGCTGAGCTAAGGACAAGCATTAGATTAAGCATCATAACGACCCTGCACTCTACACAGGAGGCATGCTTGCAACAGCTCAGACTGTTTTGCTGTCTTGTGGGTGAATTAGATACAAAAGCAAATATTGAAAACACTCATGGCCTACTCCTGACTAGCAATTCTCCCTCCTCACAAAGGACAACTGCCTTGTCACTGTCCTCCCCAAGAGCTGTGACCATTCCTCAGCAACAGTGTGGGTCACTTATATGCCAGTGAAAAGCAAAGATCAGCCTCTTCTGTCTTTCCACACTCAACTCAAGGGAGAGATTGTTCTTCTTTGCATTGCCTTTCTAACACTTTTTACTTTCTAGATAAGAGAAGCAGCAGGCAGGTCAGAGTGCCTTATGGAGCACCCAGAGCAAGTGGGTGCCCTGAGCTTCGCCGGCAAGCGGTGTTCCAGGAACTGGTGCGCTCGCCACTTCAGCTGCACGCAGGTGCTGGGAAAGCCGACTGCTTTTGCTGCTGTTCTCTTTATCAAGTTTGTCACAGCACATAGACAAGAAGTCTCCAACGCACATGTGATAAAGAATTAAAATCACAGAGAATGCAAACTTATCCATCAGTATTTAAAACCTGAAGTGGATGACTAAGGGACGATGGCCCTCCAAAAGCTGGAGCCAGCTGAGCTGGAGACGGGAAGGGCAAACTGCTTCACGGGCACCCTCCACTCTGGGGGAAGGATAAGCACCTCCCTTACACTACAGAATTGACAGAGGGCACCCAGCAGGAAGGACATGAGGGCGCCTGGCATCAGAGCTTGGGTGCGTCTCCTTGCTTCAGTCCCTGCTCTGCAGCTCAGCGAAAGCTTCTTGCCTATGTTCCCACCCCACGAATGCCCAGGACAGCAGGACCAAGGTGGGCTGCACACACAGCCCCCACACTGGGCACTTTAAAAGCCCTAGGACACCGGCTCTGCTATGCCAGGTTGTGCTTGTTGCTGTACCAAGCAGTGAGGAGTTAAATAGAAACTGATCCCAATACCCTCGTAGCAAGAGGACGAGGCTGTAAGAAGCCGTGATTTGGGGAAGTGCCTTCCTGCACTTTCCTCCAGCACTTGGTCTCCACCAGGATGACATATTTGACCCTCACCCCCAGAGCAGGGCCCTGGCTCTGGTTTACACCCAGAGACCCCCTGTGTTTCCTTTCTGTTTTGTGGTGTTCTAAGCACCCCAGGCGATGCTCAGGTAGATAACCAATGCTAAGAACTGCTGGGAAGAAAAGGGGGAACATTTCCATTTTATGAAATCATAGTAGGGGCAAATATAGCTTTTGCTCCATATAATTATTTTCATAGTTAAACCTGTCCAAAAGGCATCTACAGCCATACCCTAATTATTTTTTGCAATATAGATGTTTCTTAAAATTTTTAAATCCAATATATTTGAACTATAAAGTGTACTAAATAAGTTCATCAATTATAAGAACTTTATAGTATATTCTAACATAGACAATCACTTTTACAACATAAACTTTGACCTTATTTAACTAGGAAAATATAAGAATATTGGAAAATATTCCAATACAGAAGTATATAAAATAAAAAGCAAATACCTCCCTCACTCCCCCTCCCAAAATCACCTCCTTGAGGTAACCAGAGTTAAGTTTGGTTATTGTTCCAGCTTTTCTCTATGTGTGTATAAATTCACATACTCTAATCTACAAAACTGGATTTCTAAAAATTCAAATGTATCATGGCATTGCTGAGAATTTTAAAACACCTAAATAAATGGAGAGACAGTCCATGTTCGTGGATTAGAGCACTCAGTACTGATATGATGGCAATATCCCTCAAACTTATCTAAAGATTCAATGTAGTCTCAATCAAAATCCCACCAGGCATGTTGTAGAAATTGACAAGCTGACCCTAAAATGTAATGGAAATGCAATGGCCTAGTAAACAATCTTGAAAAAGAACAAAGTTGGCGGACTTAAATTTCCCAATTTTAAAACTTACCATGAAGCTCCAGTAATCAAGACAGTGTAGTAATGGCCTAAGGATAGGCATAGATCAATGGAATGCAATTCAGAGTCCAAAAATAAATCCTTGCATTTATAGTCAACTGATTTTTGACAAAGGTGCCAAAATTATGCAATGGGGAAAGAACTGTCTTTTCAACAAATGTTGCTGAGACAACTGGATAACCACATACAAAAGAATGAAACAGACTCCCACCTAACTCCATACATGACACTAACTCAATCAAAATAGATCAAAGGCCTAAATGTAAAAGTGAAAAAACACAAAACTTCTACAAGAAAACATAAGAGAAAATCTTTGCAACCCTGGGTTATATACAACACCAAAAGCATGCTCTATATAAGAAAAAAAATGCAAAATCACACTTCATCAAAATTAACAACTTTTTAGTTTCAAAAGACTCTATTAAGAAAACAAAATGGAGAGTTGCAGATTGGAAGAAAATATTTAAAAATCCTATGTCTAATGAAGGACTTGTAACAAAATATATTTAAAAAACTCTTATGTTCCACCAACAAGAAAACAACCGAATATAAAAATGGGGAAAAGTTCTGAAGTTCACCAAAGAAGATACATGAACGGCCAATAAGCCCATTAAGAGATGCTCAACATCATTAGTCGTCAAGGAAATCCAAGTCAAATCTGTAAGGAGACCCCACTTTACACCCACAAGAAAAGCTGTTATCAGACAACAGCAGTGTTGGTGTGGAAGTGGAGAAACTGGAATGCTCATACACTGCTGCTGGGAATGCAAAATGGTGAGCTACTCTAGGAAGACAGTCTGATAGTTTCTTAAAACATTAAACGCAAATTTACTCCACACCCCAGCAATTCCACACCTCTATATCTGGTCTAGAGAAATGAACTCCATGTCCACACAGACAGTGTGACATGACAAGTGTTTAGAGCAGCATTGCTCAAAAGAGCCAAAAAGTAGGAAGCCCAAATGTCCATCAACTGGGGAATGGAAAAGGAAGGAGCTGCTGATACATGGTATAACATGGATGAATTGCAAATACATTCTGCCAAGTACAAGAAGCCAGGCACAGATGATTAGACAGTGTATGATTCCATACATAGGAAAAGTCAGAAAAGGCAAATCTATAGTCAGAGGAAAGAGCAGGGATTGCCTGTGGGTTGGAATGGGAACTGTCTGCAAATAGACATAAGAATCTTTTTGGAAATGTTCTAAAACTAGACTGTGGTGATGACTACAAAACTCTAGAAATTTACTAAAACCACTAACTTTTATACTTAATGCAGGTAAAACTTACAGTACGTAAATTATCTCAATAAAGCTGTTTAGGCTGGGTGCCTTGGCTCCTGCCTGTAATCCCAGCACTTTGGGAGGCTGAGGCAGAACGATTGCTTGAGGCCAGGAGTTCAAGACCAGCCTGGGAAACAGAGCAAGACCCCATCTCTACAAAGCATTTTTAAAACTAGCTGGGCGTGGTGGTGTGCACCTGTGGTCCCAGCTACTTGTGGGGCTGAGGTGGGAGGATTGTTTGAGCCTGGGAGTTTGAGGCTGCAGTGAGCTGTGACCAGGCCACTGAACTTCAGCCTGGGTGACAGAGCTAGACCATGTCTCCATAAGAAAGGGAGGGGACGGGAGGGGAGGGAAGAAAGGAGGGGAGAAAGGAAGAGAGAGAGGAGGGAGGAGAGGAGAGGAAGGAAGGACAGACAGACGATTCCAGACCTATTATTCTAGAATCCACCTTTTCCATTTATATTGTGTACCTCTTTCCATGCCAGGATGAAAATTCCACCTGAACTGTTTTACAGCTACATGGCATTACTCTATATAGATGCTCCATAAATTATGTGGAACAGTGATGTTTCCTTTTTTATTATTATTACTGCAATGAATGTGGCAATAACTTCTTCATATAGGGATCTTTTTGACACTTTTGTTGAAGAAAATGCTATGGTGAGATTACATACAATACAAATTATAAACACCTATTTTATTATCTCGGGTTTATTTCAGCACGGCATAATACTGCCAAGAGATGCCCTGTGACAGTCTTCAGTCAACAAGAAACCTGGACATAAAGGGAGGCTGCTGTGCCCCGGACACTTGCCCCCAGTGTGAGAAGGGCTCCTGGTAGAAGCCGCGGCAGCCTGGGAGCCCTCAAGCTGGCTGCCATGAGCCAGCTGGAGAACCTGGGAGCATCCATCCACCAGCTGGGCCCCAAACACACCATTCAGTAAAGGAAGGTCCTTCTTATTTCACCACAGCCTCTAGAACCACTGGTCTGGGGAGGTGACAGCAGTCAGGCATGAACCAGACAAGAAGGTCACCAAGCCAGCTGATTTGGGAATGCTGGGGCAGGACACAGAGGACAGCAAGGGCCAAGGGACTCCACGCCTTGTCCGGCCACTGGGGATGAACGGCTGTCTAGGACTCCTTCTGTCCCACATAAGTGCATCAATGAAAGAAGGCACCCACCCTCTCTGCAGCTACACCCTCGTCACCGTGGCTTAGTGGCAATGGGGTCACGGGCCATGGACCCTAGAGCTGGGCAAGACCTGTAACCATCTGTCTAGAAGATGCTGATAAACCTCTCTGTTTTGATCCAAATAAGTCAAAGAGAGGCAAAGTGACTGGGCCAAGAGCAGCAGGCCATGTTAGCACCCACAGCCACGGTGGCCACATCCCCTGGTGTGCCGCCATCCCAGCCACACTCGATTTGATCGCAGGCTCAGACTCCACCATGAGCTTGGCGGGTCAGCAGAGTTATTCCTGGTGTTTAAAGACACAGCCTGCGGACTCTCATTATTTAGTCCTCTCATTCACTAATCTGTTCTATTCTCCATCCTAATCCCTCAACCCTGGTCTTCCAAGGTAAAGATTTCAGTGCATCTTTGACATGTCTGTATCCTCAGACAAGGGCCCTAACATATCAAAGGCACTTAGTGTTTGTTGCTTAGATATCTAAAACGACATTTTCTTCACTGGCCCTTAAGGCAGGCACAACAGCAAAAACCAACAGCCGTTCGACTTCCGTGAGGCAAGCCCGGGTTTTAGAAATACTAGGGTAGAGAGGCGGCCCTGGAAGCCATGAAAGAATAAAGAGAAAAAGAAGAAACTTATCACCAAGGAGCAAAGACTTGGCCAGATGTCTGCCAAAATAGCAGGGTGAGACAAATCGATGGGAGGACAGTTAATTCCCTAATAGGCGTTTTAAGTGCACTTGTAAACGGCCTCTTGTTTGTGAAGGGTCTGGAACAGGACCAAAACCCACAAACTCACTAGGATCTCCAAGCAGGGGAATTCCAAACTAATGCAAAAAGCCTTGTTCAAACACAGAAGTGCTCTACCTAAAAATAGTTCTAATTACTTTTTAAGACAGGTTTTCAAAATATTGGTTTAATTTTACACTGTTTATTTAAAATTGGTAATAGTTACCCTAATCGATTTTTAACAATGAACATTTTTTTAAAACCACACTGGACGGCTCAACTGTTCCTTTAACGAGCTTCCAAATAGGCCTACTGAGGAGCCAGCACCCCCCAAATACTGCAGACACGACAGGCGCCTCCAACCTCTACGCATAGACAGGCCTCCCCCAACTCTGGGCCCCTGCAGCAGGCGTGCTGCCCCGCTGGCATGAGTGCAGGTGCGCCTGCATTAACACATGAAACAAGCAGGTTACACATCAGTTCATGTATATGATCTCCTGCTTCTACAGAAATAAAAAGAGCTGCCCCGATACAAGTATACAGCCGCACAGTCCACTAATGAGGACAGCCCAGACTGTGGGACTCGCCATCCATCTCATAACTGCCTTGGGGGCCACATTACACACAAACACAGATTCCAGAAACCTTTAGACACCGAAAAAACGTGTGCCATAGGCCCAAGCAATTAGGATATTACAAATGATCAGGAAATGGCAGGCGTGCTGTACCATCTGAATAGCGTTTGATGATTTTTTAAAAACATTTTGTTTATCCAAAATACTAATTTTCATATCAATTTAACCTCCACAGACAACACTTAGCTGCAATCTGTTTCTCAGACCAACCCATAGAGCATTAAGAATTAATGTGATCCAAGCAACTGGCGAATTCCAAAAGCATCATGAAGCTTAAGATCACTTCAAGCCAGAGCCCACACTTGTTTCACAGCCCTCACTTTTCCGGTCCTTGCCCTCTAGAGCACTTCTCAATGCAACAAAATCCAACCCGAGACCTTGCTTTAAATTAAAAGACCTCACTAATGAGAAAACAAAGACTGGGCTTGGCGCGGTGGCTCACACCTGTTATCCCAGCACTCTGGGAGGCCAAGGCAGGCGGAACACCTGAGGTCAGGAGTTCGAGACCAGCCTGGCCAACATGGGGAAACCCTGTCTCTACTAAAAATACAAAAATTAGCCAGGCACGGTGGTGGGTACCTGTAATCCCAGCTACTAGGGAGGCTGAGGCAGGAGAATCGCTTGAACCCAGGGGGCAGGAGTTGCAGTGAGCCAAGGTTGTGCCACCGCACTCCAGCCTGGGCAACAAGGGCGAAACTCCATCTCAAAAAAGAAAAGAAAGAAAGAAAGAAAAAGAAAAGAAAGAAAACAGAGACTGATTACAAATTTCAACTTCCTAAATTTTATTTAACCTCACTTTGCTGAAAATACACTAAGAATGGCCAAAAATTGCACATATAAGGTAGAAAGAAGAAAAAGCAAAGTGAGTCAAGGCCATAGAACACTCTAAAATCAGGGGTCCATGTGTTTCTCTTTCCAAGCAACGTCACCCTAAGTTAAATGCCATGAATCCCAGAACCACACTGCTCACTTACTGAGCCATGTCTTGGGTCAGAAAGAACACAAGGCCAACAAGTCCAGACAAGGCAACAGAAAAAGGAGATGCAGCACACGAAGATACGAACTGGGAGGAAAGGAGAAGAAAAAGAAGTCCTGGCCCAAAGGCAGGGCAGGCAAGGCTGCGCGAACATGCCTGGTGTGGTCAGACACATCTTTGAGGACCCTTTTCTCGTCAAAATTTCAGACCTGAAGGGACTACTTCTGGAAGCCAAAGCCACCTACACCATTTGAAGTTATTTTAACCACGATCATACAACATTCCAAAATTACCACCTTAAAACTCTCAAATATATAATACATATATTACATAATTATAACTAAACCTTTGATTGGCTCTAAGGAAACACTCATTTCTTTTGGATCAATGCTCAGGTTCTCTGCTTTCAGACCAGCAGCCTAGACGAGAGCTGGGCATTACTGGAGAACTTAGTCTTTTTTCCAGCTGATGCTTTTGGACACAGTCACACTGCTGATGTGATTCTTACATCTGACTTCCAGCAAAGCCCTAAAAACTAGTACACCTAAGATTAACTTACATGATCAATGCCTCCCATTCAAAAAAGTTCTCTTCATTCATGGGGCCTGTAGGGTGAGAAAAAATTTCACAACATTTTAACTTTGAAGGAACTTTGGCAATTAAAAGTAAATTATAAGGAAGTTAACTTTGGTACCTTACCTGCTACAATTCCTTCCGGAGGATTCAGTGTTAATTCTATAAAATTAATAAGTAAAACCATTACCAAACAGAATAAATGTTACATTGTCATTTTAACAAAACACCTTTACAAAATATGTAAGCCTATAAACCATAGAATATGCATATTAACAAGTGAAAATTCTGTTTGCCCAAAGTGAATACCTAGTACAATAACGGTTCTGATAACAACTACACAAAGTTTTTTTTTTTTGTTTTTTTTTTGAGACAGAATCTCACTCTATCACCCAGGCTGAAGTGCAGTGGTGTGATCTCAGCTCACTGCAAGCTCCGCCTCCCAGGTTCATGCCATTCTCCTGCCTCAGCCTCCCAAGTAGCTGGGACTACAGGCGCCCACCACCACGCCCAGCTAATTTTTTGTATTTTTAGTAGAGACGGGGTTTCACCATATTAGCCAGGATGGTCTAGATCTCCTGACTTTGTGATCCGCCAGCCTCGGCCTCCCAAAGTGCTGGGATTACAGGCATGAGCCACCGCGCCGGCCCAAATAGTTCTTTATACCAACAAAACATAGACTTTTCTTTTTCTTTTTCTTTTTACAAATGCAAAAGCAAACATAAGGGGTAAACTGTCTTTCCAAACTGTTCCTGCTGGTTACTTTGTTGCTTAGTTTTGAGACAGGGTCTCACTCTGGTTGCCTAGGCTGGAGTCCAGTGGGCAACCAGAGTGAGACTGGGGAAATTAATACAACAGTAAGCAAACATACAGAAAAAAAAAAAAAAATCAATGAAACCAAAAGGTGGTTCTTTGAAGAGACAGAAAATTAATCCTTGCCAAATAAATATAAGGTATAAGGACTGAAAAAGAAATGAAACTCATTATTCACAGATGCTATGTCCATATACACAGGAAAGCCCAAAAGAATCTAAAGATAATTAGTAAAAGTGAGTTTGGCACAGTTGCCGAATATCAGGCATATATATATCTTTCTAAAAGATATATAAAAATGCAAACAATCAAGAATAGCCAAGACACTATCTTTAAAAAGAATAAACAGAGGGCCAGGCGCGGTGGCTCATGCCTGTAATCCCAGCGCTTTGGGAGGCCGAGGCGGGTGGATCACCTCAGGTCAGGAGTTCGAGACCAGCCTGGCCAACATGGCGAAATCCCATCTCTACTAAAAACAGAAAAATTAGCCGGGCATGGTGGCATGCACCTGTAGTCCCAGCTACTTGGGAGGCTGAGGCAGGAGAATCACTTGAACCCGGGAGGTGGAGGTTGCAGTGAGCCGAGATCATGCCACTGCACTCCAGCCTGGGTGACAGAGCAAGACTCTGTCTCAAAAAAAAAAAAAAAAAGAATAAACAGAAAGCTTCATCTATGAGTTACCAAGCCTGCCTTACAGAGCTATGGAAATTAAGGCAACGTAGCACTGGCTCAAAGTTAAATTGAGCAATGGGGCAGAAGAGAGAGCCCAGAAGCATACCTGTGCCAACACAGACCCTGACTCGAGGGAACACAGAGCTATGGCCCAGAGGCAAAGGGCAGTCTTTTCCATGAATGATGCTCATCTCTAAGACAAAAAAAAATCAAACTTTCTCCACCTCACACCACATATAAAAATCAAAATAGGTAAGAAGAAAAATGGAGGCAGAGTGAAAAGAGCCACTGTCAGAGTCAACACGGATGATGCTGTGGTCCAAACGCTTGCGTCCCCCCAAAATTCCTATGTTGAATCCTAATGTATGTGGTATTGGGAGGTGGGACCTTTGGGAGGAGATTAGGTCAGGAGGGCAGAACTCTCATGAATGGAGTTAGTGCCTTTATAAGAAGAAACGAGAGATTTGCCTCTGGCCATGTAAGGGCACAAGGAGAAGACAGTCATCTGCAAACCAGGAAGACAGCCCTCACCGGACTTCCCAGCCTCCAGAATTGGGAGCAATAAATGTTTGTTGTTTAAGCTCCCTGGTCTTTGGTATTTTTTTACAGCAGCCTGAACTGACTAAAACAGATGGCAAATAAGCACATGAGAAAATGCTCAACATTGTGAATCATAAGGGTAATGCAAATTAAAACCACAATAAGATACAGCTCAATAGCTTCAGCATTATCAATATCTTTAGTCACAAAAGAATGGCCAAAATTAAAGACTTAAACTGCTGGCAAGTTTAGCAAGTAGATCTCTCATGCACCACTGATGGGAATGCAAAATGGTTTGGTTACCCTTTGGGAAAGAAGTTTGACCATTTCTACTAAAATTAAATATATATTGACTCTAAGACCCAGCAATTCTACTGGGTCTTATGTTGCCATAGACTTTTGTGTGAATGTTCATAGTAGCTAAATTCGTAATAGCCCCAAACTGGAAACAACCCAAATGTCCATTGATATGGTTTGGCTTTGTGTCCCCACCCAAATTTCATCTTGAATTGTAATCTCCAGGTGTTGAGGGAGGAACCTAGTGGGAGGTGACTGGATCATGGGGGCAATTTCCTCCCTGCTGTTCTCATGACAGTGAGTTCTCATGAGATCTGGTGGTTTTATAAGTGTTCAAAAGTTCCTCCTTCACTCTTCTGTCTTTCTTGCCACCTTGTGAAGAAGGTGCTTGCTTCCCCTTCGGCTTCTGTCATGATAAGTTTCCTGAGGCCTCCCTAGCCATGTGGAACTGTGAGTCAATTAAACCTCTTTCCTTTATAAATTATCCAGTCTCAGGGAAGTTCTTATAGGAGTGTGAAAACAGATGAATACAGTAAATTGGTACCAGGGGTACTGCTATAAAGATAACCTGAAAATGTGGAAGCAACTTCGGAACTGGGTAGCAGGCAGAGGTTGGAACAGTTTGGAGGGCTTAGAAGAAGGAAGATGTAGGAAAGTCTGGAACTTCCTAGAGACTTGCTGAATGCTTTTGACCAAAATGCTGATAGTGACATGGACAATGAAGCCCAGGCTGAGGTGGTCTGAAAAAGAGATGAGGAACTTCTTGGGAACTGGAGCAAAGGTCACTCTTGCTATGTTTCAACAAAGAGAATGGTGAGATTTTGCCCCTGCCCTAGAGATCTGTGGAACTTTGAACTTGAGAAAGATGATCTGAAATTGGAACTTGTGTTTAAAAGGAAAGCAGGGAATAAAAGTATGAAAACTTCGCAGCATGACGGTGCAATAAAAAAGAAAAATCCATTTTCTGGAGAGAAATTCAAATAAATAACAAGGAGCCAAATATTAATCGCCAAGACAATGGGGTAAATGTCTCCAGAGCATGTCAGAGATCTTGGCAGCAGCCCCTCCCATCACAAGCAGGGAGGCCTAGGAGGGAAAAATGGTTTTGTGGGCCAGGCCCAGCCCCGCTGCTACTCTGTGCAGCCTTGGTGCTTGGTGCCCTGTGTCCCAGCTGTTCCAGCTCCAGCCATGGCTAAAAAGCGCCAAGGTACAGCTCAGGCTGTTGCTTCAGAGAGTACAAACCCCAAGCCTTGGCAGCTTCCACGTGGTGTTGGGCCTGTGGGTGCAAAGAATTCAATAACTGACGTTTGGGAACCTTCACCTACATTTCAGAGGATGTATGGAAACGCCTGGATGTCCAGACAGAAATCTGCTGCAGGGGCAGGGCCCTCATGGAGAACATCTGCTAGGGCATTGCAGAAGGGAAATGTGGGGTTGGAGCTCCCAGAGTCCCCACTGGGGCACTGCCTAGTGGAGCTGTGAGAAGAGGACAACCATCCTCCAGACCCCAGAACGGTAGATCCACCAAGAGCTTTGCACTGTGCACCTAGAAAAGCCGAAGACACTCAATGCCCACCATGAAAGTAGCTGAAGGGGGTGGGTGTGGGAGGGCTGTACCCTACAAAGCCACAGGGGCAGAGCTGCCCAAGACCATGAAAGCCACTCCCTGTATCAGTGTGCCCTGGATGTGAGACACGGGGTCACAAAGGAGACCATTTTGAGCTTTAAGATTTAATGACTGCCCAGCCGGATTTCGGACTTGCATGGGGGCCTGTAGCCCTTTGTTTTGGCCAATTTCTTCCATTGGTAATGGGAGTATTTATCCAATGCCTGTATTTCCATTGTATCTTGAAAGTAACTAACTTGCTTTTGATTTTACAGGCTGCTAGGCAGAGGGGACTTACCTTGTCACAGATGAGACTTTGGACTTGGACTTTTGAGTTAATGACGAAATGAGTTAAGACTTTGGGGGCCTTGCTGGGAAGGCATGATTTGTTTTGAAATGGAATGGTTTTGAAAGGAACATGAGATTTGGGAGGGGTAGGGGGAGAAATGACATGGTTTGGCTTTGTGTCCCTACCCGAATCTCACCTTGACTTGTAATCCCCAAAGTGTTGAGCGAGGAACCTGGTAGGAGGTGATTGGATCATGGGGGCAGTTTCCCTCATGCTGTTCTTGTGATAGCGAGTTCTCAGGAGATCTGATGGTTCTATAAGTGTGTGGCAAGTTCTTCCTTGGCTTGCTCTTCTCTCTCCTACCGCCTTGAGAAGAGGTCTGTTTCCCCTTCTGCCATGACTATAAGTTTCCTGAGGCCTCACCAGTTATGCAGAACTGTGAGTCAACTAAACCTCTTTCCTTTATAATTACCGAGTCTCAGGTAGTATCTTTATGGCAGTATAAGAACGGACTAATGTATCGATTAACCGTTTAATGAACCCACAACCTTGAGTAGAACAAGGCCTACCCAAGGAAAAATTATTTCACTCAAAATACCACTAACACCTGCTGAGAAGCCCTGATCGAGGAAACAGAGGTCCTGAAGAGACCTAAGTGCTGTCACAAGGGTGTGCTGACACCCGGCAGTGAGAGCAGGCAGAGTGGCAAGGAGGGGCCAGCAAGGCAGGCCAAAGGCAAGTGCTGGCCCCAAGGGCCAAGTGCATTAAACATTTCAGAGGTGGGTGGGAACTGAATGTGAATGAGGTCAAGTACCAAGCCGACTAAGACCTTGTATTTCACAAGACACACCCTGATGTTCTCCCTTTGTGTCTCTTCATGTGGAGTAGATCAGGAGAAATAACCACAGAACCTAATTTGCTAGGCTTCCTACACCCAGTCATCTAAAATCTAGTCCCACTCTTGTGTCTCAAGCCAAACCGCCTAATTATAAGAAAAAAATAACAGATTAAGGCAGATAGACTGTAAACTGCTAAGCAGGTGGGGTGCGGGAGAAACACAATGTCAGTGGGCAACTAAGTAGAGGCCTGGCAGCAGAACACACAAAAGTTTTACAAATCACCTTCGTGGGACCATGAAGAAGAGCTTGTACCAAAGAGAGCTGGCTTTATTCTTCATCTGGAGTTCCCCTTTGGCACTCCCCTGTGTGACACCCTCCCTTAGGGAGGGGAAAGGGTGGTCTAAAAACTGCAGCTCCAGACCTGCTCCTGGCAATGCAGGCTCTGCACAGAGACCTGCCCGGGTGTGCGCTGGCCTTCCCGCCAGCTTTGTTATTCAACAGTGGCCTCTACTGGTCAATAAAGAATTGCAGCAAATGAGTTCAGAGGCTGGAGGGAATGGTTCAGGACACTTGATTTTTTCCATTTTGTTTTTTGCTTCCAAAGCATATACGCGCGTACACAAAATAATATACAGTTTCGTGTTTACTGATAAGAAACAAGTTCAAAAAAAGAGACGAATCTTGGTATCAGGGAAATTTTCAGAGGCCACTCCTTGCCACTTAAAATAGTGGCTTAACAAATAGCTACCACACAAAGTGAAATATAACCTTTGACCCAGCAATTCCATTTCTAGGAATCCATCCCACAGATAACATTGGTGAAGATAAAAGATGTATACACAGGCTATTCATTTCAGGACTATTTGTAAAAACAAAAAGAAATTAAAAAGGACTCGAGTGTCTATCAATAGAGGACCAGTCAAATTATGATACATATATCAGTGGGGTACTTTGCAGCTATAAATACCTCTACATGCTAGTACAGAACAAACTTCAGGACATATTACGTGAAAAAAAACAAGGTGGAGAAAAGTGTGTGACTAGGGCCTTTAATAAGGTAATTAAAACTAATGTGGTCATTAGGGTGGACCTTAATCCAATCTGACTAATATCCTTTTAAGAAGAGATGAGGACACAGGCATAGAGGACAGGGCCTCAGAAGAAACCAGCCCTGCCCTATCCTTGATCTTGGACTTCCAGCCTCCAGGACTATGAGGAAATACATTTCTGTTGTTTAAGCCGTGCCCAGCCTGTGTGGTAGAGCAGCCCTAGCAAACACAGAGCTGAAACAACTGCACTGCCATTTACAAATAATTTACAAATAAACCTTGGCCTTTATCTCACACCATATGGAAAACTTTGATATGGATCCCAAACCTAAATACAACAGCTGAAACTATAAAACATCTAGAAGAAATCATAGGAGAAAATCCTACTGCCACCTGATGTTTGACAGTTATTTCTTAAATATAACACAATAGCAAGAAATATTTTAAAAGTCAATAATTGAATTTCATCAAAATAATAAAAACCCTTCTTTTTTTGTTTTTTTTTTGAGACGGAGTCTCGCTCTGTCACCCAGGCTGGAGTGCAGTGGTGTGATCTCGGCTCACTGCAAGCTCCACTTCCTGGGTTCACACCACTCTCCTGCCTCAGCCTCCTGAGTAGCTGGGACTACAGGCCTCCGCCACCATGCCCAGCTAATTTTTTGTATTTTTAGTAGAGAGGGGGTTTCACCGTGTTAGCCAGGATGGTCTCGATCTCCTGACCTCGTGATCCGCCCACCTAAGCCCACAAAGTGCTGGGATTACAGGCGTGAGCCACTGCGCCCAGCCAAAGAACTAAAACTTAAGAAAATCAACACAATTTTGAAAGAAGCAAAGACTCAAGTCACTTCATCAAAAAAGACATATGGATGGCAAATAAACACGTGAAATGATGCTCAACATCACGAGTCATGGAAATGCAAATGAAAACCTCAGTAAGGGCCGGGGGCTGTGGCTCATGCCCGTAAATCCCAGCACTTTGGGAGGCAAGGCAAACTCCTGAGGTCAGGAGTTAGAGACCAGCCTAGCCAACATAGTGAAACCCCGTTTCTACTAAAAATACAAAAATTAGCCAGGTGTGGTGGCATGCGCCTATAGCCCCAGCTACTTGGGAAGCTGAGGCAGGAGAACTACTTGAAGCCAGGAGGCAGATGTTGCAGTGAGCTGAGATCATGCCACTGCACTCCAGCCTGGATGACAGAGAGCACCTCAAAAATAAAAAATAAATAAATAAATAAAACAAAACCTCAGTAAGACTGCTATACACCCAATAGAATGGCTAAAATTTTTAAAACTGGAAGGGCGCAGTGGCTCACAGTTGTAATTCCAACACTTTGGAAGGCCAAGATGGGCAGATTGCTTGGGCCCACGAGTTCGAGACAAGCCTGGGCAACATGGCGAAACCCTATCTCTACCAAAAATACAAAAATTAGCTAAGCGAGGTGGCATGCGACTGTAATCCCAGCTTCTTGGGAGGCTGAGGTGGCAGGATTGCTTGAGCCGGCAGGATTGCTTGAGCCTAGGAGACAGAGGCTGCCGTGAGCCATGACTACACCACTGCACTCTAGCCCGAGTGACAGAGTGAGAACCTGTCTCAAAAAAAAAAAAAAAAGAAAGAAAGAAAAAAGAAAACAAAAAACAACTGGCCACGCCAAGTGTCAGCAAGGAGGTGGGGCAACGGGAACACTTAATACACTGCTAGGGAAATGTGAACTAGAGGAAAACTGTTTGGCCGTTTCTTTAAAAATTAAACATACACTTCCCATTATAACCCTGGTTATTTACACAGGAGAAATAAAAGCATATATCCACAGAAAGACATGTACATTTAGGACATGCACACAGGGGGAAGATGGCCATGTGAAGATGGAGGCAGAGATTAGAATTACACTACCTCAAGCACGAGAATGACAATAAACGCCAAGGATGACCAACAATCACCATTAGCTGGAAGAGGCAAGTAAGGGTTCTCCCCTCGAGACCTCAAGAGGAAGAATGACCCCATCAACACCTTTATTTTAGATGTCTGGCCTCCAGAACAGTAAAAGAATAAATTTCTGTTGTGCTAAGCCCCCCATGGGCAGCCCACTTCTACCTGGGTCTATCTCTGACACTCCTAGGAAAGGCTGGATGATGAATGAAGACAGAACATCAAGACAAGACAGCAGTTTACAACAATTGAGTTCTTTCCTGGCTCTCCTTTTTTCCTGTTTATGAACCTAGGCAAAATCATCTTGTCTGTTGCTCAATTCCATAGAATCTGTAAAATTAGGGGACTTGAACAGAATCATAGCCAAGGTCCCACCACCTCTGAATTTCTGCAGTTATATGACTACTCCCAAATACAATAAAGTGTGCATGAACATCTATCCAAATTTATCTAAACCCCTTCTATGTAGAGATTGATTCTGTCAAGTCCACCTTTACACTGGAATGTGCTACCTTAAAATACGTTATGAGGACAAACTAGATGTTAAGATACACACACAAAAAAAACCAGTAAATGATACACAAAAAAAAAACCACTAAATTTTATCACATTATTAAGATACAGGAAAAACAAAGTCCCCTCAATAACACACTGTATTCATCTTCTGTCACTGCTGTAACAAATTACCACAAATTTAGTGATTTAAAACAATACTCATTGATGATCTCAGAGTTTCCAAGTGTCAGAAGTCTGGACACAGCATGGGCCAGCTAGTTCGCTGCTCAGAGTCTCACCAGGGCTGCCACTCCAAGTTCAATGAGGTTGCTGACAGAATTCACTTCCACGGGGCTGTTGGTCTGGGATCATTCTCAGCTTCTTGAGGCTGCCCGCCTTCCTTAGGTCATGGCTCCTTCTTCCATCTTCACAGCCAGCCACAGAAGGTAGAGATCTTGTCATATGTTGAATCTCTCTGACCGCCCCCATCCTGCCTTCACTGACTGCTTTTGAGCCTTATGTTATTATTGGATCCTTCACGGTAATCCAGAATAATCTCCCACTCTTTAGGTCTGCTGATTACTAACCTGACTTGCATCTCCAAAGTCCCTCCACCGAAGTACTAGAAAGTGCTTGAATAACAAGGGCATGGGAATCTTAGTGAGGTATGTTTAGAGTTCTACCTTCTACACATAGTCCAAAATTTCATGTTAACATGTAAAAACACACAACACACTTCCGTGACAAACCTTCGGAAATCAACCATTATTTAGGTCTTATTACTGCAAACTAATTGACAATATAATTGAAATAACAGATGAAGCTTCTGTCAGGACAGTAAAAGGGAGAACATATCTTTGCTAATGCAAATATCCTTAGAAAATGCAAGTTCAACAATGCAAAGACTGGCCTGAAGCAGCAGCCTGAACTTAATTTCCTATGCAGGGGTTTAATGATTTTCTTCTCAATAAAAATGAGAAAATACCTGCTCACAGTCTAGCCTAACCCTAGAAATAGGGCTAAAATAAAACTAAAACAGAGACACAAACACAAACCAGGATACCAAGAAATGGTAGGTGTTCACACATCTGACCCACCAGCCAGGTTTCCCATGAGGACACAGAAGTAATAGTCCCCCACATCCAACCCTCTGTTCGAGTATGAACGTTGTCAGAATCAAAATGGAGTCACTTTCGCCAAACCCTGACAACACAGAGGGAGGTCAAGATGAAGACAGAAAAATCAGCCAGGTGTAGGGGCACATGCCTGTAGTCTCAGCTACTCAGGAGGATTAAGTGAAAGGATAGCTTGAGCCCAGGTCAAGGCTTGCAATGAGCTGTGGTTGTGCCACTGCACTCCAACCTGGGTGACAGAGCAAGACCCTGTCTCAAAAAATAAATAAATAAATAAATATTATTTGCCAAAATATGCTTAATTTTTATTGCTAAAACACGCTAACAATCATATGAGCCTTCAGCAGGTCATAATCTTTTTGCCGGTGCAGTCTTGCCCGGATATTGATGACTGCTGACTGATCAGGGTGGTAGTTGCTGAAGGCAGGAGTGGCTGTGGTAGTTTCTGAAAATAAGACAACAATTAAGTTTGCCACAGGGACTGACTCTTACTTTCACAAAAGATTGCTCTGTAGTCTGTGATGTTGTTTGACGGCATTTTACCCACAGTGGAACTCCAGTCAAAACTGGAGTCCATACCCTCAAACCCTGCGGCTGCTTTATCAACTAAATTTATGGAATAGTCTCAACCTTGTGTCATTTCAACAATGTTCACAGCATTTTCACCAGGAGTAGATTCCATCTCCAGAATCACTTCTTTGCTCATCTGTAAGACTCAGCTCCCCATCTGTTCAAGTTTGATCATGAGATTGTAGCAACTGAGTGACATCTTCAGGCTCCACCTGTAATTCCAGTTCCCTTGCCATTTCTACCACACCTGCAGTTGCTTCCTCCCCTTAAAGTCATCCATGAGCGTTGAAATCAACTTTTTCAAACGCCTGTTGTTGATATGGTGACCTCCCATGAATCACAGATGTTCTTAATGCCATCTAGAATGATAAATCCTTTCCAGAAGACTTTTGATTTTCTTTGCCCAGATCCATCAAAGAAATCACTTTTCATGGCAGCTATGGCCTTATGAAATGTATTTCTTAAATAAGTCAAAAGTGCTCCCATCCGGGAGCATCCATGGGCTGCAGAATTGGTGTTGTGTTAGCAGGCACAAAAACATTTATCTCCTTACACCTCTCCATCAGAGCTCTTGAGTGACCAGGTGCACTGTCAGGAATAATATTTTGAAAATAATCTTTTTTTCTGAGCAGTAGGTCTCAACAGTGGGCTTATATTCAGTAAACCATGCTGTACACAGATGTGCTGTCATCCAGGTTGTTTTTCCATCTCTAGAGCTCAGAGTAGATTTGGCATAATTTTTAAGGGCCCTAAGATTTTCTGAATGATAAATGAGCACTGGCTTCAACTCAGTCAACTTAAAGTGACCGACATTAGCCCCTAACAAGAGTCGCCCTGTCCTTTGAAGCCAGTCATTGACTTCTCTCTAGCTGTTTACGTTGTATATGGCATCTCCTCCCAATACTGTAGAAGGCTATTTTACGTACCTTGTAAATCTATTGCTTAATTTAGGAGCCACTTTCATCTTGATCTTAGCTACATCTTCTGGAGACCTTGCTGCTCCACCTTGTGCTTTTATGTTATGGAGACAGGTTATTTACTTCAATCTCATGAACCAACCTCTGTTAGCTCCCAATTTTTCTTCTGCAGCTTCCTCACTGCTCTCAGCCTTCATAAAACTGAAGAGTTAGGACCTTGCTCTGGATTAGGCTTTGGCTTAAAGGAATGTTATGGCTGGTTTGATCTTCTATCCAAACCACTAAAACTTTCTCCATATCAGAAATAAGGCTTTTTCACTTTATCATTCATTGTGTTCAACAGAGCAGCACTTCTAATTTCCTCTAAGAACTTTTCCTTTGCATTCACAACTTGGCTAACAAGAGACCCAGCTTTCAGCCTATCTTGACTTTCAACATTCCTTCCTCACTAAACTTAATCATTTCTAGCTTTTGATTTGAAGTGGGTAGAGTGCAACTCTTCACTTCAACACTTGAGCCCACTGTACAGTTACTATTGGCCTAATTTCAATGTTGTTTTGTCTCAGGGAAGAGAGAGGCCGGGAGATGGGGAAACAGCCAGTCAGTGAAGCACACACAACATTTATTAGGACTACCATCTTTTATGGGCATAGTTTGTGATGCCCCAAAATAATTACAATAGTAACATCAAAGATTACTGATCATAGATCACAGTAATAGATTAAAATGTAACAGAGAGACACGAAGCGAGCAAAAATGGTGCCAACAGACTTGCTTCCATGCAGGGTTGCTTGTAAAAAACTTGTAAACTTGTAAAAAATGCAAGATCTGCGAAGTGAAGCTCAATAAAGCAAAGCGCGCGGGACAGTGAGGTGTGCCTTTATGTTCTGCTTTAGCAGACACTAGGTGGCGAGCGTTATTTGAACGTTTACAGGAGGCCCTGTGTATCTGCGGCTGCATATCCATGGATTCGACCAACCAGGAATACAAAATATTTGAAAAAAATAACAATAAAAAATGACGATTTAAAAATACAAGTAAAAAAAAATCAGTGTAACTATTTGCGCAGCATTTACATTGCATTAGGTACTATAAGTAACCTTGAGATGATTTAAAAGTTATGAGAGGCTATGCATACATTAAATGCAAATACCACGCCACCTTATAGTAGGGACTTGAGCATCCGAGGATTCTGGTATCTGCAGCGGGGCCTGGAACCAATCCCCTCCAGATACCAAGGGAAGAATGACCATACGTGAGTGAGCCTGTATTTGCAACGTTTTGGTCTGCTTAAGCCAAATATCAACTCTCACTGGGCGGTGTCACCAATAGTTTTACGAAATCAAGCTACATGTATATTCACCACTTATTTTTTTTCTCACATTCATTCTTTTAGCTTAACTTTCTTCCAAAATTATCCTCAATCTAATTACAAAAGCAGCGGCTAACTTTATTAAGAGTTACACATCAGGTATTTTGCTAAGCACTTCACCTGCAGTATCAAGTTTAACCTTTTAAGACAAGGAAACCGCAGAGACAGAGAGAGGAACAAGGTCAAGGAGCTAACAAGCAGAGAGGCCGGGTCTGAACTCAGGCCCTGCTCTTAGCCGGCTACTATCTTGTCTCCATCGGCGACTCAGGTTCCTGGCGCTTTCAACACAATGGCATTCCAAGACTTCTCGCAGCAGTTCTTCCAAGCGGGCATTCGGTGTAAAACGATGGAATGCCGAGTGTTCCTAGGTTCTCATTCCTCCCTTCGCTCTCCTCAGACATTAGAAATATCTAATTTACCGGGTAGGAAAGCACTCAAGAGGTTTTCTCAACACTACCCAGGAGGAGTGACAGGTGGCACTGTTCAAAAACCCTTTTCCTTCATTAGAGGGAAAGCCAAAATCTGACCTTTCAAAGCTCCACCAACGAGCCTTTCCCCTTTTAACGCATACACTTTTCCCTCCTAATTCCGCAGCAGCAAGTCAGGCCTTCTTCCTCAAGCTCTCACTGCACGTTCTCAAGGCTGCCAAGAAAAGAAAAAATAGAAGAGAAAAAAACAAGCCCGCAAAGACTCAACTGTGTGTGCTCTCAACTAACACGGCGCCGGCGCTGCCTTTACTGATGCTGGGAAGGCTTCTCTTCACGACTTCACGCGTGAGAGTGGGCAGCGGGCGCAGAGCGCGGCACTCCGCGGGACCCACAGCGGGGCTCGCGGTGGAGGCCCCGGGCCCGGCTCCCCCGCCAGGCTCCCTGCCCCAGCCCCGCCGGACGACGCGGGCCCGGGAGCAGGAACGCGGGACGCTGCTGACGGCCCGGGTCCCCAGACTCACGTTTGTACTCGGCCATCAGCCTCTTGAGCGCCGTCCCCGCCATGGCCCCGCAACAGCTGCGCCGAGCGACCTCGCCTCAGCCGCGCGCGTTCCTCCTGCCCCGACACCGGGGACTGCTTCCGGGCCACCGTCACGGGCCCAGGAACTCTTCCGGGGCGTGGCGCGTGCGCGATCGCCGAGGCGCGCTGTCCGGGTGGTGGGAGCTCAACCCGCGACCGCGGCTACGGTTCTCTTGGCTCCTGCCCTCGCCTTAGTCGCTCTGCGGGGTTGGTTCGGTCCCGGCACTTCCAGAGGCCTCAGGGTCCTGGTCTTGTAGAGACTTCCTGAACGGTGGCGCCTGTTCTAGTGTGTGTGCGCTAACTGCCTGTTCTGTGCCAGCCGCGCGTGGCCGAAGGGCGGGAGGACGGGGGTTGTGGAGGGGAGGATGGAGGTTGGGGAGACAGGGCGGGGACGAGATAAGAGGTCGGGGGGTGGGGAGGATGGTCGCGGGGCGGTCTGGGGCTGGAGACAAGGGGCCTGAGGTGCGGGTACGCACTGAACATTCCAACCGTCCCCAGCCGGCCGGGTTTCAGGTTTGAAAAGGTGGGAAGGTTAGCTGTCCTGGCGCTTTTCCTCCACGTGTTGTGCGGCTCCGCTGGAGTTCGGGTCCAGCACCTTCTACTCCGAGGGAGAGAGCCGCGGGGAGAGCCCTGTTCGGGCCCGCGGCTCGAACTGACCGCCGGCTCTGCCGAGCAGCCTCGACCCCAGGGCACCCCCGGGAGGGAGGGCGCGGCTCAGGTCCCTGCCCGAACCCCTGGGGTGCTGAGAGACTCCCCAGCGCCCCGCGTGGGCTCCCGGCCTCTCCACAGTTGAGGATCCTGTAAGGAGCGAGCCCTTTTTCCCATAATGGCTGTAGTGAGTGGGTGTGCTTTCCCGATTGACCCGCTGTGAGGTGAGCGATTTTAACCCACATCCTTACTGACTTCACAGCACAGTAAGTGCTTCGTGGCTGTCCGGTGCAAGGATGTATATACACACACACCTTTGCAAAAAAAAGTTTGCATCTCTTGCCTGGCTGTTTGTTGCAATAATCTATCATTTGTCTTTTCCTTCCCCGCATTGCAGATGATCCCTTTAAAAGAAGTCTGATCACATTCACATGCTGCTCCGCCCATTTCACTCAGTAAAGCTGAAGTCCTGCAGTGCTTTGCTCTGCCTCCGGTCACCCCGCCATACTCCCTGACCCTCCCTCCCTCTCACTCCACTCCAGCTGCCCTGGCCTGGTTCAGAGTCCCTGACTCTTCCCTCCCCGGAAACACTTTCTGGCGGCTCTTGTCCCCGACTCTTCCCACCCTCTTTCAGTCTTTGCTCAAATGTTGCCTCTTCAGTGTGGCCTAGGCCATCACCACCCGGCCTTCACCGCATACCTTTTTCTCTGCAACACCTACTCAACACACCGTACTATAGAACTTACTAGCATGCTATAAATGTATTACCCTTATCTGTTGCCTCTAACCAAAAGCGTGTTCCATGAGAGCCATGGGTCCCTGTCTACTTCTGTCTTGTTTCTGGGGCAGCCTCTGTACCTGGACACCGTATACTCTTAACACGGATTTGTCAAATCAAATGAAATTTAACAATACAAACTTCACAAGTATGCATAGTGTAGGAAAATTCCCCAAAATTCAAAATTTCAGTCTACCTCCATCTTTTCAAATGACCACAGTGCTTTATAAAAATGACATGGTCCTTTGAGACTGTTTCAGAGAGTAATTTGTGCAAATGCAATGTGCAAAAAGTCACAGTGGAGGTGTTTCCTCCCCCATTCAAGAGCTGCTCTCTCTCTAATCAGACAGCACCCCACACCCCAAGGCAGTCTGTCCAGTGCTCCTAAAGGAGAGCAGCTCCCCTTTTCCAGTTATGGGAGATGTGGGCAATAAAGCATTACTGTCAATGCTGTGATGTTCACTGTAACATATGCTTGATGTTTTCATAATTTTATCAATCTTTTTCAGACATCTTACTGCAGAACACTATGTTTTCCAATTATTATTTTTCAGAAATGTGGTTTACAGCTTCTATCAGGATTAGCTTCAGCTTCAAGTGACAAAAGTCACTTGAAATATGAGTTGCTGAAACAAGATGGCAGTCTCTCCCCTCAACAGGACTGTTACAACACCTTATCTTCAGAGAACCAGGCTCTCTGCAACATTTCAGGGACATCGTTCAGTACCTTATGTGAAATTCCAGTTTAGCTGGGCATCCTATATTTTAATTGGCTAACTCGTGGAACTCTCAACTTGGATCAAGTGGCAGTGGAGTCCCAGGGATTCTGAGCAGCCAGTGTGTAATACTGCATGGCAGCACACCCTGGGGAGGCCAACTGTACAGAATAAAATTAATGCTTTCTATCTTTAGCAACTAAAGTTCTGAAATATAAAAAGGACCTCACAGCTTAACCCATGTTATACGGTGGGGTTTTCCCATGAACATCACGCGTTTCCAGCTGGGCACTCCTGCAGCATGGCTAAGATGACAACTCAAGTTTCCTGGGAGTGGGGGTTCCTGGGATGTGAACCTTTCGGTGCAAAAACTGGAGAAGTTCCAGTTGGGACCCCAGGCATAGATACTAGGATAAATAGGGCCTCTCTCCTCCAGGAGCATCAATTTAACCCAAAGATTCTTGGAGTCAGTTTCACATAAGTAATCTTGTTGAAAATAGTAATCCCAACAGATCTATTTTTCCAAATGCACCATTTGCATAAATCTCAGAAAAAAGACAACTTCAAGAACATACCTTTGCTGGGCACCGTGGCTCATGCCTGTAATCCCAACTACTTGGGAGGCTGAGGCACGAGGATCACTTGAGGCCAGGAGTCTGAGATCAGCTTGGGCAACTGATTTATGGTTTGGATTTGTGTCCATGCCCTTCCTCTTCTGCCATGATTATAAGTTTCCTGAGGCCTCCCTAGCCGTGCTTCCTGTACAGCCTACAGAACTATGAGTCAATTAAACCTCTTTTCTTTATAAATTACCCAGTCTCAGGTAGTTCTTTATAGTAATGTGAGGATGCACTAATACAGCAATATAGTGAGACCTCCATCTCTACAAATCTTTTTTAGAAAGGACATCCTGCTGGTTCTGCTGTGAGGTGTTGTGGGTGGAAGTTCAAGCAGCGCTGCCCTAATACATCCACATATGCTCCTGGCCATTATTCTTATCTAACCTACGGTGCCTGGGACACATCCCTTTCCTCATTGATTTTGGCAGCCGCTTCGCCCCAGGCTGCCTAGGGAATCTGGCAGATGTCCCCATCCTGTATTGTGCCTTAATCCGTGCACTCTTCCTGGTGCAAGTGAATCACGTGTTCCATCTCCACAGCTGCCCATCTTTCTTCACCTTGGTTTCATTCAACTGATGGGCTAAAACAGCTCATTTTCAACCTGGGTTTTGTTACACCATTGCATACTGGGAAATTCTTAAAGCCAAATCAACGTCAGTTCAGTTTCAAAGCAGATAGGTAAGTTGTCCATGGCAGAAGGAAAGCCGACTTACATTCAAACACCAGAAAACGAGAGATGTCCTAGACTAACACCCAAGCTCACCTGCCTCTAAAATCCACCCTTTCTTTACATACGAAACCCAGGAGAGGGAGGGTAACATGTCACAGTGATGCCAGCTCAGACAGCTGTCAGCCAGGGGGTCTCTGAGGAGAGGATGCATCCCTCAGCAGGAAGAAGGCTGGACTAGCATTGGTGATGTGCCAGGGGAGGGGAAATGAGCTGCCAGGCGAATACTAACCTTCCAGCGGCTAGCTTTTCAATCAAAGTTTCTCAGTGCAGTGGCCGCCTGGAATGGTCAAGTCAAACACTGAATTGTACCAGTATGCCCCAACCTTCAAACGCAGTGTTTAGTAGAAGCCAAGAGACAGAATACCAAACTATATTTACTGTTTACAGTAGTAAAGGACAACAAATAATGTACAAATTGGTGAATAAACACAACAGAGCCAACAAACATCCCACCCGAGCCCATACAGCAAACAGGAAATGAGAACATTTCAGCAAGATTTCAAGCAAGCAAGAGACGATGGGTCATCGTTCAGGTGACTATAAAAAGGCGGAGAATGGCCACCAAGCAGCAATGGAGCCTCAGGGAAGGACAATAGGCAGAACTATGAAAATGTTTAATTGGTATAGATCCCAAAATATTTCACAGAACTGAAATCACCAGACTAATGCATAAATTCAATACATATTTGGAAAGCAGCACGGCACAAACCCACGAGAAGAACATGAAGTCATCATTCCATGGGTTCATTTGTAACCACACTTGGAAGTAGCTCTTATACACGACAACGTAACTGCAAATTCAGCAATACTTAGTCTTACTTTTTTTATGTATAGACCATAATCATTCACCAGAAGCAAATACTAGAAGAAATCTGAGGCCACAACACCATTACCAAATGAGAAATGTGGGAATTTCTTCAATATTAAGAGGGAGAAAAAGGCCAATTTTGGTTGTGCCAATCCTTGCCTGTGTACCAATGCCAGGTACTGAGCAGGGAGTGGGGTGGGAGGGGTGGCAGGGGGGTGGGTCCTGGGCCTCAGACCCCGAGGTTACATGCTTGAGGGCCAGAGAGCATGTGGGGTCAAATTACCAAAAGACTCGGTTATTTTTTAACCTCTGAAGAAGCATTCCAGTATTTTCCCTTCAACTTTTCCATATACTGACAAAGCTTAAATTTGCAATATTTAGCATTTTAATCACCTGTGCCTGTAACAGCAAGTGACAGTCTGTCCTCCCTACCAACCTTGCCCCCAATACCTGTCCAACAGCTACATCCCCACTGCGGGAAACACCAATTCTCTATGTGACTGGAGTGAGCAGGGGAGAGGCAACCAACTCAGGAGTCAGATCCCTGGCCAGACTAAAAGCGAACATTCAGGCTATAATTTTGGGGTTAAAAAAATGTTGTAGGAGGGGGGGAAAAACACAAATGAGCACACAAAAGTACCCAAAATATCTTGCAACTCATTTTACCTGAACAAAGATAACAATTCTGATTGGCCCAATTTAAGTTACAGATTCATCCCTGCAGATATAGTTTTGAGTTGCACTTGAAGTACATCAAAGAGAGGAAAATCATCGTGGTGAATGTCCTCGAGTTTCCGCAGACGCCTTTGTGGTCGGCATGGTCATGTGCTCACCATTCAACAGCAATGCGAGGATGGACGGCCCGGGCTGGGGACGGGCCCTCTAGAAACTGTGCCCTGCCAGGCTGCTCTCCGGCACACCTCCCGTCTGCTGCTGGAACACGTCGATGGTGTCCTCGTCCTCCATCTCCAGCTGTCATGGTTGTCACAACAGGCACAGCGAGAGAGAGGGGAGCCTGTTAGTTTTCATCAGAGAGTGGGAAGATCCTCACTGGCACGAGTGTTCCCTGACACTAGCGACATCACCTGGTCACACCTTGGCTCTTGTCCGTCCCCTCACTGCAGCTCAGCACGCATGGAAGAGGCATTGCTGTATGCTCACTACAGCCCTTACGGTTCAGCAAGCTTCCCCTAACAAAACTCACAAAAGCAGATTCAAAGCTAAAATGTTAACTGAGAGAAAAACTGAGTCTAGAAGATAAACTGGAATGTCTAAAATTCTTACTGAAAATTACACAAAATCAGATTCTAATTAAGAACATCTGATTAGCAGCACTGAGTCCTAGGACCCACAGGAGCCTTGCGCTTTATACCAAGTGTGGGGGACCATGCCATGAAAGCCAAAGCCCCCAGCTCACAGAAGGGCCTGTCAAGTGAGGGTCCATTGCCAGCTTCTCCCTGCCCCTCCCCATTTAAAGCCCAGGCAAGGTAGTGAAACACCCCCGCTCACTTCTCTCCTCCTGACACAGTGGGCGCAAAACACCCACCCTGATCTTCTTCCATCCTCTAAGCAAGAGGAAGCTTCTGCCAGTTCCTACACAGACTCAGCAAGGCTGGAAGCAGTCATGCTCCCAGATGGAAAGGAGTCCCATCAGGGCTGTCGGCCACCCTCACCCTGCCACCGACACTATGGGCTGGAGGGAGAGCCCCCAGGCAGGGCTCCCTCTGCCTCTCGGTCCACCTGTCCACAGCCTGCCCCGACCCCCAGTCAAGCCCCAGAGACTCCACGAGGCCCTCCCTGCTCAGCTGCTCTCAGCAGCTTCTCCCTGGTGAACACTCCCAGAGCTGCCACTGTCTCAGCGGTGTGTAGATTTCCTAAAGTAGGTAGAAATGGATACTTGTTGCAAAGATGTTTTCAATATTTATTAAATACTGAATATTAAATATTTAAAATCTTAAATGTTTTGCAAAAATATTTCCACATAAAACATTCCAGTGGATTCTCACAACATTGAAAGGGAGAAAAAGCAGGTATTGGTTCCATTTATGGACAGACAAAACTGAGACTCCACAAGATGAAGTGATGCTTGGTCACGGGGCCATCAGCTGACAAATGACAAGAGCTGCAACTTGAACCAAGTTTTAAAAAAAAGTCTGTTTCGGCCGGGCGCGTTGGCTCATGCCTTTAATCCCAGCACTTTGGGAGGCTGAGGTGGGCAGATCACAAGGTCAGGAGATCGAGACCATCCTGGCTAACACGGTGAAACCCCGTCTCTACTAAAAATACAAAAAATTTAGCCGGGAGTGGTGGTGGGCACCTATAGTCCCAGCTACTTGGGAGGCTGAGGCAGGAGAATGGCGTGAACTCAGGAGGCAGAGCTTGCACAGTGAGCTGAGACTGCGCCACTGCATTCTAGCCTGGGCAACAAAGCGAGACTCCGTCTCAAAAAAAAAAGTCTGTTTCCAAGTCCAAAGCTCTTTCCATGACAGTATGATGCCCTGCAACGTGATAGATGAAATCTCATTCATGTCTGCATGTGCCTGAGAGAAACGAGCTGTGCAGACTGATAATCAGGGGTTATGGCACATTCTGCCCACCCATGTCACTTGTGCAAGATGCTTAAAGGGCACAAGAATCCAGCTGGCCCCTAAGCTGCACACGGGCTACAACAGCAAGCGTCCAGACAATGAGTGGGAAGGGGCCGCTGAGTGGTCTTGCACCCCCGCTTCCCTTACAGTGAGGACGGGCCCAGCACTTGGCTCCATCTCCAAACAGCAAGAATGATGTCTGCAAAGCAGTTTTCTCATTTGAAAATTTAAATTTAAAATTTGAAAAATAAATAATCTAATAATCAATATCATTAAGGCATTCTGTATGAGCTCCCACCTACGATTCTCAAATAAGCAAATCCCAAATGGCAGTTACCCCGCACAAATCGGAAGTCGCCCTGGAACCACGCGAAGCCAGCTCCATACCTGTGCTGGAGTGTCAGTTTCATTGATTGGCTGCCCGTCGAACCTGAATCTGATCTGCCTCATTGACAAGCCCTGGAAAGGAAAAGCAGTGGCCATTAGTATCATTGACAAGCCCTGGACAGGAAAAGCAGTGGCCATTAGTCTCACTGACAAGCCCTGGAAAGGAAAAGCAGTGGCCATTAGTCTCACTGACAAGCCCTGGAGAGGAAAAGCAGGGGCCATTAGTCTCACTGACAAGCCCTGGAGAGGAAAAGCAGTGGCCATTAGTCTCACTGACAAGCCCTGGAGAGGAAAAGCAGTGGCCATTAGTCTCACTGACAAGCCCTGGAGAGGAAAAGCAGTGGCCATTAGTCTCACTGACAAGCCCTGGAGAGGAAAAAGCAGTGGCCATTAGTCTCACTGACAAGCCCTGGAGAGGAAAAGCAGGGGCCATTAGTCTCACTGACAAGCCCTGGACAGGAAAAGCAGTGGCCATTAGTCTCATTGACAAGCCCTGGAAAGGAAAAGCAGTGGCCATTAGTCTCACTGACAAGCCCTGGAAAGGAAAAGCAGTGGCCATTAGTCTCACTGACAAGCCCTGGAAAGGAAAAGCAGTGGCCATTAGTCTCACTGACAAGCCCTGGAGAGGAAAAGCAGTGGCCATTAGTCTCACTGACAAGCCCTGGAGAGGAAAAGCAGTGGCCATTAGTCTCACTGACAAGCCCTGGAGAGGAAAAAGCAGTGGCCATTAGTCTCACTGACAAGCCCTGGAGAGGAAAAGCAGGGGCCATTAGTCTCACTGACAAGCCCTGGACAGGAAAAGCAGTGGCCATTAGTCTCATTGACAAGCCCTGGAAAGGAAAAGCAGTGGCCATTAGTCTCACTGACAAGCCCTGGAAAGGAAAAGCAGTGGCCATTAGTCTCACTGACAAGCCCTGGAAAGGAAAAGCAGTGGCCATTAGTCTCACTGACAAGCCCTGGAGAGGAAAAGCAGGGGCCATTAGTCTCACTGACAAGCCCTGGAGAGGAAAAGCAGTGGCCATTAGTCTCACTGACAAGCCCTGGAGAGGAAAAGCAGTGGCCATTAGTCTCACTGACAAGCCCTGGAGAGGAAAAGCAGTGGCCATTAGTCTCACTGACAAGCCCTGGAGAGGAAAAGCAGTGGCCATTAGTCTTATTGACAAGCCCTGGAAAGGAAAAGCAGTGGCCATTAAACATTTCCAGATACGGCTTAATTCAAAAACCAAATATTTTAATCCAAGTATCAGCATTCTGATACGCAGATTTATGATCCAGCTCAGTATTAAAAACTCACCAGTGGGCCTACAATCTCTTTCACGCGATGCCTGACACCACTGCTTTCAGAACCCACTCTTCTACCATCTTCTCTCTGATGAGCTAAAACGGCTCATTTTCAACCCGGGTTTTGTTACACCATTGCATACTGGGAACTTCTTAAAGCCAAACCAGTGGCAGTTCAGTTTCAAAGCAGATAGGTAAGTGGTCCATGGCAGAAGGAAAGCCGACTTACATTCAAACACCAGAACATAAGAGATGTCCTAGACTAACATCCAAACTCATGTGCCTCTAAAATCCACCCTTTCTTTACATACGAAACCCAGGTGAGGAAGCGTAACATGTCACAGTGACGCTAGCTCAGACAGCTGTCAGCCAGGAGGTCTCTGAAGAGCAGGAGAAAAGCTGGACTAGCATTGGTGATGTGCCAGGGGAGGGGAAATGAGCCGCCAGGTGAATACTAACCTTCCAGCGGCTAGCTTTTCAATCAAAGTTTCTCAGTGCAGTGGCCGTGTGGAATGGTCAATTCAAACACTGAGTCTTCTCTGTCCTGGTGCCCTGACCTGTCCTGGGTCATCCCTCCCATCTTTCCAGAAGCCGAGTAGAACTTCTACAATGCTGGCACCACTACTTCCCCCCTTTACGAAGTTCTCAGCAAGGAACAGGTTGTGTGCCAATGAGGGACAGATAAGAAGGCTGCATGAGGCCGGGGAGCAGTTACCACCATGACTTTGGCCTTGAGGAGGGCAGCAGGAAGGAGAGCACGCAGCCTTTCTGCGTCCTGAGGGAATGGAGAAATGTGGTCGGGGCAGAAACATTTCCTCAACGAGCAGTTTTGATTTAACTGAAACAGGACAGACGGGGTTAAAACGTGCATCTCTGCTCCCTCCTGAAACCCCACTGAAATGAAGTAAATGAAAAAGGCACAAACAGGAAGGACAAAGAAAATGGGAGTGGGGATGGGCAGATATGTCAATGCTGGGCTGAGCCAGAGGCTACTGAGACGTGGACACTGGTGGTCTGATGGACACTGGACCAGGATCCTAGGGCGGAGAGACGGGGCACGCCCCGACCTGTGAGGCAGAGCCGTGGCAGGCAGCTGATTCTGAACAGCTGCCTGGAAGTTCACATGCAGACCCCTCAGGCAGGACCCCCACAACCCTGTGCCTCCCACGGCAGCACACATGAGATGTGCTTTCTGAGAAGGTGGGGGCGGAGCTCCAGGCGCAGGGCGGAAACGGGCCCACGAAAGCACGTGCCCTCAACACTGTGCGCCAAGCCCCCTCTCCCCTCCAGATGCGCCTCCAGGAGGCTGGCCGGAGCCTGGAGGACTCAACTCTCAAACTGTAGCATCTGGGCGCCTCCAGAACCTGCAATCCAGACAGATCACCCCATGTGGATGCACAGCCCTGGCAGCACAGCCATCCATGTACACAGCTTTTCAGCAGCTTCTCGGTGCTCCATGCTTGCACAGAAGTCAGCCTGCGTGAGAGCAGTCAGGGAAAGGCTCACTGTGCAGCAGCCCAGAGAGGAGGGGAGGAGCGCAGAGGAGAACGGCCAGGAAGGAGGCAGGAGAACACTCCCAACACAGGCACACACATGCACACACCCACACATACACACACCCACACACATGCACACACCCACACATGCACACCCATGCACACACCCATGCACACACCCACACATACACACACATGCACACACCCACATATGCACACACCCACACACACACACACACACGCACATACACACACGCACACACCCACACATACACACGCACACACGCACACAGGAATGCACACATGCACACACCCACACATACACACATGCACACACCCACATATGCACACACCCACACACACGCACACACCCACACATACGCACACACACACATGCACACACACGAATGCACACATGCACACACCCACACATACACACACATGCACACACCCACACATACACACACATGCACAAAGACACGGACATACCACACACACCTACACTCACGATTCAAATTCTATGGGAAGTAAAAAATACTACTACCTTCAGAAAACAATCAATTGCTACTGAGGATGGGTGCGGTGGCTCACACCTGTAATCCCAGCACTTTGGGAGACCGAGGCAGAAGGATCGCTTGAGCCCAGGAATTCAAGACCAGCCTGGACCACATAAGGAGACCCCATCTCCACAAAATAAAAAAATGAGCCAGGCGTGGTGGCGTGTACCTGGAGTCCCACCTACTCGGGAGGCTGAGGTGGGAGGATCACTTGAGCCCCAGGGCTCAAGGCTGCAGTGAACCATGATCACACCACTGCGCTCCAGCTTGGGGGACAGAGTGAGACCCTGTCTCAAAAAAAAATAAGTTGCTACTGAGAAAAAAAGAACACTCAAAGAACAGAAAGAAAAAAGAACTTTTGGAAATTAAAAATCATGACAGAGATGAGAATGTCCACAGGAAGTGGAAAGATAAAAAGTTGAAATGACCTCCCGGAAAGAAGCCCAAATGCAACAATAAAGCCCAAAGCAAAATGGGAGAAAAATTATCAAATTTAAAATATCCAGGACAATGAGCAGCAGGAGGAACAAGAACTCCAAAAAGAGGGAACAGAGTCTGCAGAAGGATACAAATTATCAGAAAACTAACATAAGGCATATTTCCTGAATAAAAATAAACGTCCAGACCCATAAAGTGCCCAGCAGCATGAGTGAGAAAATCACCCACCTCTGAGGCACATAAGGAAACACTGGAATGCCAGAATATGGTCCCAGATACTTCCAGGGAAAAACCAAGTTACAAACAAAGCACAGAGAATCAGAATCCACTGAACTTCTCACCTTTTTTTTTTTTTTTTTTTTTTTGAGTCAGGGTCTTGCTCTGTCACCCAGGCTGGAGCAGTGATATGACCTCAGCTCCCTGCAGCCTCCACCTCCTGGGCTCAAACAATCCTCCCACCTCAGCCTCCTGAGTAGCTGGGACTATAGGCTTGCATCACCACACCTGGCTAATTTTTTTTAATGTTTCGTAGAGACAGGGTCTCCCTGTGTTGCCCAGGCTTGGCACTGAACTCCTGACCTCAAGTCTTGAATTCCTGACCTCAAGTGATCCTCCCACATCAGCCTCCCAAAGTGCTGGGATTACAGGCATAAGCCACCATGCCTGGTGAACTTTTCACTTTTAACACTGGGAGCTATTCTCATGGCTGACCTCTGAAATAAAAAAGAAAAAAAAGTTTTAACCGAGAATATTACGTGCAGCCACATACTGAAGTGTGAAGGTTTATAAAAGCAAAAGTCACATTCAGCCATGCAGTGTCTCGAAGACGCTGCCCTTCTGTGCCCGTTCTGACAAGACCCTGGATGATGTGCTCCACCACAAAACACAAAAGGGAGGGGGACTAATCCAGGAAACACCCAAGAGAGAACCCAAGTTTCCAGAAGGATTTGAACAGGAGGCCCTGGACCACGGCTGAGCAGCCAGCCTCACAAGCAGCAGTGCAGGTGGCGCAGGAGGAGAGCTCCGGGAGAGCAGGCGGAAGGGCAGAGCCCCCGCCACATGTACACGGCCCCACACGCCTGCCATCCCGCAGCACAGAGGAGAACACGGGCACCCGGGAAGTCACACACACAGTGGCCACGAGCCCAGGCAGTACAAACTCCAGCAAGGGCCAGGGTCCAGCACCAGGCAGAGGCTTGATCACGGGGCCTACACGGCGCCAGGCCACTCACTCTGCTGGGAAGACCGGGACCTGCGTGTCTGGAAGCTCAGTCTCACCTTTCGCAGGTGAAAATAAGATCTGCCCTCAGCAAACACAAAGAAAGGAAGTCAGGGGCTGCTTGCCAATAAAGAATGCAAGGCAGTCGCCAGTGACTGCCCCTATGAGCAGGGTATCCAAAGTGGGAGGGAAAGAGGAGGAAATCTAACTGAAAATCCACAGGCAAAAGAGTAAAATAAAAGGGCAACGAGTTGCTGTATTTTCAAAGCGGCTGAAGAAAAGCAGCCTCTAGGTCCCACTCAGGCAAGCAGGGCTCCCTGGGGAAGGGCACTTGGCTGCAGGGCCGGGCCCTCAACACACCAGGCAGCAGCTGGTGGGCAAAGCCCATAAAAGTGGCCTAGAGAGGGACCCCCTGGCCCAGGGTGAGTCCACCACAGCATTACCAAGAACAACAGACACACACACACCACGTCACAAACAGCAGCCAGAAGGCATCCACCCAGCTGGGCACTGCCAGTGGGGCAGCTCATTATCCTGAAACTGGGGAAGAAGGGGAAAGAATCACGCGCTTTCTTGCCTTTCCTAACAAAATGGAAAACCACACCGCAGATGAGGGCAGTGTCTCTCCAGGGTCAGGCCAGCTCATACGCGAGGACAGGGTGACAGCGGCATGGGGCACACGCCACCTGCAGCCCCAGAATGGCCAGACCTGAGCAGGGCCCCCAAGAGCCTTCACCATCACAGACTTCACAGATGTTAGTACCCCATGGAGAACACAGCACCCCGGGCAGCCGCCCTGTCAGGAAGAAAAACCCACCACACTTCTCCGAGCCTCTAGGTCCCTCCACCTTATAAAAGGCCATGGGGGGCAAGCCCAGCCTGGACTAATTTTACAGCACAAGCCCCCGCCTGCCCATCCACGAAGAGGGCACCTCGGGCAGCTGCATCTGGGTCCAGCCCCGAGACGCTCATGCTCTGGGGATGCCTGGAACGCACAGGACCAGGGCGCACACGGGGAGGCCCTGCGGGGAAGCAAGGTGCCGCACCTGCCTCTCGCAGTAGGCCTTCATCAGCTTGCTCAGCGGCGTGTGCCTCTTGATCTTGAACTGCACCACGGAGCCGTCCTGCCCGGCCACCTTCAGGTTGATGTGATCATTCTCTGTCTTCACACCCTCCTGCAGAAGACACCAGAGACTGGCCTCAAAACTGTGTCTCAAAATAACCGCGACTTGAAAGAGCAAGTCTTTAGGTAATTGTTGGCTTTTTAAAGTCATCAAAACCAACCTAATTCTTAAAATTCTCCAGCAATTCAGAGTCACTCGTGATGGTTTTATTTTTACACAAAATTTATTTTTAACTTCCACTTGTTAAGCATCCATGTGTAAAACAATGCAAGTCTAGGGTCCTCTGACATTGTTAATTCAAAGAAAAAAACAAAGTCTAGGGAAAAATAAGAGAAAATCCATCTTTATTTTAAAGTTATTCTTGTGGGCTGGGCACAGTGGCTCACACCTGTTATCCCAGTACTTTGGGAGTTGACGTGGGAGGATGGCTTAAGCCCAGGAGTTTGAGACCAGCCTGGGCAACAGAGCAAGACCCCATCTCTTTTTTAAAAAATTCTTATGAAACCAGTAAAAACACATATCCAAAAGTCATGCAGCTATACAGCACTAGTAAAAGAAACCAAAAACAGAAGAAAACATTTGTGACTCAGAGGAACCCTATGGGACATTCAAGTGGTGATTTCGGGAATCCAACTGAGGACGGCCACTCCCCACAGCAGGCAGCCAGGCTCCTTCTCGCTGCCCTGACATTGGCAAATGTGAGGGAAGCCACCTCCGAGTACTTTCTGGTTTCAAACTGTCCTATCTGAGCGGCAGTAGGTGGTACTATTTTATTTTTTAATTCATGCCATACTTGAAGCTACTCAACAATGGCACAATCGGGGTGTCTTGTTGCCTGAAAATGCATTTTGAGTTGAGGCAAAAAGCTGACGTCAAGAGACTGGGAGCCAACTTCGGGGCAGCTCACTCTGAGCCGAAAAGTGGGGCACCCCTCTGCCGGCCTGCACTGCTGGGATAAAGTCGTTTGTGAGTGAAGCAATGAGGCAGGGCCCTCCAGCTCACTCTGAAAGTCAAGTCTGGGGCGTCCTGGTACCCTTTCACCCCATGCTGAGCTGCTGCCCTCAGGGAGCACTGTACATCACACGCCTGTTCTCTCCACTTCTCCTTTCCTTCCCTGGCTGGGAGAGGGACAACTGTCCCAGCGATGCCTAAATACAGGGAGTGGGATGTAGAAGGCTCGCCTGAGGGTGAACCCAGGGACTGCACCCATGCTTGGTTCCCTGGGGTATGCACCCTGGGGAGACTCTGGGGAGGTATGGTGCTCTGTCAAGGGAGCTAGAGTGGCCTGCAAGGGGCCTTGGCAGTGAGGGGCTCCAGCTGCGAGCCTGAAGGTGCGTGTCCTGGGGCGGCACTCACCCCCTGACTCCAGTCTTGGGCCAGACACCCCTGCCCACTCCCGGGATGCCAGTGGCTTGGCGGCAGCCTGAGTGGTGAGCTGGCACACCCCCATCTCCCCATCCCGAATGTGGCCTCCAGCACAGGGACAACTGGCCTAGGAAGGAAGAGCATGCAAACAGCTCCAGGCAGGATGGAAGTGGGGACCCCTGCATGAGCCCCCTTCACTTCCCCAAGCATGAGGATGCACTGGCTTCTTTAGGGAAGGAAGGTATGAGTGTGTTCAAAGGCACAGATGCAGGGCCCAGACGTCCCCCACAGGGTAATGGCTGCAGCCCCGGGGGGAATGGCTGCAGCCCCGGGAGAGGCTGGGGCAGGGCAGGGCCGGCCACAGTGCCTCTGCTCCAAACAGATGGACACCAGGAATGACGATCTGTCCCAGACCCCTGGTGAATTCCTAATAAGCAAGTGAACTCGTGAGTTAAAAAGTGAAGCCCTAAAAACATGGGCCTCAGTTTGCTACAGTCAATCCTCCACCTCAGCTATCCAGGGAAGTCAGAACCATTCTCCTGCCTGACCTAAAAGCTCTTCTTTCCAGCACCACCGGGCCCCAGAGTCCACTTCTTCCCCTTCGTCAGAGCCCCAGAGGGCAGAGCTGCTCCCACATGGGCTCAGAGGGGACCCACCAGAAGCGGGGCCTGTGAGGGGGCAGCCACTCAGTCATTCTGGAATTAAACAAGTGTTTTCAACGGAATTGGAGCCTGAGATTGACCACATGGCAGAGCTAAGTGTAAATACTGCTGAGAAAATTAATATCATATGTATTTTATTACACTTACTCTTCATTAAGAGGAAGCCACCTACAAAAGCATAAAGGACATTTATATTTGGCCTAGTTTTAACAAGTATTTAAATAGTCAAACAACCCCAGAGTGGGAGAACTTTGACTTCACTGGAGTCAAAATGTAAAAAGCAAAGGTCACCCCAAATGCCATCTGGATAGGGCAGGTTTCCCTGGAGTCTGACCACAGCAAGCAGAGTGCAGACTTCCATAGAGGCCGCGACCATGTCTCCTGACGGTTCCATCCCACTTCCCGCCAGTGTCTGGCACTGAGCCTCCACTCTCATCTGTAAAGGGAGGGTGGTCACCTCCAGGACCAGGCCAGTATCAGAGACAGCCTCTTTACAGAGCCTTCAGCTCTAGTCATCTTCCACTGGGATGTAACATAGAGGCCGACAGTGCACACCAAGGGCTTCGGAAAGGTTCTCTTTTTATGAACACTGGAGAACGCGACTACAGACCCTCCCGAGAAGGAATGGCCAGTGCACCTGAATGCAGGGTGCATACCCCAGGACTGAGACTGGAGGGAGGCACACCCCAGCGTGGCAATGGGGGAGACTAAAGCCCACCCAAGGCTGGATTAAGGAGGGGTGGGCGCGCATGGTGGGGGAGGCGCAATGCAGAGAAGTGGGCGCACACCGTGGGGCGTGATAGGGAGGGGTGGGCACACACTATAGGGGGCGTGATGGGGAGGGGTGGGCGCACATCGTGGAGGGGGTGATGGGGAGGGGTGGGCGCACACTGGGGGTGTGATGGAAAGGGGGACGCGATGGATAGGGGTGGGCGCACACTGGGGGACGCGACGGGGAGGGGTGAGCACACACTGGGGGTGTGATGGAGAGGGCGACGCAATAGGGAGGGGTGGGCGCACACCAGGGACGCGATGATGGGGACGGGTGGGCGCACACCAGGTGGCATGATGGGGAGGAGTGGGCACACACCATGGGGGGCGTGATGGGGAGGCGTGGGCGCACACCGGGGGGCGCGATGGGGAGGGGTGGGCGCACACCGGGGGACGCGATGGAGGCGGTGGGTGCACACGGGGCGCGATGGGTGGGAGTGGGTGCACACTGAGGGCACGATTGGGGAGACACGAAGGAGAGGGTTAGGCGCACACTGGGGGACGCGATGGCCGGGACGCGATGCGGAGAAGTGGGTGAATACCGGGGTCGCGATGGGCGCCCTGGAAGGACAGCAGTGCTCCTCACAGGGGCCAGGCCCCTCAGAGCGCGCCCCTCGGGGGTAACCCCAGACGCTTGTTCCTGAGCCGACTCCGTGCACTCGACACAGGATCCCGCACCCAGGGCGATGCCGGGGGAGAGGGCGACCCCAACCAGCAATGACTCAGGAGAGGAGCACGCAAAGACGCTTCGGGGACACTGCTGGGGCGGGATCCGAGGGCGCCGCGCTCTGCAGGAGCAGCAGCGCGGGGCCCGACACCCGGCGCTCAAGGAGGCGCTAGGCGCGCGCCTTCCCAGCTGGGGAGGAGACGGGCGTGGAGCGGAGGCGTGGCCAGGCCCGGAGGGGGGCGGAGCTCGCGGCACAGCGCGCTTCGCGGGGGAAGAGGGGGCGCACCTTGGGCGGGCCCACTTAGGGGCGGGGCTCTAGAGGGCGGGAAGGGGCGGAGCCTGTCAGGGGAGGGACGCGGGGCGGAGTCGGGGTGGGGGCGGAGTCGGGGTGGGGGCGGAGCCGGGCTGGGGGCGGGGCGCGCCGCCGAGCGCCGCCGGGCGGGGGAGGGGAGGGGCGCGGCCGGACGGGAGCGGGGGAGGGGCGGGGGCGCGGGCGGCGCCGCAGGCCTGGGCGCGGGTCCCCGTGGGCGCCGCCGTCTCCTAGGGCCGCAGGAGCGGCGCGCGGCGGCGGAGGCGCCCGGGACGCCAGCGATAGACGCGCGTGCAGGCGGGGTCGCCGCGCTTACCTTGGGCTTCTCCTCGGACATGGCTGCGCGAGCGGCGCGGGCAGGCGGCGCAGGGGAAGCAGCGCGGAGCGGGCGAGTCACGCTCTCGGCCCCGCCGCTCTCCCGCCGCAACTGTGCGCGGGGCCGCGCTTTATCCCCCAAATCCCGGCGCACCCGTTGGCCGGCACGGGGTCACGTGGCTGCGCGCGTGCACGAGGCGCGCTCCCCGGGGCGTCGGGCGCGCGCAGGCCGGGCCGCGGCTCTGGGCGGTTGGAGATGCGTCACGGGGCGGGTCCCGCGCGACCCCGGCGGGCGCGGACGCCCTAGGGCGCTGTGGGGCGCGGGCCAGGAGCGTTTACGGGGAGCCCGGGCCCTGGGGACCCCTGCCCGCCTCCCCGCGTCGCCCGGGCCCCGACTCCTTTCCTGGGGGCCGCGTTCCTGGGGCGCCGGGAAGTGAGGCCGGGACCGCCGCCCATGGCCGCAGGGACCTGGGGCGGAGGAGGGAGGACGCTGGGGGTGACGTTCCCTCTCAGGAGCCGCGGACAGAGCGGAGAAGGCGGCCCGCGGGGTCCCGTCCGCGGGGGCCGCGCGAATCGGGCCAGCACCCTAGACGATTGGGGGCGCCACCCGCCTCCCCGCAGCCGCGGTTTCCTGTCGGCCCCAGGCCGGGCTCCTTTGGCCAACGCTCCTACGGGGCTGCCCCGGGCCCTCCACACCCGTCCTCAAGAAGACCCGTTTTACCTGTGAAGAAACTGAGGCACTGGGAGGTCAAACCACCCCCAGGTCAGCGCTGGTGAGCGGCGCCGAGCTTGGCCAGGCCGCCACGTCGGCGAGCGCGGGCAAACCCAGGCTGGACGCCGCCAGTGCCGGCGGAACGGGGACCGCGTGGACGGGGGAAACGCGCTGGGCCGGCAGGACGGCCTCCCCGGACTTGCGGGCGCCATTCCTGGGGTGCCTGGCCCGCCCCGGCCTCCATGTCTGTGATCCCAGGGCCTCGGATGGAACGGACCTGAGGGCGGACACCCCTGCGTCCCTCAGGAGTGCCAGGGTGGTGCCAGCCGGGGCGTGGCGGAGGTCTCATCTGATGGTGAGCCCGGCCGAAGGCGGGGGAGGCCGCACTTCACAGGCTCAGCTGGGAAATGGCAGGGCCTGGATTTGAACCTAAGCGTCTGAGCCGTTTCTGTCCTGCCTGGGAAAGGCTCAGCCAACTGAGCAACGTCGCAAAGCCATGGAGACAAGTCTTCATGGACCGTAACTTCACAAACCGTCCTCTACTCAAAAATTCACTTTCTTGGCTAGAGCCCCCACTTAGGAGGGGGAAAGCTGCTGAAGTCTTTCGGGGAGAGGGTCTGAGAGTCAGCCCCAGTCCCAGGCAGGTCATAAGGTGTGGTCCCTTCCTTCTGGAACGTGGAGCCCAGGGCCTCAGCAGAGGATGTGGAGGTGGGTGGCCAGCTCAGACTGTCCTGGGAGGGGGCTCCGCAACCAGCCCCTTCCGAGGGGACGTGGCGCCTCAGAGCCCACAGATGGCTGGCCCTGGAAGTGCCCTAGGGCAGGCAGGGTTCAGAGGGTTATCGACTCCAAGACACCGTTAATCATAAAACAACACGACCGTAGGTAGCACAGACACACTAAACTCCGGCAGGCTGTGGATGACGGCAGCCCGCTTCAGTGTTGTGGAAGTGAGAAACACGCAGCTTAGAAATCATGAGACACAGAACCCAAATGTGTTACCGCTCGAAATTAAGCCAGTTGCTGTGTCACGAAGTGATGCGTGACTACAGTCATGGATAAGGGAAAAAGAGGATCAGATGACATTAGGTTTTAAAAAGCCAGGCTATAAGACAATGGTGGTCTGAATTCAATTCATGCGGTGTCTGTCTCCCACACCGTGACCTGCCCCGAATCCTTCATGTGACAGCAAAGATGCAAAAAGGCTCTGTCGCAGCTGTGGGGACACAAAGGACACCGCTGGTGGACCGAACGCCAAGAGGTTTCTGAAGGACGCAGCCAAAGGGGATCGAATGCACGGAGGAACCAGAGCTCAGGAGAAACCGTGGCCTACCACGAGCACAGGGTAAAGAACCCAAATGGCCAGAGCCCCTCCGGAGGGTTGCCACACCTGGCGATGGTCCCAACAAGAAGACTCATGAGAAGGCAGGGAACTGGCAAATGAATAACAGCATTGCTGACATGAAAGCTCGACCCACATGTGACTAGGAGAGGGGTCCTGGCTGAGGACGCAAAGAACTGCGAGACAAAGTCACAGGACTCTCCCATGATGGAGAAGTTAAGAGAGGAAAGGTCAGGGCTGGGCTGGGTGGCTCATGCCTGTAATCCCAGCACTTTGGGATGCTGAGGCTGGTGGATTACAAGGTCAGGAGTTCGAGACCAGCCTGGTCAACATGGGGAAACCCCGTCTCCACAAAAAAATTAGCCGGGCCTGGTGGCGCATGCCTGTAATCCCAGCTGCTTGGGAGGCTGAGGCAGGAGAATCGCTTAAACCCAGGAGGCAGAGGTTGCAGTGAGCTAAGATCGTGCCATTGCACTCCAGCCTGGGCAACAGGGTGAGACTCCATTTCAAAAAAAAAAGAAAAGAGAGAGGGAAGGTTGGAAGGCCGAGACACCGGGCATCAGTACAGGAAGGGCTACGTCCACCTGACAGGAGCTGCAGGAGAAGGTGGAAAAAAGGAAACCAGGACAAAATCAAAGACAGAATTGGAGAAAATATCTCTGAGGCCAGGCACGGTGGCTCACGCTTGTAATCCCAGCACTTTGGGAGGCTGAGGCAGGCGGATCACCTGAGGTCAGGAGTTTGAGACCAGCCTGAGCAACATGGTGAAACCCCATCTCTACTAAAAATACAAAAATTAGCTGGGTGTGGTTGTGCGTGCCTGTAATTCCGGCTCCTTGGAAGCCTGAGGCTGGAGAATCAGCTTGAACTCAGGAGGCAGAAGCTGCAGTGAGCCAAGGTCGCACCACTGCACTCCAGCCTGGGCAACAGGGCAAGATCCTATCTCAAAGAAAAAGTAAAAATAAGAAATTTCTCTGAACTAAAGAAATATTTGACTCCATAAATGGAAAGGGCCCCTGAGTATCCAATGGCTGAGTGAGAAGACTGACACAGATGCTTGGCATGTGAGGAGAAATCCCTGAGGCGTTCAGAGACGTTTCTACTTACAGTTAGGGAGGACTGGTTGCCTCAGACAAACCCAACAAAAATAGCCCAAAAATCAGTATAAAATATTTTTTAAATCTGTTTAAGGCTATCAGATAGCTACCAAAAGAAGTCTTTCTGTGAGGGACAAAGACCTTCCCCCACCTCAAAAAAAAAAGGGAAGAGTTTTTTTCCTTTGAGGCACTTGGTGATTAGTATCCTGTGTTAGCCTAGACTTCCATAAAAACATACAGACCAGGGGCCAGATGCAGTGGCTCATGCCGGTAATCCCAGCACTTTGAGAGGCTGAGCCAGGCAGATCACCTGAGGTCGGGAGTTTGAGACCAGCCTGAACAACATGGAGGAACCCCATCTCTACTAAAAATGCAAAATCAGCCGGGCATGGTGGCGCATGCCTGTAATCCCAGCTACTCGGGAGGCTGAGGCAGGAGAATCGCTTGAACCTGGGAGGCGGAGGTTGTGGTGAGCCAAGATAGCACCATTGCACTGCAGCCTGGGCAACAAGAGTGAAACTCTGTCTCAAAAAATAAATAAATAAATAATACAGACTGGGCAGCTTAAACCATTGATAGTTATTTCCCAGCCTCCAGACAGTTCTAGAGACTGGAAGCCCAAAATCAGTGAGCCATCAGGGTTGGTGTCCGGTCAAGCCTCTCCTCCCAACTTGTATGCGGCCAACTTGGCGTGTTCTCACAATGGCCTTTCTGCCGTGTCTGCAGAGAGGGAGAGATCTCTGGTGTATCTTCCTCCTTTTGCAAGGACACCAGTCCTCTGGGATTAGGGCCCCACCCTTATCTCCTCAGTTAACCTTAATCACCTCTTTAAAGGTTCTGTCTCCAAATGAAATCACATTGGAGGTCAGGGCTTCAACATGTGAATGCTGGGGGGACACAATTCAGTCTCACATATGCAGTGGAAAGAAGTTGACACACTGAGCAGAGCTTTTGCATCTCCTAGGGTTGGGGAGACAATAATTGGTGACAGCCCACAAGATAGGGAGACTCTGATGAGTGACCCAGACCTTCAGCTCAGAGCACTGAGGGCTGCAATAGGGGAGGAAGGCTGAGGGGTGAGTAGATCCTCCATCTCAAAGTCTGAAACCAAGCTTCCAAAGGGCTGAATCCCAGACTAAGTTGATCTGCCCTCTTTCCCACAGCCAGCCCAAAGCAAAAGGAAATATGCAGAGGTAAATAGCATCATCCCGGGCCTCAAATTAACTAAAATATTTCCATATACAATATCCAGATTTAAAGTTTACAAAGAAAACCAGGAGACAAATGATCCAAAACCAAAATATATATATATAAATAAAGTAGGAATAATTCCATGGGATTATCATGTCAACAGGATATTGACATTATCATACACTTTAAGGTAATGTGATTAATATGTTCAAGAAAATAGATTATGAGATGGAAATGTTCAGCAGAGAAGTGGGGTATATAAAAAACAATTTAATGGAAATTAAAAAAACAATAGCTGAAGTTATAAATTCAATGGATGGTTTGAAACAGATTAGACACAGTGAAAGAGATGATTAATGAACTGAAAGATAGGTCAGAAGAAAATATTCAAGCTGGGTGCAGTGTAATCCCAGCACTTTGGGAGGCCGAGGTGGGTGGATCACCTGAGGTCAGGAGTTTAAGACCAGCCTGGCCAATATGGCAAAACCCCATCTCTACTAAAAATACAAAAAATTAGCCAGGCATGGTGGCGGGCACCTGTAATTTCTTGAACCCAGGAGATGGAAGTTGCAGTGAGCTGAGATCATGCCATTGCACTCTAGCCTGGGCAACAGAGCAAGACTCTGTCTCAAAAAAAAATTGATCAAAGGTAACAAAACACAGATTACAAATGTACTATCAACATCAATCAGAATAGATTAAAAAAACACGTGGTTACATTCTAAACCTGCTGAAAACCAAAGACAAAGAGAATAGAAGCTAGACATATAAAGGAGAAACTAAAGGACTTACACCTGACTTTGTGACAAAACCATGGAAGCCAGGTGACAATGGAATTAACATCTTCAAAGTGGTGAAAGAAAACAGCTATCTACATAGAATTTTATACCAAATGAAAACATCATATAAAGGCAGAAGTGAAATGAAGATATTTCAGAAAAAGCAAATCATAGAGATATGTGAAAGGCAAATAAAAACTTGGGACCCCAATTCACTCTGCCAAAAGGAAAAAATTAAGCTGAAAGCTGAGTCATGCAAGAAGCTGCCTTTCTTTTAGTTCCTAAGCAGATAGCTAGAGATAAAAGGTTAAACATCACCACAAGTAGCTGCTCTAAGTTCACCTTATCTTATGGAAAGTGCCAATTTGCTGGGCATAAGATGAATACACAATTGACTCCTCCCCACCGGCTCCTTTTCTCTTGCACCATGTACATTCAGTCATGTGACCACACCCTTCCTCTTTCCCCTCTAGCCCACTTTTCCTCTTTAAATACTGAAGCCCTCAGAGTCATCTTTGGAGAAAGGCACAGACCACAGGCTGTTTCTGTGATTCCATACTTTTTTCTCCCAGGAGTTGTTCTTAACCTTGGCAAAGTAAACTTCTAAATTGATTGAGACCTGTCTCAGATACTTTTTGGTTTGCAGAATTAACTGCCAGAAAGCATACACTAAAATAAATACTAAAAGGATTTCTTCAGCAGAGGGAAAGTGGCCCTGGACGGAAGTATGAAGTACAGTAAGGAATGAAGAACAATAAAAAGCCTGCATATCTGGGTAAATCTAAATGGACAATGACTGCATAGAACAACAATAATAATGTCTTCTGGAGTTCTAAATAGATGTGGAATTAGAAGAAGTGATAATGACAGCACGAGGCAGGAGGAATTAACGTGTTCTAGGGTTCTTGCAGTATCTAAAAAGTGGTAAAGGGGGGCCTAGCAGGTGAGGGATGTCTGAGCTGAAGCCTGAGGATAAAGAAGAGCCTGCCGCTCTCCCTCTCCCTCTCCCACTCCCCACGGTCTCCCTCTCCCCACGGTCTCCCTCTCCCTCTCTTTCCACAGTCTCCCTCTGATGCCAAGCCGAAGCTGGACTGTACTGCTGCCATCTCGGCTCACTGCAACCTCCCTGCCTGATTCTCCTGCCTCAGCCTGCCCAGTGCCTGCGATTGCAGGCCCGCGCCGCCACGCCTGACTGGTTTTCGTATTTTTTTGGTGGAGACGGGGTTTCGCTGTGTTGGCCGGGCTGGTCTCCAGCTCCTAACTGCAAGTGATCCGCCAGCCTTGGCCTCCGGAGGTGCCAGGATTGCAGACGGTGTCTGGTTCACTCAGTGCTCAATGGTGCCCAGGCTGGAGTGCAGTGGCGTGATCTCGGCTCGCTACAACCTCCACCTCCCAGCCGCCTGCCTTGGCCTCCCAAAGTGCCGAGAGTGCAGCCTCTGCCCGGCCGCCACCCCGTCTGGGAAGTAAGGAGCGTCTCTGCCTGGCCGCCTATCGTCTGGGACGTGAGGAGCCCCTCTGCCTGGCTGCCCAGTCTGGAAAGTGAGGAGCGTCTCTGCCCGGCCGCCATCCCATCTAGGAAGTGAGGAGCGCCTCTTCCCGGCTGCCATCCCATCTAGGAAGTGAGGAGCGTCTCTGCCCGGCCGCCCATCTTCTGAGATGTGGGGAGCGCCTTTGCCCCATCGCCCTGTCTGGGATGTGAGGAGCGCCTCTGCCCGGCCGTGACCCCATCTGGGAGGTGAGGAGCGTCTCTGCCCAGCCGCCCTGTCTGAGAAGTGAGGAGCCCCTCTGCCCGGCAGCCGCCCCGTCCAGGAGGGAGGTGAGGGTCAGCCCCCGCCAGGCCAGCCACCCCGTCCGGGATGTGAGGAGTGTCTCTGCCCGGCCGCCCCGTCTGAGAAGAGAGGAGACCCTCCGCCTGGCAACCGCCCCGTCTGAGAAGTGAGGAGCCCCTCCGCCCGGCAGCCGCCCCGTCTGAGAAGTGAGGAGCCCCTCTGCCCGGCAGCCACCCCATCTGGGAAGTGAGGAGCGTCTCCGCCAGGCAGCCACCCCATCCGGGAGGGAGGTGGGGGTCAGCCCCTGCCAGGCCAGCCGCCTCGTCGGGGAGGGAGGTGGGGGGGTCAGCCCCCCACCCGGCCGACCGCCCTGTCCGGGAGGTGAGGGGCGCCTCTGCCCAGCTGCCCCTACTGGGAAGTGAGGAGCCCCTCTACCTGGCCAGCCACCCCGTCCGGGAGGGAGGTGGGGGGGTCAGCCCCCCGCCCGGCCAGCCGCCCCGTCCGGGAGGTGAGGGGCGCCTCTGCCCAGCTGCCCCTACTGGGAAGTGAGGAGCCCCTCTACCTGGCCAGCCACCCCGTCCGGGAGGGAGGTGGGGGGGTCAGCCCCCCGCCCGGCCAGCCGCCCCGTCCGGGAGGGAGGTGGGGGGGTCAGCCCCCCGCCCGGCCAGCCGCCCCGTCCGGGAGGGAGGTGAGGGGGGTCAGCCCCCTGCCCGGCCAGCTGCCTCGTCCGGGAGGTGAGGGGCGCCTCTGCCCGGCCGCCCCTACTGGGAAGTGAGGAGCCCCTCTGCCCGGCCACCACCCCGTCTGGGAGGTGTACCCAACAGCTCATTGAGAACGGGCCATGATGACAATGGCGGTTTTGTGGAATAGAAAGGGGGGAAAGGTGGGGAAAAGATTGAGAAATCGGATGGTTGCCGTGTCTGTGTGGAAAGAAGTAGACATGGGAGACTTTTCATTTTGTTCTGTACTAAGAAAAATTCTTCTGCCTTGGGATCCTGTTGATCTGTGACCTTACCCCCAACCCTGTGCTCTCTGAAACATGTGCTGTGTCCACTCAGGGTTAAATGGATTAAGGGCGGTGCAAAATGTGCTTTGTTAAACAGATGCTTGAAGGCAGCATGCTCGTTAAGAGTCATCACCACTCCCTAATCTCAAGTACCCAGGGACACAAACACTGCGGAAGGCCACAGGGTCCTCTGCCTAGGAAAACCAGAGACCTTTGTTCACTTGTTTATCTGCTGACCTTCCCTCCACTATTGTCCTATGACCCTGCCAAATCCCCCTCTGTGAGAAACACCCAAGAATGATCAATAAAAACATAAATAAAAAAATAAATAATTAATTAATTAATTAAAAAAAAAGTGGTAAAGGGGAGGACAGACAAGTTTAAGATATTTTCAGAAATGCAAATATTCACTGGGTTTTCCATCCACGGATCCTCATTGAAAGAATCATCATGGATTCACTGCAGCAAAATGCAGATGGAACTCATGACAGGGACATTCAAGCAGGATCAGTGTGTGCTGTTGAGTGGACTGTGCATTGCACAACTCCAGGAACATTTGGAACCCAACTCCAGGAACATCTGGAACCCAACTCCAGGAACATCACTGGTTTTAAACTACAGTGTGATCGATGAGTTCTTTGAGAGTTCTGTATTGTTTCCTGGCTGGAAAAGAAAAGTGAGCAAAGAAACCAGCAAAAGTCATTTTTAATACTAAATACTTTGTGCTGCATACTGTAAAAAAAAAAAATACAGTATCTGGGATTAAAATCCCAGCAGATTGTAACACAGCAGATGTAAGGTATAGATGGAGGAGAAGGAGACAGGAAGAAGGGAAGTACAAGCATACTACAGTTCTTGTCTGGTTCAAGGTGAAAACATAGATAAAGATATTAATATTTGTTGATAGAATAATGGGAGTTTAAACACATATAAAAATGCTCAAGTTATGTATGCACTTTCCTGTATGTATGTTTCATTTCAATGAAAAAGTGGTTTATAAAGAAAAAAATGTACCCACCTGGCCAACATGGTAAAACCTTGTCTCTACTAAAAATACAAAAATTAGCCAGGCATGGTGGCAGGCATCTGTAATCCCAGCTACTCAGGAGGCTGAGGCAGGAGAATCTCTTGAACCCAGGAGGTGGAGGTTTCAGTGAGCCTAGATTGTGCTACTGCACTCCAGCCTGGGCAACAAGAGCAAGACTTTGTCTCAACGAAAAAAAAAAAAAAGAAAAAGAAATTAGGATAATCTGAAGGAAATTAGAAGTAGCTTTCAAACCACTGGGAGAAAAGCAATACAGCAAAAATCAACCAATGTAACAAATTCATTAAAAGAGATATAAACAATAAAAATAATAATGGAAGACAATGCGTAGCATTTATGTGAAATGCATTCCTCTATACCTTTATATGTATTAATGATAGGAGGTAGCTACTATTATCGTGCCATTTTACAGATGTGGGAGCTGAGGCAAAATCATACAAAGGTAAGGTTCCACCTAGAATGTAGAAATCTGGGAAGAGCATTGCCCCTAACCTAAAAACAGAAACGCCGAATGACCTACAAAATCATCACTGTTCTTAAATCTACCAGGGAGCTGAAATTGCAATGTAATCAACCTGAAATCCAAGGATAGACAGGGTAATTGGCTCACCCTTGACAAGGAACAGGAGGAAGATGGAGCTGCTGTAAAAGTGGACGAGAAGAATTCAGACAACCTTATTAGAAAATTGCTTAAGACCAAGCGTGGGCTTCTGTGTGAATACAGAACCCCAAGAACTGGAGACACAATGGAGGCTCACCCTGCTTATAGGCTCTTCCACACATCACACCCTGGGCACTCACAGGAAAGGCTGGAGCACGCGGGAGGCCAGAGGAAGCAATATGTGATGGCAGAGGCCCTGGGAGGGGAGGAGCCACCACTGTGGTGGGGGGTAGGGGAAAAACCCCACCAGACAGTTTTTCCCTGTGGAACAGATGCCTTAAGATGCCAGGGAGAGAGGAGCAGAAAATCCTGTCACCTAGGGACCTGTTGTGGCTGGGGAAAACAACAAGAAAATAATTCCACCTCTAAGGGAGGGGTTGAAACATATGTACACTCAGCCCTTCAGAGGTCTTCCATCTCCAGGGAAGGAACAGGATTACTGAAAAAAATTCCACTCCGACACTCAAGGATGTGAGTCCTGCCTGAGACTGAGCAGGACCAGGGCAGAGAGAAACAAGCAAGAGCAGCCCTCCTGAGTGAGGGGCACCAACAGGCCCTGTCTCAAGGGCAGACATGCAAAGAAGACCTAAGTTAAAGGTGCAGAGCAGGCTCATTGAGAAAAGTCCTGCAGCAAACCATCCTCAACCCTAAGTTCAAGGTCATGCTACCCTCAAGGTGACCACAGCAACAGCAAAACTCAAATCCAGCTCAACTCCTAGCTTGATTGACTCAAACCCCCATGATGGCAACCTAATGGGGAATGTCCATTTCCAGATAGAAATACTGTTGTCTCACATACAATGGCTGGCTTTCAGTAAATAATTATGAGGCACAAAAAAAAAAAAAAAAAGGGAAAAGAAAAATCACAACCAGGAGACAAAAATCAGTAGAACCAGATTCAGATATGACTCAGATGCAAGGATTGTCAGATAGGAATTTATCTTAAAGGGTCTAGTGGAAACAGTAAACAATATGAATGTAAAGGTGAGGAGCTTCAGCACAGAGATTGAAATGCTAAGAAAGAGTCCAATGAAAATGCTAGAGAGGAAGCCTACCTCCAACAGGCTCATGAATAGGCTCAACACAGCCAAGAAAAGAAGCAGTGAGCTTCCAGATAAGTCCACAGAAATTATCCAAGCTAAAAAACATGAGGAAAAAGTGGAAAACAAACAAATGAAAACATCAGACATAAAAGAGCAAGCAGAAGCCCTGGAGTAATCTCAAATGGTCTAACATATGTGTAACTGGAGTAACAGAAGAAGAAGAGAGAATGAGGGAGAATAAATATTTTTAAAATAATGGCAAATTTTTTTTCAGGAATAATGAAAGACACCACATCACACATCCAAGTTCAGAAAACCATAGCCAGGATTAAAAATCTTTTTTAGAAAGAAAACACCATATTCAGCTGCTCAAAACCAAAGATAAAGAAAACATCTTGAAGGCAAATAGAAAAAAAAAAAAAAAAAAAGGACACATTACACCCAGAGGAACAAGGATAAGAAGTACAACACACTTGTTAGTAGAAACTATGCAAGCCAGAAGACAATGAAGTGACATCTTTCAAGACTATGAACCCAGATTTCTATACCCAGCAAAACACCTTCAAAAATGAAGAAGAGACTTCCAATGCTGGACAATACGGAGCAAGCTCTTTCCAGCCTACATTCTTACTGAAGACAACAGAAAGCTCTGGATAACACATAAAAAAGTATCTGAGGACTCGGAAAAGTTAACAGTAGGAAGCAAATTAGGGAATGAGACTGAAACACAAAGAAAAAGCTGGTGAGTGATCCCAAGTATTTTTCATCTTTCATCACCCAGCTTAGACCGCAGGCTGACCCCCGTGTGGAACTGCACAACGTGTGTGGACAGAAAAAACTACAAAAGAAATTGTTTTTTTTCTGGCCAGAGGAAAAGAGACCCTGCAAGCCAAAGCATGTGGATTGAATTCAGATTTTTTGTTTGGTTTGGTTTTTCACTTTTTTAATCTTTCCCAGCCCTCTCCCAAGAGTGTCCCATCATAGCGCTGCACTAGGGTGGCAGAATGGACCCCAAACCTCAAGAGAAATACACATTTTCTGGCCACAGACCCTAGAAGAAAGGAGCCTTGTGATCCAAAGAGCATTAGGGAAGTTCCTGTTATTTTCCCCTCTCTTTTCTCTTGCTGCTTAGTCCATGGGCAATGTCTCTGAAACTGTGGTGGAGTATGCGTGGTTAAAGTTCCCAGAGAAATCCCTTCCTTGTAACCAGAGGACTGGTAAAGGGGGCTCTTGGGGGCTGGTGAATGTGGTAGAAATCTCAGCAAGGAGAGAATTGAAGACAGGGGTCCCCTGACTCTGTGAATGAATCAACCCTGAGCTGGGCATGGTGGGGCGATTCAAAGCAACATAGCAACAGCTTTGAGAAAGAACTGAGAGTGAAATCTTGGCCCCTGGGAGGTGGGACAGAGCTCGCATTCTGAAACTGACAGGACAGGGTGCTTGACAAAACAAAAAGAAAAAAAGAAAAAAAATCATCATCCTCCAAAGGATTTTAACAGGACCCAGAGTCTCACAGCATATCAAAGTGGCCAGTATAAGATTTAGTTACTTGGTATACAAAGAACAAGGAAAATGTGATTAATTCTCAAGGGAAATGACACCAACATATGTCAACCCAAAATGATGTGGGTGTTAAGATAACCAGACAAAAACTTTTGCTGGTTCCTTTTTGTTGCTGTTTAATTTTTTTAGAGATGGTGTTACCAGTGGAGGGTGTCCAGGTTCTTGGCGTTTTGAACAATGAATTGGATGAAGCACACAAAGCAAGGAAAGAATGGAGCGACAAAAGCAGAGATTTATTGCAAATGACAGTACACTCCACATGGTGGGAGCCGCCGGAGAATAACGGCTCAAGACCCCTTACAGAATTCTCAGGGGTTTTGATACCCTCTAGAGACTTCCCATTGGTTACTTGGTGTCCATCCTATGTAAATGAAGTAGTGGCCTGCAAACATTCTGATTGGTTGTGGAAAGCAACCAATCAGAGGCTGAAGTGAAGTTACAAAGATTACGCCCTATGCAAGTGTATGATTGGTTGTGGAAAGCAACCAGTCAGAGGCTAAAGTGAAATTACAAAGTTACGCTTCTATGCAAACAAAGACTTGGCCTGCAATCAGTCTGATTGGTTGCCAATCAGAGGCTGAAGTGAAGTTACAAAGTTACACTCCTATGCAAACGTCTGATTGGTTGCAGGAAGCAACCAGGCAGAGATACCTTCAATTTTCCATCTGCCACACAGAAAAGGGGTGGGGGTGGGGGTGGGGGTGGGGGTGGGGGTGGGGGTGGGGGTGGGGGTGGGGGGATTTGCAAAGGCAGCCTCCAGTTCTTTTGTTACTTAGGTGTGGAAAGTTGGGGTTTTCCTTCTGATTTAGTTCTAGGAAGTCAGCATGAATTGGCCTTAGGTTCCCTGCTTCCAGACCCTATTCTCCTGTCTCAACGGGGTCTTGCTCCGTGGCCCTGGCTGGAGTGCAGTGGCAAAATCATAGCTCGCTGCAGCCTCGAACTCCTGGGCTCAAAGCGATTCTCCCGCCTCAGGCTTCCAAGTCACTGGGACTACAGGCGTGTGCCACCACACCCAGCTCTGCTGATTGCTTATTTAAGTAAAAAAACTCTATTGAAATCATTAGAAAGACCAAGGTTCTCAGTAGAGAAGTAGAAAATATATTTTTTAAAGAAACTCAGAATTTAAAATAATAATATCAGGAACTTTTTAATTCCCTGACTGGCCTCAAAAGCAGAATGGAGTTGTCAGAGGAAAGATTCAGCGAACCTGAAGGGAAGTCAGTAGAAATGATCCAATGTGAAGAACAGAAAATATTAAAACTAAACTAAACTGAGCCCCAGACACCTGTGGGGGAAAAACAAAAGGTCTAATTTTCATGTCATTTTGGAGTCCCAGAAAGATTGGTAAAGAAAAACTGTTTGAAGAAATAAAGACTCAAAAATCACAAATTTGGTGAAAAGAGATAAATGTATAGATTCAAGAAGTTCAGCAAACCCCAAAGAAGATAAACTCAAAACCACAATCAGGAACGTGATAATCAAAGATAAAGAAAAAAGTCTTGCAGTCAGCCAGAGGAGAACAGTACCTCACCTTCAGGGGAAGCAGTTCAAGCCACTGCACACTCCTCATCAGAAACCGTGCAGGCCAGGAGGCAGAAATGACCTTGTGAAAGCGCCGAAGGCAATTGAGTTCAGAATTTAATATCTAGTGAAAATGCTCTTCAGGAAAGGCAGTGAAAAGACATTCTCAGATGAAAGAAAATAAAGAGAATTTATAGCCAGTAGGCTATGTTTTAAGAAATGATAAGGAAGTTCTTGAGGCAGAAGGGTATATGATAACCAGACAAGGAAGCGAAGAACCCCAGAATGGTTAAAATTAACTAAATATAGAAAACATTTGTTCCAGATTTTTAATCATCTGAAAGATAATTAACTGTTTAAAACAGGAACCAACAAACTTTTTCTGCAAAAGAACAGACAGTAAATATTTTATGCTTTCCTAGCCAAAGGCTGGGAGAGTCCTCAACTCTTTAAACAATTCTCATCACAGAAATGGCCCAGCACGGGGACTCACGCCTGCAACCCCAGCACTTTGGGAGGCCGAGATAGGAGGATCACTTGAGACCAGGAGTTCAAGACCAACCTGGGCAACATAGTGAGACCCCCATCTTTACAAAGAAATAATATTATTTTATTTTATTTTTTGAGATGGAGGATTGCTGTGTCGCCCAGGCTGGAGTGCAGTGGCGCAATCTCAGCTCGCTGTAACCTCTGCCTCCTGGGTTCAAGCAATCCTCCTGCCTCAGCCTCCTGAGTAGCTGGGACTACAGGTGTGCGGCACCATGCCTGGCTAATTTTTGTATTTTTAGTAGAGACGGGGTTTCACCATAGTGGCCAGGCTGGTCTTGAACTCCTGACATTGTGATCTGCCCGCCTCAGCCTCCCAAAGTGCTGGGATTACAGGCATAAGCCACCGTGCCCGGCCTAGAAATAATATAATTTTAAAAAAGAAAGGCAAAGTCCTGTGGGAGAAAGAATACCTAGGTGCCGAGGCAAGAGACTGAAGGCACAAACTGTTTCAGTATAATAAAGAAAATAGAATAAGAATAGTCATAATACAAATTAGATATAGAGATGATCATGGACAATTATCAATCATTATTATAAACAGTATTAATCATTAGCTTTTAACATTACTCTTTGTTACATTACTAATATAACCTAGAAATAACCGGCGGACATAGGGTCAGGTGCTGAAGGGACATTGTGAGAAGTGACCTAGAAGGCAAGAGGTGAGCCCTCTGTCACGCCTGCATAGGGGCCGCTTGAGGGCTCCTTGGTCAAGCGGTAACGCCAGTGCCTGGAAAGGCACCTGTTACTTAGCAGACCGCAAAAGGGAGTCTCCTTTCCTTGGAGGAGTCAGGGAACACTCTGCTCCACCAGCTTCCTGTGGGAGGCTGGATATTATCCAGGCCTGCCTGCAGTCACCGGAGGCCTAACCCCTCCCTGTGGTGCTTCAGTGGTCACGCTCCTTGTCCACTTTCATGCTCCTCCCGTACTCCTGGTTCCTCTTTGAATATAGCGGTAGAAAAAATAGTGAAAGTCTTAAAGTCTTTAATCTTTCTTGTAAATGCAGAGAAGAAAACGCTGACGTATGCTGCCTTCTGTCTCTGCTTTGGCTACCTAAGAGGGAAGGGCCCCCTGTCCTATGATCACGTGACTTGCTTCACCTTGTCAATCACTTAGAAGATTCACCCTCCTTACCCTGCCCCCTTGTCTTGTATGCGATAAATATCAGCACGCCCAGCGGCTCGGGGCCACTATCGGTCCCCGCGTCTTGGTGGTAGTGGTCCCCTGGGCCCAGCTGCTTTCTCTTTATCTCTGTCTTGTGTCTTTATTTATTACAATCTCTCATCTCGGCACATGGGGAGAACACCTGCTAAGCCCTGTAGGGCTGGACCCTACAGAGTCCTTTGGACTGTTTTTTTTGGGGGGGGCGGACGGAGGCTCTCTCTGTTACTCTGTCACCCAGGCTGGAGTGCAGTGGCGCGATCTCGGCTCACTGCAAGCTCCGCCTCCCGGGTTCACGCCATTCTCCTGCCTCAGCCTCCCGAGTAGCTGGGACTACAGGCGCCCGCCACCACGCCCGGCTAATTTTTTGTATTTTTAGTAGAGACAGGGTTTCACCGTGTTAGCCAGGATGGTCTCGATCTCCTGACCTCGTGATCCGCCCGCCTCGGCCTCCCAAAGTGCTGGGATTACAGGCGTGAGCCACCGTGCCCGGCCCCTTTTGACATTTTACATTTAAAATGTTTCAAATGTAAAAACCAAATAAATAAATAAATAAATAAAATAAAATAAAATGTAAAAACCATTCTTAGCTCGTAGGTAGACTGCACTTCATCCATGGGTCATCATTTGCCAACCCTTGGTCTAAAACAGACAGTTGCCATATAGTGGGTTTACAGCATTTGTAAACGTCAGTCATAACTCAGCATTGTTATGGTGATGACGTCGTCACTGGTTATGACATCATCTATAGATTCAACATAACCCCAACCAAAATCTCAGCAGGACTTTTTGTAGAAATCAACACTCTGATTCTAAAAGTTCTAGGGAAAGGCAAAGGAACTAGAAAAGTTCAGGGAAATTTAAGGAACTAGAATAGCCAAACAGTTTTGCAAAGAACAGAATCAGAGAACTCACCATACCTGACTTGAAGTCTTAATATAAAGTCACAGTCATCAAATGTGAAGTGACAGGCACACAGATCACTATCCCTGAACACACTGACAGATCAGAGGTGGACACACACACAAATGGCCCGCTGATTTTTCACACAGGTGCAGCGACAATGCACTGGACAGAAGACATCTTTCTGTGCACGGAGAGACCTCCACGCCAACAATGGTGAAGGAAAGATGCCTTTCCATGCACGGAGAGACCTCCACACTGACATTGGTGGAGAGAAGACGCCTTTCTGTACATAGACAGACCTCCACACTGACATCAGGCCCGGTCCCTGATGACGAAAGGCCCATTTTCCTCACGATGCGCCCGCCACCTCCCACTGCTTCCTGACCCCAAACAAGGTCACACCCCAACACGGAATGCTGCAGGGTTGCAAGCCCTCACCAACGTGTTCAGGCCAGGGTTGGAGAAATCTATAGCGTACCAAGCCTGGCAGGTGAAATAAGGCTGGATTGGGCCGGGGGCACTGACCTAGGACATAGGGATTACTGTGTTGCATGAGGTACTTGGAAATGAGTTCCTCATCTGGCTGATAGACTCTCGGGCTGCACTGTGGCCAATTAGCTTGACACGATGGCCTTCCTGGCGTCCTCCGTGTGTGGCCCCTGCACCAGCGGCATCTACGTCACTCAGGGACTGGTTCCAAAGGTGGATTCTTGGGCCCCTTCCCAGGCTTGCCAAATCAGAGCCTCGGGGACCTGTGTCCTGGCGAGCCCTCCAGAGGCTTCCCATGCTGTGAGTGTGAGATGCGAGTTATGTGTGAATTCTTTAGGAATCCTGCTGACACGCAGCCTCTGACCCAGCAGGTCCTGGGTGGGGATGGACACTAGGTACTCCAGGTGCTCCAGGTGCTGCCAGTGCTGCTGCTGGAGGGGGTGCCTGCGAGGAGCCTCTGGAGCAGGGTTCTCAGCTTTGGCTAGACATTGGATTCACCTGGAGAGTAAAAAGAAACACTCGTGCCAGGCCCGCGAGGTCCATGCGTTGGTGCAGGGTCTGGCAGTGCAGGTATAAACACTCCTCGGCGATTCCATCACATAGCCAAGGCGGAGTCGCTGCCACAGAGGGTGAAGCGGAAGGCTCACGGAGATAGGCGCTGGGCGGTTTGTGTGCAGCCTGCCTGCTCTCTCCCGGCCACATCCAGACACTCCCTGCACCAGGTCATTAAGGCGTGGGAAGGCACACAGTTCCCTGGTGAGACTTCTGAGGCCCAAGACGTTGCAAGGGAGACGGGCTCCCAGATCTCAGGGGCGACGACAAGAACCCGGCGTGCTGGATGCCAGGTGTCAGCACTGAACGTGAGAGACAGTGGGAGTGGGCATCGCTGTAAGCCACAGAGGGAGAGGAACTCAGAGCTGCGTGAGCCGCAGCGATGGTGGTGGTGGCGAATCCATCACAAGGAGACAGAGGCAAAGCTACCAAGCTATTGCCTGACATCTACAGGCAGGAAAACTCTAGGTCTGTTGGTCAAAACCCAGCTGGAATCACCACAGTGGGGCCTCCTGAGCATCTTCCCGAGGTGCCTGGGACTTTGAGGGGGGAGCCTCCCATGGGTGTGGGCCACAGATCAGCCCCTGCTCCTTCCAAGGCCCACTGGCCATTTTCAAGGGTCACGGAGTTCCAGGGAAGGACAGCACCCTCCAGGGTTATTAGGTGCTGGTTCTGCAGGGCCTGGCCAGCCAGCAAGGTCCCTGGCTGGAGTAGGGTCTCCCCACAGTCGACCATACAGTGGGCCCAGCAGGAACACACACATTTAGCAACTGGCGGAGTCTCCTCTCTTCACTGTCGTTGCAGAAAGGGCCGAGTGAGACCACGTGCACCTGCAGCCCCCACCCCTCCCCAACCCTACCCCACCCCTGCAGCCCCCACCCCACCCCACCCCTGCAGCCCCCACCCCACCCCATCCCCACCCCACCCCTGCAGCCCCCACCCCACCCCTGACCCCACCCCACCCCTGCAGCCCCCACCCCACCCCACCTCTGCAGCCCCCACCCCACCCCACCCCTGCAGCCCCCACCCCACCCCTGTCCCCACCCCACCCCTGCAGCCCCCACCCCACCCCTGTCCCCACCCCACCCCTGCAGCCCCCACCCCACCCCTGTCCCCACCCCTGTCCCAGAGAGAGGGAATTAGAGACACTACCACAGCCCGGGAGCTGTGGAGGTCAAGGTGCCAGTCAAGGCTTGCATGACACGCAGTGCCCGTGTTGTGAACAGAATCGTGTCTCCCTAAATTCCAGTGTTGAGATCCAAACCCCCGGGACCTCAGTGGGACTGTGTTTGGAGACAGGCTCCCTACAGAGGTGATTATGTTAAAGTAGGTCACTAGGCTGGTCCCTGACCCCATCTGACTGAAGTCCTTGTAAGAGCAGATGAGGACACAGACCACGTGAGGACCGGGGGAGGAGACGCCGTCTGCACGCCCAGGAGAGAGGCCTCAGGAGGAACCGGCCCTGCCGCTCCAGGACCTCAGACATGCAGTTTTCAGGGCTGAGAGGGAGCCAGTGTCTGTGTGAGCCACCTGGCTGTGGCGTCTGTCGTGGCAGCTGCAGCACACACACCCCACGGTCCACGAACCCCCTTCACAGCTGTCGCCAGAGGCACGTGGGGCTTGGAGAAGAACTGGATTGTCACGCGCTCAGTCAGGTGGTGATGCCAGTCACGCGAGGCTCCGAGGCAGCAGGTTTCGGGGCACCTCTGTGCAGTCCCTGGCACCCAGGGTGCAGCCCCTGGCACCTCCATGTAGCCCCCGGCACCCAGGCAGCCCCCGGCACCTCCGTGTAGCTCCCGGCACCCAGGGTGCAGCTCCTGGCCCGGCCTCTGCTTTGCCGGTTGCTTCCAGTCCTAGCAGCAAAGATCGCAGAGCCTCTGTCCTCTCGGGGTGTGGGGCAGAGCACGGGCACCATCTCCTCAGGGCTGGGCCCCCGTTCTTGCCCTACAACTCTGCAGAGACAATCGTGTGACTCGCAGCTCATGAATTAGCCTGGTAGACAGGAGGCCGGAGAAGCCCGGATGCCTGGCCTGGGTGCCCGTGTGTCCCGGGGGACAGACCCTGCCCAGCCCAGGGGCCTGCCATGCTCTCTGGACGTGTTGGGATGTCTGAGGGTGGGGCAAGAGAGAGAGAAGGAGAGGGAGAAAGGGAGAGAGGAGCGGAGAAGGAAAGAAAGAAAGGTAGAGAAGGAGAGGGTGGGGTGGAGAGAGAGAGTGGGGACAGGGCTGCTGTAGGTCCCTGTGGCCACCGCACAGCGTGGCTGTGGGCTGAGGGGCCTCTCTAAGGTTGGGGCCGGCCTATTCCTCATGTGGGTGTGTGGCTCTGACCCAGCGGCAGGGCCATGCCTTTGCCCGTTGGAGCCTGGCTTGGAGCAGGAGCAGGTGGGGTGTAGGGCCAGGCCTTGGGGCCTGGGAACCTGCCTGTGGTGCAGGCGTCTGCCCTTCCTAGAGGAGGTGCTGGGTGAGACCCTCCAGGGTGTTTGGGGCCAAGCTGTGCGCACCTTTGATGCCAGCTGTTCTCGGTTTGGAAAGCGCTCACTGTGCATGTGGCGCTGGGGGCTGAGCTGCAGGTTCCAGGCCCCCCCCAGCCCCCCCGCACACATCGTGGCCCACAGCCATGAGCCTCACAGCGCCACCATAAAGGGGAATCAATCCCTATTTATAGGGACCAGGTCCCAGAAGGTGCACACAGCGCGCAGGGCACCAGCGCCAGGGTACGCCCCGCCCACCGCTCCCAGGCTCAGCCCTCCCAGACTCACCCCTCCTAGGCTCAACCCTGGGGCTGCTGGTCCCGCCGAGCTGGGCAGCTGCTGCCTCAAAGCCTGGCCAGGCAGTCGGAGCGGGCAGGGGATCCCCGGAGCAGAACTTCAGGTTGAACATGGGCTTCCACCTCACGTGGAAGGAAGACAGCTGAGGCGTGGGTCTGAACAGGCTCTTGGGCAGTGGCTGTCAGGAGCCCAAGGCCAGGGGCATGCACAGAGCAGGGCTGGAGGGTCGCTGAGCAGGGGCCTGGGGAGGCTGTGTGGCTGGGCCTCTCAGAGCCATCAGAGTGTGACAAACTTCCAGCCCCACCAAAGGCCACCAGGGGCACCCACTGCAGAGGAGGCCCCTGCTCAAGTGGAAGGTGGCCTGTCCCCCAGGCCTGTCCCCAGGCCCCCCATCCGCCCTTGTCAATGGGTCCATGTACAAGGTGGGCACGGTGACTCGCGGGGGCTCTGCACCTTCACCCCCTTCCCAAGCCTGCTCCGTCTGCTCTCCCAAGGCCTGGCACGGCACTGTCGTCGGCCCTCCTGCCCGGTCACTGTGAGCTGGCCACTCCTCTCGACTGGTGGGGTAGTGGCGGCTGCCAGCGACCACCCCCTCCCCGTGCCCCTTCAGGCCCAGCAGTGGCGAAGGCTCCCACTGTGCCATCAGGGGCTGCCATCCGTCATGCTCAACCCCGCCCACACCTCTGTAAGGAACTCCGTGATTAGATTTGCCTGTGCTTTTCGTGGTCAACAGTTTCGCTGGACTGAGCCAGGCGGTTCCTTTGCTGGCTTTGCCTGGGCTCACTGACATGGCCGTGGTCAGCTGCTGGCCCAATGAGAGCTGGACAGTCCGAGATGACCTCGGCCACATGTCTGGTGTGTGGTGCTGGCTGCGGCTGGGCTCCCATCTCCAGCAGGAGAGCCTGGGCTTCTCCACCCAGCAGCATTCCCAGAGGGGAGAGGAGAGACACAAGGCCTCTTGGAGCCCAGGAAAGTCCCTTCCATCACATTCTGTGTGAGCCACACACAGCCAGCCAACCAGCGTGGGAGGGGACCAAGAGACGAGATTCCCTGACGGCCATCACGCAGCCACGGACCACAGTAATAACATAGAGAAAAGAGACTCCGTCAGTAGATCTCACTCTGCTCCTATGAAAAGTGAATAAAATGGAAAAGTTCATAAGTCTGAAAAAGAAAGAATGGAAAAAGCAGTAGGAACTTTAAACGGTGAGGCTGGGTGCAGTGGGGTCACTACACCTGGAATCCCAGTGAGGCAGGAGGATCACCTGAGCCCAGGAGTTCAAGACCAGCCTGGGCAACAGAGTGAGGCCCTATCTCTACAAAAAAATTAACCAGGAGTGGTGGTGCGCACCTGTAGACCCTGCTACTCAGGAGGCTGAAGCAGGAGGATTGCTTGAGCCTGGGAGTTCAAGACCACAGTGAGCTACCATCATGCCACTGCACTCAGCCTGGGTGATAGAGTAAGACCCTGCCTCTGAAAAAAAAAAAAGGATGTTGGCCAGGCGCGGTGGCTCACACCTGTAATCCCAGCACTTTGGGAGGCCAAGGCAGGCGGATCACGAAGTCAGGAGTTCGAGACCATCGTGGCTAACATGGTGAAACCCTGTCTCTACTAAAAACATAAAACAATTAGCCGGGTGTGGTGGCGGGCTCCTGTAGTCCCAGCTACTCGGGAGGCTGAGGCAGGAGAATGGCGTGAACCCAGGAGGCGGAGCTTGTAGTGAGTCGAGATTGCGCCACTGCACTCCAGCCTGGGCGACAGAGCGAGACTCGTCTCAAAAAAAAAAAAAAAAAAAATACTTAGACAACCTGAATACACCAATAACCATGGAAGAAACTGAGGCAGTATTAAAATACTCAACTCCCCTAAAAAAGACAGTGCCTCCAGATTATGTAAAGATCTTCCACAACATAGAAAACCATGGAAACTTCCCACCACAACTCTAGCATGACGCTGATGTCCAAACCTACAAGGACAGCACAAAAAACAGAAACACACGCCAGCCTCATGACTACAGGGCGCAAAACCCTTAAATAAAATGTGCAAATCAAATTCACTGATGTGCACCTGTGGTCTCAGCTACTCGCAAGGCAGAGGCGGGAGGATCACTTGAGGCCAGAAGCTCAAGACCCACCTGATGAACCCATAGCAAAACCCACCTCTACAAATTTTAAAAGAAAAATTACCCGTGTATTAAAATAGTTGTTCATTCTGGCGCTTTCACTGCCCCAGCTCAGCAGACTGGCCGAGGGAAGGCCGACCACCCCCTCCACCTATCGGCTCTGTCTGGGCCCTCAGTAGGTTGGATGATCCCACCTGTGCTGGGGAGAGGGTTGGCTTTCCTGGGTCCACCAAATCCAATGCTGACCTGTCAGCACCCTCACAGACACACCCAGAAACACATGTAACCAGCTATCAGGCATCCTGCGGCCCAGTCAATTGACACATAAAATTAAGCATCACTGGGGGCTCTGCTGCACACGCCTCACGTGGTGACTTCCGGGGGTCTCCAGAAAGCAGAGCCTGGGACAAGGCCTTGGAAGTAGTTTCTTTGGGGGGTGGTCTATTGAGGTAGGAGTGTGGGGGTGGGGAGTATGAGTCGGGCCGGGAGGAAGCATCAGGAAGCGTGAGCACAGAGCTGTGGGCTGCAGGGGGGGCCGGGGCTCATTGCCGCTGGGACCCTCGAGGAACCAGGCCCAGAGGCTGGGGCAGCCCCTCCTGTGAGGACTGAGCCCCAAGGCACACAGCCCTGGATGGTCAGGCCCGGCTGTGGGGCCCTGCCCTGGGCACAGCCATGGCCACCTCTGCTGCTGATCCAGCCACAGTTAACGAGATTCTCTTCTCCCAGGTGGATGCCTCCCTGAATCCGGTTACCTATAGAGAAACCGGAAGCGGCAGCTCACAGCATCTCCCCAGCTGGCCACGTGCAGGGCTTCTGAGAGCTGCATGGTTCTGTGGGGTGGCTCAGGTGTCTCTGGGACAGTGTCCCCTTGCTGATAATGTCCCCACTCGTTCCCAGCATTGAGATTATGGAGCAAGAGACAATGGCAGGGAGAAAGCATCCCGGGGAGCAGACCTGGGTCCACGTCTTGAGCCTCCAGCCTCCGCCTGGCGACCCTCACAAGGGCGGCGTCAGCAGCGTCAGTGATGTTCTTGTTCTTGGTGCTGTCGCCTGAATTGGCCAAGCTCCGATTCCACGTGTGTAATGGTGGTGGCATTCCTCCCGTACTGCTGGTCTGCAGGAGCACCTGGGGATTAAACAAGGTTGCGAGTGAGGCCCCGACATCAGCAGGCGGGCAGTGAGGGATTGCTGCCACTTCAGTTGTGCGTGGTGTTCCATCCTTAAAAGTAAAGGGCTGGGGTGAGGGGCAAGAGGGGAGACTGTGGAATCTCCACCAAATTTTCTCCTATTCTCAGATTGAACGTTTAGTTTGTAGAGGCTGTACATCATCAAACACAGCCACGAGTTGCTTAGGCACAGGGATTGAGGAGTGCGGCGTTGGGTGGTTTGGTCCCTGTGCACACATCACGGAGTGCACGCACACACACCTAGGTGGGAAAGACTGTCTGCTTAGGGTGCCTGATGGAGGGGATCACTCTGGGCCGCAAACTTTACAGCATGTTACTGTGTGGGAACTGCAGGCAACTGGAACGCAGTGGCCAGAATTTATGTATCCGGACACAGAGAAGGTACCGTAAACCTACAGAATTGGAACCTTATGGAACCACCGTTGTGCATGCGGTCAGTCCACCAAAATCTTATGTGGTGTGTGACTGTTTACCTTTCTGGATCATTACAGACTATTTTCTGATTCATTTTTCCACGTGATTAAAGCCCAAATTGAGGATTTCAGTGGGATTTAACGTGCTTTCCAGATCCCTTGGGAAACACAGAACATTTACCACCCGCGGCTTCCCAGGGTGCAGTACAGCTCCGTCTCCCCCGCACATCACGTGCAACAGACCCCAGACCTGGTTTCCTGTGTGACTAAACTTGCCCAGCCCAGCAACAGCCCCTCACCCCCGTCACGCCTTCGGTGAATTGCCAACATCGATTCCCAGAGCAACCTGCAGGCGCCGGTGTCACGGACACAGGTGGCCTGAGAAATGTGGGTGCCTTTTCCCCTCCTGAGGCTCTCCTTTAGGGTTAGGGCCCACCAGATGCTTTTTTTTTTTTTTTTGGAGAAATGGGCTCTCACTATGTTGCCCAGGCTGGTCTTGAACTCCTGGGTTCAAGTGATCCTCCCACCTTGGCCTCCCAAGGCACTAGGATTACAGGCAGGAACCGTTGTGCCAGCCTGTCTTGAAAGGCAAACACTTTACTATCTCCATACAAACCCAGAACGGGGCTGGGCAGGCAGGGCCCCACCTGCTCCTACGTTTCGGCTCTCCTTGCCCTCCATGGGCAATTTGTACCCGTGAAGGGGCTTTGCTCTTGGGGTCTGCTCTGGGGTTTCCCGGACATTTTATTGATGGCTTCATCCTAGGGCACGCGCCCTGGAAGCAGGCATGGTCCTGGGAACATCCCATAGGTCAGCGGGCTCTCCATCATCAATCTGAACAGGTCCCTTCCCAATTCCCAATGAGGGAGTGAAGGAAAGACAGGAGCCCTCACCTCCCAGATGGAGACCAGCCCCCACAGAGACCCACTAGCCTTGTGGGGGGACCCCTCGCCACGGAGGGCCCAGCTTGGCAAGCAGTCGGCTTCAGCACTGCAGCCTGGAGGATGGCGTCTGGAAGTCGGCTCCATGTTCTCAGCCTTTGGATTTGGGACAGGTGCCACACAAGCCTTGCACAAGGGGTACAGAAGTGTTTGAGTCCCCAGATTCTCACTCTAGGGCTTTTTAAACTCTAATAACGCCCTAATTTGGTGTTTCCTGACAGCGAGTTATGTCTGCCTGGCTCCCCGAGCCCGTTTCTGTGTCTTCTGCCCTGCAAGTGGCCGTTTTCCTCAGCTCCGTGGCTGTGGCCCTGGGTAGCCACCTCCAGGGCGAGCCTGGGCTCCCTGGAGCTTTCTGGACCTGGCAGTGAGCTCAGGGTTGCAAGGCCCTCAGGCAGCCAAGATCTGCACCTGGGCGGCTGTGAGGCCGACACACGTCACCACCTTCAAGCCTCTGCCTCATCCCAAGCCTCTCTGCAATTATTTACTGCATAGTTTTTCTTTGAATGATGTCGGGTTTTTTTAAAGTAGAAAACGTTACTGCTTTAAATAACATTAATAGAGTGTGCTATGGACTAAACTGTGTCCCCCCCAAAACCCACAGGTTGAAGCCCCAACCCCCCAAGTGACTTAGCTGGAGATGGGGCCTTGCCGAGGGGACTGTGTCCTCAGGAGAAGAAAGAGTGAGGCTGTCTCTCTGTCTCTCTCTCCATCTCTAACTGTGTCCTCGGGAGAAGAAAGAATGAGGCTTTCTCTCTCACCTGTGTTCTCAGGAGAAGAAAGAGTGAGTCTCTCTCTCTGTCTCTCTCTCCATCTCTGTGTCCTCAGGAGAAGAGTGAGGCTTGCCTGCTCGCTTGGTCTCTCTCTTTTTCTCTCTCTCTCCCCATCACCCTCCGAAAGTGCACCCCTGGGCACACAGTGAGAAGGGCTGCAAGCCAGGGACAGAACTTCCAGAACCCTGAGCTTGGCTTCCAGCCTCCTGGGCAGCTAGAATTCAGTGTCTGTGGCTGAAGCGCCCCAGCCTGGGGTATTTTGCTAAAGCAGGCCCAGCTGATAAGACAAGGAAAACCCTTGGCCGGGCATGGTGGCTCACGCCTGTAATCCCAGCACTTTGGGAGGCCGAGGCGGGCGGATCATGAGGTCAGGAGATCAAGACCATCCTGGCTAACACGATGAAACCCTGTCTCTACTAAAAAAAAATACAACAAAATTAGCCAGGCGTGGTGGCGGGCGCCTGTAGTCCCAGCTACTCGGGAGGCTGAGGCAGGAGAATGGCGTGAACCCGGGAGGTGGAGCTTGCAGTGAGCCGAGATCGTGCCACTGCACCCCAGCCTGGGGGACAGAGCGAGACTCCGTCTCAAAAAAAAAAGGAAAAACAAGGAAAAAAGGAAAACCCCTCACCACCCACAGGACACAGGCGGCCTCCCACCACCGCCACCGAATCAGGCCCAGAGTCTGACCTAGGACCCCCTCCCCTGCAGCCCCTGACCTCCTCTCCGCTTCCCATTCCTCCTCGGCCGAAATCTCAGCCCCTGAACCAAGCCCCGCCTGACTCCTGCCTGGGTCAAACCCTACTCCGGCCTGGACTCCAAACGCCGGGAGTCCGTCTGAGCGCTTCCCGTCTGGAAACATCAGCAGGGTCACACTCATTCCTGGGGCAGGGGACGTGCAGCCCCCGACTCTGGGCGGCTCAGGTCTCGGTGCCCACCCCATGCCCAGCCTGATACACAGCGGTTTCTCCTTTGCAGATTTGTTACAGGACCCTAACACTTACCCAGAGGCAGCCGTCAGGTCAGGGTTTCCGCACTAGAGTCCCTTCTGTGGTCGCTAGAAATATGTTACAGGAATGAGGTTTGGCTCCAGACCCCAAGGGAGGGCTCCTGGATCTCGCGCAAGAAAGAATTCAGGGCAAGTCCACAGTGCAAAGCAATAGCAAGTTTATTGCAAAAGTAAAGTGGTCAAAGAATAGCTCCTCCGTAGACAGAGCAGGGCGTTCCCGGAAGTAAGAGGGGGAACGCGCGCACCGTAGGTGCGGTGCTGGTGTATACGGGGAGGCGTGCTTGGATGCAAGGGTTTGTGATAAAGGATTAATTTGCTTTTTTTTTTTTTTTTGAGACAGAGTCTCACTCTGTTGCCCAGGCTGGAATGCAGTGGCGTGATCTCAGCTCACTGCAACCTCTCCGCCTCCCCGGTTCAAGCGCTTCTCGTGTCTCAGCCTCCCGAGTAGCTGGGAATACAGGTGCAAGCCACCACGCCCGGCTGATTTTTGTATTTTTAGTAGAGACAGGGTTTCGCCATGTTGGCCAGGCTGGTCTCGAACTCTTGACCTCAGGTGATCCACCCACCTCGGCCTCTCAAAGCGCTGGGATTACAGACGTGAGCCACTGCACCCAGCCTATTTTCTGAATTACTATATTTTGCCAGGATCGATATTATCTTTAAAGCAAAATTAGGAATGCCTTTGTTCTCCAGATATGGGCTATCTGGACACTCCCAAGTCTGAGTCTGTGTAGTAAACATTACTAATCTGTTCCCTCAACCGTAAACATCCAGAGGCCAGGAATGCCAGACTTTCGGAGAATGCAGCCCACCAAGTCCCAGACCCTACTCAAGATGGAGTCACTCTGGTTCGAACGCTTCTGACAGATGTGTCCAATGCATGGATGAAATTCTGCCAAGATGTTTTGCATCTTGTGCAACCCCTCCAACCCCTTTCCTCCCGAGTGTGCATTTCATCCCCATTCTGTCTGGCTTCTGTGGACGCAGGAGGGCTGTTCCCACCTGCTCAGGAGGGAGGCTGGGAGGAGTGGACGGGGGAGAGGGGCCCCCCACGCCTCGCTGGGCTCAGGGTCCCATCTGGTCCTCACAGGGCTGGGGCTTCCCCTCTGAGGTCCCCGGCAGTGCATCCAACAAGCCAAAGTGGAAACAACCGCCAGGCGCCACCCAGGCCCTGGGTGAGGGCGGGACCACGGACCCCAAGACTCCTCCCCGCAGAGACTCCGCAGGGTCCTCCTGCTCTTTCCACACCCAGCACCCGCAAACGGAGCGGGGGCGGGGCCGGGCTTCCAAAAGTCCCTGTGGCCAGGAAGGAAGGGCGTGTCCTGGGCCGGAGCGCCGGGGCTGGGCCCCTGGGATTCTCTGCGTCCAGCAGCACAGCAGGGTCCTCCACAGCCGTGCCCCGTGCTGTGGCCCTGGCAGCCTGGAGGCGGCGGCGGCGATCACCGGTCTGTTCTGGAGAGAGGGCGGCTACTCCATGGCGCCCTCTTGGAGAAAATTCCATGAACCAGACGCCTCCGGCCAGGCCAGCCCGCCCTTCTTCATGCAGGTCCCTGCAGCCTCATCAGCAAAGCCCACTCTCAGAAAAATTCTTTTCATTGTTTACTAAGTGCCACTACATGGAAGCTGAGAGAAATAGGATTTGTGGAAGAGAGTACTGCAGAATACTGCTATTGGCTGTATTTTACGATTCTCTCTAGTTAGAAATTGTTTCTTGGTATTCAAGGTTTAAAAGAACAAAAATTCTGCAGCCTGATGGTGGGTTAAGTAACATTCTGTAGCTTTGGAGAGTGGAAAACCATCAGACCAAGTAAGCACTGGCTGAGCTGGCAGCTCTGACGTTCCTCTGTGACACGGGCTTTTATTCTGCGCACGTGTCGGGATCTGCCTGTACTGAGAGGTTCCGCTGCGGCTTCGTTAAAACGGCTTTGAGGAGGAAGTGGAGATCCTGTTAGACAGGAGTCATCTCCATGCACAGACGGCCCCAGAGGTGCCCCCACCCGCGTGGGAAGCGACTGCCTAGGTCCCAGGGGGTGACCAGCTCTTGTCAGTGGAATGAGTTGAGGGGAGAGTCACTTCCAACTGGGGGCTTCTCCCCATCTGCTGGAGGGATGGGCTCCAAGAGCCCTGGGGAGGCAGAGCCACAGATGAGGGCTTGGAGTCTGGCTCTGGGGTGTGAGCCACTGTGCATGTGGGAGTCCATCCACATGAGGACCTGAGGGTGACAGACGTGCTGCCAAAGTCCATGTGGCTCACGGGCTGCTTCCATCCTTCCGGACGTGGCTGGCTCTGATTCACAGGCTGTTTTGTGGGGCCTGTTCCCCAGCGAATGCATGGGACCACAGACCAAGGGGGGCAGCAGGCAGTCCACTCGGGGACCTGGGCCACCCGTCAGGCTCAAGCAGACACCTTTGTGTCACAATGACCTGACCACCCCCGTCAGGCTCAAGCAGACACCTTTGTATCACAATGAGGGCTCCCCCTGAAGAGGTGGCTGCCCCAAGTCACTCTGGGCTCACGGTGGATGCACGGTGGACAGCGGCCACACGGTGGCCTTTGTGATGGACTCTGGGGCAGACAGGCTTCTCTGTAACATGGGCCTTGCAGAGCTAGTCCAGAATGCTGGCAGTGCACCGGGTACCTGCTGGGACCGCCCGTCAAGTGAGCACCGAGAACTGAACTGCCACGGCCACTGCCTGACTGCGGCCTGCACCTAGCACCATTCGGCAGAGGGGGGACTGCAGGCGTGCTGCCAGGCTGGGGGTCAGGGGAGCCCCAGGACCACCTGCAGCAGGACAAGAGCGTGTCTCACCACCCTCCTGCTGCCTTCTCAGAAGCTGTGTCTGCCCCCGGCCCGAAGCCAGTGACAGGATGGAGTCAACATCCTGCCCACTCTTCTGGCCTCGCCGCTTCACACCCAGGCCCAGTCCTTGCCTTCAGCCGCTGTGGTCCCCATGTTCTCGCCTCTGCCCAGGCCAGCCCCAGTCTGTTTGTCCTCGAGTGTGCTGAACACACTGGACACCCCACTCCCCTCCATCTGTCCTGCCAGGGATCAGATCCCCACAGTCAGGCATCTTCTTTGGAGGGAAATTTGGCAGATTCTAGTCAACGTTTCAAGTACACATCACACACCCTTTGATCCAGAATTCTACTTCTAGAAGCTGACTTCACAGCTGAGTCAAATGCCACACCGAGGCAGCACGAACTGGACTGCAGGTGGAAGCTATGCCTCCCAAAGCAGACGGGTGGGACCGGGTGAGGACCCTGACGGTCCTGAGAAGCCCTGCACCTGGTGCCCCACGGAGGCCGAAGGACAGACTGGCTTTGGAAGGCACACAAGACCAGCTAACAGGGACGCTGGCCTGGGCACCCACAGTGACTGCATTTTTATTTTTTGAGACAGAGTCTCGCTCTGTTGCCCAGGCTGGAGTGCAATGGCGTGGTCTCAGCTCACTGCAACCTCCACCTCCTGGGTTCAAGCAGTTCACCAGCCTCAGCCTCCCGAGTAGCTGGGATTACAGGCACGCACCACCACACTCGGCTAATTTTTTTATTTTTAGCAGAAACGAGGTTTCACCATGTTGGCCAGGCTGGTCTCGAACTCCTGACCTCAGGTGATCCGCCCGCCTCGGCCTCCCAAAGTGCTGGAATTACAGGTGTGAGGCACCACGCCCGGCCAGTGACTGTATTTTTAACCTGCACAGTATTTTTTTTTTGAAGAGCAGACATCAGAGAGGAAGTATTTTACTCACCAACCATTCCTTTTAAAGCAGAAGTCTCAGTGTAATCAGAAAACTTCCAACTTTATTATTATTTTTTTTTGAGACAGTGTTTTTGCTCTTGTCGCCCAGGCTGGAGTGCAATGGCATGGTCTCAGCTCACTGCAACCTCCACCTCCTGGGTTCAAGTGATTCTACTGCCTCAGCCTCCCGAGTAGCTGGGATTACAGGCGCCTGCCACCACGCCTGGCTAATTTTTTTTATTTTTAGTAGAGACAGGGTTTCACCATGTTGGTCAGGCTGGTCTTGAACTCCTGACCTCAGTGATCCACAAGCCTTGGCCTCCCAAAGTGCTGGGATTACAGGCGTGAGCACTGTGCCCGGCCAGAAAATTTGCAACTTCTTAAACGATTCTAAGCCTAATGTTTCTGACAAGGATGAGCCTCTCAAACGAGATACTGGGCACTAAGACCACACCATAGCAGTGCGTCTGGGGGCAGCACCATGGCAGTGTGTCTGGGGGCAGGAGTCGCGACCTCACGTCTCCCTATTCCAGATGCAAGTCTGCAGTTGCCACACATTCCTGAATGAGCCAGAAGCGGGTCGAGCACAGGGGGTTTCCGCTGCAGACGGGCTGGTGCTCGCAGCCACAAACGCTGGGCCCTGCTGGGCAGGTCCACGGGACAGACAGACGTACCAATACTCTGCTGCTCGGACTAAACCCTGTGTCCCAGGGGACTAAAGTGGCAGGAGCAACACAGAAGGGGGCCGGGGTGGGGGGGCACTCCCTAAAAACCTGGCACGTAAGACACCCAGGGAAGGACGCGAGGGGAGCAGGGAGCGCGGGAGCCTCATGCAGGTGTGCGTTTCACACGGGGGCCAAGGTCGCCCTTCCCGAGGCAGCCCTGCTTTCTCCCCGGGCCCTCGGCACCCAGTGCGAGTGGAGGGCATGCGGTGGGCAGGGCAGCTGTGGAGGGCAGAGACAGCCAAGACCTCCCCTGCGAGGCAGGCCCGTGGGCACAGTTTTAGGACACAGCCTGTCCGTTCTGACAGCCACAGGCATTTAGTCTGGAGACTGCCCAGGCATCCCACGATGGGTCAGAGGCCCACTTTACCCAAAAAAGCCTACCTGCCTCCCAGCATTCCAAGCAGTCATGTCGACACCACTGAGATGGAACACAGAACACGCAGCATACTAAACAAATGCAGGCAGTAAACCGTTTTATTGGAAACTGGTTAAAAATTAAGGCACTCCAAGCTTTATGGTTTCCTTGAGGTTACAGTTTTGTGGCTGCTCTTAGTGTATTTCAGAAAAAAGCAGATGGACGAAGACCGACCTTACAGACGTGGGTTTCTACACTGAGCACAAGGGCTGACTACGCTGTATTTCACAACCGAGCCCTAGCGCCAGCTCAGCACCCTACGCTCAGGAAGCGGATTCTGCACGCACACTACTGCATTCATACAGAGTTCACTGAAGTCTATTACCAAGTGTCTTTTATGAATAAACAATACAAAGTCCAATTTTGATGGCTGCTATAAAATACTTAGGAATCTCTGCAATACTTTACTACAAATACAAATGCCCAAGAGGTCAGGGAAATCAGCCTGAAGAACTGGGTACAGGTTCTATTCTTTGTGGAAATTTCAGCCTAGGAATGTTACTCCCGGTACAGATGTACACAGTCAAAAAGGCTTATGGAGCTGTTTGACGAGTTCTTGAAGTGTTCTGGATCAGTGATCTGCCTGTGAACTTTAGTTCACGCTGAAGACAGTCTTCTCAGTTTTCATGACTGTGAAGTGTGAAAATGGAACGCATCCTTGATCTTAGGTGCTGCTGACCTACTTTCCCAAAGCGAAATGTTTTAAAATTCAAGGCAATCTGGAACGGGGACTATTTCCAAACTTCCTTAGGCAGCACTTTTCAGTGACTTCCCCACACGCTGCTTTCCCTGCCACAAAGCGCTTGGTCTGCTTACTAAAGCCACGTATCCTGATTTTACAGAAACGTGGGCAGGTCCAGCAGTGCCACTGGAGAGCTCCCAGAGAAGCCCACTCGGAAGGAAGTGCTCAGACCACCCTCGAGCCAGAGCGGCTGGAAGCTGGACTGGTCCCATGAGGCAGAAGGAGCACCGGCGCCTGCTGGGTGGCGTGGGGAGAGCCCTCAGCTGGCTCTGGACACACCTGCTTCCGGGGCACGCGGCCCAGAGCCGGGCCTGTGGACGGGCCTTTCTTTCTTCTTGGGGTGGACCCCGTCCCCACGATCCCTAAATGGCCACCCCCCAGACAGCCCAACAGGCAGGGAGAGGCCTGCAGGCACTGAGGATGCCAACAGGGCTGGAGAGAGCTGCAGCGTCCTGCCCCGTCCTCCCCACACCGCTGGCACACGAGCAGTCAACTGGTGCTGCTGAGGCAGGCCAAACACCACGTTTATAATTCAAGCTTCCAAGGGAAAAAGATTCTCATGTTCTAGCAGAGATACAAATTTTAAAAATTGTCCAAAAAACACCTGAATTTTTATATGAAAGTTTTCTGGTGAAATCTTGTAAGCAGGGAGGAAAATCCAATAATTTTTTTAAAAAAGGTTTAGCTATTCCCCAATGCTATTTAATACAATTGAGGTTAGGACGTTAAGTCCTTATCAGACTGTGTACTGGAGCCCCGTGTCATCAGCAAAAGCCGTGTGAGTCAACAGGTGTGAAGACTCAAGATGCGCACACAGACGCTGTCCGTGGTTTTATGGGGAATGATGAGGGCTGGTCAGTTCTCCTCACGACAAAAGTCAAACCGACTTCCCTGTGTTGCGTGTGAAGCTTGTTAGTGGACAGAGAGGAACGCAGGGTTCTGCCCTGGGAGAATGACAGCCACAGCGCTGGGTGCTGTCAGGCGGCTTCCTGTGCAGTTAGCGTTTTACAAACTGAGAAGAGTATAAAAAAGCCCAAACCCCAAAGATTTCTTATGTCAAGTGACTAAATCTAGAAACAGAGATGAACAGGGAATAGAAGGTCACCAGTCTGCAAGACGAGAGGACTGTCCTTCAGGGGCAGCTCTCCGGCCGCCTGTCCTGGAAGGCTGGCAGGTTCACTGGCCAAGGTCAGGAGACCGCGATGGCCACGTGGTCTCCCGGCTGGGCTGGGCTGCGGAGCGTGCACCTCACAGGAAGCGTCGGGACTGATGTGCTGGAGCGCTTTAGTTGTTTTCAAATCTAGCATACGGGTTTTCTTCTTTAAACAGGCCTGAAACAAAATAAACTTGAATCATAACTTCATTCATTCAACCAGAAACAAAATCTTAGAAAGCCATACAAACCAAGCTTTATAAGAAGATTTACTGAGGCTATAGCAACAACGGGCGTTGTAAGCAGGCTCTCATACAGTGCTTAACCTTTTTTGAAGTCAAACCACTTTAAACTTTAAAACTGAAATAAAATTTACTAGAAACAAGAACTCTAACAGATCCTAAGAGATAAGCACTTATTTCCTGATGCTCGGCGAAGAAAAGAAATTTAAGGCAAGTACTTTCCACGGTGGTTGGCTAGTTCCACAGTGGATGGCTAGTATTAAACAAAATAACCTTATTTTGTGCTTATAGCTGCTCTTAAACCTTTGGAATTAAGGCTACAGAAAGAACTAAGATGACCATCAATCTAACTCTCGAGTACTCTGACAGAACTGGGATAAAATGTGTATTTAATAAGAGTAAACCTGTGGTACTTACCCAAAGACCAGGAGTTTTCCCTTCACACTGCAGAAACACACACACATACACACACTCTCTCTCCCTTTATTTTTTATTTTTTTTGAGACAGAGTTTTGCTCTTGTTGCCCAGGATAGAGTGCAATGGCGCAGTCTCGGCTCACTGCAATCTCCGCCTCCTGGGTTCAAGGAATTCTCCTGCCTCAGCCTCCAGGTAGCTAGGATTGCAGGCACCCACCACCATACTTGGCTAATTTTTGTATTTTTAGTAGAGACGGGGTTTCACCATGTTGGTCAGGCTGGTCTCGAACTCCAACCTCAGGTGATCCACCCACCTCGGTCGGTCTCCCAAAGTGTTGGGATTACAGGCGTGAGCCACCGTGCCTGGCCTCTCTCTCCCTTTAAAAATCTGTGTTGTACACTAAAATTATCTGCAGCGATTATAACAAAGCTACTCACTGCATGTATTCTGGGGGCCGGGTGGAAGAGGAGGCGGGGAAGCAGAGGGATGGTAAGGAAGGGCCTAGCCATGTTTCTTTCTTGCTTGTCAAGGAGGGCCACAGGCATCAGGCTTTGGGAGATGAGGCTCAAAGTCGGTTTTGGGAAAGAGTCATCAGATACCAGCAAGGAGACTGGTTAAGGTCTTATTGAAAAACTCGCTCCTGAGTCTACTTCCAGTTTAGACGGAAAAACCAAAACCAAAAGAAGGGTTTTTGCGTGCGTGCTGGTATTTTATATAACTGCACCAGACACACACCGGGAAACGTAGGCAACAGAGACGGTGGGGCAAGGACAAGGCAGCAGTGAAGAGAACCCAGAGAGTCAGCGCCCAAGCACACGGCACTCAGGAGACTGATGGGCGGGAACACATAGGAAAAAGCCTCCATCAGCCACTGGGCATCTCGAGGCCAGCAGCCAAGGCAGCCTCACGCCCCCAAGCTGACACTTCCAGACTGGCAAGACTCACGTGGCCTCAGGTCACAGCACAGTCACATGGAGGTGACTTTCCAAGGAGGCCAGAACTGACAGGGAGGGGACGTCCCGGCCAGTGGGCAGAGCCACCCAGCGTTTACAGCCCAGGGCACCAGCAGCATGGGGGCCTCTGCAGCCCCCATGAGAGGGAACCCAACGCCAATCACCTGCACCTGACGGAGGCGCCGCTCACAGTGGCTGCTGGGCTTTGCCGTCCACCCCCCACCCGATGACCGAGAACCGCAGCGACGTCCTCATGCCCCCAGTGGGTGGGACCCTAAAATACCACAAATATATGATATTTCCTAGAACAAACGGAAGACTCAAAACACGTGCATTAGTCAGAAAAGGCTCTGAAATTTTCCAATTAGGTTTAGCCTTTAATACACTGCTTCAAGGAAAGCACCGTGGGTGCAGGACGACAGATTCCTGAGGCCCACGGCTGCCATGAATCCAGGACCACGCGCCTCGCACAGGCGAGGAGTCAGTTCCCACCGTGTCCATGACGCCACACAACCACAAACGCAGCGCGGGAGACGCCCATGACACCACACAACCACAAACGCAGCGCGGGAGACGCCCATGACGCCACACAACCACAAACGCAGCGCGGGAGACGCCCATGACGCCACACAACCACAAACCCAGCGCGGGAGACACTAGACTCTTGGCGGACTTTAAAATCATACAGAATCAATAAAGCACGGCTGGGTGGTGGTGTTCAGCGTTAAGCAGTGAACATCACGTGGTTTGGGGGAGTATAGATAACGTAATGTGTATTTCCAATTCACTCCAACTAAATAAAAGGTTTACACTTGGCAAATACATTCATTCTGGCTCCTTCAAAGCTCCTCTCCAAAATCTCTCCAGACACAACCAAACAAGAACAGAACACCGAGGCTGGGCGAGAAGGAGCAGGGCCGGTGCTGGGGAGTGCTTGGAAGGAGCGCCTGCCACACTCAGAAGATGGCAACGAGCAACGCTCCCGAGGAGGAGAGGGCCGCCCTGAAACTCGCAGCACCTCGGCTACGCAGGCGCGCCCACAGGAAGCCAAACACGACGGCAGAACAGCTGCAGACTTCCAGCCCAGAAGCCTTGGGACTCGATAAGCAAACAGCTATCTGAGAAAACAGACTTCATGAAGACGACTGGCTGAGATAAAAATATTTTTAGGAGTGAGTTCACCACAGCACCGCTGGGGACAACCGCCAGCTGCTCCTCTCTGGAGAGACGTCCTTCTGTTCCGATGGGTGAACCCACAGCCCCATCTCAGGCCCCACTGGCACTAACGAGGACCGAGACAGCGTGCCATCGCCTCCCAACCAGACAAAAAGGAGGCGTGACCAGTCCTTACCATATTTTTTTCTGATTTCATCATGTCTTGTCTTCATCTCTGCTCTCCTAAAACACAGAGGAACATTATGAGCACCAAATGACAGCGCACGGTGGTGTAACTGCTAGACACGCCCTTCCGTGTCCCTCAGTGGGGGCGCCAGGTTTCTTCTGATGGCTTCCCTCCAGTTCCCAGAGTGAAACCAGGGTGAGGACAAGCTTGGTCGTCAGGCCACATACCCACCAGGACAGGCAAGGTGACGACGAACCCAGTCTTCAAAGGCTGTTCCAATGTATTACTCTACTCTTTTCAATAAAAGCAAAATTCAAATGCCCAATACTGTGATGTTTAAAAAGCTTTCTCCATACAAAGAAAACACAGTAAAAATCATACACCAGGTTCTGAAGATGGTGAGGAAAATGCGATTGTCAGCTTTTACTTAGTAGCATGTGACTTCAAGGTGACTACATGGAAAATCTGTCCCGCTTCCACCCTCGCCCGCCGCCAACCTGACAGTTGGCCCCTCAGGTCAGGTGTGGATTACACCACCTCCCCCTGGGGTTGCCCCAGAGCCCCAGCAAACACTCAGGAGAGTGCTGTGTCACCAGGGAAAGGGCGACAGGAGAGCTGACCCAGCCACAGTCAGACGCTGTCCCCTCTGAGCCTCAGCTTGCTCTTGGCAAATGCTGGGCCTGGATGAGCCGCCTTAGCAGCCGTCACACACCCGTGTCACCGCGCACAGACTCAGCCTTACTGCACCGATGGGAGGACACCGGGCGAGGAAGCCTATAGAAGCAAGGTTCGCAGCCACTGCTAGGTGCCCATCACAGTCTCTCGCTCTCTACCACGACCTAGAAGATCCCCTGGGCACTACACACATTCTTAATTTCTAAAAACTGAGGAAAACTCAGGACGTATCCATGTGAGTTCCATGGCCTTGCAGATCTGAATCCCCTCGAAGTAACCTTCCCAGCGGGCATCACCGCCACCTCACCGTTCCTCCTGCCGTATCCGCCTCTCCTCCCGCTCACGCATGGCCTTCTCCTCACTCCTGTCCGGCTTCCGGCTCCTCTTCCTCCTGCAGCAGCAGCAGCAGCAGATGGCAATGCCCAGGAGGAGGGTTCCCCCGACCACCGACATGGTGATGATCAACGCCTCAAAGTTCACTGGAGATTCAAGCACCTGGAGTTAGGGCCGCCCCAGACACAGAACCCACCCAGCACAGCAGCCTTCCCTCGTCCCTGGGGAACAACCTCAACACACAGGAGCATAAGGAGGAAAGCCGCCTCGGCCAGGCTGCTGGCTCCTGGCGTGTGGAGAGCCTGTGGCCCTGCCTCCACCCCACAGGGTCCCGCCCTCTCCAAGTCTCCTTTCAGCCACACGTTCCTATCTGTGACTTAGAATTTATTAACAATTTATAATATTAACCATAATGAACTGAAGTGACAGGGTAGTCTGTCTCAGCTGAGTTTGAAAAGGCATTTCAAGCCTGAGAAAAGTTAACTAACCAAAATTCCAAGCTACATACTCAGACTCTCGTAAGACATTCTAAACTCACAGAAAGGGAGGTTAAGCCTGATGCAGCTTTGTTTTTTTATTTAAACCAAAGTCAAGAATATTACAATGATTTACAAGAGAAATAGACTCTCAGGGCACATACTGGCGGCCAGGTTTGAAAAGAATGACCGTGGAGGAGCGGACGAGACCACGGAACAAGACGGGATCATCTTCAAATCTGAGTATTTTCAGGACCTTGGGGCTGAAGAACGGCTGACTAATCAGTCCCAAACCCTGTTATGATTTCCTTAACCAGCCTTCAGACACACATGCACATTTAAAACAGATCTTACTATCCTTTTAAACTTCTTTTGAAGATCTATACATTAAAATCAGCCAAGATTTTTCCATTCAGTTCAAACCAGAGGCAATTAAAAAATACCCTAAAACTACTTTTGCAAATGTGTTTTCAATCATGCAGTTCAAACAGCCTCCTTGGCTGGACACAGTGGCTCACACCTATAATCCCAGCACTTTGGGAGGCCAAATCGGGAGGATTGCTTGAGCCCAGGAGTTCGACACCCGCCCGGCCAACAAAGTGAGACCCACCCCTGTCCATCTCTACAAAACTGTTTAACAAATTAACTGGGTGTGGTGCATGCACCTCTGGTCCCAGCGACATGGGAGGCTGAGGTGGGAGGATTGCTTGAGCTCGGGAGGTTGAGGCTGCAGTGAGCCGTGCCTGCACTACTGCACTCCAGCCCGGGCAACACGGCAAGACACCATCTCGAAACAAACAAAAAACACCCAGCCAGCCTCCTGAAGATGGCTTTATAAGCAAACTCCCCTGGGCAGTAGATTACCGCATGATTCACTGTTTTTAACTACAGTTAATAGCTGTGCCACCACCACAGGTGACACCGTCTGACCTCCAGGGGCTGAGAGTTCAACACTTGCTGCATGCCTGGGCCCTGGCAAGGAGGCCGACGGCCAGGCCTCTGGGGCTCCCGCAGCCTCACCCCTGCTGCCCCGGACGCTGAGATCCGCATTTCTTAGTTTATTAAAATAGTTTGAAAATCAGGAATAGGAGGTTACATCTGATCAAATGCCTTTTGAGCTTTTAATCCTGTGTTTTTTCCTCCTCTGACCTGTTCTGGAAGCGTAGAATTGCAAAAATTATAGTAAGAGGGAGAACTACAGAGGGGACCTTCATTGGCAGAAGATGTCATTTTCTGACTGGAGAACTCCAATGAGATCAACAAGATGGCTGGCCTTAAAACATATCTACCCCTCAGATAGCTTTTCTGATAAGCAGCTAAACTAGTTAAAAACAAACAGAAATCCTGTCACAATGGGAAACAAACTCTGGGATCCTTTTGCTGATTCTATAGGGTAAAACCCATGAACTTGAACTTGAACCAAAGGATGTGGGAGAGGCCTGAAAGAGAGGCATCTTTGCCTCTGGACAAATGGCCGACGCTGTAGACATTTCATTTTCCTTCAAGTAAGCATGTTTATCAGGTCATTACAATTAAAGCTCCAAAATAATTTTGGCTAGAACTGGATAAAATGGTTCTAAGGTTATGTGTAAGAATAAACAAGGACCTGTGGTGCAAGACCTAAAACTGGTATCATGTGCGCCGTGGCATCTGGTGAAATCAGGAGGGCCCTGAGGGCCCAGCCACAACTTCTCCCCACTCTGCTCCCGTGGACAAGGCTGGACAAGGTCCCAGCTCAGATAGCCTCTTCCTCCTCCTGGCAGGGCCAGGTACACTTTCTGTTTCTCCCGGAGGAGCAGGTGTCAGTTCCCTCTCAGCCTCAGAATTAACCAAACAAGCCCATCGCACCCCACCCTCCTGTCACGAAATGGCTGCCTCCCCGAGCCCTGTTCCCCTGCGGGACCCTGTGTGGCGTGTGGTGCCCCCTCCCCACTGTGACTGTGACTAGTCACCTGCTGCCGCTCTCAGGTACAGGGCTGGGTGTTGTGTGTCCATCCACTTCTGCAGCCTAGCGTGGGAATGTCATTTCACAAGAGAATTGTCAAAAACACCCACCACTGGTAAAGGCGCTCAGCACGATCGGCTAGTCACTGCAGAAATGCAGGTGAGAAGCACAAGACACCACTACACACCCACTAGATGGACTGAACTTAGGGTGACTGGTTACCCTAAACGTTGGGAAGGATGTGGAGCAACCAAGTCCCACATTGCCTGAGGGAGGCCAAACTGGTACAGCCACTCCAAAAACATTTGGCAGACGTACTAAGGCTAAACACAAACATGCTCCGTGACACAGCAACTCCACTCCTACACTCCTCCAGAAGTGAGCGCCTGTGCCGGCACCAACACAACACCGCTCACAGCAGCACCAGAAGGACCCAGACACAGCTGAACAGCAGCACCAGAAGGACCCAGGCGTCCCTGAGTGGCAGCATGGCTGAACAGCTGTAGAACACTGCACGAGACAGACAACTGGTGCAGGCAATTGACACGAATCTCGGGCACATGCTGAATAAAACATCCAATAAAGCACAGGATTTCCTCCACATAAAGGCGGGAACCAGTAACATTAATCTGTGGTGACGGGAAGGTCCAGTCAGTGGCTCCCGTGGGGGTCCTGACAGGAACTGGGCCTTCTGAGAGTCCTGGAAGTCCTACCTACTTTGCTGTGAGTGGTGATAACCTGTATACGTATGCAAAAATGCACTGAATACCTGTACGCACACACGTGTGCATTATGTAGGCTATAAACCGCAGTCCATGTACGCACACACGTGTGCATTATGTAGGCTATAAGCCGCGGTCCATGTAGGCACACATGTGTGCATTATGTAGGCTATAAGCCGCGGTCCATGTACGCACACACGTGTGCATTATGTAGGCTATAAACTGCGGTCCATGTAGGCACACACGTGTGCATTATGTAGGCTATAAACTGCGGTCCATGCAGGCACACATGTGTGCATTATGTAGGCTGTAAGCCACGGTCCATGTACGCACACACGTGTGCATTATGTAGGCTATAAGCCGCGGTCCATGTAGGCACACACGTGTACATTATGTAGGCTATAAACCGCGGTCCATGTAGGCACACACGTGTGCATTATGTAGGCTATAAAGTCCATGCAGAGAGAGACTTCAGATGTGTGCACTTCATGAGAAGCTACGTGCCATTAAAAACACCTCCAGAACAGGTGCTCCAAAGGGCAAGGCTCCCCAGGTCCAGGAGCTGTCTCTTCAGAGTGGTCATTAAGAGAAGTTCCATGGAAGGGATGAGTTCACAAACACACATGCATCACACACAGTACACACATCACACATGAAGGTGCACACACAACACCACCACCCCCTGCCAGACATCCCACACTACAACCACCACCACCACACAAACTTTTGAATTCTCTAGGGCCTCAACACCAGCAACAAGTTGTTTCAGATGGAGGCTGATAGATTTTGAAATGGAAATCAATTAGAAGAGTGATAAGTAAGACGTAAGTTGCAGAAGGATCCAAGATGCAAATAAACAAAAAGAATCATCAAAACACCTTAAGAAAATATTGCTTCTTTACAAAGTTTAGGACCCTATGTATTACCCCAAAACCTGAAGCCTAAAAGATTAATAAATTCAACTACATAATAATGAGTTCTAGGTTACAAAACACACCACAAACTGATTTAAAAGGCAAACTACGGGGCTGGGCGCAGTGGCTCACGCCTGTAATCCCAGCACTTTGGGAGGCTGAGGTGGGCAGATCATGAGGTCAGGAGATCGAGACCATCCTGGCTAACACAGTGAAACCCCGTCTCTACTAAAAAATACAAGAAATTAGCTGCACGTGGTGGCGGGCACCTGTAGTCCCAGCTACTCAGGAGGCTGAGGCAGGAGAATGGTGTGAACCTGGGAGGCGGAGCTTGCAGTGAGCCAAGATAGTGCCATTGCACTCCAGCCTGTCTCAAAAATAAATAAATAAATAAATAAATAAATAAATAAATAAAGGCAAACTAGAAAACAACTTGAATCTCACAAGAGCTGATTTCCTTAATTTAAAAACGCCTGCAAAATCAAATATACAAAGATACGCACACAAAAAAAGAGGGCTGTGTCTACGCAAGCAGGGATTCTTCAGCTGCGAAAACTGGAGATTCTAGGGGAATTCACAGGTGAGTTTCAGGGGTGACACATGAACAAAACATACTGAGCAGAGAAGTCAAACACGTTGCCTTCAAACTCACCCTTTCCCCCACACCTTCTGTAACGTGGTGAGACAGAGCTCAGTGCTGGGGCTGACCACCTTGCAGTAGGTCCGCCAGGTTCCCCAGGGAGCCCCAGGGCTGCTTTCCCGGTCAGCAGATCACCCCTGGCTTCCCAACCTCTCCCTGGGAGTCACAGAGCTATTGGCAGCACATTTTCTAGCAACTTCTGCTAACTGAGCACATAATACTATTTTCTTTTTTTTGAGACAGTCTCGGTCTGTCGCCAGGCTGGAGTGCAGTGGTACGATCTCGGCTCACTGCAAACTCCGCCTCCCGGGTTCAAGCAATTCTCCTGTCTCAGCCTCCCAAGTAGCTGGGATTACAAGTGCGTGCCACCACGCCCACCTAATTTTTGTATTTTTAATAGAGACGGGGCTTCACCATGTTAGCCAGGATGGTCTCAATCTCCTGACCTCTTGATCCACCCGCCTCCGCCTCCCAAAGTGCTGGGATTACAGACGTGAGCCACCGCGCCCGGCCCATACTACTATTTTCAAAGAAGCATCGATTTTGCAAGCAGCAAATGAAAACAATGACTTACCCCAACAAACTCCCCAGCGTGCAGAGCTCAATTTACAAAGGGAAGCCGGTGGCAAGACGCTTGTAACGGGGTAGTCCAGACAAGCCTTGTTAGTGTTGCACCAAAGACACTGAAAGAGACCAACATTAAGCAAGCGTTACAAACAACAGAAAAACCAAAGAACTGTCCAGGCTCTGCCCACAGCCCGCCAGTGCTGCCATCGCTCTGTGGATGGCTGTAAAGGCTCAGCCTCCCCCGCCACGCCTCGTCTCTGCCTTCACCCTCACCGCCCTTCGGTCCACACCCAGCACAGCGGCCAGCAGCCCTGTCAGCTCTCCACGGACTCATCCAAGGCCCGCGTCACTCAGGCCTCTTCCACAACTCACCCTGCTGAGGCCACGGGGCCTCTGTGTTGGCAGCCTCCTGAGTGCTGCCAACCCCACCTCCTGCTCTCAGCCTCAGCTCAGCCTGCCTGTTCTGCCTGGAGTACTCTCCCCACATCTGTGTGGCTCCCCACTGACTGGATGGGCCCTGCCTCAATCAACCGACTGGACACAACCACCCGTCTCCACCCGCTCCTCACCTCCCGTGAGGTTTGCTTCCGTAGACCTCTCCTCCCCACATGCCGGGCACCTGTGCACTTCACTGGCTGAAGTCTCCCAAGAACACAGGACACAGCCTGGCCCATCACAGGCACTCACTGAGTTTGTGCTGAATAGACTTGGGTGAGCATGGTCACCATTTGTAGAAAGGACCATGCTTCCTACCTCTGACCTTCGCAAATGCACTAAGTCGCACAGCTTGAAAGATGATGCAACTACGGCTCAGCCTGCCCTAAACTGAGAGCTGGAGAGAACCGCATAGACGCTCTTGTCTGAGCCCCTCGAACGTCAGGTGTGAGGCCGCAGTGGTGTGGAGACAACACCATCACACCCGTGTGTGTGTGTGTAAGAGCCCAGAGCTGGGCCCAGCCCATGCCACAGCAGTACACAATGAGGCCCGACAGCAGTCTGTGAGCCAGGCACTGAGCGTGACAGGGGACAGCCTAGCGTGCAGGCAGATGGCACAGGAAGGGGTGAAAGAACTGCTGTTCGGGTTGGGCGCAGTGGCTCACGCCTGTAATCCCAGCACTTTGGGAGGCCAGGAGGGCGGATAACCTGAGGTCAGAAGTTCGAGATCAGCCTGACCAACATGGAGAAACCCCATCTCTGTTAAAAATACAAAATAAGCCGGGCGTGGTGGCGCATGCCTGTAACCCCAGCTACTCCAGAGGCTGAGGCAGGAGAATCGCTTGAGCCCAGGAGGCGCAGGTTGCGGTGAGCCGAGATCGCACCATTGCACTCCAGCCTGGGCAACAAGAGCGAAACTCCGTCTCAAAAGGAAAAAAGAAAGAACTGCCGTTCGGCAGCACCTCATGCGCCAGCCCAAGTCCAGACCCAAGTCCAGACTGCCTGTTACTCCCAATCTCCACATTAACAGTGTTACTGACTTTTTAATAGGATAGAAAGTCACGGCGTTTTTGGCCCAGGTTAGGGCAAAAATCTATTACAAAAAAATATTAATTACAATGTCCCCTGGGCCTTCTTTCCCAGGGCTACTTATACAGTGACCACCTTAATGTCGTGTTTAAGTGGTTTCCAGCATAATGTAACAATTAACAGTTAAACCCTGTTTATTCTGGTCATTTGGGAGTATCTTCCATTTCAGGGGTTTTGCTTGCAATTAACGATTTTTGGCTCATCCTCCCTTTTCAAGTGGCTCAAGTTGTAAATGTCTGATTTTCCATTTTTCCATGACAGTGGTACCATGAGCCACAGGACTGCACTGGGAGGATACGGTGTTCTCTGGTGGTTGTGCTGCTTTTCTGATCGATGAAGTAATATGCACACAGCAAGCAGCTCAGGCAGCAGCACAGACACACAGCCCGCCACGGCCTCGGCAACACAGAGACACACAGCCCACCATGGCCTCAGCAGCAGAGACACAGCCCACCACGGCCTCAGCAGCACAGACACACAGCCCACCACGGCCTCAGCAGCAGACACACAGCCCACCACGACCTCAGCAGCAGAGACACACAGCCCACCACGGCCTCAGCAGCAGAGACATACAGCCCACCACGGCCTCGGCAACACAGAGACACACAGCCCGCCATGGCCTCAGCAGCACAGACACACACAGCCCACCACGGCCTAAGCAGCAGAGACACACAGCCCACCATGGCCTCAGCAGCACAGAGACACACAGCCCACACGGCCTCAGCAGCACACAGACACACAGCCCGCCAAGGCCTCAGCAGCAGAGACACACAGCCCACCACGGCCTCAGCAGCACAGACACACACAGCCCACCACGGCCTCAGGAGCAGAGACACACAGCCCGCCACGGCCTCAGCAGCACAGAGACACACAGCCCACCACAGCCTCAGGAGCGTGGACACAGCCCACCACAGCCACTGTGCCAACAGGCAGGGTCCTCTTGAGACCTCCCAGGCACTGACACCTCTTTCCAGAAACCTCCTGTGTGCCCAAGAGCACACCCACACACACCTGGAGCTAGCTGTAAGGCAAGCGGCCCTCTTCACCGCCCTGTCTGGGTTCAGAACTGGAGTCAGGCCTTCAGCCCTTCTGGACTGGCCCCATCCACAATGACCTGGGCAAGTCCCTCAGCCGCCTCATCCACGAGATGGCTGTCATCACCACACCCTGCCCAGGGTGGTGAGGGTTACACAGGGTACTATGGCAAAAACGCACTCTAGGCTACAAAGCCACATACAACAGTGAGCTATGTTTAAGGCTGAAATGACTTCCAATAGAAAAATCCAGACTAAAAAGAAGCACCATCTAGAAAATGCACCAGGACCAGGCGCATTAGAGCAAGTTCAACATCACCAATGTCAAGATCTGAAACCACAGAAACAGCATCTTTCAACTTTTAATCAGCAAATGCAAGTATCCACTTAAGTCCCACAAACTGACAAGGTGTGTCTCAAACCTACGCTACTGTCTCGTGGAGGAAGACCAGTTTTTTAAGAACATGGCTCATGCCTTAGAATAGAAATCATCGAATACATCTTTCCCAGCCTCCTCATATCACGAAACCTCATTGCCGGGGAAAGGAAGCCTCTGGCCCTGCAGTTCTCAAAACCTGGTAAACTCCTGACTGGAAGGGGCAAGGGATGGGCGAGATCAGGAATCCTAAGAAAAAGGCCCCACAGGATGCTGTTTTCTGCCTAACCACTTCCCTCTGCCATGGGCCTTCCCTCAGGTTTCCCGTGCTGATTTCACAGCGCTGCGAGCAGACTTGGGTGCTGCCGAACCAAGAGCTGCGCGGCAAGGCAAGCCCAAGAGGTGCCAGCCAGGCTGGCCCAGGCGCAGGCCACCACGCAGAGAAAACCAAAGGACCCTGTTCACACGTTTTTGTTTTTGTTTTTTAAAGACAGTTTTTTGCTCTTGTTGCCCAGGCTAGAGTGCAGTGGCACAATCTTGGCTCACTGCAACCTCCGACTTCCGGTTTCAAGAAATTCTCCTGCCTCAGCCTCCCAAGTAGCTGGGATTACAGGCACGCGCCACCACACCTAGCTAATTTTTTTGTATTTTTAGTAGAGACGGGGTTTCACCATGTTGGTCAGGCTGGTCTCCAACTGCTGACCTCGTGATCCACCCGCCTCGGCCTCCCAAAGTGCTGGGATTACAGGCGTGAGCCACTGCACCCAGCCCTGTTCACACGTCTTTAACAAGACCTGCACTGTGGTGCTGCTTCCCCACCACGGGTGCTCCTTCTCCCAGGTGGGCATCTGCATCAGACTCCATCGGGAAGGCACCCCGGGGAGTCTCGGGCCCCACCTCATGCCGTGGAGGCTTAGGGAACTTTGCTCCAGACCGCTACCCTCTTGTTGAAGGTCACACAGGTAGTTAAAAGACCTGGGGACAAAATCCAAACCTAAGCCCCAGGTCACGACCAGAGAGTGCTATGGACAGCCTGGCCCACCGGCCCAGAGGGCTGGTGCCTCTCTCTCCTTGCTGTGCCCCTTCCAATCCTGTGTGAGGAGCTCAGAAAGCAGTCTCTGCTGCAGCCCGACAGCCTGGGAAAACACGGGCTCACAACCTTAGGGTGTAGCTTTGCAGACAGCCCAATTTCTCGCTATGGGCCTCGTTAGGAAGGCTGGCCACGCAGTGCTGGCCCCATCAGCATAGGAGTGAAATCGTGGATACTGACCATGCTCAGACAGTAACTGCAGTTTTCATGAGAAGGTTTAATATACCTGAAATGGCTAAAATAACATTTGATAACGATTCCAAAAAACATCCCCCCAAATCCCAAACAACAGAGCCCTCCACACATCCCGGCGAATCCCTGGACCTAGAGAAAGCCCGTGTGCCTTTGGACGGTCTGGACAGCACTCTAGTCTCTAGTCCACGTGCTACTTACGGAGACGTTCTTCAGGCACTCTTCACAGGTTTTGTTTGTGTTCTGAGAACAAGCTGCAGGAAAGAGGCAAGAGACAAGTCAGTCACTGAAAATCAGGCAGTGTAAATATTAGTCCAGCAGGGCAGGGTGGGCACCGGTGAGGGGTGTGGCACCAAGAACCTCTGATGTGGAATTACCAAATGAAGGTCCTCTTCCTGAGCCCCTGCTGATAACAAGCCTTCTTCAAGACATGTGGAATGAGTGTTCAGGAATCCCGCTGCAGGCAGGGCACAAAGAGTATAAACACGTGGCTCCTATCCACAAGGGCTCTTCTGGGAGAGAAGAGTGCCAACACAGAAGGCTGTGTTTCAGATCTCTCTGTGAGAGGAGGTGTGCCCTGTGGCTGTGTAATCACTAACCACGAACCTGCTGGGACCTTCTACTCATCAGCAGGCACTCTTTTGGGAACCCAAGAGCCTCCATCCGAGGCCACATCAACGCCAGCGACACTGCCACGCAGCACACTTCTGTCTTCGGACTCACCTACAGATCTCACATGACAAAGTAAGGTCTTAGTCCCCTGGTAGCCTCACCCCAGACTGGGCTATGCTCCCTGTACCAACCTGTACCAAGGGAGAGGCCCGGCACACCAGCCTGCTCCAACCACGCAGAACACCCTGAGACTCTGCCCACTACTCAAAGCGCTGCTACTAAGGAAGGGGTCAAACTCCATGCAGCCAACAGCTCTGGAACTCAAGCCAATCAGAAGCAAGAGCGACTGCATGAGTAACTTCCAACACGCAACCAAGCTGACTGCCTACTCCCCCAATCCCGTAACACACACACACACACACACACACACACACACACACACACAGCCTACTCCCCCAATCCCGTCACACACACACACACACACACACACACAGACTGCCTACTCCAATCCCGTAACACACACACACACACACACAGACTGCCTACTCCCCCAATCCCATAACACACACACACACACACACACAGACTGCCTACTCCCCCAATCCCATCACACACACACACACACAGACTGCCTTTTCCCCCAATCCCGTAACACACACACAGACTGCCTACTCCAATCCCATAACACACACACACACAGACTGCCTACTCCCCCAATCCCATAACACACACACACACAGACTGCCTACTCCCCCAATCCCATAACACACACACACACACACACACACACAGCCTACTCCCCCAATCCCATAACACACACACACACAGACTGCCTACTCCCCCAATCCCGTAACACACACACACACACAGACTGCCTACTCCCCCAATCCCATAAAACACACACACACAGAGTGCCTACTCCCCCAATCCCATAACACACACACACACACACACACACACGCAGACTGCCTACTCCAATCCCGTAACACACACACACACACACAGAGACTGCCTACTCCCCCAATCCCATAGCGCACGCACACACACACACAGACTGCCTACTCCTCCAATCCCGTAACACACACACACACACACACAGACTGCCTACTCCCCCAATCCCGTAACACACACACACACACACACAGACTGCCTACTCCCCCAATCCCATAACACACACACACACACACACACACAGACTGCCTACTCCCCCAATCCCGTAACACACACACACACACACACACAGACTGCCTACTCCCCCAATCCCATAACACACACACACACACACACACACACAGACTGCCTACTCCCCCAATCCCATAACACACACACACACAGACTGCTTACTCCCCCAATCCCATAACACACACACACACACACACACACAGACTGCCTACTCCCCCAATCTCGTAACACACACACACACACACAAAGACTGCCTACTCCAATCCCATAACACACACACACACACACAGACTGCCTACTCCAATCCCATAACACACACACACACACAGACTGCCTACTCCAATCCCATAACACACACACACACACACACACAGCCTACTCCAATCCCATAACACACACACACACACACAGACTGCCTACTCCCCCAATCCCATAACACACACACACACACGCACACACAGACTGCCTACTCCCCCAATCCCATAAAACACACACACACAGAGTGCCTACTCCCCCAATCCCATAACACACACACACACACACACACACGCAGACTGCCTACTCCAATCCCGTAACACACACACACACACACACACAGAGACTGCCTACTCCCCCAATCCCATAGCGCGCACACACACACACACACTGCCTACTCCCCCAATCCCGTAACACACACACACACACACACACAGACTGCCTACTCCCCCAATCCCGTAACACACACACACAGACTGCCTACTCCAATCCCATAACACACACACACACACAGACTGCCTACTCCCCCAATCCCGTAACACACACACACACACACACACAGACTGCCTACTCCCCCAATCCCATAACACACACACACACACACACAGACTGCCTACTCCCCCAATCCCATAACACACACACACAGACTGCTTACTCCCCCAATCCCATAACACACACACACACACACACAGACTGCCTACTCCCCCAATCTCGTAACACACACACACACACACACAAAGACTGCCTACTCCAATCCCATAACACACACACACACACACACACAGACTGCCTACTCCAATCCCATAACACACACACACACACAGACTGCCTACTCCAATCCCATAACACACACACACACACACATAGCCTACTCCAATCCCATAACACACACACACACACAGACTGCCTACTCCCCCAATCCCATAACACACACACACACACGCACACACAGACTGCCTACTCCCCCAATCCCATAACACACACACACACACAGACTGCCTACTCCCCCAATCCCATAACACACACACACACACACACAGACTGCTTACTCCCCCAATCCCATAACACACACACACACACACACACGCAGACTGCCTACTCCCCCAATCCCATAACACACACACACACACACAGACTGCCTACTCCAATCCCATAACACACACACACACACACAGACTGCCTACTCCAATCCCACAATACACACACACACAAACACAGTGCACGCTGAAAAGAGCTCTGTGCTCATCACCAGTCAGCAGACAAATGCAAACTAAAACTCCAAATGAGAGATGACTACACACCTACCAGAATGGCTAAAATTAAAGAGAATGACAATACCAAATGTTGGCAAGGATGTACAGCAACAGAACTCTCACACAGTGTTGGTGGAAGTGTAAATGGCTCGACCATTTGCAAAGAAGGTCTGGCAGCTGCTCCTAAACATGCGACCACCTATGACTCAGCAATTCCACTCTCAGCATTTCATCCAGGAGAGAGGGCGCCTGCATCCACAGATGGACCCGCGCAGGAACGCTCTGTGACAGCCCCAAGCTGAACACAGCCCAGATGTCACTCTGTAGGAGGGTGGACAGACAGACTGGAACACTCACACGATACCAGCAGGGCATCAAGAATAGCAAACATGCGGCTCTCGTATGAAGGGATCTTCTGGAAAAGGCATTCCAAACACAAAAGGCTGTTTTACGTGTCTCTCCTTTGGAGGTGAGCTAGGCGGCTGCGCCATCACTAACACTGTTCAGCGATAAAAAGAAACGAACTGCTCTATGTAAAACATGGATGAGTCTGAAGCACATCATGTGAGCGAAAGACGCCTTCCACAAAAGACCCTACCGTGTAATTTCGTGGCTATGCCGCTCTAGAAAAGGTGAGACTCACCTATGGAGGGAGGGGGGCAATGGCTGCCTGGGGGGCGGCCATGCGTGGGGGAGGCTGAATCTTCCAGATCGAGGGTCTGTCTCGGTCGCGGCTATGTGGGTGTAACTCACTGAACAGCACAATTAAGTTTCCCACATATTCCCGTATGAAAAATGTATCTCAAAAGAAAAAACAAGACAACTGCTGAACTCTGGTCCCTGACAGGCATGGTGAAGGCAGGAGAGCACGCTCATGTCTGTGACTGACGCTCACGTCTGTGACTGACATTCACGCAGGCGTGGAAGGCTGTGGGGGACACCTGGACAAATGCAACACAGCAAAGCATGGCGACACGGCTGAAGTGGCGGGTATACAAGCGCGCACCACAAAATCCTTCAGCTTTGCTGTCCATGTGAAGAGCTTCATGATGAAATGGAGGGAAAAGAGCTTTAGCTTTAACTTACAATTTCACTCATTACGTTTACCAAAAGGGACAAATAATACATCGAGTACATTGTTGTGATCCTTCTATTTAACAGTGTAGTTCTACACTCCACTTTTCTAAATAAATCTCCACTTTATTTGAAATGAAAGCACATTTTGTCACATATTCTATAGCAATTATCACTAAGTAGTACTTTTCTCAGAGTCTCTAGCGATGTGCTATTCGGTTTATGGAGAAGTTTCTTTTAAGCCACTTTAGATACTTGAAACAACAGGCTGTATTCAGCCCCAGGGAGGCAAAGAAAATTGACAACCAGTGAAAAGCCTTAATTTCTTAAATCACTGCTGAGAGACAGGGTTACAGGAAACTTTGATAAGAACAGCACTGCTGACGTTCCCAAGTCCCCAGCGACTTGGCACTGCGGGAGGAAGGAGCAACTGTGGGCTGATGGTGGGCAAAGACCCCCGTGGTGTTGCAATGTGATGGGCACCATGATGAACTCTTGGTTTTAAAATTCAACTCCTAGCTCTGTCTGCTGAAAGGGCCTAGAAAGGACAACACCCAGCAGCAGAGGTGTATTCTTGGTGCCCAGGTCGTGGTTTCTACATGCTGTTCCCCATCAGCCGGAAGCAGGGCTCCTTGGAGAAATGGCTGATTCCAGAAGTGGGGCAGGAAGTGAACAGATGAGCCACAGACAGTGTGCAGTGCCCGAGAGTGGCACAGACATGAACGAATGGCAAGAGGACCCAGAAGCCAGCCTGGAGGGAGTCTTTCTGGCCATATCTGGGCCAAGTGAACATCAAAATAAATGATAACAGTCATGAACTCTAACCCCTAGAAGCCACACTGACATGAAATAAAGAGAAGGCTGAGTGGCAAATGCTGAAGAAATGATGAGTTGAGAAGCCTCCATTTTACAATCATCACAGCCAACACTAATGCAGGCAAGAATTCCCCAAAGATGCCAAGTCCACTGGGTCTGCCCCCGAAGATGCCAAGTCCACTGGGTCTGCCCCCGAAGATGCCAAGACCACTGAGTCTGCCCCCGAAGATGCCAAGTCCACTGGGTCTGCCCCCGAAGATGCCAAGACCACTGAGTCTGCCTGTGGACTGACAAGATAAGTCTCAAAGCACCTCCCCACAGGTGAGTCATTACTCATGGAGAGGAGGTGGCACTTCCAAGAGATCAGTTATCTCCACCATAACCCAGAACGACATGATGATGGGACAAAGTGACAGCATGTGCCTCCCACGGAGGACACTGAGAGGACAGAATCACTGCGCCGTGCTCCTGCCAAAGCGCACCTGAATCGAATCAAAGGGAACACCCGGTAAGACCCACTGAGGGTCCTTCCACAAATTGGCTTTCTGAAGACAAAGAGGAACTATTCTAGATCAATGGAGATTAAAGAGACACAACAATTAAATGCAACTTGTGATCCTGGATTTCAGGGGGTAGGGAAACAGGACATTGTTGGGGTAACTGGTTAAATTTGTATATGGATTGTAAGTTAAATCAGGTATTCAATGTTACATGTCCAGATTTTGATAATTATATAAATTTCAGTTATGAAGAAGAACAGCCTCCTTCTTAGGAGATAGACTCTGAAGAATGTAGAGATAAAGGGTCACAATAGTAACTTACTCTCAAATGGTTTGGTCAAAATAACAACAGGCAACACAATTGTGATTGTCAATTTACAATACATTTTTAAAATATAAGTAGAGATAGAGTCTTGCTATGTCACCCAGGCTGGTCTTGAACTCCTGGCCTCCAGCAATCCTCCCACCTCGGCCTCCAAAAGTGCTGGGATTACAGGTGTGAGCAACTGTGCCCAGCTGAATTAATTTTTAAAAATAAATAAAACACAAACAATTGTATTATAAATTTAAAAAATAAGGAGATCTAGAGAGAGAGTGCTAAGGCAAACAGAGCCAATGTTGAGAACGGAAGGGCATCCAGGACTTCACTGCACTATTCCTTCAACTTTCTGCGCCTCTGAGGTCTTTCTAAATACAATCTGGGCAAGGAGACAGGGTATGCCCAACACACCCACTCGAGTCCTTCCTGAAAAGTCATCCATGAGGAAGGGTGCGTGTGCTTCCTCTCCTCAGCCCAACAGTGGCTACAAGTGACAGGGGATTTTCATTTTTAAAGCTTCTTTCTGATAACCAGGTCTTGTGTGAACTAAAAGAACTGAGCTCCAAAACACACACCGTCAACTCCATCTACCCTCAGACCTCTGCATTACCGGTCAGTCTGAGTCAGCGGAGAGGCACGACAGGAAGAGGGAGAGAAAAACCGCCCAACATTCCTCCTGCTCCCAGCAGGCCAAGAACAGAGCGGGCTTTCAGTAAGGGGGAAAACACCAATGTTTACAGTCCTCATGAAAATAACATCAAAGATGAAAAAAGGTCATTCTATTCTATCCTTTGAAAACACATCATCTTGCATAGTAAGAAAAGAAAGGCCAGGTGCAGTGGCTCACGCCTGTAATCCCAAAACTTTGGGAGGCCGAGGTGGGCAGATCACCTGAGGTCAGGAGTTCCAGACCGGCCTGGCCAACACGGAGAAACCCCATTTCTACTAAAAATACGAAAATTAGCCGGGTGTGATAGCACACGCCTGTAATCCCTGAGGCAGGAGAATCACTTGAACCTGGGAGGCGGAGGTTGCAGTGACCTGACATCACGCCACTGCACTCCAGCCTGGGCAACAGGGCAAGACTCCATCTCAAAAAAAAAAAAAAAAAAAAAAGAAAGGCATGAATCATTTGTTACTGCTTCAAAGACAAGCAGTGTTTATTTCTCTAAGAGATCACTATCTCTTATCTCATCACAAGATACAGAAAAACCATGTGCTAGAAAACCAGAGATAAAAACTGCCCTTGTGTTGCTTAAGTCTAACACTGAATGTGACTGCCCTGACTTCTGGGTCCTATGACTGCAAGGCTTCAACTTAGACTCCATTTATCAATTTTTAAAGACCTTTCAGTCTCATTTGTTTCCGAAATTAAAGGAAAAAACAACAACAACAAATAACGTTTTCTTCTGTCAGGATACACCAACCCTCCATGACCCATTTGAGTGCTTTCCTGAAGTTTCAGGTGAGTCAATAAACACACTAAGCACAAAGGAACACACCAGCAAGTGTACGTATTTCCTTGTCATGCTTCTGTCACACCGCAGGCCACAGGCTGCAGTCTCCATGCTCATCAGCAGAACGAGCAGCCAAAGGGGCATGGTGCCCACTCTGCACTGTGACAGAGGCATGGAGAACAACTACATTGTCAATTCCAGGTGAGAAAAGAGGGCAGATATGGAGACAAAAAAATGTTCTTGGAAACTCCACTATTTCAAAAGAAAGAGTTGAAGACTAGGAGTATATATCAACACTGTGAACCCTATGTACACTGTAGCACTCTGTACAGTTAGAAAGCCACGCTTCTCAGGGTGACAGGGGCAGAACTCCACATCAGAAGTCCCCACTGTAAGGAGCAGCTGAGTGGGACCCACCACCTCGGGGACCTGCACTGGCCACCACTGCGCCAGCCCTCACACAGCAGTCTGAGCTCCTTTTTGGGGTCATATTTCCTCCAGATGAAGCTCTTGGATTGAGTCTGACCCCATACACAAATAAAGTGGGGTCCAAAAGCCCTATCCAGGTTTAACTTCAAGAATCTTGCTCTAAAGATCTTCAATACACCATGGGTTCTTAATGTCTCTCCTCCATCAAAACACATAAAAAGATGCTTAAAAGTGTTGGATTTGGATTGGTATAATGTATTCTTTAAATTCACACAGTGTCCTTGTAAAGGAGACAAAACGTTTTAAACATCAGTACTGCGGTCACATTCCCGTAACCATGACAAGCAGTAAAAATCTCACACCAAGCAAGTACTCTGTGGGAAGAGGGGAGTTCTCCAGGCTATAAATAGCCCCTCTCTCCAAGGACAAGGGGCACGCAGACACCAAAGGCGCCTGGGCAGTGAATGCCAACATGACACGGCACCATTCTTCCTATTCCAAGGGGTCCCCAGTGAGAGAAACAACAGTCCACCCACCAGGACTTGGTGATTACCATAAGTGGAAGCAAGCAAGTGCAGCCTCCAAGCGCAGACACACCGAATGGCTTTTCAGCTGACACACCGAATGGCTTTTCCGGATTAATTCCCACACTGTCCACTCCACTTGTCCACACCCATCTCTGCACCCTTCAGCAGTGCAGAGCAGGAGGAACCACAGTCAAACAAAACCTCATGGTTGTTTTCCTGACACTCCCGCTTTCACAATGCAAGCAAACACACCCCCGAGCCACTGATACAGTTTTCAGTGAATCACACACTCTGCCTGCAGACGCCCATTCTGTTTGTGGAAACGTATTCACTGCACATTTGCGCTTAGAACTCAATCTGGGCCAAAAGTCCCCAGTACAGTACCACTGGCCTCCTTGACTAACAAACTTCAAGGCAGCTGCATTGCTAACGTCACAAACCCTAAGTACACTTGGAGGCAGGTAAGAAGAAACACAAATAATCCTGCATCGGAATAAACATTCCATACGGTCACAAAAAGAAAAGGTGCTCTACTATATGAAACAGACCCTGACAGAGCCTGGGCTAACAAGAGCTGAGAAAAGTATTAGCCCCTCAAGCTGGGCCCAGGTCAACCCTAATTGTAAGGGTCAGGAAACTGAAGTTAAGGTGGCACTATTCCCCACCACTAGTGGTCACCTGGAAACTCCACACACGGAAGCCAGCATGACATTCTGAAACAGGTCCAACCATGACACTCTCCAGCTTAGAACCTGCTGGATGTTCCCGCAGCCCACCAGGCCCTGCAGGCCCAGCCCCACAGGAAGCCACCCTCTATAAACACTCCCGGTTTCTGGAACTCTGAGTCTCCTGTCACGCACTTTCCTCCCCCAGCCCCCGCGCCCTCTCTGCTTCTTTCTTGGTCAGCCTCCCGGGGACTCAGCTCCTCTTGGATAGGAGCTCTGGCTGTCGGTCACCACTGTGGCCGCAGGGCCTGGCGCAGACGGGATAAACGATGAAGAATGCCACCTGCGCGTCTGGACAGCGTAGAACCGCAATCAGCTGGCTTCAAAATCAGATGCTACAGCCTGGTTTTGGGGACGCCTTCCTTTCTAAGGCATAAGATAAGTGCGAGCGTTCGCTGCTGTGCGTGGAACTGCGGCCGGGAGGGACTGGCGGCGTGAACGCCGGCGGCTGTAGAGACACACCGGCCGCGGCCCCCATCACCCTGCAGGGGCCTGCGGCCGCCATCCCGGCCTGCCCCCGACCAGCTGTGCGACCTCGAACACGTCGTGAGCCGGCTTCCCGGCTCGGGATCGAACCCGAGGAGTGCTGTTTGGGGTCGCAGTGAGGCTAAGGGAGGCCGCAGGTGCCAAGCGTCCCGCCTGCCGGGCGAGGACCAACCCGCGGCCACGCGCGAGGAGCGGCCGCAGCGACTGGACAAAACAAAGACAAAGACAAAGACGGCTCTTCCCCTGCCCGCGCCCCAGCCGCGACGGCAGCTCCCGCGGCCGCCAAACGGGCGTGACCCTCGAGGAGCCTCCGTCGGGGCGCTGCCTGCGACCGTGGGCCCAGGCCGCCCGCCGAGCCCAGCGCCCTGGCCGAAACCCCGACCCCGACCCCGACCAGGACTCACCAGCCGCCCCGCCCCCTTCGCGGCCCCGCCCGCCCCGGCGCCCTCACCAGCTCCGGGAGGCTCCTGCGCGGCGGCCACCGGGATGAGCAGCAGGAGCAGCGCGGCGCCACCGAGGCGCAACCTCCAGTACGGCGTCGGCCCGCGGGCCACTCCGGGCGCCATGGTCGGCCGGTCGCTCTATCAGTCAGTGGAGCGTTACGACTCCGACTCTAGCACAAGCGGTCTCCGCCCGGAACAGCCGCGGCGCCGGAAGTGGACCTGCGAGGCGGGGCCATGCGAGTGCGCAGCCTCAAAAAGCAGCTCGCCCCCCTCCCTCGCCATCCGCCCCGCCCCTTCGCCAACGGGCTCGCCTCCCGGCGGGGCTGAGGTTCAGTGCGCCTGCGCGATAGAGGAAAGTCGCCTGGTAGCGAGGAGAGCGGCTGAGGCTCAGTGCGCCTGCGCGGCGCGGATGGGCGAGGCGAGGCGTGACCGACGGGCGAGGAGTGTCCGAGGGGCTCGCCGCGGCTCCTGCGCCTGCGCGGCGGGGAACGGCGACCGGCTGAGGAGACTAGGGGAGCGCGGTGCTTCGGTAGCGGAGGTCAGGGCGGCCTCCATCCTAAAGGGCTGCGGGCGTCCCGGACGGCGGCCCCAAGCGCTGCTCACGCTGCTCTTAAGTGAGCCCTGGACGAGGCGCGGTGGGCCCTCATAGTCCGCGCCGGCGCCCTCGCTCCACACCGCGGCGTCCGGCCCTGGGCTCCCGCCGATGTCCGCGTGGGACTTTTAGGGGATTTGTTTATTTTTGTACGTTAACCACACTAGAAACGGCCCCAGAATGGGCTGAAACGTGTGCTGCTGAAGCTGCCACCTAAACTCCCGAGAGAAGCGCCGTTTCTCCTCCCTGGCTTCTCGCCGACGCCCTCGCTGCGGCCTTCCGGGCCCCTCGGTGGATAAAAGGACTAAATAGTGACGGACATTTTTAAGGCTACTTAAGAAATGGCAAAAATACATTTAGAGGTGTGAACCCGAACACACTGCGCGCTTTAAGCCCCGCGAGAGCCGGGGCCGCCCGCTTCCGTGCGCCCGTAGTTCCTTTCTCGGGGCCGGGATTCGCCGGTGCCGGGGACAGAAACCTCCTGCCTTCTTAGTTCATGACCCTTGTAGATGAACTTCCCGTTTTCTGCACTGCTTAGACCAGAAGACGGGAAACCGTGACTGCCGCACCCTTCCCTGAAGCAGGCACTGCCCGTCGTCCATCAAACGCTAGGACTGCGCCCACCTCGTAGGAAGGACGCCGCGGTCCTGCTAAAAGCCTCCGCCTCTGCCTGCCCGAGGGCACCCTTCCCCTCCCCGCTTCCGAGGGCGGACTCCATTCCTCTGGAGCTGGTGTTTCCGGGTGGGCCAGCCTCCAACTGCCTTTGAATAACCCCCCCTTACATTAGATTCTGACCCTGTGGTGATTTTAGGTTGGGATTTGGGCGCCTGCAGATGGCCCCGAAGCCAGCCTCTTGTGATCCGAGCCACTTCTCTGGCACTCGGAGCGCTGGCACCCGCGGAGCGGCCTTGGTTCACCCGATCGCCTGGGAACTGGCCGGGGTCTCTGGCAGCCTCCCAGGGCTGAGGTTCAGACTCTGTTCCGCCTACCCAGGTCCACACCTGATAGCGCTGGAGTTGAGGCTTGGTTTTAAGGCAAGAGTTTCGTTTGTTATTTCTCCAGAGAGTCAGCTGTTTGCAGGTGTGTGGTTACACTATCCTTCGAGGTTAAGGTTTTGTTCGTCTTGCTAAAGTTTGCAACCTTTTTTCTCCTTCAAATTTGGAGAAGGGGAAAGCAGTTTCTCTTTGAAAAGAAGCGAATCGTGGCTTAAGCAAAATTTGTAATCCTTAAAACTGGCCAGGCTCTGGAGCTGAGTTCAATTGACATGTCTAAACTTTCTTCTTGAGTAACCAGATTTTCCCTTACAGTCTTTTAAAACTTAAGAGAACTCATAGGCAATCGTCCATCCAAAACAAGTCTTTCTCCTTCAGGAAGGACCCATCTTTGGAAACTCCAGCTGGTTTCCTGTGCAGTGCTTATGGCGCCACCTCTCGTCATATTTAGAAAAATGGTCTCACATAACTTGAGAAAAAACATTTCAGTGACCAAAGCCGGGTACCATTGGAACACCAAGCTAATTTACTTGTTTGCTCAATTGGAAAACGCTGGCTCTAGGATAAAACAGAATCTTTGGGAGAGTTATTTTTTATGGTATTTGGAAGCATCCAAAAGAAGTTCTAATAAAGGTATTTATGAGAGAAAAACAAAAATTATCTAAAATAATTTCTGAATTTAAAAAAGACTACTGAAATTTGTCCCCCTCCTCCCTGAGCTCCTTCTCTTTATCCTTTGTTGTCTGAATTACCTCGCCCACACCCACCTTTCTTCCTCCTCCTTCTCCTGTTTTGGGGCCATTTCTCAAACAGCCAGTGTCTCTCATAGGGGACAACTATGTGCCCTAGTTCATGAGTTATGGTCAAAGGTAGAACTTAAAAGTATAATCAAGGAATTTCCTGATGCTCACCAGGACCCCACTGGTTTTTCCAGAGAATTTAAATACCCAAGTGTGTGACCCTGCCTCTACTTTGGGAAAAATAATTTTTTTTTTTTTTGAGACGGAGTCTCGCTCTGTTGCGCAGGCTGGAGTGCAATAGCTCAATCTTGGCTCACTGCAACCTCCGCCTCCCAGGTTCAAGCGACTCCTCTGCCTCAGCCTCCCGAGCAGCTGAGACCACAGGCACGCACCACCACGCCCGGCTAATTTTTGTATTTTTAGTAGAGATGGGGTTTCACCATATTGGCCAGGCTGGTCTTGAACTCCTGACCTTGTGATCCACCTGCCTCAGCCTCCCAAAGTGCTGGGATTACAGGCGTGAGCCACCACACCTGGCCATAAAAATTATTTAAAATAGTTAACACAAGTTCCCATTGCTGACATAAGCTTTTGCTGATAGAGCAGCCATGTTTTCTGTAATAAATCCCGTCTTGTTACAAGGTTCCATTCCTTGGAGTCAAAAAAAGGTTCAAAGGGTAGGTGTCACTAATACGCCTGTAACGGCATGTAAATCTCAGCCTATAGCTTTTCAACTAGGTCCTTTACAAGGGACTCACATTTTCCTTCTGGTTCTATCAGCTGCCGGCCATCTTATAAAAGGAGACTTCTTAGAATTATAATACCCACGTTTCTTTCTCCCAAAGGGGGAAGACGTATTTAGAATTAGATGAGAAAGCTGAGTTACTAGACATAAAAAAAGTTTCAAAATCTAACCCAATTGCGATCCCTAATTGCCCTAGAAGACACTGAATTATTGAATAATGAAGAATTACAAAACCTACTAAAGGCAGTACTTGATCAAATATGGTCAGAGTCTTCCACTGATACTGGAAGAATCCTCTTGGCTACCCCGATCAAAGTCCTTTAGTGTAGTGGACTTATTAGCACATCCTTCAGTAGTTCTGTGGGTGAAAGTGTTGATTTCTCTTTACCTTTACTTGGGAAGGCAGACAATACACACAGCCAGCCATGCTCAGGGCTACACTGAGAGCCCAACTGATGCAAAGACAGTTCTCTTACATACTGACTTGTTCTTTTTTTTTTTTTTTTAAGGAGTTTCGCTCTTGTTGTCCAGGCTGGAGTGCAATGGCGCTATCTTGGCTCACTGCAACCTCTGCCTCCTGGGTTCAAGCAATTCTCCCACCTCAGTCTCCCGAGTAGCTGAGATTACAGGCATGCGCCACCATGCCTGGCTAATTTCGTATTTTTAGTAGAGATGGAGTTTCTCCATGTTGGTCAGGCTGGTCTCGAACTCTGAACCCCAGGTGATCCGCCCACCGCAACCTCCCAGAGTGTTGGAATTACAGGCACGAGGCACTGGGCCCAGTCTTTTGACTTGTTCTTAAAAAACTTTTTTTATTACAATACATGGGCAGTTTACTCCTTTGCTCAGAAGATAAACAAGCTTTTATAGAAGATGGGATACATTCATTACAACAGCCCTAAGGGGACATAAAATTCCTAAAGAAAAACCTCAATTTTATAAAAAACAAAGTACTTGGGCCACTTAATATCTAAAGAAAGACTTTCTACTAATCTAGATAGACTGAAAGGAATTTTAGCTTTCCACCACCAACAACCAAGAAACAAAAGCATGTGGAGGACTGGCAGGATATTATAGAAATTGGATCCCAAACTTTTCTTTAAAGCTCAGTCCTTATACGCTCTCTAAAAACAGGACATGCCAGGACTTTAGAGTCGTCAGAAGAAAATCCACCAACATTTGAAATGATCAAACGTGACCTTGCTAATGCTCCGCCTTTGGGGCATACAAATTATAACCTTCCATTCTATTATTTGTATAATACATGAAAGTGGTGGAGATGCTTTAGGGGTTCCTAAAACACTGTTATATGTAAAAATTGTTATTTAGAAACAGAATGCTTGTTCCCAAGTGCTGCAAAGAAACAGCACTCGAACATAAATTTAATTCTCTCAGCAAGGCCATTTTTACTTTCTGCAGAAGGGGTGCTCATCACAGATGGAACAATGGCGAGAGCACACCTGAACAAAGGAGGGAAGCCATTTTCATCCCTGCCGCTGTTTGGCCCTGCTACTGTGTCCTGTCTCCATTGGCTGGAGCCAGACCTCACAATCTAAACTAAAACCCGATTGGCTAACAGTTTAAAACTTTTCTGAATAGGTAAAAGTAATGGAAAGACAAAGGAAAAGAGGAAGTTGCTTATGCCAAATAGGGAAGGGGCATAGGCTGCGAGCTGGAATGTGCCCGTGAGCAGGTCCAGCACAAATATCCTGGTTAAGGTTCAAGGACATAGAATGTACTACGTGCCCGTGAGCATGTGTAACAGCTACACAGGCTAGGGCTTAACAAGCAGTTATTAGCACAAAGCCAGGAGGCTTGAAGGAAGTTAGTTTTTAAAAGACACTATTATTTTTAACACTTATGATTTACTCTTTAACAAGAAGGGAAACTTTGAAGAGGAACTTTTTGCTTTCTACAAACACAAAGATCGAAACAGACAATCATTGCCACAGTTCCCTAAAATATAATCCAGGAAAACCATTATAAGGACATTTCCTTTTACCCGAGGCCCTTGTGAGGTATGACCGTTAGATGCCATGCTGTTGCCACCCTCAGAAACATACAAACATGTTCTGGTAACAATTTACGTGTTTTCTCACTGGGCAGAGGCATTTCCATGCAGAAGAGCACTGCCTTAGCAGTGAGTAAAATTGCTGTAGAAAAAGGTATTGCAATCTGGGAAGTTACTCTGGAACTTGTAGCCATAGAGGAACTCACTTCGCTGGACGGATGATCCAATCAGTATGTAAACTTTGGCCCATCCTCCAGCATTTCCATTGCGCTTACCACGCCCAGTCATCTGGGTTAGTGAAATGCACCAATGGAATAATCAAAACTCAATTGGCAAAATTAACCAAGGCTTTTCAAATTCCTTGGTCAGAAGTTCTTCTACTGGTTCTGCTTAATCAGAGGTCGACCCCTTTAGGTAAAACACCAGTTATCTCTGCTAAAAATTAGGCAGACCCATGAAATTATCTCCAAGAAACTGTACGTCTATGATATTAAAGGGAGACATATTCAGCTATTGCAGTGCCCTTGCAAAACAATTAATGAAAAATTATAATTGGCAAAAATAATCTTTTCACAGTGAGCTCCTGGGAAACAAAAATTTCAAGGACCGCAGACTTCAACCAGGAGATTTTGTCTATTGGAAATGACATTTTTAAAAAAGTCTCTGCAACCTGCTATGGACCTTATCAGGTACTCCTGACCAGCCTTCACCATAAAATTAGAAGACGACCCTTGAATTCACATCTCCCATCTGAAGAAATCTGAGCCTCGGCTGGGCGCGGTGGCTCACACCTATAATCCCACCACTTTGGGAAGCCGAGGCAGGTGGATCACCTGAGATCAGGAGTTCGAGACCAGCCTGGCCAACATGGTGAAATCCCATCTCTACTAAAAATATAAAAATTAGCCAGGCATGGTGGCGCACCTGTAATCCCAGCTACTCAGGTGGCTGAGGCAGGAGAATTGCTTGAACCCGGGAGGCAGAGGTTGCAATGAGCCGAGATTGTGCCACTGCCCTCCAGCCTTGGTGACAGAGTGAGACTCCATCTCAAAAACAAAGAAAACTGAGCCTCCGAAATGGGCTCTTGTACCAGAAGGTGATACCCTGGGACAGCTGGGACAGTGTTCTTTGGGTTATGCCGGTCACAAGGTCAAATATTTCATACTGTTTCACACTCACCAATCTTCCCCATCTACAGTCTTGTCAGATTCATCCTGTATTCCATTGGTATCATCATTTAGCTTCCGTCTTTCTGCCATAACTGGGTATTGAAGGCGTTACTTGACACGTAGAGGCCCTCACCAGTTACACACAAAAGGCCTTAAGATATAGCCAGGTATCTCATGATAAATGATAAACTTACCTGAGAAAATCTGTATTATAAAACCATATGGCTTTAGACATACTCACTGCAGCTCGAGGGTAACCTGTGCTATCGTAAAACTAAAAGGTGTGTCTATATCCCAGATAAACCAAATAACATCACTAAATTCATGGCTGATGTGAAACCCACATAAACCAACCTTTCAGAGCCAAAACCTCCTCTAAACAGCTGGCTAAATAGCTGGTTGGGATCTTGGCAAAATTAGTGACAAAAACTGTTAACTTATTCTAGAAATTACCATCATTTTTTACGTTTGTCCTGTTTACTCAGGCTCAGCATAAAGGGATAAAGTGGATGCAAAGGGACCTTAGTGACAGCAAACTGTGTCTCTGACCCACATCTTCCAGTTCAAATACTTTACATCTTCATTGGGATCTTCTATAGTATCAAAAGATGTTTAAAAAGCCATTTGCAGGCCAGGCACAGTCGCTCATGCTTGTAATCCCAACAGTGGGAGGCCAAGGCAGGTGGATCACTTGAGGTCAGGAGACCAGCATGGCCAACATGGTGAAAACCTGTCTCTAGTAAAAATCCAAAAACTAGCCAGGTATGGTGGCACACACCTGTAGTCTCAGCTACTTGGAGGCCAAGGCAGGAGAATCTCTTGAACCCAGGAGACAGAGGTTGCAGTGAGCCGAGATCGCACCACTGCACTCCAGCCTGGGCCACAGAGTGAGACTACGTCTGGAAAAAAAAAAAAAAAAAGTCAATTTGCAGAAACAGAATAAACACAAGTCTAGTTTAGAACTATGCCCCTGAAACAATACAACCACACAATGCTAATTTAATGGTATTTGAAGGACATTAGGTGTTTGGAAACATTAACCAAAACTCGGTGAATATCACCACATTTGAAACAATGCACAATGGCATTTTAAAATATAACTAAGTTCTGGGACAACTTAACAATGCAGAAGTTCAAAAAATGCGTGGTATAACCCCAGTTCCTGTTTTAACCGCATGGAAGTCAAGATTTAAAAAGAGGAAATGGGAGGCATTGTGTAACTTAACATGTCTGGAATCCAAAGATACATATTCAATTGTCAAAGAGCTTCAAGCTCAGAGGAATGACCCAAACGGCACATCGTACAGGAAGTACAGCCGTAACGACTCTAGAGAAACAGGATGATTACTTAGAGCAGTCTGGAATTAAAAGTGCATATGTCTTTCCATGAAGAAAGATGGTTAGGGAATTAAACTGATACAGTCACAATGGTATCAACTTAGGAGAAATGACAGCCGAGCCCCAGAGCAATGGAAAGGACTGTCCACAGGACCAGACAGCCACAGTGGGCTGGGGCCAGAGAGGGGAAGTTCCAGGGTGCCCACCTAGTTGTGCATATTGGAGTCACCTGCCGGGGATTTCCACCAGTGGGTTTATTTGGTGGTTAAGTGTCTGTGCAGTTGGATTTTTTTTGTGTGTGTGTGGTCATTATGAGTACATTCCTTAGTGGGTGAAAGAGTTACTTCCAGAGAGGCTGCATAAAAAGAGTGAAGCTTCTGGCAACCCATTAAACCACCAGATGCTTAACACTGGGGAGAACAAGGAGAGCACCTGAAGGTCCCAGACTTTGGACTCACTTTGGAAGGGGCTAGACAGTGTGGAGCCTTGGACAGGCAGGGATCAGCAGGGTCTGGGGTGAGGCATGGAGGGAGGGAGAGAGGGCTGGGCCCACAGGCCAGAGCCCATTTCCCATGATGGGACTAAGCAGTGGTGTGGAACCTGCACCCCTGGTATGTGGGAGGACTCCTGTGGGGCTGCACACGGTTGGCAGCTTCATGGCTTCAGAGCTGGTCTGTGCCACGCGAGGTCTCTTGTGCTCAGGAGTTTGTCCTTGACCAAGGCACAGAGAGTTCCGGTTGCCCATCCCTTGCGAGCAGTTATGATTCTCAAAGCACTTCCTGTGCCAGCCTCTCGGCATCCTCCCAGGGCCAAGCTTTAGTGATCCCTCCACCTATACTTTTGACAAGACAAAACACAGCTTGTTCCAGGTCAGGCAGCCAGTAAGAAGTAGAGCTGGACGTGGACTGGGGGCTCACCCTTGGAGTCCGTGCTTCTTCCCCATGTCTCAGGAGCTCCCCTCATTTCCCTGGAACAAGGTTGGAACGTCAAAAAGACCTTCTGAAAACTGGCAGGAAAAGGTCAGAAAAACCACAAAATGGATTGAGGGCATCTGACAGTTTGTCTTGCTAGAGGCACGTCTGGGGGTGATCCAGGCCCTTGCTGCAATCACTGAGATGGATCTCGAGCGGGGGCACGTGTCCTAGGACCCTGGCTCAGGGCCTATTGCCCACTGCATGGTGATATACCAACACACTGAAAGAGAGGGAGTTGCCGCAGAGAAAGAGTCCAAGACGCATGGGGCAGCCAAGCGAGGAGATGGGAGGAAACCTCAAACCCACCTCCCGAGGGGCTTGGGGATGGTGTTTTTCAGGGGTCTGGGCAGGTGATGGGGTCTGAGGCGTGGGGATCGCTGATTGATGAGTATGAGGGGTGAAGTCACGGGATAGGGGATGAAGAAACCACATTCCTGAGCTGAGTCGGTTCCTTGGTGGGGCCTTCAGACCGGTTGGCGTCAGCTGTTCTGCTGGAATTCAGGGTGTGGGAAACACCTTAAGCAATTCTTGGCTTAAAAGTTCCAGGCTCAGAGATTCCACCTGTAGGAACAACGGGGAGCAGGTGATCCGTGTGCCTCGTGACTCTTGTTAAGTTAGCAGCTGCAGTGAGTTGGGTGGTGGTGCCTGCCATACCCTGGTCAGTGCCTAACTCCAATTCTGCCCAAAGCCTGCGTTGGAATTCTCAGTAACCCTGTGAGGAGGGTTTCACTCAGGGCTGGCATCTGATCTTTGCCGGACGTGCTCCGGGCCAGGCCCTCTGATTGCCTGGGTCACCTGAGGTCACCCTCCCCCATCCCTCCTTCCTGAGAGGGCATCACCACCCTGCACACACCCCTGTAGACCATACCTTGATGTCAATTTTTTTTTTTTTTTTGAGATGGAATCTAGCTTTGTTGCCAGGCTGGAGTGCAGTGGCGCGATCTCGGCTCACCACAACCTCCGCCTCCTGGGTTCAAGCCATTCTCCTGCCTCAGCCTCCTGAGTAGCTGGGATTATAGGCACGTGCCGCCACACCAAGCTAATTTTTGTATTTTTAGTAGAGATGGGGTTTCACCATGTTGGCCAGGGTGGTCTCGATCTCCTGACCTTGTGATCTGCCCACCTCGGCCTCCCAAAGTGCTGGGATTACAGGCGTGAGCCACTGCGCCCAGCCAGTGTCGACAATTTGACCTCCATCTCCTAGCTTTGTCTAGTGGTTCTCAAACTACAGCGTGCATCAGTATCCCTGGAGGACCTGCAAAGCCCAGATTGCTGAGCCCACCCGGAGTGCTGCCGACTAGCTGGTCCGGGGCCAAGCCAAGAATGCGCCTCTGACAGGTTTCTAGGTGAGGCTTGTTCTGCTGCCAAGGCCAGCCTTGGGGAACTGAGGCTCAAGGCCAGCGGGGGTCCACCCTGGCTGCACAGCAGCCTCCCCGAGGAACACTGAACGCCAGTCACGGCAGCCCTTCTCCGACAGGGCAGGGGCTTTTAAAGCCCCAGGTGCGGGCTGGGTGGAGGACCCCTGAGCTGGGAAGTGGGCGGTGATGGAGCATCTGGCCATTTCTGGCTCCTCCCACCTGCCCAGGTAAAGTCTCCCAGGCATATACAGTAAGAGGTTATCACGCGGTTAGAAGTTCGTTTTTGGTTTGTTTGTTTGTTTGCTTTTTTTTTTAAGATAGGGTCTTTCTCTGTCACCCTGGCTGGAGTGCAGTGGTGCAATCACAGCTCACTGCAACCCCCAACTCCCAGGCCTAAGCCGTCCTCCTAACTCAGCCTCCCGAGTAGCTGGGACTACAGGCATGTGCCACCACACTACTAATTTTTTTTAATGTTTAGTAGAGATGGAGTCTCACTGTTCAAGGCTGGGTCGCCAGGTGTGCTGTGTGACTCTTGTTAAGTTAACAGCTGCTAACTTAACAGCCTCAGGTTCAAGGCCGATCTCGAACTGCTAAACTCAACCAATCCTCCCACCTTGGCCTCCCAACGTGCTGGGATTACAGGCGTGAACCACCGTGCCTGGCCACAGTTAGAATTTTAAAGTAGGGGACCTAAAGCAGATGCCACCCACATGTGCCCATTTGCAGGTCTGCAGTGGCCCTTGCAGTGTGGCCAGCTGTGTGGCTTGCCCAGACAAACTAAGGGGTTTCCCAGGACAAAGGCCTTCCTGTGCTAGAACTGAGACGTTCACCAACTGCAACCACGGCCAGCAGCCTGCTTGTGTCCAGAGCTCTCAGGCAGGATCTGTGTGGAGCTTGGTGCTGAATTCTGCTCTGGGGCCGTGAGCAGCTTTGGCACAGCCCAGGGCTGTTTCCACACTTCCACTAAAGCAGAACTGGCTCCCTCCCCTCTGAGTACCCCAGTGGGAGGCAGAGGGGGCTCTGTAGACAGCCAGAGGGGAGGTGTAGACACAGTTGGAGGAGAGGTATAGACAGCTGGGGGGGAGATGTAGATAGCTGGAGGGAAGGAGTAGATGGCTGAAGGGAAGGCATAGACACAGCTGGAGGGGAAGTGTAGGCACAGCCAGAGGGGAGGTGTAGATGGCTAGAGGGGAGGTGTAGATGGCTGGAGAGAAGGTGTAGACGGCTGGAGGGGAGGTGTAGATGGCTGGAAGGGAGGTGTAGATGGCTGGAGAGGAGGTGTAGACGGCTGGAGGGGAGGTGTAGACTGCTGGAGGGGAGGTGTAGATGGCTGGAGAAGAGGTGTAGATGGCTGGAGGGGAGGTGTAGACTGCTGGAGGGGAGGTGTAGACGGCTGGAGAAGAGGTGTAGATGGCTGGAGGGGAGGTGTAGCCTGCTGGAGGGGAGGTGTAGCCTGCTGGAGGGGAGGTGTAGACGGCTGGAGGGGAGGTGTAGACTGCTGGAGGGGAGGTGTAGATGGCTGGAGAAGAGGTGTAGATGGCTGGAGGGGAGGTGTAGACTGCTGGAGGGGAGGTGTAGATGGCTGGAGAAGAGGTGTAGACAGCTGGAGGGGAGGTGTAGACTGCTGGAGGGGAGGTGTAGACGGCTGGAGAAGAGGTGTAGACGGCTGGAGGGGAGGTGTAGACTGCTGGAGGGGAGGTGTAGACGGCTGGAGAAGAGGTGTAGCCTGCTGGAGGGGAGGTGTAGATGGCTGGAGGGGAGGTGTAGACTGCTGGAGGGGAGGTGTAGATGGCTGGAGAAGAGGTGTAGATGGCTGGAGGGGAGGTGTAGACTGCTGGAGGGGAGGTGTAGATGGCTGGAGAAGAGGTGTAGACAGCTGGAGGGGAGGTGTAGACGGCTGGAGGGGAGGTGTAGATGGCTGGAGGGGAGGTGTAGACTGCTGGAGGGGAGGTGTAGACGGCTGGAGAAGAGGTGTAGACGGCTGGAGGGGAGGTGTAGACTGCTGGAGGGGAGGTGTAGATGGCTGGAGAAGAGGTGTAGACGGCTGGAGGGGAGGTGTAGACTGCTGGAGGAGAGGTGTAGATGGCTGGAGAAAAGATGTAGACGGCTGGAGGGGAGGTGTAGACGGCTGGAGGGGAGGTGTAGAGCTGGAGAGGAGGTGTAGATGGCTGGAGGGGAGGTGTAGATGGCTGGAGAGGAGGTGTAGATGGCTGGAGGGAGGGCAGACAGATACCCACTTTCCTGCTTTGCCTCTGCCCTGGCCAGGCTCCGCCGCAGGCACCTCTTTGGTGGGGCCACCACCGTTTACGGAAATGCACCTAGGATTTGGGACAGGGGCTCAGAGTGGGGCTCTGTATGGACCAGCAGGTGAGGAAGGAAAAGGGAAAACAGAACCTGCCCCACAGTCTGAAGCCAGCTGTGTGCCTGTGTGGCAAAGGTCAGCGGGCAGGACAGGGCCCACGTGCGCCTGGCCACCTTGCCAGTCGGGGGAATACAGCGGACACAGTGCCCAGTTTCCATGGACAGCCTGTATTGAAGTTTTATTTTTTTTCTATACACGTGATTGATTAACAATATAATTAATGGGATGTCATTTTATACCCTGACAAGTTTAAATGTAAATAAATTGGCACCACCTTTAATCAGACTGATGTCCTGACTTGCACAGGAAACATGCACCTAACCTCACCAACCTCAAGCCCTCCCTTCTCAAGTCTCCATGCAAAGACTGTGCCAGTCAGAGTGGGGCTGTCCCCCCGACGAGCCCCCAGAAGCACCCGGCCGGCCATGGCTGTCATTTTGAGGGCGGAAAATAACTGGATTTCTGGTTAATTGGTGACATCCTCAAGAGCTGTGGCAAGCCATGTCTCGGCCGCGTGATGGGGCAGACATGGTGGGTCCTGATGGCCTTGTCTTCACCAAGTGCTCCTAACTCTCAGCAAACTTAGGGTTCATGACCGTCGTGGTGGCGCTCTTGAAAAGGGGATTATCCTGGTGGGAAATGCAAACAGGGGCTTGTGAGTGTGGGAGGTTTTCAGAGCAGAATCTTTCTCCCTGAGGACACTCCCTGCATGGAAGCCGTCACTTTGAGGAAGAGCTAGATGTGGGGCAGCCCCCCCAGGGTCCCAGCACCGGCAGCCAAGCTCACCCACAGCGGCGGACGCCCAGAGGACAAGCTGCCTGGGGAGGCCGGGGTGCAGCCACACACGGTTGTCCACGGCCTCCCGCAGCAGGAGGTCGCATAGTGTGGGACGCACGTGCCCCTCTGCGTGGGACCCCCAAGGACAGCCACTTACATTGTTCCACTGGGACTTGAGCTTCTCCTTCTCAAAGCGCCTGTACTCCCGGAGGTCGCTCAGGTGGATCAGAGCCTTCCAGATGACCAGCAGGAGGATGCCGATCAGCACGATGCCTGCCACGGTGCCCCCGACGATGGCAGCGATGTTGGGGCCTGCCACGCACTCTAGGGAAGAAGCAGCACACCCGAGCGTCAGTCCAGCCCCATCTCACTGAGCCGTGTGCCCACAGGTCCGAGGTCACCCCACAACACAGCACTTAGAGAGACGGAGGTTCCCAGGGCCCCGGCTCACCATCCATCACCATGGCCAGGGGTCAGTGAGAACCTGGCCCAGCCCCTGCTGGATTCCAGGCCAGGCCCTGTGGTTCCAAATGAAACCTAAGGGCCATTGCCACCACCCCTGCTGACAGAGAAGAAGGCAGGGCCAGGGTACCGGGCAGCCAGGACAGAGTGCTAATACTGGGGGGTAGGAGACAGTGCGAGGGACCCCGCTCTCCTACAGCAGAGTTCAGAACCAGGCTCAGGGTCCCTGCTGGAGTTCACTCCCCCTACTGTGAAGGTGATTTGTGGTCGTCAAGGACAAGACCAGAGACCTGAGCTCAGCAGGTGAGGCCAGTGCCAGGATGAGCAACGCAAGGTCCTGGTTCCCACGGCAGCTGTGCCCACCTCCTGAGCATGGGGGCTGTGGGCCATAGTGGGCCAGGCCCACAGCTGCTAACCCTGGGACAGACACTAGCGTTCAGTGCAGTCCCTGGCCTGGTCTGGCATCCTCACTCCCTGTGCCCCTCCTGCCATCCTGACCTGCACCCTCACTCCCTGTGGTTGCTCCTGCCATCCTGATCCGCACCCTCACTCCCTGTGCCCCCTCCTGCCATCCTGACCTGCACCCTCACTCCCTGTGGTTGCTCCTGCCATCCTGATCCGCACCCTCCCTCCCTGTGCCCCTCCTGCCATCCTGACCTGCACTCTCACTCCCCGTGCCCCCTCCTGCCATCCTGCCTTTCCTGGGGGACCTGCCTTCCTTCATCTGTCCTCAAAGGTGAAGTGACTTGGCCAGGATTGCACAAACCAGACGTGACCCAAGTCTGTCCCTCAAAGTGGCCCGCAGGGGTTCCTGCCCTGGCAGGTGGGGGTCTGCAGCCCCAGGCCCACATGTGGGTTGTGAGCTCCAGGCATGTCACCTACAGGCTCAGAGACCCCCGCCGCCTGCCTCGGGCCCCTTCCTGGGGAGGGAGGAGCTCCCAGGTCTCAGTTCTGCAAGAGTCCTGGCCGGCTGCTGGCCATGCCTGATGGAGTCCGCCTGCGGCCCCCCAGCCCCAGCCCCTCTGCCTCTCAGGAGCCTGTGGAACATGAGACCTGAAGAAGCAGGGCCAGTGTCACCAAGGTCACCGTGGGGCTGGGCCTGGTTCCAACTGGAGCTGAACGAGACAGGGTCAGTGCCACCAAGGTCACTGTGGGGCTGGGACTGGTTCCGGCTGGACTGGAGCCGAACGAGTGATGGGCAGAGAGTGTTAGGGGACGGTGGTGCCTGGTGGCCCTGGGCCCCTCCGGGGCTGAGAGCCGAGCACCAGGATCTCCCAATCCCCTCAAGGGAGCCTCACGCAGCAACCTGACCGCGGGCCACCCCCGGGGACCTGCAACTGCAAGCCTTGCCCCATGAGGCATCCAGCGGGAGATGGCCCGGGCCGTGTGGCATGCTGGTGGGCCTGCCCGGTGTGGAGCAGTGGTGCCCCCAGGGAACAGGCCGTCTGCTGCCCAGCTTGATGTGGGGTCAGGTGAGGAGGGGAGGGAAAGGGGAGGCTGCTGGGGGTGAGGGGACCGGCCTCTGGCCTCCTTGCGATGCCAAGGGCATCCCGCATGGCTCATCCACCCTGCTGGGCCCACACCACTGGAGGTGAGATCCTCCTTCCGCACCACCCTCGCCTCTGCGGAGACCCCGCAGCCGGAGCTCTGGAGCCGGTCCCTGCTGCACCCCAGCGGCCTCACCTCGGCTCTCATCCACATAGATGAGGTAGCGGTCCATCCCGTCCTGCTGCTCCAGCGTGTAGGCCACCCAGCAGCCCTCTGAGTCCCTCTCCTTGCAGGTCCTGCCCTTCACGGGGTTGTTCGACAGCTGCAGGCCCGGACACGCCGCGCTGCAGTTCTTCCCAAAGGGGCCCTTTTCGAACTTCAGGCACTCGGCACAGGAGCTGCGGGGAGTCAGGTGTGAGCATCGGTGCCAGGGTGTGCGGGGGCTCCGGCAACGGGGGCTCGGGCTTGGGTGTGTGTCCACCAGGGGGGGCAGGTGGGGTTGGGGTGCCCTCAGGCCAAGGAGGGGGCCCAAGTGGGGCAGATGCAGGTGCAGCGGGTGAACTGGAAGCCTGATCCCAGGGCCCGCGGCAGGTGCGCACAGGAGGGAGGAGGGGCACAGGGGCACGGCGGCCGCTGAGGGCCCCTCAGTCCAGATGCACCCGCAGAGAACCCCGCGGTGCAGAGGTGCTCACTGGGGTCCCCGAGTGAGCCCGGCTGCTGGGTAGGTGGCCGGGGAGTGGGGATCCCTGCCCGCCCTGCCTGCTCCGCCTGCACTCACATGTACTTGCCACAGGGTGAGGGGCAGCCGGGGCACTCCTGGCACAGAGGCAGCTGGTAGCCTGAATGGCACTCACATATGTTGCAGCGGCACCGGCCACGGCCACTGCACTCAACACGCCGCGGGTTCAGGCAGCCCTCGGTGGTCCTCTCGCACTGGCACGCTGAGCCCTCAAAGCCCGGGTGGCAGCGGCACTTCCCGCAGAAGCAGAGCCCCCTCCCTGGAAGACGGGGCAGCACGGCTAAGCTCCTGCTTGGCCTGGGAACCGAGACCCGCCCGAAACCCCACTGCGGTTGCTCCCTCCGGCCCGCCTGCCTCCTCCAGCCTGGGGGATGTTCCTGAGCAAAAGGCATGGGGCCACCAGCCAGGCCTTTCTGCCCCCGCCAGCCACGTGGCCGCCTCCTGGCCAGTCTGGACCTCCCCTGCCCTGCTGTGATGGGACCTCAATAGGGCTGTGACCGTTCCTCCTGTGGACCCTCCCCACAAGGACGCCTTGTCCTCATGGACACAGAAACTGAGGCAGGGCGGGGTGCAGGGTCATCCAAGTTCCTGCTGACGCCCGGTGGCTGGGCGAGACTTGCACTGTCTGTCCTCAGGATCCCCCCTTTCTGTTCCACTCGTCGAATGGTCCAGAACGCACCCCCCAACACCAAGTCTGTGCCGTAGGACGGCCGTTGTCCAGCAGGGACCCACGGGCTCACCCGGGCCGCCGCAGACCTGGCCGTTGTAGCGCTCACAGTTGATGGTGTCACACTCGCAGTACTGCCCGTATATCAGCTTGCCGGGGACGTCGCTGGTGTGGCACAGGCACTGCCCGCAGACACAGTCCCCCAGCCCTGAGCAGATGATGGAGTTGTTGTCCTTCCGGCAGCTTCCTTCCAGCTCCTGGCTGCTCCGGCCCTGTGTCTGGCACTCACAGTTTTTCCCAATGTAGCCAGTGTCACACCTGGGGACAGGAGAGGCCCCAAGGTCAGGCTCCCCCCAGTGATGTGGGACAAGGGACAGCCGCCCTGTCCTCCAGGCCCCTTGCCCTTGGTGGAGAACACCCCTATGGCAGATTGTCTGTGCTTTCCTCGAGGCCTACTGAGCACCTGCCACGGACTAATTGTGCTCAAAACGTACAGGGGCCCTGCGTTCCCTCCCCAGGATGTCCCGAGGGGAAAGCAGACACCTGGCCTTGGCCTGCACATGCAGTGGCTTGGCAGGCTCACTGTGGAGCTGTGTTGCAGCCATGCACATGGCCTGTGCTGTGATACTGGTGCTCTGTGAGTGGCTGGTGTCTGCTCCTGCGTGCCCCTCATGGTGGCCAGCGGGGACTCGGCACTGCCACCTGCCACAGCCCCGCCCTCCCTCCTGCGTTCGTGCACTGACAGGCCAGGTTGTGGGAGAATGAAGGGACAAGGGGTTTTTACAGATGTGGAAGCTGGCATCAAGCCGCTGGCAGGCAGGAGCCACACCCACCCTGAGGCGTCCTCAGAGACGGCACTGCCACGGGCTCTCCTGCTCCCCAGAGGAGGAAGCTGCAGGACCGAGTGTCTGAGTACCTGTGGCAGGGCACCCCCCGACACCTGCCAAGTGTTCCGACTGAGTCACCCCTACAGTCCCGTGAAGAGGCCGCCCCAGGGCTGCACACCCAGGACAGTGGGCGGGGTGGCCACTGAGGCACGGGGACAGCAACAGAGACCACCAAGACCACAGAGACCGTCATTGTCCTGAGATATGGGAGGAGGCTGGGGGCAGCGGGGACCTGAAGGTGAGGAAGGGCACTGCCACCAGGATGTGGATTGGCACCGCGGTCAGGACAGGGGAGGAGGTGACCAGAGCAAAGGGGGCAGAGTCCTGGGAGGTCGGCCTAGCAGCTCTGGCCAGGCAAGCAAGGAAAGGGGGACAGCCATCCAGCCCCCGGGCAGGCCGCCTGGCTGAGTGCCATGTGAACATCCCCACTGGGTCCACCTGTCCCCCACTTCTCCCTGAGGTGGGGTGCCCACGCCTGGCAGGGGGTGTGCACGCCCGAGAGGTGGCCTATGCGGCCCAGGCTCCCAGAAGCCGTCACCTGTCCCAGGAGGCTCTCTAGCTACCCATGCCCCAGGGCTGCCAGCCTGATGGCCTTGGGTCCCCAAGGTCAGAGAGAAGCCAGCTCCTAGGGTCAAGGAAGGTCGGGCAGAGAAAGTGACCCACTCAAGGCCATGGGCATGCCCAGCGGGGACTCCTTGTGCCCCTGAGATCGGCCTCCATCCTCTGGTGAGGGGGTCCTCCTGCCCACAAGTCCCCTGCCTTGGGTCCTCCATGGCCAGAGAGTGTAGAGTACAGGCTGGCATTGCTGGTGCCCTGGCTCAGGAGCACGGGTGAGGGCTTGCCGAGGGGTTCTGGGTTCCAATCCCAAATCTCCCCACCTCCTGCAGAAGGGGGCCCCCAGGATGCCTGCTCCGTGGGGTGGGGGAAGGGATGGAGCCACCTGCACCCACCTCACCTGCCGACACCTGCCCTGTGGGGTGGGGCTGGGGGAGACTTCACGGAGACCTGCGCCCACCTCACCTGCAGACACCTGCCCTGTGGGGTGGGGCTGGTGGAGACTTCACAGAGACCTGCGCCCGCCTCGCCTGCAGACACCTGCCCTCTGGTGTGGGGCTGGGGGAGGCTTCATGGAGACCTGTGCCCGACTTGCCTGCTGACACCTGCCCTGTGGGGTGGGGCTTGGGGATGGTTCAACAGGGACCTGCGCCCGCCTCACCTGCAGATGCCGCACTCCAAGAAGCCCTTGCCATGGCAGAGGCTGCGGTCTCTGCTCTGGTCCCAGCACCGGCACTCGCACTGGGGAAGGACCCGCACGGTCACTATGTCCGTGAAGCCCAGCGCCCGGATGACAAACGACTGCTCCTGGATACACTCTGTGGCCGTGACCTTCACCTGGAAGGTGATCTGCAGGGCAGTGCTGGGCTCAGGTGGGGACCCTCGGCGGCCAGGGTGGCAGCCCGGCTCCCAACCCTCACCTCCTGGCCTCTGCAGGGGTCCTGGGGGGTTCAGCGTGGGGAGGAAGGGGTGACCAGGAGCAGGAAGAGCTCATGCTCAGATCCGAGAGCCGAAGTCAGCCGGCAAGGAGGTGCTCTGCCCGCACTCCCGCGCTGGCCGGCACCAGGATCTCCCCGGCCACACATCAGCAGAGACATGTGACACGCAGACAGCAAATCAGGATAAGCTGAGCACACTCCCACTCGGACCACCCAACATGAGGGAAACGTTCTGGTGAGAATCCATGGGACGGCCGGGCGCCGCGGCTCACGCCTGTAATCCCAGCACTGTGGGAGGCTGAGGCGGGTGGATCATCTGAGGTCAAGAGTTCGAGACCAGCCTGGCCAACATGGCGAAAGTCTGTCTCTACTAAAAATACAAAAATTAGCCGAGCGTGGTGGCACACGCCTGTAGTCCCAGCTACTCAGGAGGCTGAGTCAGGAGAATCACTTGGATTGTAGTGAGCCGAGATCGCACCAGTGCACTCCAGCCTGGGCGACAGAACGAAACTCCATCTCAAAAAAAAAAAAAAAAAAAAAAAATCCACAGGCAGCATTTACGAAGAAACATGTTTGGAGGAATTCCAAAGTCATATTAAGAAAATGCAATGAAAGCAAGTGTCTTACTGAATATTATTTCACAGCTAGCAAAAAAAAAACAACACAAAAAACAAAAAACAAAAAAAAACAACAAATGATTGGATAATAAACTTAAACCTGAAAGATTAGGGAAGGAACTCAGTGTCCATTCCTAACCACCTGTGTGGCCCATGCCTTAATGTTTCTGTCAAAAAAACAGAATGAAACACGCAGAAAATCATGACAACTAACCCTACCCAGGTTTGCCGTTTGTGCCTGTTCTGTGTGTCCGGCGTCTGCCCCCAGGGGGTGCAGCCATCACTCCATCCCTCAGTCTGCAGTGGCCTGACCCAGGGATTTGGGGCTCCAGGTTGATGAGTAGGACTCTTGGGCCAAGGCGTGTGTGAAGAACCCTCCCAGCACCCTCTCACTGAGAAGCACCCTCCCGGCACCCTCTCACTGACGTTCCTGACATCAGCTTCACAAGGAAAGCGTCTGGCCTCGGCAGAGAGGAGGTGAAGGAAAGAAACAGGGACCTGCCAGTGGATGCTGCCTGCTCCCAGACAGCCTCTGATGCCTGTGTGCCCCTCCCTTCCCCCATCAGAGTGCTGGGATGGGGACCCTGGCTCCTTCTGGCTGTCCCCAGGACCCCTCAGTGTGCTGGGATGGGGACCCTGGCTCCTTCTGGCTGTCTCCAGAGCCCCTCAGCAAGCTGAGATGGGGACCCTTGTGGCCAGGCTCACCGGGACATTGATCTGCACGCCATCACAGTCACCTCTGGGCTGGTTCCTGTGCGTCACTCCATTGCTGCAGAAGGAGTCATAGGTGACTTTCAGGGTGTCGGGGAGGGCGTTGTGATCCAGGAAGACCCTGGAGGAGAGTTTCTGCGGGCAGAGAGCGGTTACTCTTAGGGGGCGAGTGTTTCTGTTGTCCTGGCCCTGCCTGGCCCAGTGGTTTAGACCCGTCTCCACTTCTGCTCTCCCCGCAAGTCCCCAGTGTCAGCTAATGACACAGAGGAGAGCACAGCAGGATGTGCTGAGGATGGCAGGGCTGCCAGGGCCACAGTCCTGCCCTCGAGACAGCCCGACCACAGGGACTAGCATGGAGCCAGGGTGTGAGACTCAGGGATGGGAGCTTCTGCTGCTCCTCAGCCTTGAGTCCCCAGGACCTAGCACAGGGCAGGAGCTGCATAAATTGTTCAAGCGATAAGAGAGATAGGGAGAAACAGAGAGAGGCAGAGACAGACAGAGATGGGCAGAGCCAGAGCCAGAGACAGAGAGATGGAGAGAAACAGAGAGAGGCAGAGACAGAGACAGACAGAGATGGGGCAGAGACAGAGAGAGACAGAGAAAGAGAGACAAAGACTGAGAGACAGACGGAAATTGAGAGGAGGCAGAGGAACAGGTTCATAGGGGCATCGGGTGAATGGCCAGGGCAGTGGCGTCACCTGCATCCTCTGTGTAAGGACAGAAACACCTCGGGCAGTGGCTGGCACCCAGGAGGGTCTGCTCTGGGGGTTTGGGGCTCACGGGAGGCTACGAGAAGCAAATGGCACCTCCTCCACGGGCCTTCAGTTTAATTCAATGACCCAGCATTTGTCGGAGGCGCTAACGTGCTGAGCTCCCTCAAGCCAGCAGGACCTTTGGCCTAGAAGGATCCAGGCCAGAATTCTGAGAACATCTCTCACCTGGGGGTAGATTTCCAGAGCAGTCGGGACCTCTGGTGCCTGGGGCCCTGAGTGGCACCTAGTGCGCACCTATTCCTACCTATGTCCACCAGGGCCATGGGCTCCCCAGGGGAGCAGCCCAGGGTGCAGCTCGATGGGCCGTGCACCAGGGAGAAATTCAGGGGGTGAGGGCTTCTCTGGAGCTTGCCCAGGACAGGTGAACAGAGCAAGAGGAATTCCACCCCCCAGGGTGTCTTCCCAGGGCCCAAGTCCACCGTGGGGGTTTCCTGTGTCCTCCTCCTGCCCCAGCTGCACTGTTTGCCACCAGAGCTGTCCACCCCCCTTCTCCATAGAGACCCGCAGAGAAAAGTCTGGAATGAAGAGTCCGGAGCTCGGGTTTCAGGGAGCATCGCCCACAACATCAACGAGAGAGGACCCAGAGCTCCCCGTGGAAGTGCCAGGCCAGGGTGTCCTGGAGGCCCGAGGGCGGGTCGGGAGGCTGCAGCTGCCCCACGGGGCAGGGGCTTTCCTCCCAGACCACCCTCCTGCTGACCTGCAGCAGGAGCTGACCTGCAGTGGGGAGATTGCTGGCCACCCCATGGGTCCCAGCTGAGTGGTGCAGGAGACTCACATTGTAAGCATTCTTAATGAGATGGACCACATTGCTGGAGTCCTCAGACAGCTCCCCCACGGCTGACTTGGGGATGATCTCGGTGAGTTTCTGTTGGGCAAGAAAACCAGACATGGCACGGCTAGGACCTGTGCCACGGCATCTCCACGCACTGGGCTCACCCCAGGGGCTTTTGCACCTGCAAAATGGCTGGGACGGTCCTCAGCGCAGTTTTGCACTTGGTCCCCAGAGTGTGTGGTCAGTGATGTGTGGTAAGAGGTTCTCGGGGGTAAAAGCCCTGAGCTGCCCAGGGGCCACGCCTGGAATCCCAGTACTCGGGAGGCCGATGTGGGAAGGTTGCCTGAGCCCAGGAGTTCAGGACCAGCCTGGGCAACATAAGAAGACCCCATCTCTACAAAAAGAACAAATATTAGAGTGGTGTGGCGTCACATGCCTGTAGTCCCAGATACTCGGGAGGCTGAGGCAGGAGGATCACTTAAACCCAGGAGGTGGAGGTTGCAGTGAGCTGAGATCGCACCACTGCACTCCAGCCTGGCCGACAGAGCAAGACCTTGTCTAAAAAAAAAAAAAAAAAAAAAACCCAGGCCAGGCATGGTGGCTCACGCCTGTGATCCCAGCACTTTAGGAGGCCAAAGTGGGTGGATCACTGAGGTCAGGAGTTTGAGACCAGCCTGGCCAACATGGTGAAACCCCATCTCTACTAAAAATACAAAAATCAGCTGGGCATGGTGGTGGGCGCCTGTAAGCCCAGCTACTCAGGAGACTGAGGCAGGAGAACCCGGGAGGCGGAGGTCGCAATGAGCTGAGATCACACCATGGCACTCCAGCCTGGGCAACAAGAGCAAAACTCTCTCTCAATAAAATAAAATAAAATAAAATAAAATAAAAAATAAAAAAAAATTTACTGTTGCATCATGAGGATAAGAAAAGAAAGCAAAGCCCTGAGCTGCAGCATTGTCCAGGCTTGTGTGAGTCCTCCCGCCTGCGGTGTGAGTGTTCCCGCCTGCGGTGTGAGTGCTCCCGCCTGCGGTGTGAGTGCTCCCGCCTGCAGTGTGACTGCTCCCGCCTGTGGTGTGAGTGCTCCTGCCTCTGGTGTGAGTGATCCTGCCTGGTGGATTTCAAGCTGGCAACATCACTGGGTTGGGAGGACGTGCATGGTGGCCAGTGTTGGCCAGAATTTCCACCACACAGGTAGGAAATTCCTACCACCACACAGGTGTTAGGCGGAAGTAGCCCCACGAGGGAGGATCACAGTAAAATCACCAGGAAGCCATTGGCTCTGGGCACTCTACTGAGTTTCCATGGGTGTTAAACAGCCCGGTGACATCGGTTCTGGCCGGCCAGATGCACAGGGGCGCGGCCAGCCTCCCCCACGCTCACACATGCTCAGCTCCTTTCATGGAAGATTGCGGCATCGTTTCACCTTCCAGGAACACGGAGCAGATGGTCGGGTCACCTCCCCGCCCAAACCCTCCCATGACTGCCCTGAATGGACGCAGTCCCTTCCATGGAGCTCCTGGGGCCGGTCACAGCCTGGCCACCACCCTCCTCTGCACCCACCGCCCACCTCCATCCGTCCCAGTCTGGGGCCATCCCTGTCTTGGGAGAGCTGGGCCCTCCCACATCCTGTCCTGCTGAGCCTGCTGTGCGCTTGGTGCAGAAACACACTCGGAGGGGGCGTGGCACGTGTGTCCACACTCGCTGCCTGTTGCCTTGACCACCCCCGAAGGTGACCAGGAAAGGCTGAGAAAGGCTTGTGTGCCCCAAGGCTCAGCAGTAGGCATGGGGTGCACTCTACCTGCCTCCAATGCCTGGCCCTGGTGCCACACCATCGCCCAGAGTCTGGCTGCCATGACAAATGGCAAAGGATTGGGACCTGCTACTGCTGGTGAGGAGGGGACCATCATGGCCACCTACAGATGGGACACAGGGCTGTGACATCCTGACCAGCAGGTGGTCTCCGTGGATGTCCAGCCCCAGCCCTGCCCTGCGCTGATCCACTGTCCCGGCAGCCTGACCAGCTCTGGGTGCCCACTCGGAGGGTCCCCCAGACACCTGCCCCCATCCCGTGTCTCCCGCAGGGTCCTGCTCCCACTCCAGAGCCCGGGGAACCTATGGCAGGAACCGCTGGTCTCGCTGTCGGCCCCAACACACCACGAGGTTGAGCTTGTAGCTGGGATACGGGCCTGACAATGGATCCCTGTAGTTCAGCAAATGTGCACTTTACAAAAGCAGCGGCCCTCCCGGGCACTTTCCTTCCCCAAACCCCGAGTATGTCTCCTCAGCCTAAGCAGCAGGGCAGGGGCTGTGAGGCTGCCCAGCTGGGCAGAGCCCCGGGCAGGGGGAAGCGGGGGCCCTGGTTTCCCGTGTGCCATTTTGAAGAAGATGGCGGTGATGGCCCTGGAATGGCCAGCAGGTCGGTCACTGTCCGGATGAGGGTAATCGGGCCCTTTAGGGCGGCTGCTCTGTGAATTCCCCGAGTGGGTGAGCTCAGTACCCACGACGCACTGCCGGCCGGGCACCACTGCCCCTTTCACAGATGAGGAAACTGAGGGCTCGGGGTAAGGAAGGGCCTAGGGCGTCCTGTGGTGAGTAACAGAGCTGGGTGTGAGGTGAGCCACCCAGGGCCCTGTCCACCCTGAAGAACGGGGCACGTGGCTGTGTAAAGTACAATGACAACCACCTCCTTCCTCCAGCTCAGTCCTTCTGTCCCTGTGGCCTCAGGGCCACACACTGTGCAGGCTGCTATGGGCGGAGGCTCCTTTCAGCAGGGCGTGCAGTGTTTCCTTCCTTCTAGTGAATCCCTGTTACGCAGTCAAGGCTCCACCCAGCAGGCCTGGCTGGCCACACCGCACACATGCCGAAGAGTGGTAGACCCCGGCTGAGCTCCTGAGAGGTGGCCTCTGAGCCCTTGGTACATCCTACCCGATGGGGGTGTCATTGTTCCTGGGGCCTCAGGTCACACCGGATAGTCCCACAGTGTGATTTGGGGTGGGGCCCTGGACAGTTTTCAGCTTGACCTCTGGAGGGCTAGAGACTGAGGTCAGCCATGGGGTGTCAGCTGCGCCGCTGTGACTGACCCCCAGTAGACGCCGAGGCTCGAGAGCCTCCCTAGGGACCATGTTCTGTGCATGAGGCCACACGTCATCGCTGGGAGGATGGAGCGCCGCCCACACCCCCGCAGGGAGGGGACACTGGGAGCTGGTGCCTGGTTTCTCTCCTGTGCACCTTTGACCTTTGCTGACTTTTGTCTGTATCCTCACACCTCGGGCAGCGGCTGGCACCCAGGAGGGGCTGCTCTGCAATAAACTGTAACTGTGAGTTTACTGGTTCCTGAGCTCTGCAAGTCCTTCCCGCAAATCACTGATCCTGAGAAAGGTCTTGGGAACCCCGACAGCACCTGAGCATCTTGACGCACTGACCTGCTCAGGCTGAACACATGGCACTAGCAGCGGAAATGCAGGATGAACGTGTTTGACTGGGGGCCTCTGCTTCTAGGAGCAGAGGCTGGTTATCAGCTGTGCTTCCTTCGTGAAATTCATCCCACTCCGCACTCCAAGCTTGTGAACGTTTTTGTGTAATTTTATCTTCACGGAGAGTGTTGATGTTCAAATGTATGTGAGCATAAAATAAGTGTGTTTCCATAAAATAAAGAATTGTGTTGTATTCCAGGAAAAAACAGAAATATCACCAATGCCAAGACATGCTGTTAACACAGCTGAGTTTCAGGGACGGGGAGGAATCCCTCCTCCTATCGACACGCAGGCGTCCTGTCCCCGACGGGAAGCCTCGGGCTCCTCACCTAGGGGGATCTGTGACCTGGGCCGGCTGGTTGCTCACATGCCCAGCATGCGGAGGTGGCGCTCAGACCTGCAGTGGCGCTGGGTCTGGCCCGTGGCTGAAACGTGCCCCCACCCAATGGATGCTCGGGACCCGACAGCACTCACCTCGTAGGTCTTCACCATCCTACTGGTCACCGCGAAGATGGGCTGGATGTTGTTTTCAGCCAGCTTGTGCGCCAGCTGGCCCACCGATGGGTAGTCCTGGAGAGAGGAGGTCCTGCTCAGTTGGCCCCGAGTCCAGGACAAGGCTTCCAGGTACCCGCCCCTGTCTGCCCCGCTCAGCGTCAGCCCTGCCCGTGCTTCGAACCCTCTCTGGGGAAGGCTGGAGAGGCAGAGGCTGCCACACAGGAGTGCAGGGCAGAGAGCTGCCACGCCCTCTGGGCAACGTGTGCATAGACTCGGGCTTTCAGAGTCCAGGCATGAGCAGCATTTGAGGCGTCTCACCGTGGGACTGGGGATGTCCACGGGGGCAGAATCCCAGCCTTCCCCACACGGTGGACCTGCTTTCGCACTGAGGGACACTCAGTTTCGGCAGAGGCCATGAGTGTCAGGTGCGGCTCTCCGTACCCGAGTTCTGGGACCCGAGGGCCGTCCCTCCCCTGTCTGTGGCTCCCGGCAGAGGACCTGAGTCTTGTATCTCTAAAGTCCTTTGCGGCCCCCAGAGCCTACGACGTCAGGCTGCAAGAGCGTCGCACCACGGCTAGCGAGGACAAGCCCCTTGTGACCGGTGGTTGCCTCTCGGCCCACGGCTGATCCCAGCCAGAAGTCCTGGCCCCTCTGAGCCATTGAGATGCCTCCGCAGAGAGGCTCATCCTAACCCCGTGCATCCTGGGCCCCTTCTCGCCTCTGTCCCTCCCCGCATGTTCCTCATGGTCCCCGCAGCCCCTCACCCAGCTCAGGCAATAGGGGCAGGGAGGGGCCACACTGGAGGAGGCGGACTCAGGGGCAGCAGGGAACGTACAGGGGAGGCCGGGAGGGGGAGGAGGCAGATGCTCGGGGATGGGACCCTGGCCAGAGGCGGGGACGGCAGGGTGCAGCTGTAGCCTGGGGGCGGTTACTATACCTCCACAGCAGCTGTCAGCCCAGGTAGGGGGGCAGTGGGGCTGGAGACCAACAGGGCCTGGGTGTCCCACAAGGCGAGGCCGGGCCTCAGCCTGGCTGCCCCCACCAACCCCACCCTCCCCTGGCCTGAGGCCAGTCCAGGGAGACCCCACGCTGCCACTTGGGGCTTCCAGAAGTTTCCTCAGGAATCTGCTCCTTGGGTCAGAAGGAGGCTCTGTCAGGTGGAGACCCCACCCTTGTCTCCTCCGTCAGTGGTGTCCTGCCAGGTGGTGCCCGGGTGCCTAGGGTGGGGACTTACGAATTCGTTGCTCCTCTTGTACAAGTTGTCCTCCAGGTGACAGCGGCCGTCGTTGGGGGTCAGGATGGCGCCCAGCTTCCCGTCGCCCGCGAAATGGAAGCCGTCATCGGTGGCAAACACCAGCAGCCGCGTGACGTTGCGCCAGCCGATTTCCTCCTGAGAAGAAGGCGTGGGGGGCAGGGTTACCTGCCTCAGTTTCCCAGACCGAGCCCTCTGGAGCAGAGGAGACGATGCAGAGCTGGTGGGGTGGCCCGGAGGCTGGTGTGGGTCCCCCTTTCCCCTGGGTCTCAGGGACCCAGCTGTGTTCCCCCAGACGCCACGCCCAGGAGGAGACAACGGCCCTCAAACACCCCGTGCACGTGTGAGGCACAGGGAGCGGAGGCACACGTGGAAAGGCAAGGAGACAGACATGGCTGCGGTCCCTGCACTTCAGAGCTGGGAACAAACCCTCAGGAAACCATCCCCAAGGGGAAAAACCCTCACAGACGCATGGGCCACACGCAGAACGAGTGCAACACGGAGGAAAACGAGCCTGAGGGGCCCAGCAGGCCTTGAGTCCACCATTGACAGCCCCTGGCAGGCGCATGTGGGGGCCGTGCGTGTCCTAGGCTGTGACCTCACACTTGTGAGCAGTGTGTCTGCGCTGGGACTGCAGGGAAGCAGGAGAGCTAAGGTGGGTTGTGAGGGGAGGACAGTGCATGTGGCCTCAACATAGCCCAGGGACTGTGGCTGCTCTGTTAGGCTGATAGTCACAAACTGGGTGGGCAGGACGTGGAGAGCGACACACACTGGGCAGCCAGCGCCCACCCGGCCTGGAGGGAGGAGGGTGGTTCCACCCCAGGAATCATGGGACCTGCTGCCTAGCGGCCCTGTTCCACCCTTGGCCGCTCGCAAAATATTTAGGCTTCATAAGGTTTGCCCAGGGTCACAAATTTAATTCACAGCAAACAATGAAATCAGCGCATGATTTTCAAGCCCTCGTGGCCACCCTCCCTTCCTCCTGCCCTTTCCTGCATGGGCAGCAGCAGGGTGAGGAGCTGCTCTCCCCAGGCCCAGGCTGGAGTCCCTTAGACGACCTGCCGGCCAGGGTACCCCCCTGCCCCCACACAGCGCCTGACAGAGCCCCCCACACTGGGGGAACGTGGGGACCCAAGCAGGGGCAGCGGCCTCACCGGGCAGGCGGCGACCTGCATCATGGCGTCCAGCCCACCCTCGGGTGCATCCAGGTTTCCGGAAATCAGCTGCTTCCCGACCTCGGTCTGAAACTGGCTGGAGTTGTTGGTCAGCTTCAGCACGTGCCTGAAGGCAAATGGGGGCTGGCACTCCTTCTCCTTGTTGGGGCATGGGTTTCGCAGCTTATCAGGGTGCGTGTTCACGAACGGCAGCACGGTCTTGTCCACGAAGGACCCGAAGCCTGCAGGGCACATGGAGGGGCTGGGGAGGTGGCAGGCTGGGCCCAGGTGGGAGGGCCAGCTTCAAAGGGGCACGAGGGCAAGCCTGTTTCCTCTCTCCTAGCAGGGAGGTGGAGAAAGCAAGATGGCACATGTGGAGTGTGTGTGTGAGCATGTGCGTTGTGCAAGCACGCATGTGAACGTATGTGGGCGTGTGTGTGAACCTGGGAGTGTGCAATCATGTACATGCATGAGCATAAGTGTATGCATGTGTGTTCCTGCATGTATGTGTGTGACCAGGTATACATGTGGGCATGTGAACAGGTGCGTATGTGTATCTGTGTGTGCAGCCATCTGCATGTGTAAACATGCGTGTGTACATGCGTAGCACAACTGTGTGTGCACATATTCCTGTATGCATGTGAGCATGTTCAGGTATGGACACACCTAGTTCACATAGGTGACCAGGTACATATGTGGGCATGTGTGTTTGTGTATGATTTATACATGTGAGTGAAGACATACATGGGTGATCATGAGTGTGCACATGAGCATGTCTGTGTGCACATGTGGTCTTGCACGTGTGTATGTGTGTGCATGTGTGTGCACATGCAAGTGTGAGCATGCATTCACGTGTGTGTGCATGCATTTGTGTGTGAGCATGCATTCACGTGTGTGAGCGTGCATTTGTGCATGTGAGCATACATTCGCGTGTGTGAACATGCATTTGCGTGTGAGCATACATTCATGTGTGAGCATACATTCACATGTGAGAGCATGCATTTGTGTGTTTGAGCATGTGTGTGAGCATTCACGTGTGTGAGCATCCATTCACGTGTGTGTGCATTTGAGTTTGAGTGTGCTTTTGTGTGTGAGCATGCATTCGCGTGTGTGAGCATCCATTTGTGCATGTGAGGATACATTCATGTGTGAGTGTGCATTTGCATGTGTGAGCATGCATTTGTGTGTGAGTGTGCATTGCATGTGTGAACATGCATTTGTGTGTGAGCGTGCATTCACGTGCATGAGCGTGCATTTGTGTGTGAGCATGCATTTGCGTGCGTGTGTGTGTGTGTAAGTGTGCGTGTGTGCATCCCCGCATGTAGGGAAGGTGGCAGAGTGCCGATGTGAGAAGCCACGCCCGGCGGGGAAGACATGCGCTGTGACTGACGCACACGTGTGCTGGAGACTTGCTCTGTGGCGAGGCAGTGCTGGTGTAGAGCGGAGCCCTTGGCCCAGCAGAGCTTGCTGTGTGGTTTCTTCAGCGCTGCCGTCGCTGTGCCGTCTATATGTGTTGTGGTCTTTAAAGTTTAATAATTGGCACTGTCAGAATTTTGTGTTTTAAACATACCAAGAAATAAATAAAGGAAGTAGAAGATGGAAGGGGAAGTGGAGGGCTGGACAACGTCTACAAGTGTTGGGGAGCCAGGGACTGGGTGTGGCCCCTGGCAGGGAGGCAGGCCGACTGCAGCCCTGTGGATGCCCTGGGGGGACCTGCATCTGGGGCCCCCAGATCTACCCTGGGGACCTGAGTGCGAGGAGGTGTGTGGGCCACAGGCAGGAGTGGCCAGGGTCTGGGAAAGGACTGGGCCTCGCCCTGCAGCACCTGGCCTTAGTGGCTGGGGCCTGGGAAAGGACTGGGTTTTGTCCTGCAGTGCCTGGGCCTCACCAATGCGGCCGGACTCGGTGATCTCGTTGAGGGCCCGTAGCAGGTCGCCCCCCAGCTTCTTGACATTCCTGAGGTCATCAAGCATGGAGTAGGAGAGGTCCATCAGGTAGTACAGGTCGATGGGGTAGCCCTTGGCCCGCCGGAAGGTCACGTTGAACGCTGCTGCCTGGCCTGCCGGTGGGGACAGAACAAAAGGAGCCACACCTCACATCTCACACAGGGTGTCTGGGGGCGTGTGGCCCCGAGCGGGCTGTGCACTGGCACCCTCTCCTCCAGCCCCCAAATCCTCCTGACCTCCCCTCTCCCCGCCTGGCAGGAGAGCTGAGGACCAGACACAGGATGTCCAGGCAGGCTGGAGTTTCAGAGGAAGGACATGACTCCCGGATGCAGGCATGTGCCTCGCAGTGACACTGAAACCCGCCTGGGGTGCTTAGAGTTGACGCCAGCGACACTGGGGACGCCTTTCATTGAGAGTGCCAGCGGCTCACCTGGGCTCACACCTAACCGGGCCCCATGCCTGCAGTCCCACGGGCGCCCTCATCAGCAGCCACATAGACAGGCATCACACGAACCTGGCACTTCCCAGCAAGGCCCACGCGGGCCGTCCCCAGGAGGCCCCTTTCTCCATCCCAGCCCTGGACTTCCGCTCGCCTGCATCTCAGTCACACGTGCGGTTGTGTAACTGTCTGTTTACCTGTCACCGCAACCAGCCTGTGTCCCTGGCTCCCAGACCGTGCCTGGTACAAGTCAGCTCTCCATAAACACACATCATGTTAATGAATGAGCAAGGAGGGAGGGTGACGAAGCCTGTCCCCTCTGCCCCACCCTCCAGCCTTCAGCCCCCCTGGGCGGCAGGACAAGTGCAGAGCCCCACTCCACCCCCAACCTGCCTGCTGCCACGCCCTGGGAGAAAGGGTATGTGCCCCTCCACACAGACACACACACACGCACTCCTACACATAAATACACCACATGCACCCACAGTCACACATGGCATACACACCCACATATATGCACACACACAATACTCACACACAAATATACCTCATGCACACACAGTCACACGTAGCACACACACACCCACATATACACGCACATGGCACCCACACACAGCAAACACACCACAAATATGCACACACACCACAAACACCAACCACCACATATGCACGCAAACACACACACCACACACTCATACACAACACCAGACACAAAGCACACATACTACATGTACTTGTTCATATACACAAACACACCACATGCACGCACACACACTCGCACACACATACACACACCAAACACACACACATGCACTCACGCACATACACCACACACATGCACTCACATACACATGCATGCCACACACATATACACATGCCACACACATGCATTCACACCCATACACACACATGCCACACGTATACACACACCCCACACAATGCTAAACACATACATACCACACACACCATGCATACACACACACCACACACACGTGCTCACACACACACACACTCACCCACATTCACACCCGGCACTCCTGGCCCTGGCCCTCGCCCTGCTGTGCCTTGCAGCCCTCAGAGGCTTCACTTGGCCTCTGGGCCAAGGACCCCAAGCACTTTCTATGAAGGGCCAGACAGTAAATGTGTTTGGCTTTGGGGGCTGTGCGGCGTCTGCAGCGACATGGAGGAGGCAGCCAAGACCATGTCCCCACGAGCAGTGTGGCCGTGCTGCAGTCAAAGGGCACAGACTTAGGCCTTTGGTGGCTGACCAAGGAGCCCCGTCCCTTCCCTTCCAGAGTGGAGGCTCAGCGAAGGGCCAGCAGGCTGCGGGGGTAGGGCCAGGACCCCGCGAGAGGACAGTCCCTTCCCAGATCCTGCCGCCCTGCTCTGGGAGCCTGTGGCCCTGGGGTGCTGTTAAGATCTCTCTCTGGTGCTCACCCGAGCTTGCCGACCCTCACCTGCACCCACCCGAGCTCACTTGTGCCCTCCCAGAGGCCACCGCATTTGCCCCCTGCACAGTGGGGATGCATGCCAGGCCGTGGGCAGCCACTCCCCCACCCTTCCCCACGGCACAAGGATGCCCCCATTCAGGCGCACCCCCACCCTCCAGGACGATCCTTCCTGACACCTCCAGCACCACAGAGCTGCACAAACTCTGGCCACAGGCAACACCTCTGTCAGCCTCAGTTTCCTCACTGTGAAGTGGGGCGTGGGGAAAATACATCAGAGCTGCCTCCAGGGGCCACAGGGCCAGGCCCTCAAGTTTGAGGTCAGAGGTGGAGGTTCCAGCACGAAGGGGCTTGTGCCTGCTCACGGGGCAGCAAGGGGCAGGCCTGACCCTACCACCAGGGTGGGGTTTTGTCCCCTGCTGCCCCCAGGGACACCTGGCCCCTGCTCCTGCAGGACCTCCCCACTGGCTCGGCCCCATCCCTCACTGTCTCCCAGCCGCCTCCCTCCCGGCTGCTGCTGGCTGTCACCTGGCCGCCTGCACCCTGGGCCACTCTGCCCCAAGGCTAACTCAGTGGCCGCTGACCTGGGCTTCCCCTGAGGGCAGAGCTCTGAGCCCCAGCCTGTCCGACACCAGCTGGTTCCTCTAAAGTCACCCCGGCCCCGTCTGCACCCTCTCCCTGGGAGATGGCTTCCCCTTCCTTCCCTGGCCTCACTGTGGCCTGGGAGGTCACAGGTCGGTGGCCACACCAGGCCTCCTTCTCCCATCTGCTGCACCACCACACCTGCCTTCCTGGAGCAAGGAGGGCGCTTCGTTTCTTCCCTCCCTTTCCCTTCCCTCCCTTCCCTCCCTCCCTTCCCTCCCCTTCTCTTCCCTTCCTTTCTTTTCATTTTGAGACAGAATCTCACCCTGTCGCCCAGGCTAAAGTGCAGTGGCACAATCTTGGCTCACTGCAACCTCTGCCTCCCAGGTTCAAGTGATTCTCCTGCCGCAGCAGGAGAATGTTGGCCAGGCTGGTCTCGAACCCCCGACCTCAAGTGATCCACCCGCCTCGGCCTCCCAAACTGCTGGGATTACAGGCGTGAGCCACTGATAAGGAGGGCGTTTCTCAAAGCACTGACAGGGGACTGTGTTCTGAAACAGGTGCTCTGGTCAAGTCGAAACAGGTGTTCTGGTCAAGTCGGTTTGGGCAACACTGGTTTAAACAGTTACTTAGGTCTCTTGGCTGCAAGACTGATCAGAGCCTTTACTCTTCTAAGAGTACCCTGGCCTTCTGAGTGTGTAACAGAATAGTGTTTTGCAAATGGTTTGGTCTCCCTTTAAAAAAAAAAGGTGCAGAACGTCGGGCTGCGAGACAGTGCAGACACTGGGCACCGATGGTAAGGGCTGGGGCAGCTCCACCTGAGGACAGAGCGGAAGGGCACTGAGGAGCTCAGCTTTCCAGCAGCCTTGGGGCTTCACTGGCCCACACACCTGTCCGACCCGGACACATGCCTTCTGGGCAGCCCTGACACCCCAGAGCAGGGCCGGGCTCCCAGCCAGAGCCAATAACCAGCACAGACAGTGCCTGGCACCACCACCGAGGCCAAGCCTACCTGGTCGCAGGTAAAGCGTCACTTTTTGTGGGGACAGCTGCTTCTGGCCCCCATTGTGGTCTTCCTGGGTTTCAGCGAGGCTCTTGGGGTCCATGATGTCGTCAGCCGCACAGCCCCTCATGAGCAGCTGTGGCCGGGTGTCGCAGCGAATGGAGTCAGGATCCCCCGGCCCTGTGAAGTTCTGGGGAGGGGGAGTCAGGGGTCAGGAGGGGGCCACACTGCGGGACCTGCAGGAGGCTGACTGGCCATGGAGGACTGAGGACCCACCCTGTCCCCTCCTCCTCTGTGCCTGGAATTTGGGACAGAAGTCCCTGTGGACAGAGACAGGGAGCTCCTCCGGCCTCCCAGACAGCCCCTCCCTGAAGGCTCCCGGCCACAGCAGACCCCTGGGGGGCAGGGTATCACCTCCTCCTCTGCCTCTAGCGGCAGAAAGGACTCAGGACCTACTCTCCAGCCCAAGGCTGACCCAAGAGGAGAGGCCTCAGTGTCCTCTAGCAGCTGGCCCAGGGGCTTCAAGCCCTTCATCAGCAGAACCTTTGTCCAAGGGAGTTGCTCTGTCCCAAAGGAACGTGACAGTCCCTAGGCCCCCAAGAAACCCAGAACATGGGCAGGGTCCTGGGCCAAGCCCCTCAAAGTTTAGAAGAACAGAAGCTGGAGGGGAGCCTGGGAGACCTGGGCCCAGGGCGCTTTCCTCTCAGCCACCTTGTCCCTGCAAAGCCCCTGGATTCTGATGAGGGCTGTGTTTGGTGGGTCCCGTCACTGGCCCCGAGCCTGCTGCCTCTACGGGGAAGGGTGCTGGTGATGCGGGGCCAGAAGCGCGTGTTTGTGCACTTGCTTTCGTAGAGGGAAGCTCAGGAGGATAAGCCCGGCCCCCAGAGGCTGGTGAGTCCCGCAGGCAGGGGGGCAGGTGGGAGGGGAGGGCGACAGTCCCCAGGGTGCCTCTTTGTAGGGCTCTGACTTTTGGAACCACAGAAGTTTTTAAAGAAGTCCTCCAGAAATAAAAGTACATCAGCAAGTATCCCAGCAAGAGAGAAAAGAAAGCCTAAATGTAATCCACACAGAAACAAACAAATCTCACTGAAAGGTGTTTATTTCAGAGGAGCTGAAAACCTCCAGAAAGGGGAGGGAAAAAACCCAGCCTGACCAAGGTGGTTTCCACCTGGGGCCTGGCCACCCTGCTCAGTCCGAGGACAGACAGGAGCCACCCGGCTTCTCCTCCGGGGGCTGCTCGCCGCGGTGGCGTGGGCTGGAGGACCCAAAGCTGCTCCCCGTGGGACGCAAAATTGAGAAACGAGGAAGCTGCTGACGGTAAGAAATGAGACACCACTTCTCCTGCTGCCCTCCCCTTCTTCTCCACCCCCTCCCCTTCTCTAGTTTATAAGACAGGAGAAAAGTGAGAAAGCAAAAAGTTGGAAAGAAACAGAAGTAAGATAAATAGCCAGACGACCTTGGCGCCACCACCCGGCCCTGGTGGTTAAACTAATAATAATAATAATAATAATAATAATATTAACCCCTGACCAAAACTACTGGTGTTATCTGTAAATTCCAGACATTGTATGAAAAAGCATTGCAAAACTTTCTGTTCTGTCAGCTGATGCATGTAACCCCCAGTCACGTTCCCCACACTTGCTCTATCTATCACGACCCTTTCACGTGGACCCCTTAGAGTTGTAAGCCCTTAAAAGGGCTAGGAATTTCTTTTTCAGGGAGCTCAGCTCTTAAGACGCAAGTCTGCCGACACTCCTGGCCAAATAAATCCCTTCCTTCTTTAACCGGGTGTCTGAGGAATTCTGTCTGCGGCTTGTCCGGCTACAACGGTGCTGGAGCCCAGACTCTCAGGGAAAGGAACCCGAGCCGTCAGAAAACCATCTGATTCCAGGCTGGGGCAAGGGACATGAAGATGGGCCTGCAGCATCATGTTGCTCCAGAAAGCAAGAAAGTGCTCAGTACAATAGAATGAGGATGCATGGACAGGACACGCAGCCAGACCCAGTGGATTTGAGCATCTCGGGGAAGAAAGGACAGCCACAGATCATGCACTACTGAACAAAATAAAACTGTGGGTCACGCTGATGAGAGAGAGGCTGCAGAGAAGGAGAGACCCTTCCTTAGGTTGGCAGCCGTGAGTGGCAGGTGGGGACCAGCACGGCACCAATCTGCAGCCATCGCAGTGATGGCGGCTTCAGGCGGGGACCTCCGCGGATGCTGAGCCTGTGGGTGCGATTTGATGAGGGCAGAACGTCACCAGCCCACAGTGGCTGCGAGGGGATCGTGCAGCGGGATGGGGAGGCCGGGGGGATGCCGTCTCAGCAGAGCCGTCCACGCTGACCTCATCAAGACTGGGACGGGGCCACAGCAGTGCCTCTCATGGGCACTTAGGACACCATCACTGAGGGGCTCCCGCCAAAGCACACCTGAGTCCAGGCAGAAGAAACTCCAGACAAGACCCCTGAGGGTCATGCTACAAAGCTGCTCTCCTGACTTCCTCAGAAACGCCCAAGGACAGGAAAGACAAAGAAAGCTGAAGACTTGTCCAGATTCAAGAAGCCCAAGGAGACGGCTGAGCGTAGGGCGAGCCTGGGTGAGGAGATTCAGAGCGTTAGACGGCTGAGCACAGTGTGTGAACCTGGGTTAGGAGATTTGGGGCCTGAGACGGCTGAGTGCAGGGTGAGCCTGAGTGAGGAGATTCTGAGCCTGAGACAGCTGAGCACAGGGTGAGCCTGGGTGACAAAATCCACCAGGAAAATATGCTCACGAAGACATCATTGGGACAACCAATAAAATATGCGTAGCGTGTAGGTTTGATGATAATGAGATACCAATGCTGAATTTCCTGAATTTGATACATGAATTTATCAAATATAGATATATATGTATCAAAATACATTTACATCAAAGTACATTTCCTCTCGGCCACCTTGTCCCTGCAAAGCCCCTGGATTCTGATGAGGGCTGTGTTTGGTGGGTCCCGTCACTGGCCCCAAACCTGCTGACTCTGCAGGAAAGCGTGCTGGCGATGCGGGGCCAGAAGCGCGCGTGTTTCTGCACTTGCTTACGTGGTTTTGTAAGTGAAAACCTTGTTCTTAAGAAAGACCTCCCTTGAAGTACTAAGAGACAAAGGGTTCCATGTCTACAACCTACTCGGAAATGGCTGAGAAAACATACAAGTGTGTGTTCTGTGTGTGTTTCCAAACAGACCACACATTAGAACCTCAGGGGCCGCTTGAGGGGAGGGTGAGGCCAGGGTCTGGGGACCCCCTCAAAAAGAAAATGGAGTTGTTAGTCCTCTGGGTGCCACTGGCTTCAGGGGCCGGAAAGGGCCCCCACCCAGGAGCTGGGCAGGTGGGGAGGGGCCCAGGAGGCACTTACCAGCTTCTGGCACCAGGTGCAGCCGGGCCCCGACTCGATGCATTCCCGGCAGCTGCTGACCTTGAACTTCGTGCACTCCTGAGAGAGGACTGAGGGACGAGGCCGGCTGGTGAGTGGGTGCTCTGGGCCGCCCTGCCCACACCCAAGGGGGAGTAGAGCAGGAAGGTCAGAGGAGGCCCAAAAAGACAGGGAGGCAGCCTCCAGGAGGGGGCCCTGCATCAGCCACCACCCCCAGGTGCAAAGAGGGGCCCTCGGGAAACAGCACAGCTACAGCCTCCTGGCACGTGCGGAGACGAGGCCTGAGTCCCCGACCTACCCCCAGTGGCAAGGTCCTTCCCCAGCCTCCCGGGAACTTCTGTCTATGGGAACATGAGGGCAGGCCCTGTTCTCCCTGATCAGAATGTCACGCGTGGAGTCCCCTCCCTGGAACACAGAACTCACCGCACCCGAGGGAGAGCAGCCCCACCAGGGCGAGCAGTGGGGGGCGCAGGCCCAGCATGTCCTGTGGAGGGAAGGGGTCTTGGTGACGGTCTCAGGCCCAACCCCTGGGGCTGACCACCCATGAAGCTCCCCTCCTGGAGCTGGCCTGGGACAAGGAGCTGGGGCCCTGTCCCTGCTGCAGGGGGTGGGTTAGGGTCAGGCCAGCACAGCTGCGCTGGGCCCAGCTGCCAACAGCCAGGGAGGGAGGGATCCCGGGCCCAGCAGTGCGGGCAGCACACCTGCTCAGCAGCCAGGCACCCAGGACAGCTGCAGCGGGCCCCTGCAGAGACACACAACACAGGCACACACACACATGCAGACGTGTACACACACCACACATGCACGTGTACGTGCATGCAGATGCGTGCCTGACCGCATGTACATACCACGTGCATGCACACACCACACATATACATGCATCACACCACACATATGTACACACAGAGATGTATACACCCCTTACCCACACCATACTCCCCGCAAGACACTGCACACCACACACAAATATACACATGCACATGTACACACACGTACACACCACACAGACACACACACCACACGTACACACCATACACACGTGCAAATGTACACGCACACAAACACCAGAACCCCACACACCCGGTGTGTGCACTCTGCCCCAGTGTGCCCCAGGTCCTCCGTGAGCAGAGTCTGTGCTTGGAGCAGAGCCGGGCTTGGCCCTGTCTCTCTGTGGCAGAAACATAGCCAGGAAGAGAAAGCTGGCTTGATGCCCGCGGGTGCCAGGCTGTGTGCCAGGAAGAGAAAGCTGGCTTGATGCCCAGGGGTGCCAAGCTGTGTGCTAGGCCTGCCCAGGAGCCCTGCAGTCCCTGCCAGGTGGGAAAAAAAGTCACCTGACTTGCCCAAGCCACCAGTTGCCGGGGTCCTGCCCTTTTGTTTCCAGGTACACACCCACCCTGTCCTTAATCCACACATCCACAGCCAGGGGCGGCTCGGTGGTCACTCACAGGCCCTCGGCCCCAGAGGCAAAATGACGGAACCAGGCCTCAGCCTGGTGCTGGAGGCCGGCAGCACCTCCTAGCAGGCAGCAGGGCCGTTCCACCCCTGGGCTCCCTTCCCTCCATCCTGGAGGTGCCCAAACCAGGCCTAGGTCGGCTCCTTGGGGGGTCTTAGGGCTTCCTAGGTGGGGTGGGCCCCTGGGTCTGACCTCCCAGGACCTGAGAACGTTATAGCTGGCTGGGACCCTTTTATCTGGCACCAAGAAGGTGGAGAGGTACTGAGAAGGGGTACCCAGGAGCCTTCCTGTCATGGTGGGCAGGAAGACATTTCCGTTACCCTGGGGCTGTTGTCAGAAGCAAAGATCAACCCACCTCCCCCAGCAAATGCCAGTTCCTCTCATGGCCTCCCAGGCTGCTGGGGCGTTCCTGCCCCACTCCCTTCCCTCGGGTGGTGCTGGCAGGGTCACCTAAGGTTCAGTGGGCAGACCCAAGCCAGCAGAGCCCCAAATTAGGGCCTGCCGGCTTTGAAGACAGCGCTGGGTGCTGTGCTGTGGCCCAGGAGGCTTGGGTGCCCTCAGCCACAGGCCCTGGCTCCCCTCCATCCCCCGAAAGCCCTGCACCTGTGCTGGGGGCTCTGAGGCCGACGGAACACCCACCAGGGGCCCATCTGAGGATCCCACAGCTTAGACGCCCCAACAAGCCCCAAGGTCCTGTTGTTTTGGCGGTGACCTCATTCCCTGGTTCCCAGCAAAATTATAATCAGAATTCAAAAATGTCAAAAGGGAACCCTTGATCCTTCCCCTCCTGGGGTCAAAAACAGAACCTGCACCCTGCTGTAACTTCCTGGAGGAGGTAGTTTTGGTTCACACTGGGCCCACCCTGTGTTTGAAAGCCCCCATATCTCTGATCGTTGGGGGTTGTGGTTCAGGCCGAGGCCAGTTCCAGCTCTCCATCTGGGCCCCCTCAAAGTCCTGCGCCTGGACTGACCTCGGTGCCACGAGTGCCCACCAGCCCCTCAGCTGACCGGAGGCCCTGTGCATGCTGGAGCTACCCCAGGGTGCAGGGTCCAGCCGGCTTCAGGACTCCCCCAGGATGCAGGGTCCAGCCGGCTTCAGGACTCCCCCAGGGTGCAGGGTCCAGCCGGCTTCAGGACTCCCCCAGGTCGCAGCTGCGCCAAGTGGGGAGGGGGTGCAGACCTCCCCTGGCAGCCCCAGCCAGGCTGGTAAGGACCCACACCCCAGCTCCACGCTCTCCCTGGGGCCGCAGACACGACGTCTCCACCCCTAACACAGTCGTGACCAGCGGCATGCAAACACTTCGTACCCTCAAATGGGGAAACTGAGGCCCCCAGCAGCAGCAAGATATGGACCTGGCGCCCAGTTACCCTGGGCACCCCCACCTGCCCACAGGGAAAGGGGGGTGCACCTTGATTCCAGCAGGATTGGCTCAGAGACCACAGCACCCCAACCTTGACCACAGGAAGGGGGCTGGTGGGGAGCCACCTTCTCCCCACTGTTGCTCCTCCATGAGCAGCCCTGGGGGGCTTGGAGCTGGGGGCACAAGAGAAGCCAGGCCCTGCCCCACCCCCCATTGCCAGTGGCTGAGCCCAGACAAACAGCTGGGGACGAAGGTCCGCTCCAGGAGGTAAGGCAGTGCACTGAGCCTGGCAGCCGGCCTCCCTTCTGTGGGAGAACAGGGCAGGGCAGCCCCTCTGCCCAGCAGCCAGGATGGCCCACGGAGATCCAGGGCCTCACCTGAGGCCTGAGAGACCAAGACCCCATCAGGCCTATCTGCCTCGGTTTCCTCCGTGTGCCTGGAGGTGGTCGAAGGGCCTGTGCCAGCTCCCTGGGGAATGGGAATGGGTAAGGCACAGATGTAGGGCAGCATTCGGGCAAACAGGCAGGTGCCTGGCCACTGTCACCTCTGGTGCCCTGAGGCTAAGCCGGCAGAGCTGCAGGGCAGGAGGGGAGGAAGAGCACAGACACCCCCCACCCCAGCCCCTGAGCTGGCCCCAGAGCTCTGGCCTGGAACCTGATCACCCTGAGGCCCTCCCTGCTGCCCCACACTGGGGGCGGGTGCCCTCCTCATCCTCCAGCTCCTGGACTTCCCCCGTCTAAGGGCGGGCGGGTCCCCTTACCAAGACCTAAGGTGCAAAACCCAAAGCTGAGGCTGCTTAGGAATCCACAGCCCCACAGGCCTCTCAGAACCTTGCATCAGAGTCGCCCTTGACCTCAACCCTGCCTGAGAGGGAAGTGCTGGTGCAACCCCAGCCCAGCTGCAGGAAGTGGTACCTGTCACCAAGTCCCCTGCACAGGGGGAGCGGGGGGCTGAGGGGGCAGGACCGGGGGGACGAGGTCGTCCTTCTGTGGACAACCCCTCAGGGGCCAGGCGCCCTTCCCTCCCGGGCACCAAATGGACACAGCTAACAAGAACCCCACTTCACGGTGAGCAAAGCTCTGAACATTCAGGCTCTGAGACACGAAAGCGGCGTCAGAAGAGATCTGCAGCAGATCTGGGCCAAATCACACACACCCTTTCACAGAAGTCGAGGACAGGAGAACAGGAGCAAACACAGGAAAGGAAGAGGCCGGCCTGGTGGCTGACGCCTGCAATCCCAGTATTTTGGGAGGCCAAGGCAGGAGAATCACTTGAGGCCAGGAGTTTGAGAGCCGCCTGGGTGACACAGTGAGACCCCTATCTCTACAAAAAATAAAAATAGAAAATAAATTAGCCAGACATGGTGGCATGCATCTCTAGTCCCAGTTACTCAGGAGGCTGAGGCAGGAGGATCACTCGCGCCCAGGACGGGGAGACTGCAGTGAACCCTAATGGCACTACTGAACTCCAGCCTAGGTGACAGAACGAGGCCCTGTCTCAAAAAAAAAAAGGAAAGAAAAAGAAAGGAAACTTTAAGCAAGACAGCAGAGAGAGGGCAGAGCCTATGCTGGGAGAGGAATCCAGCAGGGTCAGGCTTCCTTTTTATTTTTTTGAGACGGAGTCTCGCTGTCGCCAGCCTGGAGTGCAGTGGCGCGATCTCGGCTCACTGCAAGCTCCGCCTCCCGGGTTCATGCCATTCTCCTGCCTCAGCTTCCTGAGTAGCTGGGACTACAGGCACCCACGACCATGCCCAGCTAATTTTTTTGTGTTTTTAGTAGAGACGGGGTTTCATCGTGTTAATCAGGATGGTCTCGATCTCCTGACCTCGTGATCCGCCCACCTCGGCCTCCCAAAGTGCTGGGATTACAGGCGTGAGCCACCGTGCCCAGTCTCAGGCTTCCTTTTTGCAACCCCGTAAAACCCTAAGACGAGACTGCTTGAGGAACCAGAGGCCCCGCAGACCCATTAGAACTTTGCATCAGAGCTTCCTCCTGCCTGTGCTGAAACCCACCTTGCGCTGTCTTAGAGGAGACACGCTCACATCAAAGTGACTCGGAGGTGCGCGGGAAGTGATGGACGATGTCGGCAGGGGACAAGGTTGGAAGGAAGAGGACATGGGAGCCAACCCCTGCGCTGGGAACTGAAGGCTCCAGGGATGATTATAAACTAGGCATCCACCTTTTAAGCCAAAAGCCAGAGCATCAAGATGGACTCATTCCTGCTTCGTAGGAACGTGATAAAGAACTGGAGAGAAGTGCCGTCAGGTGGGGGCTGGAACACTGTCCTTGGATCACAGAGGCTCCAGGAAATCCAGGGACAAAAACAGGTCAGATCAAATAGGAACAAGTCGGAGCAGAGAGGATGCAGGAAAACCCAGCCCATGTCGCCTCTGAACCTGCGACCCTGCAAAAGTGTATTTTCCCAAGGGTCAGGGAGACGTGTTCCTACCGTTGGTTTGACTATCTGTGAAGTTTGATAGCACAGTTTTGTTTGTTTGTTTGTTTGTTTGTTTGAGATGGAGTCTCACTCTGTCATCCAGGCTGGAGTGCAATGGCTAGATCTCGGCTCGCTGCAACCTCCGCCTCCCGTGTTCAAGCAATTCTTCTGCCTCAGCCTCCTGAGTAGCTGGGACTATAGGTGCACACCACTAGGCCCAGCTAATTTTTGTATTTTTAGTAGAGATGGAGTTTCACCATATTGGCCAGGCTGGTCTCGAACTCCTGACCTCGTGATCCACCCGCCTCGGCCTCCCAAAGTGCTGGGATTACAGGCATGAGCCACTGCGCCCGGCCTGATAGCACAAATTTTAAAGGCCACAATTTCTGGCCAAATTAAATAAAATGAGACACCCCACCCCCACACACACACACATGTTAATAAGGAATGCTAAAGTACTCTGCTAAATACCTGAAGTCAAAGGGAAATCAAATGATATTTACAGCATTTTAGACAAGGGGACACCACTCCTCCGTCTAACATGAAGGAGACTGTCTGTCTCTGGGTGGCGACGTGAGGCCGAGGCCCCGGACGCTCTTGCTGTGGACATAAAAGAATGGCCACAAATGTGTAGGACTTCAGTTTTAGGGAATAAAACAATAAAGGAAATAGAAGAATAGGTATCTAAGAGTAAGGAAACCTCAGCATAAAAGCTAAGGGGAGGCCGGGCATGGTGGCTCATGCCTATAATCCCAGCACTTTGGGAGGCTGAGGCAGGCGGATCACCTGAGGTCAGGAGTTTGAGACCAGCCTGAGCAACATAGTGAAACCCCATCTCTACTAAAAATACAAAAATTAGCTGGGCGTGGTGGCGGGCGCCTGTAATCCCAGCTACTCGAGAGGCTGAGGCAGGAGAATCACTTGAGCCCAGGAGGCAGAGGGTGCAGTGAGCCGAGATCTCACCTCTGCACTCCAGCCTGGGCAACAAGAGTGAAACTGTCTCAAAAGAAAAAAAAAAAAAAAAAAAGCTAAGGGGGAAAATAGCAAGAAGATAGACTCTAAAAATGGCACATGTTGTACATAACAAATTGCATAGAGGAAATAGCTATTATCTCTCTAGTGCAAAAGGTAAATGGTAATCTTCATCTCTAAAGAGATCTTAGAAATTAATAACAAAAAGGTAAATACTCCATTCAAGGATGTTTCAAGGGTGTGGCACCCTGAGCAGGTAATTCACAAAAGAAGGAAGAAAACTGGCTAAGAAACATATGAGTCACCCCAGGAAAGAACCAGGGATTTCAGCCAAAATATCTTGATTCCCTGTGTAGCCGTCAACCTGTAAGATGCTTTGGCAGTTTCGGTGCCTGCGCTATGGAGTCCCACACAGCAACAAAAACATGCGAACAGCTGCTCAGGGCAGCTTGGCTTCGTGGTAAAAGTGAATTTATGGGGAAAAAAAGAGAGACACAGTTCCAAAATATTCTGCATTTCTCTGGGTGGTGGCACTATGAGTATTTTCAATTTTCATTATTCCTGTTTGTATTTTCCACCCTTTTTGTGATAAATGAATAAAGGACATTTTAAAAATGGAATTTCATGGTGGTCGACGAATTATGCTGAAATTGCTTCTCCAGATTCCAAAGCCACCGGCTTTCTTGTTCCTACTGTGACGTTGATGAGGATGCTGCTTCATGGCGGTGGGACCTCCCTGCTGGAATGGGCTTGTTGCCACTGTCACTCACCCATTCACCCATCCATGGGACAGGGGCTTGCCAGCCTCTCTTCTAGGCACGGCACAGGGGCTGGGAGCTGCACTCCAGGACTCCTGGACTCTGCCCTCTGCTGAGACTCTCAGCACCTCTTTTCCCCAACACCTACCCCAAGTTTCCATCACACACAGAAACCTCCACCACTCCCAACACCAACATGTGTCCCCAGCGAGGCTGTTTACAAATCAGCTGGGCAGGAAGGTGTTCCTCTGGGGCTAACTCTTCTGCACTCTCGGACCCTGAATGGCCGGAGAGAACACGCAGCCCCGGGTGGGCAGGGGCCTCTGCTCAGGACAGCACCAGGGCCCTCTGTGCTCGCTCAGGGCCTGGGCTCCACACACATGGGCTCGGAATCGACAAATGCAACCACCTAATCAATGCCCCGTGTCAGTGCCAGTTTGTGCCAAGCAGAATGGGAGGGATCATTGCTGGCACCAGGTCCGGCTTGGGGTGGGTATCACCCACATCTCCATAATTGCTAGGCGCCCACTGCAGAGCCCCTTGAGTTGGGGCTTCCCAGCGACCTGGGCTGTACCTGCTGGGCGAATGCCTGTGTCACTGACGCCTGTGGCAGCTGGCATTCTCCTCCGGGAACAGGAGCCAGCCTCCGGTGACATGGCCTCAGGCGGGAACCACGGTTCTCTGACACAGGACACAAGTGCAGCAAGGGGGGCCCACACAGGACCTGTTCCATGGAATCGCCACAGGCGTCACGCTGCCCCATCCACAGAGGCAAATGCCCCACAGCCCTGGTACCTGGTGGGGCCCAGCCTGGGCCAGAGTGGACAGACCTGGGCCTGGCAGGAGCCCTGGGGAAGTGAGTTCAAGTTACATGGTTGACTATAGAGACAGCTGGAGTGCGCACAATTGGCCAGACCACCCCTCCTGTTTCACAGATGGGGAAACTGAGTCGCCGGGGACCAAATAGCCTGCTCACCCCATGCCCCTTCCAGACAGGGTGCAGACAGGGCCCCTCCCATCTCCTGGACGGCCGCGGCCCCTGTGCAGAACTTCCTTCATGGGCACCTCGCTGTCTGGGGGCCTCTTCCCCAGGGAGTCTCCCGGTGGTGGCCGTGTTGCCTCGGGCTCACTGTGCACTAGGCAGGTCATGTTGATGCTGCCTGAGGGGCAGGGGTTACCACGCTGTGGTTCAGGTGAGAAGCTCGAGGCTCAGGAGTGTCCAGCTGCCTGGGCAGTGTTTGGATCTCATGCCAGCCCCTGCCAGGAGGCCCAGCTTCTCCAGCCCAGCCCACACCCACCAGGAAATGCCCCGATTTACTCCCTTGGGGCAAAGGCCCTTGGGTGGCTGAGCCTCCCCTCTCCCAGCACTCGGAGCTGAGCCTCCCCTCTCCCAGCACTCGGAGCTGAGCGTTCCCCTCTCCCAGCACTAGGAGCTGAGCGTTCCCCTCTCCCAGCACTAGGAGCTGAGCGTCCCCTCTCCCAGCACTAGGAGCTGAGCGTTCCCCTCTCTCAGCACTCAGAGGTGCCTTCGGTTGCTCATCAGTTCATTTACTGCTGGGAGTGGAAACTCATACGCTGAGTGGCAGTGACGCTGCGGAGCTGACACCAAACCCCACAGCCCGCCCGGTCACCTGCTTCACCGAGGGCCACAGCCCCCCGGGGTCAGGTGGCCACAGGGGTCCTGGCCATGTGGGACATCCGTTCTGTGGCCCTGCTCAGGATGGCACCCGGCGGGGACTGGCCCTGGGGCCGAGGCATGGGCTCAGCTGCCGCCCTGCAGGGACGTAGCCAGGGACCTCTTCCCAGCAGAGGGACTCCCCCACTCATCCCCAGAATACTGAGGGGCACGCTGGGTGCCAGGCTGGCAGGGACCCTGGGGATTCTACAGCGAGCTGAATGGGGCGGGAGTTCCTTCCTAAAATGTGGAGTCTGGAGGCCACTCTTGGTAAAGTGCTGGCCCCCGGGGTTTCTGCAGTGAGCTGGGCATGGAGTCGCAAAGCCACTCATGGTGAAGCGCTGGGGTGACGGCAGACAGCCCAGAGCTTCTAGCAGCTCATTTCTGTGAAGCCTCCAGAATCCGGCCTCAGCCCCCAAACCCGCAGGCGTCGCGCCACCATCACGGGGAAGGCGAGTGACAGCGAGTGTCCCCTATGCCCCCACAGCTCGCTCCCAGGCTGTGCTCTCCGGCCATCCCCCCCTTCCCCATTGCAGCCATGCCACCCCTCCTTCTCCCCACCCAGGAACTGACAGAGGAGAGGGGCCCCGGACGGACAGGGACAGCAGGGCAGAATCCCAGCTCCCAGATCCAGGGGAGGGGGGATTGGGTGTGGGGACGGTGATGCAAGGGGTGGTGCCAGGGGTGGAGGATGCATGGGGAGGGCTGGCCCCAAGAGTGCAGTGTTGGGGGAAGGGGGCCAGGTGGGCCTGGGACCCAGGGGCGTGGCTTCAATCCCCCTCCCACCAGGACCTTGGGAATGGCCTCCAGTAGCCTGTTGTGGGGAGGCCAGGGTCACCAGCTGAACCAACTCGACCAGAATTGCACAGCAGTGCCCGCTCCCCTACAGCAAGACGTCACCCAGGGGTCCCCACGGAGGAGGCAGGGAAGCTCGAGGGTCCCAGAGGACCGTGGAGCATGTGCCACACCACACCACACTACACTACACATGTGCACCATACATGTACATACAACAGACTCCCCACATCACATACGCACACTTGCACACCACACATGCACACACACACCACACTACGCTATGCCACACACGTGTACCATACATGCACACCATGCCACACTACACACACGACACTACACACCACGAACCACACCACACCATATCACACACCACACACTGCGAGTCGATCTGGAGATGGAATCACTGTAGCCAGGCAGGGCAGCATGCAGACAGGAGGGCCTAACACAGGCAGGCGCAGCAGGTTCACAGAGGAGGCCCCGGGAACCTGCCTCCTGCCCAGCCCGGAGCACCAGGATCCCCCAGCCGTCCCCCTAGGGGCTTGTGGGCCCAGCCTCCTCCTGGCCTTGCCGGCCTCACAGCCCCTTGTCCTCCCATGCTGGCCCCATCCTCAGCCGCAAGCGCTCCCAGCACACCATGTGGCTCTGCTCTTGGTGGCAGGCACTTCCCCTTGCCGGGTCTCAAAGGGGACCCTGGAGCAGACGGTCTGGAGACCCCTTCCTGCCAGACACCCCTGGGCCGGGGCCATGAGCAGGGCCACCAGGGTCACTCCAGGCTGGGGCAGGAGAGTGCTTCCCTCCAAAAATCACCGTGGACATAGCGGGGCCTCTGCACACTCACCCTTGGTGCTCTGGAGTCCTCGGCGGTGCTCCTGGCTGGGCGTGGGGGCTTCGCTACCAGTCTGCCCTGGGTCACGTCTAGAAACCTCAGCTGGAGGCGCGGGTCCTAAAGTCCTGACACTTCCTGTTCCTCTCAGCTCCTCCTTGGAGGAAGTGGTGGGTTGCACCACCGTGGCCCTTCACCCCTGCCCCTCTCCACTCTACAGCGGCTCTGATGTCAGAGAGCGGCCCCTTGAGACAGGTGGGACATGTCATTTCTCACATGAGGTCCCGGCGAGAAGGACCTGCCTCCATCAGATTCACACTCGGGAGAGGGGCCCGGCCTCCAGGAGCGCCAGGCAGAGGAGAGGGCACCCATTAGGAAGAAGAACACAGAGGCCATGGGAGTCAAAAGTTTGATGCTGGAAAGCAATAGTAGCACATTCTGCTACAGAGCGGAATGAAAAACCCTGGAGAGCAAATTCCTGAGCCAGAGAATGGAGCGGAGGAACCAGCCAAGGAGGATAAAGAGATGGGAACAGGCAAGAAAACCTGGGTGCGTGCACACATTGACATCCACCTGCATGTGGGGGCGGGAGGGGACAGAACAGGGACAGCGAGGAGGAGACACTCAGGTCACAGGAGGAAGGCTGCAGATCTGGGCGGGGACGTGGATTGCGAGGCCACTGAACACCCCAGGGATGGATGGATGAGGTCCTGTTCACTAGGGACATTAGGAGGATACCACAGAACACGAAAGGGAAAATACTACAGGCTCAGAGAGAGAGAGAAGGGAGAGGAGGAGAGGGAGGAAGAGGGGGGAAAGAGATTATACCTAGAAAAAAAAACCCAAATCAGACATCTTCAGAGCAAGGACTCAGACACATTACTACCCTAAACTCTGTTTTATTTATTTATTTATTTTTATGTTTTCAATTTTTTTTGAGACAGAGTTTTGCTCTTGTCACCCAGGCTGGAGTGCAGTGGCGTGATCTCGGCTCACTGCAACCTCTGCCTCCCGGGTTCAAGGAATTCTCCTGCCTCAGCCTCCCAAGTAGCTGGGATTACAGGCACATGTACCACCATGCCTGGGTAATTTTTGTATTCTTAGTAGAGACAGGGTTTCACCATGTTGACCAGGCTGGTCTTGAACTCCTGGCTTCAAGTGATCCATCCACCTCTGCCTTCCAAAGTGCTGGGCTTACTGGCGTGAGCCATGGCTCCCGGCTCCTAAACTCTGTTTTAAAGATGTCTTGCAGAAATAGACATGAAGAAATCCATGAGAAATACAAGAGCAGATGATACAAAGTTGGGCAAAGAAATAAGCAAAAATTATGATGTCATAACCTGTTGATTTAAAAAATAGTGGTAAAAATATTAACGCTGTGAAACAAAACGCCTAGAGGACTGGGTTGGGAGGGGCCAGGGAGCACATTGCCATTCCATCCTATCTGGGGAGGAATATAGATACTTGTCAGTGGGCATTTTGATAGAAAATATCTAAGCATATACGCTAACAATTCAAGAGTCTCCTTAGGAATAAAAATAGCATGTATATACCTGAAAAAAAATATGACAAATCTTTATTTTGGGCGTGGTGGCTCACACTTGTAATCCCAGCACTTTGGGAGGCCGAGGTGGGAGGATCACTTGAGCCCAGGAGTTCGAGACCAGCCTAGGCAACATTTGGAGACCCAGACCCTCATCTCTACAAAAAAATGTTCTAAGAATTCGCCAGGCATGGTAGCGCGTGATATGGTCCAGGCTACTTGGGAGGCTGAGGTGGGAGAATTGCTTGAGCCCAAGAGGTTGAGGCTACGGTGAACCATGCTTACACCACTGCACTCCAGCCTGGGCAACTGAGCAAAAAAAAAAAAAAAAAAAAAAAAAAACAAAAGGCAAATCCTTTAAAAGAAAAAAGTAAGGGAAAATAGAACAAACAAGAAAGGTAAATAAAAACCAAACAATAAAACATTGGGAATAATTTCAAACCCATCAGGAATCACAGCACCTGTGAATGGGTTACATTTTCCTGTTTTAAATCAACAAGGTCTTGCATTGGGTTTTAGAAATAAAGAGACAAAACAAGTTCCAATGAAATGTTCTCTGTCAAGGGTATCTTCTCATTACAGACTTAGCCTAGAAAATAATGAAGAAGGACAGAAAGAGAATATCATTCTACTACACCCACTGATGACTTAAAGTAAGCAATGACCATCGCTGCGAACATCACAGACGCAGCAGACATTATGCACACACCTTTAATGAATTAGTCTTGATGAAATAACAATAGAAATCAAGAAAAATAGAAAGAACAAATGTTACTATTGAGCCTGAATCAGGTCGATTTAGATCTACAAAGAAGCATCAGGAGGGTGTGTTAGATGACATCGTAGGGATGCAATTAGCAAAATCCAGGCTGAAGAAACCCTCACAAGGCAAACGGCAAAGTACAAGAGGAGAGACGAAGGGAGAGAGACCCTTTAGATTAAGAGATTTAATCTCTTAATAGAACCAATTGCAATGCATGGACCATATTTTAAAATCATTGTTAATTGTTTTAGGTGTGACAATGGTTTGTGGTTATGTTAAAAAGTCCCCATCTTTTAGAGTTACGTGTTGAAATATTTGCAGATGGTGCAGTATAATGTTTCAGATTTATTTCCCAATAAAGAGGGTGGGTTGGGTTGGGGGAGAGTCGGGAGAGGTGTTGATACAACAAGATCACCTGTGAGTTGATTATTTTTGAAGCCACTGTTGGGGACATAGGGCTTCACTAAACTATTCTCTCTACTTTTGTAGATGTGTGAAATTTTTTGTAGTAAGATTAAAAAAACATTTGAAGGAAGTGTAAAGTTATTATTTCGCGGGTATAAAGTTTCCGTTTTGCAAGATGAAATGGTTTTGGAGAAGTTGGTGGTGATGGTTGCACAGTACTAAGTGTCCTTAATGCCACGGAAATGCATAACTTCAAATGGTTAAAATGGTGAATTTATGTTATGTATATTTTATCACAATTAAAAAGTAAAAAGTGTAAAGAAGGCTCTCTATCAGATAAACTGTTAAAAGAGAACACTAAAGGCTGAAAATAAAGAAACGGAAAATACACGTATGTGCTAGAAAATACTAACGAAGATATCGTGTAACATCAAAAAGATAGAAATCAAAGCAAAATGCATCAAATGGACAAAGGAAGATGTAGCCAATGAGAGTCAGAATCCACAGACAGTTCAGCAGCCATAATCCTTTATGTGCCAAACTTCAAAATATATAAAACAAAGACTGACAAATATATAAGCAAACTGACACAGCCCCAAACAGCAAATATCTCTAACAGATCTCTCTCAGAAATAAACACATCAGGCCAGTCGTGGTGGCTCACACCTGCAATCCCAGCATTTTGGGAGGCTGATGTGAGTGGATCACCTGAGGTCAGGAGTTCAAGACCAGCCTGGCCAACATGGCAAAACCCTGTCTCTACTAAAAATACAAAAATTAGCTGGGCATGGTGGCACATGCCTGTAATCCCAGCTACTTGGGAGGCTGAGGCAGGAGAATCACTCAAACCTGGGAGGCAGAGGTTGCAGTGAGCCGAGATTGTGCCACTGCATTTCAGCCTGGGTGACGAGAATGAAACTCTGTCTCAAAAACAAAAACAACAAACAAACAAGAAAAAATCAAATAGAAATGCAAATTTGGCAGGTAGAGAATTTGAGGAGTGTAACCGTTCGTCTCCAACTTAAACACAATTATGTTACAAAGTGGGACAATGATAAACACATAATTACTAGACCGCAAGGGAAATAACCACATATTCTAAAGCACAAAGATCATAAGGAGGCCAAATTCATGGACACAATTGAATGAAATTAGATGCTGGCCAAAGGATGGCATGAAAGAAAAAAAAACAGCACTCCTGAAAAGTGGACCCAAATATAGCCTAGATCGCATACATCCATGGTGCCACACTCACGCTACGGGGTAATGAATAAGAGCCCTTGAAGTGCTGCTCTGAAGCCTCGTGACCCACAGGTCCGTAACACTGAGATTCTTCTGAAAAGCAAAATGTAGAAGGAGGCATTGCAGAATAACATGCACCTCGTCCCTGCAGACCCAGACACCCCTAGAGCAGGACAGTGGTTACCTCTGAAGACAGAGAAGGCTGCGGGCCTGGGAGATGGAAGCAGAGGGCTTCAAAGTTCTATTGTAGAGTTTTCTTTACTAAAAAGGAAGAAAAAGTTCTGGGCAAGTCAGGCAACATGTTAAGATTTGGTAAGATGAGAGGTAGCTGTTTGGGGATTGGTGCTAGTGCTCTCCATGCTGTTCTGTATTCTTAAAATAGTTTATATCTTTTTTTTTTTTTTTTTTTTAAAGGAGCTAGGAGGAAGTGACTGCAAATGAGCAGAAGGATCTTTCAGGGGGTGGAAATGCTCTGAAATTAGATTGTGGTGATGATTGCACAATTCCGTAAATTTTCTTTTTGTTGTTGTTGTTTCTTTCTTTGTTTTTTTAATAGAGACTAGGTCTCGCTACGTTGCCAAGGCTATGGTGAGCCAAGATCACACCACTGCACTCCAGCCTGGGTGACAGAGTAAGATCCTGTCAGAAAGAAAGAAAGGAAGAACGAAGGAAGGGAGGGAGGGAAGGATGGAAGGAAGGAAGGAAGGGAGGAAGGAAGGAAGGAAGGAAGGGAGGGAGGGAAAAGAAAAGAAAAAATAAAAGCTGAACTCACATGAGAACCACAGCCCACAAGAGGCAGGTCTGGACTTGTGGTCTAACCCTAACCAGACTGACTGCTAGCAAAACAAAAAGATCATTGTTGTCCAGAGGATTTTAGTAGAATCCAGAGTCTTATTAAATAACATTCAAAATGTCCATGATACAACCCAAAAATACTCAAACAGCAACAAAGAAAACCTTGAGAACTTGTAAGAGAAAAGATAACTAATAGATGCCAACTCTGAGATAATCTCAATGCTGAAATGATCACACGGAGCATTAAAACAGCTGTTAGAGGCCGGGTGCGGGGGCTCACGCCTGTAATCCCAGCACTTTTGGAGGCCGAGGCGGGTGGATCACGAGGTCAGGAGTTCGAGACCATCCTGGCTAACATGGTGAAACCTTGTCTCTACTAAAAATGCAACAACAACAAAAATAAATCAGTAAAAATAAAATTAGCTGGGCATGGTGGCGGGTGCCTGTAGTCCCAGCTACTCGGGAGGCTGAGGCAGGAAAATGGTGTGAACCTGGGAGGCAGAGCTTGCAGTGAGCCAAGATCGTGCCACTGCACTCCAGCCTGGACAACAGAGCGAGACTCCGTCTCAAAAAATATATATACAATAAATAAATAAATGAATTAAATAAATAAATAAAGGCTGGTGGAGGGAGTGGAGGGGAGGGGCTAGGGACCGTGGGGCTTCCCAGAGCCGTGACCTTGCTATGGGGGGACCCAGACCTCCATTCTGGGGACTCACTCAGCACTCATCTTACTATCCCCCATCTGACGTGCCTATTGCACAAGGCTGGAAGTCAGAGGCTGTGCACGTTTTTCTTTGTGGAGACAAGTGAGTAATTGGTGCGTTTAGTGTAAAAATATCAGGTGTGGCTGCACGGAGTGAAAAATCACAGGCTCCACGGAGCCGGGAGGCCTGCTGCCCTGCCCTCTTGCTTTGATGAGGAAATGGCGACCACAGAAGGAAATGTAGTAGCACCGGCAACCGGCATCCGTGGGGCCACGCCGGGCTGCTTCCCAGGGCCCTCCAGCCAAGCAGCCACAGGAAAGAGTAGATGTTGATCCCAAGCTAGGACTGAGGAGTCCGTCCCTAAGAGCCCAGGGAGTCAGGCGGGCGAAACTGGCTGCATGTCTGGGTACAACTGCTCCGGGTTTCTCATCTGCTGAATCACCAAGCTAGGTTCTGAAGCCAGGCGTGAGTGAGCAGGACTGGAGCAGGATTCTGGGAACAATCTTTTCCCTCCAGTCAGCCCAGAAATTCCATTTGCAGTCACTTTCAGTTATGTATTCCAGAAAACTACCTGCTGTCATCAGGGGTTGGTTGGTTGAGCCTTTCCCTGTGCTTGCCTGGCAGAACTGTGTGCTCTGAGGCTGCCCGACCCTGAGCTCCAGAACAGACCATCGAGTTCAGGAGACAAGCATGTCAGCCATGACACAAGGCAGATGAGAGGGACCCAGCGTCCACACGTGGAGGCAGCAGGGGCAGCCGGTGAGCATAGATGGGGAAGGAGATTCAGAGCCTGAGGGCTGCTCTCCTGCCCTCCCATACTGGACGCTGGCCTGGGCCCCCCAGCTTCCCTTCGCCCAGCTTCAATCCCCATAACACACAACCCCAGAGCTTGGGAAGAAGGTCTCTCTGTGACAGGTGGGATTCTGGAAGTTTCCACGGAGGAGACCCCATAGGAGCAGGGTTTGAAGGTCAAGAAAGATGCTAAGGATGGAGAGGGCCAGTGGGGAGGGGGTGGTTCCAGGCTCACTTCACAGAGGTGCTTGGGGAGCTGCAATATTTTGGCAGCACTAAGGGAAGAGTCAGGTCAGTGAGGTTCATAAGGGATGAGAACGGGGTCTAACCAGCCCTGGAGACCCCTGGGGTCTGGCCCCACGGGGAGATGTCCAAGTGGCAGAAAGCCCCTTCCTGCCTGGAGAGCACCCCCACGAGGACCCTGGGGGCCACCCGGGAACCGCTGCTCCCTCCCAGTCACTCACCACACTTCCCTCTCCCGCCCACCCTCCAACCTGCCTGCAAATTCCCCTGCAACCCAACTCTGGTCTCCTCCCAACCCTGCCCCCACGTAGGCCTTTTTTTTTCTTTTTCACTTCTTCCCCCCAGTGACTTCCTTCTGCAGTGTTGATTCAGCTCCCTTTGAAGGCGTGTGAGGCCTTTTGCAGGCTGGGGGCGGGGGCGGGGGCGGAGAAGAGGGCTGCAGGCAGGGCTGGCAGAGGGGAGGAGGTGACACACACTCCCTGGAGGCGAGTGGGGAGGGCTCGGGGCAGGAAATGGAGTTGGGTGCCCCAGGTGGGGTGCTCCAACAAGCTCTTTCTCATGGGATCCCCCACAGATCCATACAAACAGGCCGACCATCAGGGCTGGTCCCAGGCCACCAGGCCGGGTGCAATGCAGAAATGGAGATCTGCCCCGGGGAAGGCAGGTGAGTGTAGGAAGGAGGGAGGGCTGCGAGAAGCTGGGGGCAGCCTCCATCCCCCTGTGGCCTGGGTGGGCCTGTGCCCCCCACCCCCCGATGCAGCTTCCCACACTGGGAGCACAGTTCCTCCCTCCTCTGCCTTCCTCTGCGTGGTGTGGCTCCTCCTTGAGGGAGAGAGCTGAGGAGGTGGCATTCTTGCTTCCCTGACTCACCCAAAGGAAGATTTCACAGCCCCTGGCAAGGGCTGCCAGACAGGCTCACCTGTCACCCCCTGTCCAGGGACAGACTGACCGGTAGCCTTGGCTGGGTGGGGAGTTATGCTGGGAAGGCTTCCAGGCCCCCTGGGGGTGGGAAGATGCTCAATGTTCAAAGGAGATGGAACAAGGAAAACAGTTAAGCAACGATGGACTCCAGGGGGAAAACTGGAGGAGACGAAACTGTAATTCCAGTCCGTCCACATGGCCCAGCAGTGAACGACAATTGCATGGTCAGAGAGAGCAAAAGCACCAAGCCGACTGAAAGCAGCTCGAATGCGGTGGGGCAGTGGGAGATAATGCCTCATCTACCAAAACAAGGTCTGCCACCTTCACAGACCACTAAACCTCATTCCTCCACCCACCTCCCCACCCCCACGAAGGCCAACTGACCAGAGAGCAGGGCTCCCGAGGGTCGGGTCAGGTCGGGTTGGGTCGGGTGGGTGCCTCTTACCCTAACTGAGGCTCTGCCCTGGACTCGGAGTCCACTTGCTGTCAAAGCATGCCACTCTTCTTTCTGATACTTGACATATTTCTTTTCCCGTTCAATTCATGGTTTCCGCCCAAACGGAGCCACGCAAGGACGTCTTTGGGGATGTGTCTCCAAGAAAAGTGTGGGCTGCCTTCCTCACCCTGGATGCCTGTGGGCTGCCTTCCTCACCCTGGATGCCTGTGGGCTGCCTTCCTCACCCTGGATGCCTGTGGGCTGCCTTCCTCACCCTGGGTGCCTGTGGGCTGCCTTCCTCACCCTGGGTGCCTGTGGGCTGCCTTCCTCACCCTGGATGCCTGTGGGCTGCCTTCCTCACCCTGGATGCCTGTGGGCAGCCTTCCTCACCCTGGGTGCCTGTGGGCTGCCTTCCTCACCCTGGGTGCCTGTGGGCTGCCTTCCTCACCCTGGGTGCCTGTGGGCTGCCTTCCTCACCCTGGGTGCCTGTGGGCTGCCCTCCTCACCCTGGATGCCTGTGGGCTGCCTTCCTCACCCTGGATGCCTGTGGGCTGCCTTCCTCACCCTGGATGCCTGTGACTTGGTTTCCATGGGGGCTTCCTAAGCTCAGGGACCCCAAGCCTCCATCAAATCTAATGACCCGCCCTGTCTCTGAACACACCTGTGTTGTCCCCGAGCCCCTCACCAACCCCCTCTGCAACCCCGTTCACGCATTTCCCATCCTGAAGGGTCCAGCTCATAGGCCGGCCCATGTGTTCCCTTTACCCCTGCTTTGTCCCTACCTGGTGGGGAGCTGTCCCTTCTGGGCCCTAGTGTGGCACTTCACACACAAATGTGTCCTGTGGGTGGTATCTGGGGCCTCCCCCTGCAGTGAGGGGATGACCAATGTGCAGAGCTCACTGGGCCTGGGTATGGGCTCGGGTGGCACAGAACAGAAAGTGCTCCATAAAAGTGAGCTGCGATGCGGAGGTGGGCAAGCTCTTCCCTGGAGGGGGAAGAGCTCTCAACCCAGAGGGATCTGACCAGGAAGGTTCACCCCGCCTCCACCCAGGAAGCCCCTGCAGACAGTATGTGTTTTAGGCTTTGCTGGCCAAATGGTCTCTGCCGTGACTACTCAGCTCTGCCATTGTGGCAGCAGAGTGACCATAGACCTTCTGAAAGTGAATGAGTATGACTGTGTTCCAATAAAACTTTATTGACAAAAACAGGTGGAGGGCCAGCCTAAGGGCCCAAGTTTGTAGGTCTCTATTCTAGACCAGTGATTCTCTGGAGAGGAATGGGGCATGGGGAGTGGGGACAGTGTGTGGGAGAAGGGGTGGGACACAGGCACGTGGGAATGGTGCGGACATGGAGGACATTGGAGGCGGGGAAGAGCTAGAGAACCTAAACCCTGACGCTGGACCCTGGTCAACACTAGGTCTCTCCACAGCCTCCTCTTTTAGCCTCTCCCTCCAGTTTCAAAATGACTCCTCCTCTGAGGGGACTCAGGCTCCCCACCCAGCTCCCCAGTTCCCACCAGAAACCCCAAGTGGGTGTTCCAGCCTCTGCCCCACCAGGCCCCCATGGAAGGCAGCACCGCCAGGCAGGGACCTTTCCTCACTGCCCCTCCCTCTTCCAGTTCTGAGTCCTGGCCCGGAGATGACCTCTCAACCCAGAGGGACCTGACCAGAAAGGTCCGGCCCCCTCCACCCATGAAGCCCCTGAAGGCTGGAGGGCAGCCCTCCCCCCTCCCTCCCCCTGTTAGTTTTTCTTTCTGATAGAAACAGCAGCAACCGCTAGGCACCTGCTAGGCAGGGGGCTGCACAGCCTCAGGTCAGTTCCTGAAAGGCACCTTTTTCCATTTGTAAATGAGGTGACAGGTCTGCCTCCCAGGGATGAGCAGATGAAGGGTTGGGAGTGCAGAGCCTGGGAACACGGAGTGGCAGTGGGGACCGGGGCCCAGAGGCTGCTGAGTGAGGGAAGTCTAGGGGCAGTGAAGCTGGTGAATGAGGCAGGGGCAGAAGACAGGGTGGGGGAACATGCCCAGCGAGGCTGGTGAATATGGCACCGCAGGGGCGGGGAGGGCGAATATGCCCAGTGAGGCTGGTGAATGCGGCAGGGGCAGAGGGCGGGGAGGGGGAAGATGCCCAGCGAGGCTGGTGAATGTGGCACTGCAGGGGTGGGGTGGGCGGATGCAATGATGAGCATTTCCTCCCTGGGGCCAGCAGAGCAGGGGTGAGGCTGAGTGGGTATATTACTCCGATTTGGGTGGGACCCCATGCAGTCACACGTGGGGGACGCAGGGCTGACAGCCTTGCATGACCCTTTCACACTTTAGCCATAGCAATGCCAAGCCCAGAAAGGCTGCAAGGCCCTGGGGAGAACAGAGGCCCCGGAAGGGGTGGCCAGCTGGGCTTCACTGCAGTCCTCACCAGACAGGATTGAGATTTTAACGTGTTAACTTGTTTTCTGTCTTTTCCAAATTGTTTATGGTAGCCATGCATTAATTTTATAATCAGAAAAGCATGTTATTATAACTCAAGTTAAATGGCTCCAAAACAAAAGCACCCAGACCCCAGAGCCTGCCCCTCTCTAGCTGGAGAGAGGGACGAAGGATAAGGAAAAGGAACGGAAAGCTGAAAGGACCCCCGGGCTCTGGAACCCGACCCAAGGGTGATGCCGCCAGGGCTACCAGGAAGCGGCTCCGTGCTGGGCGCAGCCGGTCTCCTACCCACCCCAGCACACCTCAGCCCCCAGCCTCCTCCTCCCGCGCCTCCCCCGCCCTCACCACTTCCTCTCAATGGTCCCTGGGGATTACAGCACGATTATTTTTATGGCAAGAGTTTCCCAATGCGGAAACTCCACAGCCCCAAAGAGTTTGCATCTGAGCTGCCTGTAGCATCCTGGGGCACGGACAGGCGGAACCGGGCCATCAGCCGTCCCTGCGCACAGAGGCGCACAGATTGGATCCGGCCTCGCAGTCCCAGGAGCCAAGAGGGGAGGCACGCGTGCCGGTTCTCGGAAATTCATTATGGGAATGTGCGCGTTGTGGAGATGCTCAGACCGCGAACAGTACTGCGGGAACCCAAACGATCATTTTTAACCCCAGACATCCCTGAACCAAAGCCAAAGTCTACGGGTCACTGGGGCAGAGGCCGCCCGAAACCAGCTGTCCCCTCCCGGCCTAGGCGCGCCAGGTCCCCGCCCAGCCGGGGCGATCCTTTGGTCGGACAGTGAGGTTGGGAGTCCACCGCACCCAAGTGCCGCCGCATCCACCCGGCGCAGGCGACCCCCGACGGGCAGCCGCTCACCTTCTCCTGGCCCCGGGCTTCAGGAAAACTGCCTGGAGGTGGCCCGGGTCTCCCTAGCGGAGGCTGGGCGGCGGGCTTCGCGCCTGCCTCAGTCTCCCAATCCGTGGCCCGGGGGATGGAGCCCGCTGCGCGCAGAGGCTGCGGCAGGTCCCAGCCAGGTGCCCTGGAACGTGGCTCCTCCTTCCCTGAGGCGCTCCCCTGGGCACGAGGATGGGTCTCGAAGAAGGAGGAAGCCGCCTTCCCTCACCCGCTGTCCGGAGCTGCTCAGCCCGTGCGCGGAGCCTCCCCCGCCGCGGACACCACGACCCGACCCCCACCCTGACCCCGACCCAGACCCCCACCGCCCGACCCCGGCCGTATTCCGTTGCGTTTGCTCCCTTCCAGCTCCGGGGCCACCACTGAGCACGCGCTGTGAGTAGGCGCTTCCTGGAGCTTTTCCTGGGGGTCCTCAGAAAAACCCCTGCCGTCCCCATTGTAGAGATGGGGAAACTGAGGCTCAGGAAGGCCAGCGCTTGCCCAAAACCTGCGGTCCGCGGCGGGCAGGGATTCCACGCTCCGAGCCTGGCCGCCTCCCTGGGGCGCGTGAAGGGAGCTTTCCTTCCCCGGGAAAGGCCGGGGCCAGAGACCCGCACTCAGACCAGGCGGGGGCTGCGGAGCCAGAGTGGGCTGGGGAGGGCTGGGAGGGCGTCTGGGGCCGGGTCCTCCAGGCTGGGGGCCGCCAGCTCCGGGAAGGCAGTCCCGGCCTGTGGATGGGGCCGCGCGTGGGGCCCGAAGGGGCGGCCTCGGGAGGCGTCCAGGCTGCGGGAGCGGGAGGAGCGGCCGTGCGGGCGCCAGCGCCGTGGGTGGAGGTCGCCTTCCCTCCTGAGGGGCAGCCGGTGCGTTTGGGACCCGGGAGCAGAGCCCGCGCCTCCCCAGCGGCCTCCCCGGGGTCTCACCGGGTCTCCCGAGAGCGGAGGCTAAGGCCCCGGCTCCGCAGAAACCCGGGGCGACCGCGGGGAAGCAGCGCCCTCAGGCGACTCGAGAAGGCGTCGGAGGAGCCCCCAGAAGGACCTCGCGCCTCCCCGCCGGGCTCCGACCGCCTGGGTTCGGTGCGGGACGGCCCAGGCCGCCAGGACCCCCAAGCGCAGCTCAGTCTGCGGGACACGACCCAGAGGCCAGCAGCAGAGGATGGGGCCGGGAGAGGGCGGGGAGGGCGCTCCTGGGAGGTCAAGGCCAGGGCTAGGCTTTCAGGGTCATGGCCTGGCCCCTCATCCGCAGGGAGGTGAGGGGGCTCTGTGAGCAGAGGGGCCCCGGTGGAGAAGGCGCTGCTAGCCAGGGGCGGGGCAGGAGCCCAGGTGGGGACTTAGGGGTGGCTGAAGGGACCCTCAGGCTGCAGGGATAGGGAGGGAAGCTAGGGGTGTGGCTTGGGCAGGTGCTGGGGGACCGCGGGCGCCCTTTTTTCTGAAGCCGAATGTGCTGCCGGAGTCCCCAGTGACCTAGAAATCCATTTCAAGATTTTCAGGAGTTTCAGGTGGAGACAAAGGCCAGGCCCAGGTGAAAATGTGGCAGTGACAGAGTATGGGGTGAGAACCACGGAGAGAGGAAGTCCCCGAGGCAGATGATGGGACAGAGAGAGGGGACCAGAATTTTTTAAAACGCATCTGAGATGCGTTTGGCAGCCTCAGCGTTGTTTTCCTTTCACGGAGAAAGTGTGGGCAGAAGCCAGCTCTAAAGCCCAGGCTGCCCAGCCTGCACTGGCAGAGCTGACGGAAGGCCAGGGCAGAGCCTTCCCTCCCTGTCACAGACATGAGTCCTGGAGATCTGGAATGAGGCAGATGTGCCCGGGAAAGCTGATCCGCCCCGACCCAGGGCCCCCTGGGTGCCCCTTTGAGCGTGGAATCGTTGCCAGGTCATGGCTCCCTGCTATCGAACACCGGACATGGGTCGTGTGCTGCACCTGGCAGTTGCAGGGCCGACACCCGCAATGCCTTAAGAGGTGACGACTGCTTTCCAGGGGCCTGGCTGGCTGACACTTTGCATGGCTCCTGGAGAAGAGGGATTGAGTGGAGTCCACGGGTCATGGCCACGTCCTGGGTGCTGCCTCTGAGGCAGGGCCCGGCTGGGGTGAGGAGGGGCTGAAGACAGGTTCCTGCCAGTTCAGCCTCTATCCGGTGGTCTTCATGCCTAGGAACCCACTGGGGGCTTGTGAAACTGCAGGTGGCTGAGTCCTTGCCATGGGGTCTCTCATTCAGCAGGTCTGGGTGGGGCCGGAGACTGTACCCCACAAAGGGTCCCAGGTGAGGCGGATGTGGCCTGGCGCTGTGTGGCTCTGGACCTAGTCCTTGGGCTTGGGCTGGTGCCCAGGGCCTGGGCTTGAGACAGCTGTGACGCAGGCAAGCCATTTACCCCGTTTGTGGGGACATTACATCTTCCTAGCTCGGAACACACAGGCAGCCAGGGTTGTTATCCACATTCCTCTTCCATGTTCTTTTCTTGAGAACTTTCACCAGGTATGTCAGGAGCTGGGCTCCACCAGGGAGACTCAAGTGGAAAGCCCTCATCCTTGTCCTCCAGGAGACAGGAAAACCTATGGTTACAATTCCAGGGACAAGAGCGATGCATGTGAGGTGTGGCAAATCTCACTGTTCAACTGGAGAAATCAGAGACAGCTTCCTGGAGGCAGTGATACCTGGACAGGCTTCTCCACAGGAGGGAAGCGAGTGAGAGAAGCCAAGTGGGATGGACCCATCATGTAGGGGGAACAGTGCGCGCAGAACCGACAACCACCCCCACCCTAGGCCCAGAGCTCACGGAGAGAGCTGGGCCTCTCGGGGTGACTACATAGTTCCCTGCTGGATCTTAGGTCTTGTCCTTGGGCAGCTCTGCTGAGACCTCTATGCCTGTTCCAGGCTGCACCAAGGTTTTGTGACTATTGACCCTCGACTCTGAGTTGGGAGTTGCTGTATTTTTACTAAGGGATGGAGAGACACAGCCCCCAAACCCCAGGGAGCTGGGCTGGCTCTCCTATGGCTCAGCCCATAGCTCCAGCCCCAGGGATGTCCAGAGGATCAGAAAACTCCCTCCCTCCTTTAAAGCAGCTACCGGCAGAGTCCGTGGAGCTCTTGGGGGCTGGGAGACAGGCAGGAAACCCACCTGGCAGGCAGGCAAGAGCCCATGGGGGAGGGTTGATCTTTGATCTTTCTCTGATGGCCCAACGGGAACTGTGAGCACCCAGCCGCTCACTGGGACATCTCGGTGCAGGGAAAGGGCTGAAGCTGGCGCAGCCACGGCAGCATCCCCTCTCGTGGCAGTGCTCCTGAAACAGAGACGTGGTCTGGGCAGCATGCTGAAAGGCATTTCTGAATGAAGCCTCCTACTGACCTAGAGCCAGCACACACCACTCCAGGGGCAGAGAGGAGAGAGCAGGAGCAGGAGACAGTCCAGGGCAGAGGCAGGCTCAGAGTCCATGGAGACCCTCCCTGGGGCACCCCCTGCATCTGCAGGGGTCCAGGCCTAGCACTGGCTCTGCAAGGATTCAGCCACTCATACTGTGCCCCCCCAGCATGGGGCATCTGTGGGTCTCCCTGAAGGTGGGCACCTGGGCAGCCTTCCTGAGGGGTCAGAGCATCCTTGCAGGCATCAGTGATTCCCTCTGTCCCTTTCACCACTGGCCATGGCTGGAGCAGAGCAGCACCGCATGGTTTGGCTCTGGACAGCCGTGAGGCCCCATGAAGCCCAGCATGTCTGCAGGGGCCTCTCCTAGCCCCCTCTCTGCATTCTGAGGCTTCACTTGTTGAACAGAAAGAGGCAGTAGAATCCCAAATAAGAGTGCATCGTGTCACCTACCAGCTCCAGCGCCTGGGGGCTGAGTGTGGACTCAGAGCTTCTGTCCAGCAGAGGCCCCTGATGTGCAGCTGCACCGAGACACCCAGGCAGGGCGTCACCTGCAAGGTCAGCTGCAAGGCTGGGGCTGGGGTTTGTAATCGCTATTGTCTCTTGGCCTGCAGGATCCTCGCGTGTGCCGCTTCGGTCCTGATGGGCAGGACCCAGGTCTCTCACTAGACCAGTGTTTCCCCCTGTGAGGCCTGGAGAGGAGCCTTCTGGCCACTCCTGGGTACAACATGAAGGGAGCAGCAGGCCTGAGTTTTTTATTTTTACTTTTTTTTTTTTTTTTTTTTTGAGACGGAGTCTCGCTCCATAGCCCAGGCTGGAGTGCAGTGGTGCGATCTCGGCTCACTGCAAGCTCCGCCTCCCCGGTTCATGCCATTCTCCTGCCTCAGCCTCCTGAGTAGCTGGGACTACAGGCGCCCACCACCACGCCCAGCTAATTTTTTGTATTTTTAGTAGAGACAGGGTTTCACCGTGTTAGCCAGGATGGTCTTGATCTCCTGACATCATGATCTGCCCGCCTCGGCCTCCCAAAGTGCTGGGATTACAGGTGTAAGCCACTGCACCCGGCCAGGCCTGAGCTTTTTATATACACCAACTGCCAAACATTCCACGTGAATTTCCTGAAACTTCTCTTTGGAAAGCTTCTGTTTGTATGTATAAGGCAATGTGCATGCCAGCATGTCAGTTACAGCAGGAGAGAGGGAACAAGCCATGTGGGAACTGATGGAGCCATGTCACATCCAGTGTCCTCTGCAGCCGCTATGGAGTGACAGGAGGAATGAGGGGCAAACGGTAAGATCTTTATGACGTGAGAGAAGCCAGGCGCGGAGCAGGGAACAGTCAGGTTTAATTGGTGTGAAGAACAGGATCACTGAAAAATATTTTCTCATAGATAAAACTCTTTTTGTATAAAAGTCTACAGAATTGTGATAGGAAACCCATAATCATGGTTTCAAGTGGGCAGAGAACTAGGCTCTGGCGTCAGGGGAGGAAGGGGAACTGTTCACTGTCAACACCTTTTAGGATGTTTCCATTGGGATCGAAGGGTGGCTCACTCTGCCACTTTGACATAAGAATCACTTCTACCTAAGGCACTTGAAAAATGGCACAGGCAAGAGCATCATCGGATCTCTCCTTTTCTTCCTGAAGACAGGAGATAAAAACGCTCAGGTGAAAGATGCCTTCCCTGTACCGGGCAAAGAAAGATTCCTCTACAGGGAAGCACGTCATAGCCGACAGAATTCTGTACAGACATTAAAGTAATTAAAGTAATTCCTGTCGTTCTTAAGCCTCCCCACACGGTTTACTTTTCCACAACTGCCTCTTTGTTCAGCCTCCTGCAAAAGCACATAGGTTTCGTCACTTCTTTGGGTCTTTGCTTCCTTAGGAGGGTCCTGTGTGACATAAAAGTGACATTAAATTTGTATACATTTCTCTTGTTAATCCATCTGATTTCAACTTAGTTCCCAGGCCCAGCCAGGAACCTAAGAGGAGGGAGGTGGATATTTGCCTCCCCTACAGTATCATGTACATATATGACTTTTTAAAAAAGAAAATCTGGGGCCACATGGCAGTGGCTCACGCCTGTCATCTCAGCATTTTGGGAGGCTGAAGTGGGACGACTACTTGAGCCGAGGAGTTCAAGATCAGCCTGGGCAACATAGGGAGATTGTGTCTCTACCAAAAAAAAAAAACCCAAAAAATTAGCCAGGTGTGGTGGCACATGCCTGTGTTCCCAGCTATTCAGGAGGCTAAGATGGGAGGATCACTTGAGCCCAGGAGGTCACCGTTACAGTGAGCTATGATTGCACCACTGTTCCAACTTGGGCAACAGAGTGAGACCCTGTCTCTTAATTTTTTTTTAATTAATTAGTTACCTGATTAACACAGTTCCTTATTGGTGAGGGATTCTCTACTGTGGTCCTTCTGCAGTCCCACCCCATACATGAATGGCTTCTTTTGAAGCTTCCTCCTTTGTACAGGTGAGTATCTTTGTCACTGTCTTACTCTGTTTTGTGCTGCTATAACAGAATACCACAGACTAGGTAATTTATATAATGAACTGAAATTTACTGGCTCATGGTTCTGGAGACTGGGAAGTCCAAGACAGAAGAGCTGGCAACTGGCAAGGGCCTTCTTGCTGTGTCATCCCATGGTGGAACAGCAAAGAGAGGGCAAGAGTGTGCCAAAAGGGGGGCAAACTAGTCCTTTTATGAAAAATACTTTGATAACAAACCCACTCCCATGATAACATTAACCCTTTCCTGACGGTAGAGTCCTTGTGGTCTAATCACCTCTTAAAGGTGCCACATCTTAATACTAGTATGACGGCAATTGCATTTCAACATGGGTTTCAGAGGGGACCAACATTCAAACCATAGCAGTCTCAAACACTGGGCTGGCAGTGGAAGAAGAGGCTGATCTTTAAATGTAGATTTTTTTTTTTTTTTTTTTTGAGACAGAGTTTTGCTCTTGTTGCCCAGGCCAGAGTGCAACGGTGCGATCTTGGGTCGTTGCAACCTCTGCCTCCCCGGTTCAAGCAATTCTCCTCCCTCAGCCTCCTGAGTAGCCGGGATTACAGGCATGCGCCACCACACCTGGCTAATTTTGTATTTTTAGTGGAGATGGGGTTTCTCCACGTTGGTCAGGCTGGTCTCAGACTCCTGACCTCAGGTGATCCGCCTGCCTCAGCCTCCCAAAGTGCTGGGATTACAGGCGTGGGCCACCGCGCCCAGCTAGAATATGTTCTTTATAAACAGGCACAATTCCATGAAGTAAACTCACGTTGGAATGGTTAACAGGTAAAGCGATCCAGCTGGCTGAAACAATAGGCATTCACCGGCATCCAAAGTACATAAAGATGAGCACTTTGAGATTGCGCCACTGCACTCCAGCCTGGGTGACAGAGTGAGACTGTCTCACCAAAAAAAAAAGATCAGCACTTTCACCTCAAGAGTCGCTAGGCTCAGATGCTGAACGCACCCTGAAGGAACTCTAAAGATACCAGCCTCTGGAGTTTTCATCTCTGGAGTTTTCACAGCCAACAGCATTCCTAGGTAGACTGGTTGAGAACACGGCTAGTTGGAGGGTAAAAAGAATGACTTGTGAATGCTCAATAGGTCTTTGAATATGTAAGTAGACACGACTTGAAGCCAGTTGCTCAGCCTTGAATATATCCTAGAGTCTATCACCTTGGGCTGTGAGTGGCTTGTGCGGTCATCTGTCCATCTCTCAGCTGGGCAAGAAACTTGATGTCCTTTCTGAGAGGTGGCCCTGGCTCTGCCTGGGACCTGCTACTCTTCTCCAAAGTGCATTTTTTTGTGGCTGGGTTTTCACTGTGGGTCCTGGGCAGGCGAGTGCTGGTGCCCAGTGTTGGGGAACAGGGTAGATAGAGGTGTGGCTGCTACCTGGCTGGGCCCCGACTTGGCAGCCTTCCTTCATGGCCCCCAGCCACAGCCTGTTCCATAGTTTGTTTTCGATGTGTCAGCTTTGTGTTCCCATGAGAACAATGGGCTCCTTGAGGACAGGCATTGCATCGTACCTGTGGTCTCTTCCCTAACGCACCCCAGTACGCCCAGCATAGACAGCACAGGGTGCAAGCAGTCAGATGAGCAGGCCTCCCGTTCCCAGCACGGGACCCATCCCGTTACCTCGCTGCTATGTTTCCCACGTAAACGGAGCAATACCCAATTCTAAGGAACTGTTCTGAGGACTAAATGGAATAGTGTAAAAAATAAATTGACATGAAGTGAAAGTCAATTAAAATGCACTAGCTTGGCCAGGCGCAGAGTGGCTGATGCCTGTAACCCCAGCGCTTTGGGAGGCCGAGGAGGGAGGATCGCTGGAGCCCAGGAGTTTAAGACCAGCCAGACAACACAGCAAGATCCCGGCTGTAGCAAAACATTAATAAAAATTAGCCGGGCGTGGCGGTGCCCACCGGTGGTCCCACCTTCTCGAGAGGCTGAGGCGGGAGGATCGCTCGAGTCCCGGACGTCGAGGCTGCAATGAGCCGATTTCGCGCCATTGCGCTCCAGCCTAGGCGACAGCGCGAGACTCCTTCTCAAATATAGAATTTTAAAAAGGCCATCTCGACTGCCGCGGGGGTCGCGTCCTCTCCATCCCCGACCTTGGACGGAACCCCGGGCTTGGGTCTCCCACGATCTAGACAGAAACTCGTTGTTTCTCGTGCTCCGCGCCACCCGCGTCCTCCGGTCTGTTTCTCCCAGCTGCGTCGGTGAAAGGCGGAGCGCCGCCACCCTACACCCCCTACCCTGCGCCCGCCCGAGCCGCTTCCGGGTACTTCCGGCGCCCGCGGGGCTCCCGGCAGCCGCGGCGCCTGTTTCCGCCGGGCGGCGAGAACGCAGGACCAGCTTCCGGGAGGCGCTCCGCACGTTCGCCGTGCTCCGCCGGGAAGATGGGGAAAGTGAGGGGTTTGCGCGCCCGAGTGCACCAGGCTGCCGTGAGGCCGAAAGGGGAGGCCGCCCCCGGCCCCGCGCCCCCTGCCCCGGAGGCGACCCCTCCGCCGGCCTCGGCCGCGGGGAAGGTGAGTTGGGGAGGCGCTGGCCGGGGGCTGCCGCGTGGGTCCGAGGGCGGGTGAGCTGCGGGGCGCCGCCTCCGGGAGGGTTCCGCGACCCCGGCCTTCCCTCGGGCTCTGCGGGCGTTTGCTGCGCGACAGACGCGACCTTCTTGCTTCGCGAAGCGTCGTAAACTCCGAGGCACCGCTCTGCGCTGCCGTCCTGGGCACACGGACTCGCGCCGCTCCCGGGGAGGGGAGAGAGCCAGGAACCTCCCGCTGCGGTCCAGGGTTGCCACGCGGACCCCAGAGGTTCCTGAATCGCACTGAGCTCCCAGGAAAGGAAAGGACGTTCCCAGAGTTAGAGAAGAACGGAGAGCAAACTGAAGAGAGACCCCGTTCCCTTTAGCAGTCAGCTGCCTGTTTCCCCATCCCACTCAGCCAAGCAAGCACGAATCTACCTTCTGTCTTTATTCTAGACACTGCATGTGAATGGAATTATTGCTTTCAGGATTTTTTTTTTTTTGGCTTTTGCCTTAAATATTTTGACCGATGTGTCTTGGTGTAAGGTGTCTTTGCATTTATTTTGCGTGTTCACTGAGCTTCTTGCGTGTGTAGGTTAATGTTTTTCGTTACATTGGCAAGTCTTCAGCCATTATTTCCTTGGATATTTTTTTCTGCCCTTTTCTGTCACTCCTCTCTTTCGGATACTTCCATTGTAAATATGTACGTCGTGCTTAATGGTGTCCCACAGTGCTCTGAGGCGCTGTTCACTCAGTTTTTCTCTTTTCTTCAGATGGCATAATCTATCTTAATTCAAGTTTACTGATGTTCTGCCAGCCCAGAGCTGCTTTTGAACCTTTCCAGTGAAATTTTCATTTTTTTTTTTGACTCCAGGATTTATTTACTTTCTCTTCTCCTGTTCCTCCTCATTTTAAAAATAATTTCTCTTTACTGATGTGTTCTGTTTGATGTGAGAATGTCATTATACCTTCGTTTAATTCTTTAGACACGGTCTCTTTTAGTCCTTAGAAATATTTATAATGCCTACTCTGAATTCTTTACATGTGGGCTGCTCAAAGCAGTTTCTGTTGCCTGGCTCATGCTGGCAGGTAGGAGCAGGTGGGCCTTCTTTGAATGTATCACTTTTTGTGGAAAATTGGGCATTTTGGATAGTCCTGTAGCAACCAGTGATTAGTATCTGCTTGATTACTTTGTTTATTGATCTGGAACTGAACTATGTGACCTCTCTCCTTGTCCCCTTCCGGCTGTGTGCAGCCTCTGATGTGCCCCCTTGGCTTTTTTTTTTTTTTCTTCCTGTTTTCCTCTTTTAGCCTGGCTAGTTGGATCTGCTTAAGCTCCTCACTGGTCAGCAATTGTTCTTAAAGCCTCCTTGGCCAGTGGGTTTTTGCCTTTTACCACTGGATACCTCTGGCTTGGAGGTGGCTGTCAGGTTCAGCGTGTTCACATTTTTGACCTTCATTTCTGCCCTCAGAGGCACAGCCAAGGACTAGTAGCTTACAGAGTCCCTCTGCTCACTCCTGGTAGGGTGCGCCCTTGAACATGCGCACAGCCTCCAGACTGCCAGGGATGCGACTTCCTGGGAGTTGTTCCTGGGTCAGAGGGGCTTACTGTCTACCCAGGAGCCTTGGGCACCCTGCCCTCTGCATCCGTCACCACCCAGAGCTCCTTCCTGGTCAACAACACCCTTAGGCGTGAGAGCCCTCGCAGGAGCTCCAGACAAAGCGAGTCCCCTCTGGCAGAGCTATGGAGTTCTTCCTTTTTGCAGCCTACCGCCCCTGGGCAGGAGCTCCGTGTCAGGACACCAGAGATGGGGCAGGAGCAGCTTCAGCTTCTCAGGTGACATCTCTCTCTACTAGCAGGAGAGGGGCGTGCCCTTAGTTGTCTTGGCTCATTGAAACCTGTGCCAGCATTTTTTTATTAAGCTCCAAAAATATGCATTAATGAGATATAAAGTGCTACCATGGAGAATGTCCCAGGTACAGTGGGAAAAGCAGTCGTCTGCCGTATACCAACATACATTCATGATCTGGAAGGCTGCATGCTGCACCCCTTGTCCCCACCTGGTCCCTGTTTGCCTGTGAGGCCTCAGCCTACCTGTGCTGCCTCAGCCACCTGCCTGCCCATCTGAAGGCTGCCCTGGTCTCCAGCACTGTTCCCCCGTGAGTCTGATATTTTCCCACCTACCGACTTTTCTGTCCCTGCCACGTAACCCTCCAAGACCAAGGACTTCTCCCTCAGGTGCTGTGGGTGAGGGCACCTGGGGAGTTGCAGTCCAGCCTGGCACCTCTTGGTGCCCTGGATGCCTTCTACCTCATCTGCATCCTGTCTCCTCCTCTGTAATGTGAGCGAGGCCATATTTTATCTCTACCTTCAAGGTTTTTAGGTTGGGCCTGAGATTTAGAATTACATAAAACAGATTTAACAGGAGAAAAGCGTACCCATTCATTGAAGTTTTATGTGACATGGGAGCCTTATAAGGAAATGAAGACAAGGAAGTGGGAGAACTTTGTGCTTCTTTGAGAGGGTGAGAGGTTGAACGGAGGCGGTTGTGGAAAACTAAACCACGTGGGGAGGCTGCAGGAGGGGAGGGGTTGTGTTCACCAGGTGTGTCTGTACAGAGTGCTCTTGGCTCCTCTGATCCGTCCCTGATGATAAGAATGTCACTTGCCTTCTGGTGTAGGAGGGCATCTTCCATATGGGGGTTTTATCTCCTTTCAGGAAAAACAGGGAGGGGATTAATATGCCCTCTTGGTACCTGCTATATTTTTAAGTGCCTTTAGCTCAAAATAATTATTTTGCCAAAGTGACATGTTTTGGGGTGGCGTATTCTGACCCCCTTCAGAAACCTCTGTTGAGGTCGATGCCGCCTTCCCTGCCAAGGTCAGTGAGGCTTGCACATGAATGGGCCGGGCAGCACGGGGGTCAGGGACCGGGGGGTTCTGTCTCCTCACAGTGTGGTCGGCAGCTGACTTGGAGGAACTGAAATCTTCATGCAGGGATGAGTGTGGCTCAGAAACAGACCTGGCAGAGAGGCTGCTGAGATGAGTAGTTCTGATGGGATGTGGTCAGTCTGAGCTGAAAGAGCTGGCAGGCTGGGAGCTGCCTATCCTTCATCTGCTCAGCTGCAGGTTTCTTCTGTGACACAGGAGAATGTTGTAGAAAGAGTGAGACGAAATGGTTGGGAAGGAAATTTGGTTCTTGAGATACTGGTCCTGACTCCTGAAGAACCAGGAGTGAAGCCCGTCTGGTGATTGAAGGCAGGGAGCAGGTGGGCCTGGGCGCTGCGGGTCTGCCCTGGAGCTCTGGAACCGGAGGCTCCTGCTCTGGGAGGTGAGGGTTGTTTCCCCCAGGTCCTCCCGGGCAGAGAAGCTGGGGAATCCAGGTTCTTGTCCTCCATCTTCTCCTCACCTTTAATGTCCCGCTGAAACCACAGAGCAAGTCTCACACCTCTTCTTTTCGTCCGTTTTTGTTGGGGACATTAGGACTGGGCGTTCATCAACACCAACATCTTTGCCAGGACCAAGATAGACCCCAGCGCCTTGGTTCAGAAGCTGGAGCTGGACGTGAGGAGCGTCACTTCCATCAGGAGAGGTGAGGCAGGCTCGAGTGCACGGGTTACCATGCTGATGCCCAGCAGATCTGGGATTGTTCACTCACACACCCGAGGTCTCAGCAGCTTTCCAGCTAACCTGTACCTGACAATGTCCTTGAGCAAGGGCTGCCCCTGGCTGTTTCTTGGGGCGATTCCCCAGAGTAGATTGCAGCTGCGGTTTTGCCCCTGGGCTGCATCATGTCCCCGCAGCTCTGCAAGAACTGCTCTGCATCCTGGCAGCCACGCTGAAGCCACACGAACTTGGGCTTTGGTGACCTACAGGGTTTGAACTGTTTTCTCCGTGTGTGCTGATTCTCTCGTGGTCTGTCTGTATGTTTGGGGCAGTTTTGATCCTTTTCTTAAACAAGTGCTTTATGTGTTGCAGAGGTTAGCTGCTTATCATTTTGTACAAATAACTCTTGAGGGTTTAGATCCTGAAGCCGAAGCAGGGTCCTCTCAGTTTCATCAGATCCATGCACAGCCCTTCCCCGTCTCCTGGTTGTGCTCCTTGCAGCCCTGCAGCACACACGTCAGCCTGGCCAGTGAGAGGGTCTGGGAACTCCCACTCACTCCAGTGTCCGGAGCTTAGCAGGGAACGCAGTCCCCCTGCACCTCCTGCTGAGTCTGAGGTGTTTTAGAGAGTTCCCGGCCACCATGGTCAATGCCGGGAGTGTTGACTTTCTGGCTGGAGGATGGTGAGCAGTGTCACTCCCCAGGGATAAATCCAGGAAAAAGCTTCCTTCACTTATCTAAGGGAGTCGGTGAGGAGCACAAGGAATACTTTTTACATCTTGACAGCCTCGGGAAGCCATAGGTTGGGGAGGGAGAGGGCCTGGCTGTAGGGGCAGAGCTCAGAGCACCAGTGTGACAGTGAAGACTGCACGTGGCTTCACAGTCAGCAGAGCTGGGAGCGCCAGGACAGGGCAGGAGCCGGGTCTGGGGCCTGTAGATGGGTGGGCTCTGGGCCTCTGCCCCTCACCACCTGGTAGCCTCTGGCTGGACACTTGATCGCTCTGGGCCTGGGCTTTGCACCTGTCAAAGGAGGTAACAGTATTTATCTCTTAAGTTCTTGCAGTTTTGAGGTTGAGATGAGGTAGTTGGTGTGAAACGTTTAAAACAGTGCAGTGAAGGCTGTGGAGGTGCCCGCTCTGCATCTGTTGACCGAGGTTGGTCTGGTGGGAAGGCTGGGGATGAGTGGGTTTTGCAGCTGCCCAGAGGTGGGCCAGCCCTAATTCCTTGGGCACAAGTCATGTGATCATGGGTGCTCTGTGACCCTTAGCTCCATTGTCCACAAAGCAGCGACAGACATAGCTCATAGATGCTGAGGGCCTCACTGTGCCTCTAGAAAGATCCAGGTACATTTAACCAGTGCTGGCTTCCTGCTCCTTCTCTCCAAGGAGGACCTGGTGAGGTGACCAGGCCAGGTAACTCCAGAGAGAAGCTGTGCCTTCCAGCCAGGAACGCTTGATGTGAGTGGTCCGCCCGAGCTGTGTCCCTGGTTGCTGACAAGGCCTTTAAGGCTGTCCCCAAGGGGATGGGAGTCGTGGGTCTCAGTGACCTGGCTCTGGCCTGAGCTTCTCAGAGCTCTTTCACACAGCAGCCTCTTTCCTCTGCCTTTTCTTGGCCCTCTCCCTTGAAGCCCCTGTGGCTCATCTGGTCCCCAAGGTCACCTGCTGCACTGACTGTCACGTCCCCTCTTCCCCTCCTAATTTAGGGAGACGTCACGCTCACGACCCGTCTTGCCTACCAGGGAAACTCCTCTTTAGCAACATCTGGCCTCGCAGCGTTCTTGGGCTGAGGTCGTGCCCAGCAGCCCTGTGGCCTCTCCTTTGAGCCACGCTGGATCTTTGTTTTTGTTTGTTTGTTTTTTGTTTGTTTGTTTGTTTGGAGACAGAGTCTTGCTCTGTCGCCAGGGTGGAGTGCAGTGGCATGATCTTGGCTCACTGCAACCTCCGCCTCCTGGGTTCAAGTGATTCCCCTGCCTCAGCCTCCTGAGTAGCGGGGACAGGACCACAGGCACATGCCACCACGCCCAGCTAATGCCACCACGCCTGGCTAATTTTTGTATTTTTAGTAGAGATGGGGTTTCACCCCGTTGGCCGGGATGGTCTCGATCTCTTGACCTCGGAGATCTGCCTGTCTTGGCCTCTCAAAGTGCTGGGATTACAGGTGTGAGTCACCACGCCCGGCCTGGTCTTTGTTTTTTGTAAGCTCAAACCTCATTAATTTAGAGTAACTGGTGGGAGAGGGTAGAAGCTTGAACTTTACAATGTCAAAGATTGATTTCAAATTTCAGAACCACGTTATCAGAGTAGAGCATAGAAATGTTTTCTTGAAATAATTGAACAATAAGTTGAAAAAATTTGAAGATTCTATTGTTTGTGAGTCCGTTGGGTAATTAATTTTTTCTTAATTCACATACCCTTATTTGTGCATAAAAATCTTAAAGCTTGTGCTGACCGGACTGTAGCGTGGCCCGTTCTGGCGCTCCCCAGCCCTGAGCTCGTGCTGACAGTAGCGTGGCCCGTTCTGGCACTTCCTGCTTGTGTGCAGGTGTTTCCCATAGCCCGCCTTGAGGGGCACAAGGATGGGAATTATTTGAGTGGTGCGGCAGGGTCAGGGTTTTGGGTGTTGGGGAGGAGCCTTGGCCTGGGGAGGCACTTAGTGGTTCTGGCCAGGAGCCGGTGGCTTTGTGCACTGCCCATGGCTGTGATTTCTGCCTTGGTGCCCCAGGGGGATTCAGGAGAAGGTGCTCCAAAATGGTGCCTTGGAGGTTGTCCCTGAGGTGCGTTCCAGGTGGCTGTCCTGTGGGAGGGGCGTTCTGAGCTCATCGCCGTGGGCCCCCATTACAGCCCTCCTGGAGTGAGGCCTCTGGCCAGCCGTCTCTGGCTGTGGCTCTCAGCCCACGGTTCTGGTGCATATTCCTTCCACCGCCCTGCTGTGGGTTTTCTGCACTGAAGAGCCCCGGGCTGGATGAAGGGGACCATCGGACATCACAGAGGGCTCAGACGGAGGGACAGGCCTCCACTTCCCCTGCCCTGGGATGTGAAGCACCAGCTTGGCAGGGTGGCAGGGCCCACAGACCCTCATGGGTGGGACCTGCAGACCCTTAGAGGAGTAGCCCCACAGGCGGAGGGGCTTGCCCTGGTCTGGGGGCTCCAGCCCCTTTTCTTCAGGCCTCCGAGGTATCCAGGCGCCTCAGTGGGGTCCTTTGCATCTTAGTTGCTCCTCACCACGTTCCTCCTTCTCTCCAGGAACAGTTCTGTTTTTTTGGTGTGGTCTCCTCAGCTCCTGATTGGCTGGTGCCCTGCGTCCCTACCCCCACCCCACCCCGGGCTTGTGCTGGGGCCTGAGTGCCCATGTCATGCAGATACTGCATCCTGTGACTTGGCCGCCACCCTTCAATGACCCGCCTGGCTATGGAGGTGAGGTGGCGGCCTGTGGGTGCCTATCTGCCTGGCTTAGTGCGACACCGCCTTCCCAAGATGTGTCTCATCGTCCGTGCCCTGCCTGAGTCAGGAATAGCACTGCATGCTGCGTCTCCGGCCAAGGAGCCGGGTGGCCCAGGGGAGGGGTCTAGGCTGTGGCCCATCACCTGGTGGACACCCGTGTGCCCATCTGCGCCCCTCCTCTCCCCCTCTAGCCCTGGGAAGTGGTGGGGCTTGTTAGTCCCTGTGACTAACAAGTTCATGGCATCTTTCCTATGTTTTTTTTCAAGCCCTTGGGATCCCAGCTCGCCAGGAAGCCACATCTGACCCGTTTCCCTTCCTGTGCCCTGGAGCCTGCCTTACCCTTACGGGCATCCTGGGAGGGACCCTCTGAGCTCTGCAGCCTCCTGCCACGGGAGGGGGAGGGCATGGGTGCAGGGCTGAGGCTGGCCTAGAGTCCCCTCCCCGCCCCAGCTCTCTAAGACCCCCTGCACCTCCCCAGCAGGACTCAGCTTTGCCTGTGGGCCGCGTTGTGCATGCAGGGGCTTTGCGGCAGCCTGTGGACCCCATGTCGGGGCTATAGCTCCTCCATGTCCGCTCTAGGGGTGGCGAGGGACCTGTGGCAGAGCCGGGGTGAGCACCCGTCTCCTGAGCCTCCCCCAACGCAGTGCCACCTGCTGTGCGTGCTGTGTGGCCAGCTCTAGCTGGCTTATGCGATACCAGAGCCTGGCAGCCGGCCGGGTGTCCAGTGGTGGCTGATCCTCCAGCCTTGGGCACGGCGCCAATCCTTGGCATCGGGCATCCGGGGAGCTGGTCATGCAGCATCGGGCAATCGGGCGTCTGGGGAGGTGGTCGTGGAGCATCAGGCGGTCCGGGGAGCTGGTCGTGGAGCATCAGGCGGTCCGGGGAGCTGGTCGTGGAGCATCGGGCGGTCCGGGGAGCTGGTCGTGGAGCATTGGGCGGTCCGGGGAGCTGGTCGTGGAGCATCGGGCGTCCGGGGAGCTGGTCGTGCAGCATCGGGCGGTCCGGGTAGCTGGTGGTGGAGCATCGGGCGTCCGGGGAGCTGGTCATGGAGCATCGGGCGTCTGGGGAGCCGGTCATGGAGCACACTTAGAATTGGATTTCTAGTTCTGTGTTCCTTCATACCAGAAAACGAGCCCGCCTGTTTTCAGACAGGCACTTGGGACTCAAGCTCAGACACAGGCAGGGTCGGGCAAGGCCTGGTGTGGACTCAGAGCCGGGTGGGGCTGGGGCCCCCTGGAGCAGAGGATGTTGGGAGGCCTGTCACCATTGCTGGAGAGGGAGCTCACAGCACAGTGGATGGCTTGGGGGCGGGGGGGCCATGAGAGGTGCCGGTGGTGGTACAGGATTTTGGGGGTGTTGCTTTTCTGGCCAGATACCTGTGGCCGGTGGCACCTTTACTTGAGTTTTGTCCGGGCCCGCTGGGCTCATTTCACCCACTTGGCCTGGCAGGCTGAGCTCAGCTCATGCTACTGGCCTGGATCTCATGCCTCCAAGGGAGACTGGAGTCAGGCGTGGAGTGGTGAAGTGTGTGTGTGAGCAAGTGTGGGGTCCGGCCATTGCAGGCCAGCGCCAAGCCACCCTCAGCCCCCGCCTTGGCTTCCTCCCAGAGCTTGTTGATGCCCAAGGTCCAGAGGGGGCCAAGGTGGCAGGGTCTGAGTGTGTGCACACCCAGCCGGGCTCTGACAGCACCCGGGCTTGGCCCCAACCCCCTCTTTGAGATTGGAGTGGCCGTTGGAAGCAGCGAGAGGCCAGGCAGCAGGAGCAGGCATCTCTGAGTCTGCAAGGGTAAGAGTGCAGAGAGGCCAGGGTCCCGAGCCCCGACTTGGCTGCTGCTTGCTCCTGCTCCTGCTGGCTCTGTGGAGCATGCAGCCCTGGCTCCCCCTCACACGGTTTGTGACCTTGCCCGGGGGCTGCTCCTGATCTGTGAGTGGATTGTGGGCCCTGGGCCCTGGGCCCGGCTGTCAGGAGTGTCGGGCCTGGCAGTCACACCGATGTGGGGTGGATCCTAGGGATGCAGCCCAGGTGGCCCTGTACCATAGCCTCCTCCAGAGGAACCCAGCACCCTCGGCCGGGTGGACACAGGGACCACACTGCTGTCCGGGTCCCCAAAGCGCGGCCCCAGCCCCACCTACTCCCCAGAACCCTCTGTGCAGCCGCAGCAGGCCAGAGCGCACCATGGGGCTAGGCTCTGAAGCCACAGAGGCCTACTCTTAGACGCAGGGCACAGGGCACCCACCGCCGCCATTGCTGCTCCGGCAGCCACTCCTGCCGCTTCTGCCTGCGTCTCCCGGCTGTGTACGACCTGCTGCTGCTGTCAGTGGAACACGTCTGCGTCTGCAGGCGTGTTGGACTGGGTGACGAGGCCACCAGGCTGTGGTGCAAGGACATCCCGAGCTCCTGCACCCAGCCCTTGGGCAGGGCTGGCTCCCCCGGTCAGCACAGAGCGCTGCCCAGGTGATCGTACCTGCTTAGACCCCACTCCACCCCCAGGCACCTGCGGTGGAGGGCGCGACCTTGGCTTCCTGGCCGTCCCTCTGCCCTGGTGATCTGGCCAGCAGAGGGCAGCAGAGCTGTGTCCTTGTCAGGTCAGCCCAGGTGTGGGACAGTCCCGGGATAGAGACGCAGGCTCTCCCTCCTGCCTTGCACAGCGGAGACTTGGGAAGTCCCAGCTCCTCATCAGACAGTACAGACTCTGGGGTTACAGGGTTGCCTTAGACTCTGGGGTTACAGGGTTGTCTTCAGGGATTTTTTTTTTTTTTTAAGATAACTGGAAAATGGCAGAAAATGAGCCTTGCCCCACCCTGCCTGTGTCTCTGGGCTTGAGTCCCAGGTGCCTGCCTGAAAACAGAATGAGCTCATTTTCTGCTATTTTCCAGTATCTCAAAAAAAAAAAAATCCCTTTTTTAAGACCTTTTTTTACAGTTGTGAAGTCAAGGGTATGACAGAAACCATGCAGAATGTACTTGTTGCTTATATCTACTCCCAAGTTAAAATAAGAACAAACTGACGAGGAAGTTACATGGAGATGGCTCTGTGGAAGCGAGGCTTGGGGTCAGATGGCCTCGGCTCGGCCGCAGCTCCCTGTGTGTCACCTGCCTTGGCTGCGTGGTGCGGTGGCTGGGAGTGGCGCGCCTTCTTACCTGCGCTCCTGCGGAGAGTGTGGCCGTGCCAGCCGGTATGTTGGGAGCCCAATGACTTGTTGTTTCTTAAGCCAGGCATCCTTGTGAGCCACGTGTTGTTGAGACGCTAGACCAGGGGTCGGAGGCGTGGCCTATGCCAGTCCGGCTGGGAGCGTGGCCCTGTTGGTGGCGCTTCTCAGGCCCACGGTCACGCAGTCACATGGTGCCATGCTGAGGCATTTGACTTGGACCAGACATAGTGCTGTTTCCTCCCATCTTAGTGGGAGTCAGGACCCAGCCAGGGCCTCTGGGGTTCTAGCCTCCTGCACCTCCTTGCCGGCGTCCTCAGGGTTTCTGCGATCACCTCCTTCATCTGCGAAAGGGGGGTGTCGGGGGGCTGCTGTAGAACTGCTGTGGGTTTATCCTCATAGAACTTTGAGCACAGAGACTGGCCCAGGCGGGTGTGGGCTGCACCTGTGCCTGAGGATCACGGTGACCCCACCTGGTCCCTGTCCTGGAGCACGTGGCGGCGACTGGGTACACGTGTCGTGGGCACAGTGCAGCAGGCTAAGCCTTCATCGGATTACAGTTGCCGGTTTGATTTAAAGGCCTTAAAAATGGTTTAAACACACAGCAGCAGCAGAACACACAGGAGAAGATTCCTCTGGGCTTGGCCAGCCTCTCCTGTGCCTGTGTCTCATGGCCTGGCTCCTGTTCACTCAGCTTGAGATGAAACCGTGGCTGCTGCCATACTGGGCGCAGAGGAGGCTCCCATCTCCTGGTGGCGCTGAAGCCCACAGCCATCCAAGGGGCCAACATCTTGCGGCATCGCGCAGGGAGGTAGGAGAGAGGCAGGGAGAGTGGGCATGGATGGCCCTGGCTTGCTGCACAGCCTGGGAGGAAGCAGGGGGACAGGCTGTGGATGTGGCCCTTGCCCGTCCTGTTCAAGTCCCAGCTCTACCATCTGGATCCAGGGGCTGAGTCCTCAACGCACAGGGTGAACGTCTGCGTCTTTGCCCACTGTGCCCCACTCACTGTCATGCCTGTGGCTGAGACTTGAAGGTTAGGGTTCAACTTTTACCTAAAATTACTTCTGTAGAAAATAACATTTCATGATTGAGAAAGCAGCGCGTATGCACACATTGCAGAATAGACAAATACGCAACATTGGGAGATAAAAGCCAGGCCCTGCCCCCGGAGCCGCCCGAGCACACTGTGTGGGCACCATCTCTCACTGCCCGAGGGCACTGTGTGGGCACCATCTCTCGCCTACATGTGTTCTCGCCCAGGCCTGCTGCACGTGCCGATCACTAACCGGGGTGGGGCATCTCAGGAAAGGCCCTTAGCTAGCAGTGTCTTCAGGAGCCCTTGCTGCTCTTTGTCCGAGCAGGGTTCGCCCGTCGTGTGTGGCCTTTGTGGGCCGTGCACGTCTGGATCTCACCGGCTCGCCGAGGTCCCTGGGCCGCCGTCTTGGGCTTGCGCTGCTCGCCCCCAGGAAGCTCAGCCACTGCCTTTTTCTATTTGCCAGACAGCAATCGGCAGCTTCCCTGGCCACTCAGGGAGTGAGTCCTCCTCATCAGAGCTGTCTGCTGTCAGGGCTGATGTTTAAGTTGTTTCTGGAACTTTCACATCAGAGTGTGTGGCCTGATCACCTTGGGCCTGGCCTGGGGATTCCCGGGGCCGCCTTCCATCACCAGAAGGTTGGCCCCAGGGCCCTCCTTCTCCCCTACAGGACTGGCCCCAGCTGCTTCAGGACCGCCCTCCCATGGGGGATGCTGTGCCCAGCAGAGGTCTTTTGGCCGAGTGGACAGTTGGGGTTATGTGGCCCCACGCCCAGCAGAGGTCTTTTGGCCGGGTGGACAGTTGGGGTTGTGTGGCCCCACGAGACCCTCCCTCGTTTGGGGTGCTGCTATGTGGGTGTCCGTGTCATGTGCTCCGGGCGCCCCCCTGCCTAGGAGACGGCGGGGCAGTGTCTGAGCATGTGGGTTGCTATTTCTGAACCTGGCACTTGGAGCTCGGTGGCTGGAGCTATTTAAGGTTCTTGACATGTTCGGTTGGTGGGGCCTGGCTGGCAGCATCCTGCTGAGGCCATCTGCACGTCACTGTCCTCATCGACAGCTGGGGTGGGAGGGCAGCTGAGTGTTTTCAAATGGAAACTTAGGGGTGAGCAGGGAAGGGCTGGGGCCCCAGGTGCCACTGTATTCTGGGTGTGGCACTCATTCTGACTTGCAGGTGCCATCCTGAGACTAGGAGGTCCCCAGGGCCCTGCCTCTGGCAGCCTCCCCCTTGGCACCCCACCTGGTGTGTTTTCTAGACCCCGCCTGGCAAGGCCCAGGCCGAGCCTGTGCAGCAGGCTCTCCTCATTCACTCCTCAGACACTGCTCCTCATGGGAGGTGGCAGCGAGTGCCCCCTGGCTACGGGGCTATCCCTTCCTCTGTGGGCGCATGGCCGGCCTGTCACGTTCAGGGGCCCTGGGCACTGTGGTTTTCTGATGTGTGCTTGTCTGAGGTGTAGGCAGGTCGTGGAGGCTGTCTTGCGAGGTTCCCTAGGTGGGCCCCCAGACCAGCTGAACCCACCAAGAGCTGCGAGTGGCTGTACCTCCCAGAGCAGGATGCCTCTAGGTGAGCAGCACAGCCACTCCCTCGGGCACCATCCCCAGCGGTGGGGCCCTGTGTCCGGGCCTCGGGAGCCTCTTCTGCACCACCCCCGGCGGTGGGGCCCTGCATCCGGGCCTCGGGAGCCTCTTCTGCACCACCCCCGGCGGTGGGGCCCTGCGTCCGGGCCTCGGGAGCCTGTCCTGCACCATCCCCGGCGGTGGGGCCCTGCGTCCGGGCCTCGGGAGCCTGTCCTGCACCATCCCCGGCGGTGGGGCCCTGCGTCCGGGCCTCGGGAGCCTGTCCTGCACCATCCCCGGCAGTGGGGCCCTGTGTCCGGGCCTTGGGAGCCTGTCCTGTGTTGACTTAGGACTGAAGCAGTTCTCTGGGGCTTCTTCCTTTCCAGGTGGGAAGGGGTAGTTTGGGCAGATGCTGAGGACACAGGCCAGGTGTGGCTCAGGAGGCCAAGAGTGCCCTCTGGCCCCACAGCCTGGGTTCCTCAGTGCAGTAGCGTGACCTTGGCGCTCTGCATTCAGTGTCCCTGGGTCGTGCCACCCCCTGGGGAGCTCTTGGCCATGACTGCTCTTCCCTGCGGCGCTGCTGGTACTTTCCTCGCCGCAAACCTCGGCCGCACCCCAAGGCCTTGCTGAAGCCCTCAGTCCCAGTAGCTGTTGATCCTTTGGCATTTTCTGCATCACGACCATGCCATGTATGGGGACAGCGGTGGTTCTGTCTCTTGCTTCTCCATTCTTAGGCCTTTGACGTGTTTCTCTTGCCTTGTTACCCTGGCTGGGAGCTCACAGGACAGCAAGAAGCCACGCTGCTCCCGGGGCACATGCTGTATCCACCGCTGGCTGCACTGCCCTTGGGGTTCTGGAGGGTCCTTGTGGGGTGAGCTAACACTGGGGGTGGGTGTGGAGTGTGCCAGGAGCCTGCTGCTGTGTCTGTGGAGAGAATCCTGTGGGGTTTGGAGCCCACGTTTCTTGTTTGTATCAGCTCCATGACACTTGCAAGGCCAAATCCCGTGGACTCTGCATCTTCTGGTCGGTGGGTTGCTGAGGGGAGCAGAGGGGCCGAGCGTTCTGTGGGCGCCGTGCACAGGCTGTCTCCAGTGCTCCTGGGTACCCTTCTCTCAGGGGCCCCGTCTCCCAGGCCACCTTCTCTCGGGAGGAATGTCGAACCCCTGGCTGGGGTGGATGGTGTTGGCTGGAGGGTGGGGGCTGCCCGATGCGGCACTTTGGGAGCTCCGGCTGTCGGCAGGTTTGTCTGTGGTTTTGAATGTCCACCCTCAGGTCCTGGGAGAAGGGAGTTGAGGTGAGCCCTTTGCCTTTCCTCAGGACTGCAGAGGTGGGCACAGGGCCCAGTGGTGGAAACGTCCTCCGGCCCTGCAGCCTGGGCTCCTCAGCACAGTAGCGTCACCTTGGTGCTCTGCGTCTCAGTGTCCCTGGGTAGCGCCACCCCCCAGGCACTCTTGGCTGTGTCCCTGGGTAGCGCCACCCCCCAGGTGCTCTTGGCTGTGACTGCTCTTCCCTGTGGTGCCGCTGGTACTTTCCTCGCCACAAACCTCGGCGGGGGGTGTCTGCCGATGCGGACCCTGGATGGCGGTGCCTGGTTTGTTCCAGTACGCTGTCTTTGACCAGGACGATTTGTTACCAATTTTTCAAAAGGTCTTTGGGTTTTTCTTTAAAATGGACACCTAATGACAAACATGTAGTATAAAGAAGGAAGAGGCCGGGGACGGTGGCTCACACCTGTAGTCCCAGCACTTTGGGAGGCAGAGGCAGGTGGATCACTTGAGGTCAGGAGTTTGAGACCAGGCTGGCCAACATCATGAAAGACCCCGTCTCTACTAAAAATACAAAAATTAGCTGGGTGTGGTGGTGTGTGCCTGTAATTCCAGCTGCTCCGGAGGCTGAGGCAGGAGAATGGCTTGAACCCAGAAGGCAGAGATTGCAAGATCGTGCCACTGCGCTCCAGCCTGGGCGACAGAGTGAGACTTTGTCTCAAAAAAAAAAAAAAAGAAGTAAGAAAGCTTGGAAAACAGAGAGAGACAGGGCAACCCAGCCCTCCCGCTTCCCCGCTCCTAGTCCCCTGTGCTCCTGCTGCTTCTCCCCGCTGCCGCGGTGCTAGGCACGTGCACCACCCCCTCACATGCTTGCCCACCAGCGCTCCGAGGGAAAGCTGTGCTTTCTCCAGCTTATTCCTGCAGCACTGCCTCTACATGAAGTTGTGCAAAGTGGCACATGATAGATACCGTGAAAAACTCAATGCAAACTACCGTTAAGTGACAGCCTCCCCGCTGCAGACTTGGTCTATCTGCTCCTTACTTTTTTTTTTTGTGAGTCAGTGTCTTGCTCTGTCACCCAGGCTGGAGTGCAGTGGTACAATCTGGCCTCACTGCAGCTTCGACCTCCTGGGCTCACGCAATCCTCCCTCCCACTTTGGCCTCCTGAGCAGCTGGGACCACAGGCACGTGCTGCTGCTCCCGGCCCCCTCTTTTCTTTACAAGTGGGTGTGTGTCTGCCCCTGCTGCTTCCCTGGGCTGCGTTCTAAGGCAGCCTTACATCACGGCTGCTGAGGTTTTGTTGTCCGATGCACCCAGCTCTATAGGGAGTGTGGGCCATCCTTGAAAACGGAGTGAAGACATTTGTAGATCAAACCACAGCAGTGGAGTTGCTGATCCAGTCGGATGAACGTCTGATACTTCACAGGCGTTCCCAGGTTGCCTACTGCAGACACCGCCGGGAGCAGCACCCAAGTCGGCCTCCGCCTGCGGCCTGTACCTTTGGAGGATATGGACGAGGTGTCTGCCGATGTGGACCCCAGCCTGCGGTGCCTGCTTTGTAAAATGCGCGGCTTTTCATCAGCAAGGCTACGTTCAGCCTTCATCGCTGTGAGCTGCCTATATGTGCCTTTTCCTGTTTTTCTTTTCGGCTGTTGATTGGTTTGAAAAAGCTATGTAGGAAGGAAGCAATCTCTTTCGTTAACTGCAGCTGTCTCCCCCTCGTTGGTAGTTCTTTTGAATTTGTTCATGTTATTTTTTTCTCTGCGGAGGTTTAAAGTTTCTCTGTAGCAAATTCGGTGTTTTCTGTGTGTTTTGTGGCCCCTTTGTGTCCTCTGCAGTGCTTTTGTAGTGCCTTTTTAATGTATTTAATCCATCAGGACTTTATTTTTGTGTATAGGGTGAGACGGATGATTCCCACTTCATTTTTCCCCAAACGGCCTGTCCTACGATGCATTTCAGCTTGCATTCACCCAGAAGGCGTGGCAAGGAGAACCTCAGCACCACGAGATGCTGCTGGCACGTGCCGCTTCAGCTGGTGACCTGGGTGGTGTTGGCAGCATCTGAGTGGCTCTGTAGGCCGCAGCATCTCCCGGCACCCGAGCCCGAGATGAAGCAGCACGTGCCAGCAGCATCGCGTCGTGTGTTCTGTCCTGAGCCTCATGCAGATCTTTGTGGAGTGAGAATCACGGCTTGTTGATGGCGTGCACGGAAAAGCCGGTCTCATGCTGATTTTCCTTAGGGTCCATCAGAACACGTGCCCCGTGAACCGTGTCACCCCACAGCCCAACTCTGGTGAGCCTGGTTCTGTGTCTGCTGACCTGGTGAGGGCTGGGGACCAGGTGAGCTGCCTGCGGCACAGGCGTGCTGTGTAGCTGCCATGTGTGGCTTCCTCCACTGAGGCTGGTTTACCGTGTCTGTTCCCGGGGCCCCTTTGTTAGAGTGCAAGAGCCCAGGCAGCACCGTGGCAGCTGGGAAGGCTGTGGTTCCGGTGGGGCGGTTGCCTTGCCCAGTGTACCTGGAATTGCAGCTCCAGAGCACGGGCCCTGGCTCTTGCATGGCAGTGTCTCACCTTCCCTTTTCTTGTCAGGGTTTTTAGGCAGCCTGTACCTGCGTGCACCCATCCCTCTCTCTGTGCGGGGCCATTCAGCTCATGCTGCAGGTTTCTGCCGGGCCGGCCGGCGTTCCAGGGACCAGAGCCACCCCCAGAGCTCTGTGACGAGTCAGCTCAGGGCAGGTTTCTAGTCACTCCCCAAGGGCAGGGCTGAGGCGGGGTCTTCCAGAGTCAAGGGTTAGAGGGGCTGTTCCTTGAACGGCCCTTGAGTCCTCCTCAGAGTGCCTCCCACTGGGCCGGAGGGGCTGTCCCACACGGTCAGTCCCCACACGCTGCTCGTGAGCCCGGTGCCTCTATGCAGATCGCTCCGTGGCAGCTGCATCCTGGGCTCCTGAAGACTCAGGCAAGGGCACGGCTTCTCCTCATCCTCCTCCTCTTCATCTCCACCATCCATCTGCCCTGTGCCTTGCAGTCCAGCTCAGATACAGGCACTGTGGCAGCCAGGAGCACCCTGGATACCACCGGGCCCCAGGACCCAGATCACAGGAGCCACCTCATGCCCTGCGGCCTTGTCTTTCACCCTTTGGGCTTGTTCACTGCCAGTAGCAACAGGTGGCCCCAGAGGGTTCCACCGAGTGTGAGGGGGAGTGGATGGCACCTGCAGCATGTTCCCCCACAGGGAGGCCTGGGCTCTGTCTTGGGAGGTCCTGTCTCGGTTTTGGGGGGAATGAGGGTATGAGCACCTTGTCTAGCCTTGCCTCAGCCACTGGCTGGGGTTCTGTGAGGTTCAGTTTAATGGGGACTTGCCCGTCTCCTGACACCTTTGAGCTGTGGACTGAGCGGGCCAGAAGGAGTGGCAGTGTGTGAGCCGCCCGTGCAGCAGGTGGCCTAGGGTGTGAAGCAGACAGGGCACGGAGGAAGAAGCCTGTCTGCCTAGAGTGGGAAGCCGAGGTCGCAGCCGCCTCTGCCCTTCTGAGTGTGCACCCTTCTGTAGCCTCAGCTCGGCTGGCTGGCGATTGTATGAAGTCATTTTTACTGTCACCTCTGGCTTGGTATTCCTGGTGCCCACTCGGACTTCCAGGCCCCGTGTGAGAAGCTCGGGCTCGGCGGATGACCTGCCTCAGGTGTGGCCCCTGTTGCCGTCACTTTGTCACTAATCAGACGTGTTTGGTGACCTTCCCCTCCCCATAGCCACTGGGGCTGTAGTGCTGGTGCTGCTAGGATCTGGGTTTGGGGCGAGGCCCAGGACAGTAGCGGCTCCAGACACCCTTGCTTGAGGCCCAGCATCTGCACTCCCAGCCCGGCCCTCCTCCAAGCTGGCGTTTCTGCTGCACCCACGGGACGCTCCTGTGCTTCCACAGCACCTGCGAGAGCTGTGGTGTGCTGGCCTTGTCGTAGGTAAGTTTAGAAACCGGAGCAGCTCGAGCGGACTTCACACTGTCCCCAACACAGGGTGGGGTGCGCCCACCTGCCCTGTCCATGTGGCCTTGGGCCTGCGGGGGAGAGGGAATCGGGACCCACAGGGTGAGCCCCCTCCATAGCCCGCGGCACCGACTCGATCTCAGTGAACACCCGTCAGCCCATCCAGAGGCTAGAAGGGGGAGCAGGCGTGAACCTGTGCTGGGGCACTTCAGCAAGGGCGCCTCGGGCCCGGAAAGCGGCGGGCGCTGGGGGTCGTGGGGCCGCCGCCAGCAGTTCCAGGCGGCCTCTGCTCCAGCTGCAGCATTCCAAGCCCTCTCCTCCTGCAGGAGCGGTGTGTTTGGTTCCTGTTGTCCTGGTGCCATGGCAATGGGGCTGGGGAGCTCCCTGGGGCCAGAGCCGGGAAGGGTCACTGTGCTGCGTTCCTGACCTGGCCTGCGCCCAGGCCTCATTTTCTTCATTCCAACACAACACAGGTCACTGTTCGGGTCAGTTTCCACTGGTCTTAGATTCATTTTTCTTTTGAAACAATTTCAAAACTACAGAAAAGCTGCAGAATCAGCCCCTCCCCTTTGTGGTCGGGAGGGAGAGGTCGGGATGCTATGGAGGAAAGTAGGTCAACCCAGGCACACCAGGAAGCTGTGGGAGGGGATTAAATCCTGCGGGAGCCCTGGGCCTTGGAGGTTTCACACCAGCTCCTGAAGTGAAGTCTGAAATGCCGAGCACAGCGACTGCCTTTCTCCAGGCAGGGCTTGCTTCTGCTTTGTTTTTCATTAGACATGGTGGATTTGTTGGACAAGCCAGGAAGGTCTGCATGAATTAAAAGAGATATTGGGAGATGTGTTCTGGGGAGACTGCAGCCGAGGCTGAACCGTCTCGGGAAATCAGTTAAGGCCGAGGAAATGGGGATGCCCTTGAGTCCACTCTGTTTCAGAGCAAACTGGAGTCAGAGACGCAGCACCCAGTGCCCTCTCCACCTGTCCGCACCTGCACAGCCCTGCAGGCTCATCCCACCCCTGACCCTGTCCCCGCAGCAAATGAGCCTCCTTTCCCCGCCCACCGGGCAGGTGGCTGGGCCCCGCGTGGACCAAGCACAGGGGCGCCTGTGGAGTTCACTTTTGGAGGCTCCCTGAGAGGGCCGCTTTGTGGGGTCCAGGGATGAAGCCTCTGGTCATCGAGCACGTCGTCGGGCCTGGCAGGGGGCAGGGAGCACGTACGTCGCTGGGCCTGACGTGACCACGCGGGATCTTGGGGATGTCCCCCTAAGGGCCTCTGCCCTGTTCGTGGCCCCCTTCATGAGCCGTCGGGCATTCCTGCATGGCTTCACTGCAGTGACTGCCCTGACAGTCATTCGGGGCATGAGTGGGGAGGAGGCCTCCTCGTTGGGACACCTGCTTTCCGGGGCGGGCCGGGGTGAGTGGCCAGGCCATCACTGTGGGGGGACGCTGCTGAGAGAGCCTCCCGAGGCCGGGCCGAGGCGTGCTGCAGGTGCCCCTGGTGCTGTCCAGAGCCCGGGAGTCTGAGAGGCTGGCACAGGCCAGACCAGTTGCAGTGACTGTGGCAGCTCTGCAGTCAGGACCCGCCCCAGCCCATTCTCAGGTCATGGGGGTGCCACCTGGACACGTTTTGCTCACTCCCGTGTTCTCTTTCCTCAGGTGCAGAGGCCAAGACCGTTTTGCCCAAGAAGGAGAAAATGAAGCTGAGGCGTGAGCAATGGTTACAGAGTAAGTCCATGCCTGCGTCTTGAGGCAGCTGCCGGCCCAAGTCCCATCCCGTGGGCCCTCCTATTCCCACAGCCTCACATCTGGCCTTCTACACCAGCCACACTCCCCGAGGAGTGCTCAAGGGGATCACCCAAGACACTTCAGAGGCTGCTGTAGGGGCTGAAGGACAGTGGAGGCACAGAGAGGTTGGCCATGAAGACTTGGCAGCATGGCCAAGCCGGTCTGGCCTGTTGTGGATGGCACTGCCACCCCGTCCGTGTGGGCACCTGCAGAGCTGGGCTGCCTCCCTTTGGAGGACGGCCTTGGGAAGCTGCTGCTCTCGGCTCCTTGTTTGTAAAAATTACCTATTTTTGTTCCCCACCGTGAAATTTTTTATTGTGGAAGTAACCTGTGCTTGTGGAGTTTTTATGGTTCAGAAATGCCTGCAGTGGTATGTGAAGTCCTTCCAGGCCTTGCCCGCGGTGAAAACAGTGTCTGCGCATAGCGGCGTGGGTGTGGGCAGGGCCCCTGGTGTCCCCAGACCCTTTCAGGCCTGTGGCTCCCTCTTTTCTGAGGTCAGCCTTGCCACGTGCTCCCAGCCGCACGTCTCCGCAGGCTGAAAGCCACACTTCCCACTCAGGTTGTTTTGGAGTATCTCCTTATTTTTCGTGGTGCTGGATATTTGCCAGTGTTTTTCTAAGATTGTTTCTCGTCAAAATTATTTTGTATTTTTCGGTTATCTTTTTAGTGTGATTCTGCTACCTTTGTGAAATTAATTTGGAATATTTTCTTTTTTATGTTATCTGCTTTATTTTTTCCTTGGAGGTTTTAAAGAAAATGTATGTTTTTCAGAGGTAGGACCTAGAAAACTTTGTCAGTTTCTTTCGTGATTATTAGTTTTATGGTTTCTGTCCCTTTTTGGATATTTCTTAGGGAAATGATTCATTCCTCCATTTTCTTTTTCACAGTTCCTAGCATAGCTGTGAAAGTGGATTTGGATGGGCTACTGGACTGTGGCCATTTGGACCCTGATTTTCTAGGCTGTAATTCTTTGATGATGTGTAAATTTTATTCCATGGCACTTGGTCCTTTTTTTTTTGGTTTTTCACAACTTGAGTCAATTTTGGCCACTCATAAAATGATCGAATTTGTCTGAGGATGGTGTCTCATGCCTGTAATCCCAGCACTTTGGAAGGTTGAGATGGAAGGATCACCTACGCCCAGGAGTTTCAGACGAGCCTGGGCAATATAGCGAGACCTTGTCTCTACAAAAAATGTAAAAATTAGTCAGATTAGGTGGTGTGTGCCTCTGAGCCTCTAGTCCTAGCGACTTAGGAGGCTGAGGTAGGAAGATCGCTTCAACCCAGGAGTTTGAGGCTGCAGTGAGCCGTAATTGCACTAGTGCACTCCAGCCTGGGTGACAGAGTGGGTCCTTGTCTCTAAATAATGTTAATGATCAAATTTAGTCAGATCTCAGTCTTCATATGTTAGTTGCCTTCTTATTAAATATTCTATTTTCTTTATCGTTCTTTACTTGTATCTCCACCTTCATTTCTGATTAAATTAAGAAGTTTTGTCTCTTCCATTTAATAATTAATTAATGTATTTAATAACCAATTCTACTCTTTTGTCTTCAAAATTATTTGTTTTTATTTTGATCACTCCCGTTTTAGCTTTCTTTGGGTTTCAGTTACTCTACTTATCTGTTTGTATATGTTTTGTTCAGGAGTGAAAGGCTGTAAGTTATCTCTAAATACAGCTTTAGCTACATTTCCCAAGTTACTTTTACTTTGTATTTTATTATGAAAAATTTTATTTAGGAAAGTGGGAAGAATTTTATAGTGAATACCCTGTACCCACCACACAGATTTTACAATCTTTATTACATAACCGTTCATCTAGCAGTTTCTGTCCATCTACCAACATGGGTTTTTAAAAATGCGTTTCAAAGTAAATGGCAGACATCAGTACACTCCACCCCAAATAATTCTGCTAGAGTTCATGGTTCTTTTTTTTTCTTTTTCTTTTGAAGATTGTATTTACATAAAATGAAATGCAAATCTAAAGTGTGCCATTCAATGATTGCTGACAAATGTTGTAGACACCTGTGCAGCTGAAATCCTGTTCAGGTTATGGACCATCACCACCATTCCCCGGCAGTCACGCACCCCCCCAGTCAATTACCTCTCCCACTGGCCCCAGAGGTAACAACAGCTGTGTCACCCTTTGTCGTCCACAGTTGAGCTTTTCTTGCCTTAGACTCCGTATAAATGGAATCATGTAGGATGCACTCTTTCTGCTTCTGGCTGCTTTTGCTCAGCGTAATGGTTTTGAAACCCATCCAGGCTGCATGTAGCAGCAGTCCATGCCTTTTGATTGCTGAGAAGTATTTCATTGTATGAATACACCATTTGTTACTCACTTTCCTGCTGATGGGCACCTGGGCTTTTTTCCATTTTTAGCTACTGTGAATAAGGCTGCTCTGAACATTCTTTACAAGTCTTTTTGTGGACATGTTTTCGTTTCTCTTGGGTAAGTGCTGAGGAATGGAATGCTGGGTCATAGGGTAGGTGTATGTTTAGTTTTATAAGCAGCTGCCAGACGCTTTTCTAGAGTGGTTGTACACTCACACTCCCACCAGAGCCTGTGAGAGTTCTCCTGGCCCTCAGCTTTGCCAACACGTGGCCTGCCGTCCCCTCAGCCTCAGCCGTCTGGTAATCATGAAATGGTATCTCACGGTGGTACTCATTTCCGTTGCCACCAAAAGAGCATTTACATGTGCTTACTGTCCATTTGTGTTTCAGCGTTAGTGAAATTCATTTTTCATGAGGCTTTTTGTCTTTTTATTATTGAGCTCTAAGAGTTCTTTGTCCTAGAGTCCAGTCTTTGGTTGGATATGTGTTTTACAGATGTTTTTCCCAGACTGTGACTTGCCTGTTCATTTTCTTTATTTTTATTTATTTATTTATTTTTTGAGATAGAGTCTTGCTCTGTCGCCAGGCTGGAGTGCAGTGGTGCGATCTTGGCTTACTAGCAAGCAACACCTCCCGGGTTCAAGCGATTCTTCTGCCTCAGCCTTCTGAGTAGCTGGGACTACAGGCGCCTGCCACCGTGCCCGGCTAATTTTTTTGTATTTTTAGTAGAGATGGGGTTTCACCGTGTTAGCAGGATGATCTCGATCTCTTGACCTCGTGATCTGCCTGCCTTGGCCTCCCAAAGTGCTCGGATTACAGGCGTGAGAACTTTTTTTTTTTTTTTAAATAAACGAGAGTTTAATTTTGAGAAGTTTAATTTATATTAGTTATTGTGTGTGTATATGTATGTGTGTCCTATTTAAGAAAACTTTGCCTAATCCCAAGTCATGAAGATATTATTCCTGTTTCCTTCTAAAAACTTTATACTTTGAGCTTTCATATTTTTTTTTTCTATCTTGAATTGTTTGTCTATGTGGTGTTAGTGGTTAAGTTCCTTTTTTCCCCCTAATATGGATATTCAGCTGTTCCAGCACCATTTGTTATAAGTACTTTTCTTTCCTTATTGGATTGTTTTGTTGCCTTTGTGAAAAATCAGAAAGTCTCATAAGTGTGGATCTGTTTCTAGGCTGTCTTCTGTTCCATTGCTCTATTTGTTGTACCTTAGCAAAAACCATACTGTCTTGATTACCATAGCTTTAGGATTAGTCTGGAAGTCAGGTAACATAAGTCCTTTTTGTTGGTTCGTCTGTCTTGAGGTTGTTTTGGATATTCTAAGTCCTTGGCATTTCCATATAAATTATCATTAGCTTGTCTATTTCTTTAAAAACAACAACAAAAACCTAGTGGGGTTATGATTGGGATTTCATTGAATCTATAGATCAGTTCAGAATTACCATCTTAGCAAAGCAAATCTTCAAATTCATTAACATAGTATATCTCACCATTTAAATTTCATCATCAGTGTTATACAGTTTTAGTGTAGAGATCTTACATCTTATAATAAGCTTATTGCTAAGTATTTTATACTTTCTTATGCTGTCATAAATGCAGTTTTTTCTCAGCTCTCTGCTAGTATGTTAAAATACAATTGGTTTTTTAAAATACTAATCTTGTATCCTATGAATTTACTAATATCATGCATTAGATCTGGTAGTCATTTTGTAGATTCCTTAGGATCTTTAGAAATGCATGTTTTCTGTATGTGTGGATTTTTTTCCTCAATTTGCTTTTTTTCCCCAATATGTGTTGAAATTTTCCCTGTGGATCTGCACGCACCATCCCACCTCGCCTTTGTGAGGACAAGCTTGCAAACTTTGTCCTTGCTGTTCCTCCCGTTGCAGGGCCCTCCCACTCCTGGAGGGCTCCCCCGGTCACTCTCCATCCCTTGCTTTGCTTTGTTTTGTCCACATACCTCCCCAGCGCCCAGGTAGCGCCTCTATGCTCCACCACACAGCCTGTGCCCCAGCCGTGCCGTGGACAGTGGCTCCCCATGCCCTGTGGGCGGGAGGGTGGGTCGTTGGAATCACACACATGTCCCACTTGACTTTCCCAACCCTCAGTTGTCCTCCAAGGCGGCTGGGCCAGTTCACACCCACCCACCAGCTCCCTCCGTCCTCGAACACTCGATATTATGAAACATTTAAAAATTTGCCAGTCTATGAGGTGCAACATTTCCTTGATTTCGAATCCAGTCGAGTGGCTTCTACTGTATTTTTTGGCCTTTGATTCCTCTTTGTTTTTAGTATTTAATTCATACATACTGATTTTTAGGAACAGTGTGAGAGGGGATCTGGCTCTTTCCCCAGGAGGACCCAGTTTATCTAACCTCACGTGTCATGCTCACACTTTGCCCGGTCTGCCCTGCGTCCACTGAGTGTTCATCAGCACTTTTGCCATGCTGTTAATTTCTGTTATTTTATAATTTGCTTTAATATCCGATAGCCCTACTTTCTTGTTGCTTGTTCTTTATAAAAAATATTTTTACTATTCTTATGCATTTAGTTGCTTTTAAAAAATAAAATTTAGGATTAGCTGCACAGGTTTGACTAAAAATCCCGTTGAAATTTTAACTGAGGCAGCATCCGATTTTTCTGGAGTAACTGACAGAGAAGAACTGCACTCTCCCGTTGGTTCTCCTGGCTGCTTGGAAGCTGGTGTTTGTGTGGGACCTCCCCTAGGTGCTGCAGATGAGAGCAGTGCTGAGTGTTCCCAGGCCGTGGGTCCCGCCCCACCACTGCCTCGCTCCCTCCCTCCCCCTCAGAATTGAGTGGGCCGGGTGGGATTGTCGATATTGTGGTCATCTTTTCCTTGCTCGGATTTATCACTGAGTATCTAATGTTTGGCCCTGAAATGTGATACTCACTGTGGGTTTCTAGCAGCTCATCTGTCAAGGAGCTTCCTTCCGTTTGTGGTTTCATTGTAATTTTTCTCATGCGTGGGCAGTGAATTGTGCAGAATCCTCTGCACACTGGTGGTGGTGACCATAGGCTTTCTTGCCTCTTGAGTGGCCACTGTGGAGGGTCACCCTGAGGCATTTCCCGGGAGAACCATCCTTGCATGCCTGGGGCTCACCCTGCTTGGGCACAAGGTATCCTTCTTTTGAAAGGCTTCTGGCTTTGACTTGCTGAGGTGCGAGCCTTTGTGTCTGTCCTCATGGGAGCCACACGCCTCTGCTTTGCTTTTCCTGGCCTGGGTCTGCAGCCTGTGAAGGAGCCATCTGGCCTGGCCCGCCCCTCCCTACCCCAGCTTCCAGGGTGCCCTGGCTCTCTTTTGATGAGGTGCCGAGTAACGTGTCTACCACAGTCCAGGCAGGGTGGAGTAAGCGCTGGATTCTTACCTTATAAACCCCCATGATTCCCAAGGCTGTGGAGAGCTGGTGCACACCTTCCAAGCTCTCAACCTGCACTGGGGGCTGAGGACCCAGAGGAAGGGTGGTCTTTGTCCCAGGTTCTTGTCGGTGATTTGGAGCCAGGTAAACACACCCTGCTACAGGGACCCAGGGCAGGGTGGCATCCCCTGACTTTGGGTTGGTCACGGTGGGCCCTTCAGACCTTGTTCTGCGAGCCATCTGCCCTGGGGGCTGAGAGGGGCGCCGCTGTCCCAGACAGCAGGATTGGAGAGGAGCTGGCTGTTGTCACCTCTGGAAACCTGGGCATTCCCCCCAGGGGGCACAGGTCTGCCATGCCCGGGCCTGTGTCACGAGCTGGCAGTGTTTGAGCTGCAGGCCTGTCCCTCTGGGTTGCCCTGAAGAGAGCAGGCTTTGTCCACGCTCCACAGCCTCCAGGAGCCACGTACAGTGAGCAGCATGTCCGAGCATGTGTTCTCTTAGCAGTTTTGAGATAAATACATTTTTAAATTAAATCAAATCCCAAGGCCATGCCCCTTCTGTCCAGACCCTGCCCAAATCCCTTCTCTAGCGTGGAGGCCTCAGCCCTACCTGCCACCCCCCATGGCCCCAAGCCCTCAGGTCTGTCCTGCGGCTTCTCCCCTTCCCTCTGGGGAGCCCTCTCCCTCCTGGGAACAACGCTGAGCCTCCCAGGCTGTGACTTGCCATCTTAAGTTGAGAGCCCCTTTTCCTTATTCCCCTCTGTCCCCTCTGCTCGGTGGCTGTGTGCACTCCCCTACGCGCGCTCCGGCCACAGTTGCCAGCGTCCCTTTGCAGGAGAAATCCTCAGTGGCTGCAGCTCCACCTCATTGTGAGCCCTGCGATTAAAAAGCGCAGCTCTGTCATTAAGGGGAAGAAAATAACTCAAGCCTGCCTGCCCTGCAGGTTCCCAGGGGCAGAATGGGGGCGACAGCGGGAAGGAGAGAGGCAGCAGGGCCGGGCACCCCGCCAGGTCTCTCGTGGGCCAGAGGCTCTGGGCCTGGGCTCCTCCTCTGCCTCTTGTTTGCCTCTAACATCATTTCTCCTTCCTTAGAAATCGAAGCCATAAAACTGGCTGAGCAGAAGCACAGGGAGGAGCGGAGGCGGAGGGCCACGGTGGTGGTGGGGGACCTGCACCCTCTCAGGGATGCCCTGCCCGAGCTGCTGGGGCTCGAGGCTGGCAGCCGGCGCCAGGCCCGCAGGTGAGTGTCCGGGAGGGGTGGCCCTTTCCAAGCTGTGGGGCTGACCCGGGTCCAGAGGTGGAGGGATATGAGTGGGACCCACGGGCCACGGTGGTTCCTGAGCCTGCAGAGGCCGAGAGCTGGGGCTCCAGCCAGTGCTCCACGCAGGTACCCTGTTCTCAGGGCGTGAGCTCATGAGGCCGGCGGGGGCTGTGGGGGACGTTTCAGGGGCACCCAGGCCCACCCTTGTGAGGAGCCTGGTGGCTCTGCTGATGCCGAGCTCCCTCATGTGCCCCTCCCCCAACATTGGCCACAGCTCCTGCCGTGTCCCACTGGGGGTCCCCCCAACTCACTGTTCTGCCACAGCCTCCACCCCACAGAGACCCTGCTGTGCTCAGCTGAGGCCCCTGAGCATCCACCATGCTCTTCTTGTGCCTCTGACAGGGGCTCCAGTCTCCCCTCCTGAGTGGACCTTTCCCTGACGCCCACCTAACACTGCACACCCTGTCCTGCCCCTCACTCTGTCGCACAGAGGGTGGCCCGTGAGGACGGCTCAGGCCTGCTGTCGGGTGTGGTGAGGGTGTGGGACCCACTCATGCAGGGCCCTGGGACACACATCCCAGAGCTTGTCCTCATGGGGCGGGAGCTGCCTCGTGCGTCCTCCCCAGGAGGGACGGGGCCTGATGTGAGTGCGGTTGCTCTCCCGAGCTGCACCTACCTGTGTGGGAAGCACATGCCTCCCAGCCTCACCACGGGTCTGGATGTGGTTTGTTCTTCAGGAAAGAGGCAGGCCCCTGCCCCACCCTTGGCTGCTGGCATCACAGCGCCCCTCCCCCGCCCCCTGCTGAGAGCTGGGGTGGTGGGTTCTGGGCCCTTAGTGCATGAGCAGCCAAGCCAGCGGGCCTGGGCCTGGGCCTGGACCCCAGTGGGGCCCCTCCACCCCCCTGCCCTGGGCAAGGCCTGGTCCTGAGCATGAGCCCTCCTCCTGACGCACTGAGGTGCTCCCTCCAGAACCCCATCACCCAGTGACACAACCCCGCCACCCAGTGACGCAACCCCCAGTGACACAACCCTGCCACCCAGTGACGCAACCCCCAGTGACACAACCCCCAGTGACGCAACCCCACCACCCAATGAAGATACCGCCACCCGGTGACGCAACCCCGCCACCCAGTGAGCCATTTGCCAGTGGCAGGTTGCATGTGCCCTGACAATGTGGACAGTGTTCCGTGTGCCAGCCTGCTGTGGTGTGTGCACCCCAGGACGGCTCAACCAGGAGGGCAGCGGCTGCATGACCCTCCCTGTCACCTCGCAGGGGATGCAGCCTGCTGATAAGCTGCTGCCTGTGGCGCCCCTCTCCCGGGAGCTTGGCTTTCAGGCTCTTTGTGCCTGGGTCACATGCACGTGAAAGGAGAGCAGCCTCTGCCCTTCCCCTGTGGCTGGAAGGCACCGCCCAGGTGTGGGTGCTGAGGCTCTGGGCTCAGGCGGGGCCTGTGTAGCCACAGCCCAGCTTTCAGGGCTGGAAAGAGGCCGGACCACTCTGTTCTGTCTCAGCTTCTGGGCCTTCCTCATTCATTTGTGTCATCTCTATGCTTTTTTTTTTTTTTTTTTTTTGAGACGGAGTCTTGCTGTGTCGCCCAGGCTGGAGTGCAGTGGCACGATCTTGGCTCACTGCAAGCTCCGCCTCCCGGGTTCACACCATTCTCCTCCTGCCTCAGCCTCCCGAGTAGGTGGGACTACAGGTGCCTGCCACCATACCTGGCTAATTTTTTGTATTTTTAGTGGAGACGGGGTTTCGCCATGTTAGCCAGGATGATCTAGATCTCCTGACCTCGTGATCCACCCACCTCGGCCTCCCAAAGTGCTAGGATTACAGGCGTGAGCCACCGCGCCCGGCCTAATTTTGCTGTTTAAAAAATAAATTTTCTTTCTCCTACTAACTTTCCATCTGGGCAGAAAGCAGGGGCTGTGTGCAGTGTCAAACCTGGGGTCCATCCTTTCATGGCCTAGCTGCCCAGGCTTGAGGGTGGCAGGTCACGCGCTGCAGGCCCAGTCAGCTCCAGGCTGGCATCCCGCGGCGGAGGCACCAGAGCACTGGGTCCAGAATAGGAGCGGCCGCCCGGAGTGGAGATGTGACAACCGAACATTCCTGGTTCTTGGACAAAAAATGTGACCCTGGTCAAGTATCCTTTCCCTGTTTTCAGTTTTCTCATCTGAAAAATGTGCTTGGCGCTCCCAGAAGGGAGAGGGCTGTATCAACACCCAGCCCCCAGGCCGAGGAGGATGTGCCCCTGCCTCCCTGCGGGGCTCTGGGCTGGGAAGGCCCATCTGCTCTCAGCCCTGAGAGCCTCCTGTCACTGGGAGTCCCCGTCCCTCCTCAGATGTGGCTCAGGCAGCAGTGCCTCCTGACCCTGGGGGAGCTCTTGGAATCAGCCCTATTTTAGACAGGCTTTAGATTTGTAGAAAAATGGCAAAGATGGTGCCAAGAGCTCCGTGCAGCTCCCCCGTCCCCACATGCTGTTGCTCTGACATGAGTGTGGTACGTTCGTCACATGGAAGGAACCAGTATCAACAGAGAAATAGTGAGCGTTAAGTAATTAATAGTTAACTAAAGCCCATACCTTAGGTGTCCTTCATTTTTCCCTAACGGACTCTTTCTGCCTCAGGATCCGTCCAGGATCCCACGTGACATTCAGATGTCACGGCTCCCTCGGCCCCTCTTGGCTGTGAGTTTCTCAGACTCCTCTTGGTTTTAATGACCTTGACTGTTCTGAGGAAGCTGCCCGTCAGCTGAGATCTGTCTGATGTTTTTCTCATGGGTACAAGAAGGGACTGGGTTTGGGGAGGAAGCCCCCAGAGGCAAAGTGCCACTGTCACTTCACTGTATTGGGCACACCATCACCTGACTCACCGTGAGGCTGAGCTTGCCCCTGCTGGATTGAGGCCCCCCCTCCATGCTGTCCGCTTTGGGAGGAAGTCGCTCTGCAGCCCTGGCCTCGGGGTGGGGGTTGTGCTCCACCTCCTGGAAGACACAGCAGTGACAGAGACTGTTTGGAATCCTGCTGGGAAAGGAGCTTTGTCTCTTCTCCCCGTGTATGTGTCGCTCATGCGTCGGTGTTGGTCTGGACAGATGGATGTTTAGTTTACACACACTGTTACTTGATTTTGGTGCCGAAACTGTTCCAGCATTGGCCGCTGGGAGTTCTTGCAGTTGCCTCCAGCTCCCTTTGGCCCCATTGACGTCGGGGTCGTATTTTTAGCTCTTTCCCACTGCCGAGCACCAACAGGTAACCCAGGCGCATCTTGGACATCTCCTGCCAGTCCTGCTGTTTCTCTAGGGAGCTCTGGCCCTGGTATTGCAGGAGGTCTGAGACCCTGAGATCTGGGGCTCGGTGCGCCTGTCCCAGGATCTGGGGTTTGGCGTGCCTGGGCAGTGGGCCGTATCTCTGGGAACTGCACCTTGGTCCCGGCAGGCAGGTCTGCCCCACTGACCACCACTCTTGGACTCTGATGTGCTTTGGGCTTGAGGGGTCAGCAGGCGAGCACCAGTGGCCTGGGAGGCTGGAGGGTGGACAGCCTCTCCCTCCCAGCCTGGAGCTCTGTCTCTCACTTCTCCCCTTCCCACCTAGCGGGGAGAACATATGGCTTGGGCTGGCAGAGCTGTCCTTGTGGAACCCAAGCATTGGGTCCTTGCCCCACGGCCCCTCCCAACCCTCAGTCCCCTCAGTCCCCTCCCAACCCAGTCCCCTCAATCCCCTGTCCTGGCGCCCTCCCCTGAGGGCCTCATGCCCCTGGGGTGCGGGATGCAGAGCTGGAATCTCAGAGGCCAGGGCAGGGCCCGTGTTTGGGGTCCACGTCACTCCTGGCTGGGAAGCAGGCATCGAGCGACACTTGACCCCGGTGACCCCCACGCTCTGGACCTCCACCTCCTGTGTGCGCTTTGTGGGCGATTGTCAGGAGGGGACCCCCCACACTCTGGACCTCCGCCTCCTGTGTGCGCTTTGTGGGCGATTGTCGGGAGGGGACCCCCCACGCTCTGGACCTCCACCTCCTGTGTGCGCTTTGTGGGTGATTGTCGGGCGGGGAGTGGTGGTGACACCGCTGCTCCTGCCTGGAGGGAGTGCCGTGGGGGCTGGTGAGGGTCCACACTGGGCGGAGTTAGGCTCCAATTCCTCCTCGGCTTCCTGCTGTTAGGCCTCGTGGAGTCACGTCCGTCCCTGCTGGTGCTTGCCCTTGGCCCATGACGGTAACTGCCCAGCACTCTGTCCCCGGGGCCCTGAACTCCGGAAACCCCACTGGGAGGCTGTGCGTCCCGCCTGGGAGGATGGGGTGTGGGACACGTGGGTGGGGGACTGTCCCTGCAGTGGGGAGGGGAGGTGCCACTGGGTGCAGCTCCTCTGCTTTGGGACCTTGGGAGGCATTGGTCCCACCCCCACTGCTAGTTCATCTCTTAAAGTGAGGGTGCAGCTCCAGGGCCCGAGGTTTCCCCAACCAGGAAGGCTGTCCTGGACCCGGGCTCAGGTCTCCTGACCCCAGCACGTGGCTGCCCAGAGCCCTGGCACCAGGGGTGCACCTAGAGGAGGGGGCCCCACGCTGATGGCTTCTGCAAGGGTGGGGACCCGGGACAGCTCTGGGCAGTCAGTGAGGGAGCTGCTGCTCGGGGGTGGACACAGGAAGGGGGTCGGCTGGCCAGGGGGGCAGAGCTTCTGCATCGGGGCAACGCTGGCCCAGGAGAGGCCGTGGGGAGATGTCGTCAGCCCCGGCAGAGCCCCTGCAATGAATGGAGCTGTGGCTTTGAGCGGGCAGAGGGGACGGGAGATGCAAGGGGCTGTCATCTGCCACTGTCATCTGAGCAGGAAGGGATGGGGACTGAGTCCTTCTCCAAATCAGCGCAGAGCTAGGGTTAAAAGAAAGCGGGCGCTGAGGGCTATTTTGGGCAGACACAAAATGTCTGTCGTTCATATTTTAAGAGATCCATGAATAAAAGATGAAGTCTCCTGGCCCGAGGCTAAGTGTAGGGCTGGTCTGAGGACTCCGCGGCTCTGCCTTCCCGCCGTCGTCTGGGTCCCATCTCACTGTGTGGACGGCAGATCTGAGAAGGTGCCTGGTGTGGCCTTGCGGGTTCTCTGTTCCTTTTAAGGCCCCGGTCGCTGTCCCATGTGAACATTGGGCCAGGTGGGCGGCTGCCTTGGCCGGCTGACCACAGGGAGTGCAGGCGAGCTCCCGAAGATTCCCACGGTTAACTGAGGGTGAGAAGCTCCGCGGGCAGCCGGAGCCTGCCTGGGGTGGACGTCAGAGATGAGAGTGTCCTGGCCCGCCCGTGCCCTTAGTCAAGGCCCAGCTCGGTGGTTTGGAGATCCCAGGACTAAAGGAAATAGCCAGCAGCACTCAGGAAACCTCCTCAGTTCCTCCACCTGTCCATGGGGGACTGCAGTGCTCGTTGGCACCCCCCGCAGGTGCAGGCAGGGCAGGATCTACGGTGGGTCCACGCCCCTGTCCCCAAGTTCAGTCATCAGGAGGGCAGGTGCAGCTTCCCACTGTAGCACAGCGTGCGCCTTCTTCTAAAGAGAGGACTTGGGGACGTGTAGGCTTGGGTGGGTGACTCAGCCTTCCTGGGAAGTGGTGTGTACTGCGGGAGTGGGACCGGCTGTGCCTGCCAGGGTCCTTTGGCCCGAAGTGTGAGGTGTCTGCGTAGCCTGCCCTGGCCAGGCAGGTGGGGTGGAGACGCTGTATATCGTGAGACGTGTTCCTGGCTGACCACTCCCTCCATGTCCCATGGAGCCAGGAGGAGCTGCAGGAGTCACCAGATTCCACAGGGAGCAGCTTGGGGCTCGCGGTCACAGGACAGTCAGGCAGTTGCACTGCTTGTCCGGGGCGGTCACAGGACGGTCAGGCAGTTGCACTGCTTGTCTGGGGCGGTCACAGGACGGTCAGGCAGTTGCACTGCTCGTCCAGGTCCCGCCTCCACGGCCACAGTGCAGCTTGGAACTTGTGGTTCTGCAGTGGTTTGGTCACCTCTGGCCACCACGACGTCTGCTCTAAGAAGGGAGGAGCCAGCCTCTGCCCACGGGAAGGTGTTTAGGGGATGCTGGATGCTGACTGACGTGGCTTCTCTGTGTCCACAGCAGGGAGAGCAACAAGCCCCGGCCCTCAGAGCTCAGCCGGATGAGCGCAGCCCAGAGACAGCAGCTTCTGTGAGTGCACCTGCCCACCCTCTCCAGGGGTTCAGCTCCTATGTGCCCTCACCCCGCCCACCCTCTCCAGGGGTTCAGCTCCTGTGTGCCCTCACCCCGCCCTCTCCAGGGGTCCTGAGCGCCTCCAGCCTGCCCTCCCAGGGGTTCAGCGGCTGAGAGCCCCGCCCGTGCCTCTAGTCCCCTCCATGCTGCTCCGCTGGCTCCTGCCTGTCTGCTCCAGGGGGGCTTTTCAGTGCAGTCAGGTCCTGTGGCCCTGGGTCAAGTCCCGCCTCCCAGGAAGGCTTCCAAGGGGAGTCATGGATCTAAAATGATGGGTGGACGCAGCCCCGTCTCCGCCCCTCCCCTCCGCTGGCTGGGTGAAATCTGGATGGTATGTTTGGTTCTGTGGCTGGGCACTGCGGCCTCCAGTTAGCAGGGCTAGGACACTGATTTGCAGAAATTTGTACTCAGTTGTCCTCTTGGGTACAAAAATCTCCAGACCACGCTCTTGCCTCTTTGTAGACTCAGCTCCAGTTTCCACTGAGAGAGCCACATTTTACACCCTTGTAAGATGGTTTTAGTTAGCTACTGGAATGATTTTTTTTCTTTGTTTTTGAAATGACTTTGCTAAGGTATTTATCAGTAGGGAACATTTTGTGTCAGTTTCTACCGAGGCCCGTTGTGCCCTTCCAGTTTAGAATCTGAAGTCTGTTTTGTGAGTACGATTATGTTTAGAAGCTGGTGTCTGTTTTGTGAGTACAGTTATGTTGGGAAGGTGGTGTCGAATGGTAGCTCCAAAGATTTCTTTATTGTCTTGGCCCTTCTTCAGGGGCACCAATTATGCACTTACTGGATCTCTCTAATCTATTTGTCTTCCATCTCGTGTTCTATAATCCATTTTTACTCTAGACACTTTGTAGGGTCTAGGTGAAGTATAGATAGTATAGTAAACTGTCTTTTTTAGTTTTTTAAAAAGTTTTTATTTTTATTTTTTAGAGACAGTTCCTTGCTCTGTGGCCCAAGCTGGAGTGCAGAGGTGTGATCAAGGCTCACTGCAGCCTCCGCCTCCTGGGCTGCAGCGATCCTCCTGCCTCGGCCTCCTGAGGAGCAGGGTCTTCCCGTAGATCTTTGTGTTTGTCCTCTTTGGTTTCTGCTTCTCTGTTTATGAACTGAGTTCTTCCCAGGCCAGTCTTGTCTGGAGACAGTTTGCGAACAGCAGAGCCCTCTCCGTGTGGCCATCGTCCTGCCTGGCCTCCCTCTCCGCCTCTCCCCAGTGCACAGCCTGGTCCAGGGAGCCCCTCCCTGCCTGGACAGGGCGACGGGTTTCCCTCTCGCAGACTGTCTGTCGCCCGCACCCCTTGGTGCCCCCATGTCCTTGCAGTCGCGGCATTTTGAAGCAGCTCAGGTTAACAGGTCTCCTGGTTTCATCAAAGATCGAGTTTGGTTTCTCGCTGCTTCTGAGAGGAGAGCAGGAGGCCCCTTGTTCACTCCGTGTTTTGGAGCCAGAGGACTGTTCCCTTTCATGTCCATGGTGCTTTCTGGCGCGTGTGGACAGGGCTCAGGTGTTTGAGTGGCTTGGATCCTTCGATCCCAAGATCCCAGTGGGAAGCAAGAGTGTTCCCCTCCCTGGGTCATGCTCCCCTGGGGGCTTCATGTTGAGCATGAGCCTTGTAGCTCCTGGAGCTGGTGGTCTGTGCCCCAAGGCTGCTCCTCTGAGTACGAAACCAAGGAAGGGCTTTTCTCTCAGGTGGGAGGCCCCGTCTATGGGTCTCTGTTTACGGTTGTCCAGGATGGCATCTGGAGGCCTGGCCCAGCATGGGAGCCACACAGTGCCAGGGGCACCGAACCCGTGTCCCATAGTGTCTAAACTCAGGCGCAGGCACAGGCTCCCCCTGCAGCCCCTCCCCGTGCAGCTTCGCTTCCAAGTGTCACTGTCACGGCTCCTTTCCTTCCCCAGCTCTGACCCAGGACTCTGCCCAATGGACCACAGTGCTAAGAACCTGGCCTGGGCCTTCCCCTGGCCTCAGCTCCTCAGTTGCCCCAGGTGGGGCCTTGTTGGGTCCTGGTAGCCCCAGAGATCACTAGTGATGTCCAGGCTGTGACTGGGGCATTTCACCCTGACTTTACGGGGACAGCCCCAGCTGCCATGCTGGGGCCAGGGTGGCAGTGACAGGAGGAGGTGGTGGTTAGTGACCAGCAGAGCCCTGACCGCCTCCTGCTGTGGAGACGGCCCCAGCCCCACTGTCCTCTGTGGCTCTGGTGTGTAGGCACCCCGCCCAGGCAGTCATCCAGTGGGGTGTGAAGGAGCCTTGTCAACTGCCCAGGAAACTAGGGCCAGTGTGGTCCAGCCTTGCACAAGGCTCCGTGCACACGGGGCACACAGGCCGGAGGGGTACAGGCCCCACCTCCCCGCCACCAGGCTCAGGGCCTCTTGGCAGCTGCGGCAGAGCCCGTCTGGGGGCTGCCCCCGAGGCTTCTGTGCCTGAGAGGGGACCCAGGTCACCTTTTGTGTTCCACAGGGCAGCTCTCTGGCATGCAGCTGGCTGCTCCGGGTTTAGAGCAGGAGCTGAGTGGCCGCCGGGCTGGGTGGCGGCTGGGGTGAGCTGGTGCTGTGCTGGGTCGTCGCCGTGGCACCCATCTGGGGCTGCCGCGCCCCACTCTGCCGCAGGCCTCTGCCGGCTCAGGCTCTCGGGTCTCGGCTCTCGGCTCTCCTCCGTGTGCACCTGTTTTGGTTGCCCGTGGAGCGAGCCATCTCTTATGTAAGGTGTGAGTCTGCAGGGCTTGTGAGTCGCCGCCCCGTTTCTCAGCCTTGGCAGCAGCCCCGTCAGCCCCAGACTTGCTGGCCAGGCGACACCTCAACGGCAGACCCCACAGTGGGCACTGCCAGGGCTCTCGGATGCACGTGGCCACGAGGAGGGCCCGGGGCAGCCTCTCCCCTCCTGCCGGAAGTTTCCGAGGCCCCAGTACTCAGTCCCGTGGTGGCCCCAGGCCTCTGCCATTCATTTCGGTGTCTGACGTTTCCGGGTGTTGAGGGGCTGAGCTGTGTCAGATGCTGGGGGTGCTGAGGGGTCCGGGGGTTCCTGCCTGCTGATCTGTGGTCTCCATTCTTTCAGCGAGGAAGAAAGGACCCGGTTTCAGGAGCTGCTGGCCAGTCCGGCCTACAGAGCCAGCCCCCTGGTGGCCATCGGGCAGACGCTGGCCCGGCAGATGCAGCTGGAAGATGGCGGCCAGCTCTGACCAGGGCAGCGGGCATGCCACAACTCCTCAGGACACGTGTGGGCCAAGTAGAGAGCGCCGGCCCCTCAAGGACCATGGCCTGAGCCTGGTGGACGCCCTTCCCTCTGGTCGGTTGTGGGGCTCAATAAATGGCTCTGTGAACTTCCCCTGCACTGCCAGGGCCGTTCCCATGAGCTGCTTCCCTGATTCACAGGGCTGGGCACACCCTGGGACAGCTGCCCCTGCTCTCCTCAGGACAACAAGCCACATCTCTCCACTGGGGGCCCCAGTCCCCACGCAGTCAGGGTGGACCGTGCACTGGGTTTGTGGGGACTGCAGTTGTGGAGGCCCCAAGTCCATCCCTGAGCAGGCACTGGTGCCCCCAAGATAGTCTGCTGGCTGTGTTGGGAAGGAATTGTGCCTGGGTGTGGCCCCAGCTGTGCCACCGGCCGCCCTGATTTGCTTCAGCCTCGGTTCTTGCTGCGGCCCTGGTGGGATCCAGGAGCACTGAGGCCTGCAGGGGCTGCCGTGGGGGCTGGCTCAGGGCCTTCCCCACCTGGGGGTCTGTTTCCCTTCCAGTCTCCCCTGCCACCCTCAGTGACCAGGGACACAGATGGCCCTGGCAAGGCCCCCGGCCTGCTCCTCGCCTGTTGTCTGCACCCCGTGGGCTGCACCCCCCCACCCCACCCATTGCCCTCACCCTACCCAGCTGCTCCACACCCAGGCAGCCCACTGCCTTGCTCTGGGGGCGGAGAGCAGAGGGTCCTTCTGCAGGGAGGAGACGCGGAGTGGGCCCAGCCCTGAAGCTCTTGCTGACCCGGAAGTGAGAGAGGTCCTCCTTTGTTGCTGGAAGCCCTGGGATTTGGGGGTTGGTTTTTGGACTGTGAATCAGTGACTGATCAGTCCTTCTTTTCAGGTTGTGGAAAGCAAGGGGGTGGTGCGTCCCCAGGCCCCTGAGGCCCAGCTTGGCTCCCCCTGCCCGAGCTCCCCCCGTCCCAGGGCCCTGCAGGGCCTCGCTGGCCCATGTCCTGCAGCGGGGCTGGGCAGGCTGGATGTGGTGGTGTACCCCACTCAGAGTGTCTGGGAAGTGCAGAGCAGGACCACTCTCAGCTCCCAGGTGGGGGCCCAGCACCCTGAGCCTTCCCAGGCTGCCTGGAGTGGGGGTGGTCCCAGGGACTCCGGAGCCTCCTGGCTCCAGGGCATGTGGGTGGCCCCTATGCACAGCCCCTCTTGTTGTGAGCCCCCATGGTCCGACCTCCTCTGGCCCTGCTGCCTGCTTAGGATTCATAGCCCCAGCAGCCCCGCCAAGGCTGCCTGGTGAGTGGGTGGCCGAGGCGAGTTGGAGCCTGTGTCCCTTCTGTTCAGTGTCCTGGCCCTTCCCTGACACGAGCAGACACGGCATCCACAGAGACAGCCCGGACACCCTCCAAGGCCCCGGCCGATGGGACAGACGGGCGTACAGGAGCCATAGGCAGCAGATCCCATGCTCCCTCGGCCGGGGCTGGCTTGGCTGCCCAGCCCCAGCTCCTTAGAGAACGGGCTTCTCGCTTCAGAGGAGCTGCTCACAAACCAGTGCTCGCGACAAAACCATTCCTGTGGTGGAGCGCATGTGGAGCGAGTGTGGGGTGAGTGTGGAGGCGTGTGGGGCGCGTGTGGAGCGAGTGTGGAGTGCGTGTGGAGCGCGTGTTGGGCGCGTGTTGAGCGAGTGTTGAGTGCGTGTGGGGCGCGTGTTGAGCGAGTGTTGAGTGCGTGTGGGGCACGTGTTGAGCGAGTGTTGAGTGCGTGTGGGGCGCGTGTGGAGCGCCTGTGGAGCGTGTGTCAAGCGCGTGTCGGGAACAGCGTCCGGGATGCACAGAGCACAGCGCGGTGGGGAGGCGGCGGGGGCGGCTTCCACTTCCTCCAGCATCCCAATCCCACGGTCTGGGTTTCTTGTGAGAAACCTGGCCGGGCGCAGTGGTGCACACCTGTAGTCCCAGCACTTGGGGAGGCCAAGGCAGGCGTATCACTTGAGGCCAGGAGTTCAAGACCAGCCAACATAGTGAGACCCCATCTTGACAAAATACAAAAATTAGCCGGGCGTGGTGGTGCGTGCCTGTAGTCAGCTACTAGGGAGGCTGAGGTGGGAGGATTGCTTGAGCCTAGGAGGCCGTGGCTATAGTGAGTCAAGATTGCGCCACGGCACTCCCACCTGGGTGACAGGGTGATCCTGTCTCTAAAAATTAAAAATGTAAAAATGCTTCTTGCTTCCTGGTTTTGAAATGACTCCTGTCTGGTTGTGGCTCGCAGCCCCTCTTCTAGGGATCCTTGCGGGCTCAGGGGCCTCTAACTCCTCCCTGGGTAAGCAGCCCCCGGCGGTGCCTGAGAGTCGTGTGGAGGAGGGTGCCGTGGAAGGACAGCGACGGGTACTTGGCTGGGCAGGAGTGGCAGCAGGTGTCCCATCGGCTGAGATGGATGCAGATTGTCCCAGGAAAGTAGCCCTTGATAGTATTTGCGGGGGTGCCACCCCAGCATTCTTTGCAGGTGCAGAGCCCAACCCTCAGCTGAGGCCACAGCTGGGGCAGGGTCATCCCGTGACAGAAGAGCGTCCAAGCGTGGGGTTCTCCGTGGCTGTCAGCTGAGCGCTCCTGGCCACCATTGAGAGGGAGGCTGCAGGCGGAGGATGGGGTGTGTGCGTTCTCTGGACAGACACCTGGGGTAGAGCCCCTGAATCAGCAGATCAGAGAGGATGACTGTAGGAGCTTCAGGAGCAGGAACATGAATCCCTCGGTCATCAATTTAAACAAGTTCTGCAGTTGACTCGGCTTTCATGCCTTTTAGACCCTGGGCCCTCGGTGCATTTTTCCCAGTTAAAGGGTTAACACAGCAGATCAAAGCTTCCTGGGGCCTGGAGGTGCCTGGCGCTGGCCTGCAGGACTCTGAGAAGCTCTGGGCCGGGACTGTGGATGCCAGGCTCAAGGCCCGCAGACCTGGGCTGGGCACATCCCGGGTGCCTCAGCCCCAGGCCCAGTGTTGGCATATGGGGGACTGCAGGGCACAGTGGGAGACAGGAGAGGCAGTGGGAGGAGCCCCCCACCCTGCCAGTCCCGCAGGAAGGGCAGTGTCTGGTTGCAGGGGGTGTGGGGTGTTGGCCAAAGGAATAGCAAATGCCTGGCCCAGAGTGAAGGGCTCCTGGCTGGGATGGCCACAGGCCCTGGGGGGTCTCCCTCAGCCCCGGGCAGGCCCAGGTTCTCCTTCCAGGCGCCCGGGATCTCCTTTGTCCCTGGCTGTCCTCAGGCTGCACTTAGTGTGGCCGCTCCAAGGGGGGCCGAGGAAACCACCTCTCAGCACCTACCAGGCTTCTGTAAGGCCCACACCCAGCAGCTATTGGATCCGCCTTTCCCCAAGAAAGCCCCTGGCCCTCCCCTTCTTCTCAGGCCCCTCACTGAGTCAGCAATCCGTGTTCCCAGGAGCTATGTGTCCGTCACCAACTGCCGTCCTGGTCCTCAAGCAAGCAGGGACCGTTCCCACTGCTCCGGGGCAGGCCCCGCACACCCTGGCCAGCCTCGCTGGCTTCTGGAGCTGCCACGACAAACGCACACAGTGGGGGCGTCAGACAACAGTGCATTGTCTGTGTCCCGGAGGCCGGTGGTCTGCACTTGGGGTGTCGAGAGCCGCCTCCCTCAGGCTGCAGGGCAGGGTCCTTCTTTGCCTGTCCGGCTGCTGGTGATTACTTGTGTTTCTGATTCCAGACGCTTCCTCCTGGTGCCACAGATGCCGGCAGCCCTTGGTGTCCTGGCTTGTGGCCACGTCACTCGCGTCCCTGTGTCTGTGACGTCCCATAAGGACACCGGCCATGTTGGGTTAGGGCCCTCCCTGCTCCAGTGTGGCCTCATCTTGACTGGTTCCAAATATGGTCCGGCTCTGAGGTTCTGGGGGACGTGAGTTTTGGGAAATCTCCAGTCTAGGGGGTGGTCTTGGGCACCAGGGTTTTAGACGCCCCTGCCGCAGGTGGGAGGGGGCCTGCAGCTGGAGCTGAGCACCATGGGCGTGGTGGGGGCTGCGGAGGCGGTGGGGGCCTCATGGCCAGGAGCTGGGGCCTGGGCAGCCATAGGGGGCTGCTGATGGCCACGAATGGGCTGAGGCTGGGATGTGAGGATGAGGGAAGGAAGGTGGAAGCTGTTCCAGGGCCCGTGGGGGCGTCCACGCCGGCTCCCCTTGCCCACCCAGACCTCTGGCCCCTTCTCAGGGTCCGATCTCCCAGCGCAAACAGAAGCACCCGGCCCCTGCCTTTGTTTGTCCAGCACCTTCCTGGCCTGGCCACGATGCTCCTGGACACTTTGGGCCCTGGTTTTCCTTTCTTATTTCCTCACCGGAAGGAAAGCTCCTGAGAGCAGGGTCTTTGCCCTGTGCGTGCTGTGTGAGCAGCACTGGGACTGTGCACAGATGAGTGAATGAGAGGCAGGAGACAGCGGGGCCTGGACGGGCCCTGCACACAGAGCCTGCGTGTGGTGTTCAGAGGGGACAGCGGGGCCTGGACGGGGCCCTGCACACACAGCCTGCGTGTGGTGTTCACGGGGGACAGCGGGGCCTGGACGGGCCCTGCACACAGAGCCTGCGGGTGGTGGTCAGAGGGGACAGCAGGGCCTGGACGGGCCCTGCACACAGAGCCTGCGTGTGGTGTTCAGTGGGGACAGCGGGGCCTGGACGGGGCCCTGCACACAGAGCCTGCGTGTGGTGTTCAGTGGGGACAGCGGGGCCTGGACGGGGCCCTGCACACGGAGCTGACTCCAGCGTCCCGATGGACCTCTCCCTGAGCTGTCCGTCTCAGCCTGCCCGTTCTACCTTCCCCTGTGGGCAAGCGTGGTGGGGTCCACCCAGATCACCCCAGACGCGTGAGTGGGTCGGCTCCCGGCAAGGGGTGTATTCCGTGCAGCATTGCCGTGGGAGGCAGCGGGACCCTGTGCTGGCCCTGGGAGGCGGCGGGACCCTGTGCTGGCCCTGAGGGCTGGCTTGCATTCGGGTCCCTTGCTCCGCTGCCTGGATCGCTGGGCTCTGAGAGTGCCCCACGCAAGGGCTTTGTCTTGATGAGGCCTGCACCTGGCTTGTCCAGGCCCCACAGCGCCCTTGCACCAGCCTGAGTTTGTCCCTGAAGGTTACATCGGGTCTGTGACCTTCGTCTTGTGTGGGGAGGGAGGGCGGTGACGGGCCGCATCGGGCAGGGGCAAGGCACAGCCGCGACCCCCAGGCTGGTGAGTCAGGGTTCTGTGCTGCTTGGAAGCCAAGTGTTGTACAAACACCAGGCGTGTTGATTCTGGAATGTTCCCTGTGTGGCGATAACGCCGGTGACGGCAGCCACTGTCGTTGCTCCGAGACGCTGGTGGGTGCTGGCTGCCGCCCAGGCCTTGTCTGCCTGCAGCCCCCGGCGGCCCCTCCAGCCTGGTGGGTTCTCAGCTGCCGCCGTGACCAGGGTTTTCCAGGGACACCGCTATCAGTGAGTGCTTCCAGGATGCCGGGGTGGCTGCCGGCGGGCGGGGAGGCAGGATGCTGGTCTTGCCTCCTTCCCCTTTGAAGTTGCCGTCTTGGGGCGTCTGTGCTGGGCCCTGGCTCCTGGCGCTGAGACCCTCATGGAAAGCTCCCTTCTTTTAAAGTCAAACAGACCCAATTAAAGTGTTTTTTCCAAAGATGTTAAAATAATGTGGGTCAGGGTGATAATGACAGGCCTCTTCCTGGCTTGTTTCAGTCTTCCTGAAGATGAGGAAGTTTTCATTTTAAAATTTTTGGTGGGGTATTTCTCAGAGAAAACCGGTGATGACATGTTTTCTGATTCTAAATACTTCTTCCCGGTGACACACATGCAGAGGCACCTGGGGCCTGAGAGTCCCTGCAAGACTGTGGAGCAGAGGCCTCATCTCCCGGTGGCCGGAGCCACATAGGACAGAAGGCCCTGGAGCCCTGAGTGGGGAAACTGAGGCCCAAGAGGAGAGAGCCTCCCTCCCCAGCCAGCCAGGTGATGGCGCTGAGATTCAGGAGCACGGAGCTTCTGACTCTCCCCTCCATGTTCAAGGTCGGCGTCCACCCCAGGCCCCGTGTTACTTGCTGAGCCTCCTGCTGTGCTCAGGTCTGTGTGAGGGGGACCGCGGTGCACACTCCAGTGTCCCAGGAGGAGCGGCGCCAGGGCGTCACGGGGCCAGAGGCAGGGGCTGCCCCTCCACAGGGTCCGAGACAGAATCTTTTCCATTTGAGCCCCTCCCTCCCGAACTCCAAGTTCAGGGGTGGGATTCACATACTCACACCCCGCTCCACACACCCCACACTCACATCCCCTCACATACACACCCCTCCCCACACCCCACACACTCACACCCCACATACACCCCTACACACACCCTACACACACACACCCACACACACACCCCACACACCCACACACCCCACACACACCCCCATACACCCCCCCACACACACCCCTCCCCACACCCCACACACACTCCACATACACCCCTACACACACCCCACACACACACCCCACACACACCCATACACCCCACACACCTCCCACATACACCCCACATAACCCCCAAACACACCGCACACATACATCCGACACATGCCCCCCACACTCACACCCCTCCATACACCCCGATACATACCCCCCACACTTGCACCCCTCCACTCACACATCCCACACACACTGCACACACACACCCTCCCACACACCTCCCCACAGTCCCACACACCCCACACACCCCTCCATACACCCCCCCACACACAGCCCCCCACATACCCCCAACACTCTGGCGCCCACCCTGCTGTCTCAGGAGAAGCCCCCATGCTGGGCCTATGGCCTCTCGGGCTCTGGCATCCCCCACTGGCCCCGATGGTGGTGGTGACCACACGCAGTCGTAAGGACGGGCAGCGTGAGGGCCCCGCTGAGCCGAGTGTGACCTGTGTGCTCCAGCCTGGAGCTGGCATGGCCGGGGCGCCCCTCATGGGTGGCAGAGTCCTGGCCTCCCCGCCTTCCCAGTGGGTAGCACACTCCCCTCCTCCCCCGGCCTTAGCTCTGGATTTCCTGGCACAGCCGTGATTACTCCACCTCGGCCCCCTCCCCTGGGCCCGGAAGACTCTAATTAACCCTGATGTTTAATTGGAGAATGCGGCCGGGCCTCTGTCTGTGCGGCTCCTGTGGGATGGGGGCAGCCTTCTGTCTCTCCCCTCTGGAACTCTGCATGGCTCCTGGGTGGCCTGGGGTTTGACTGGACCTGGCCTTTGCCCCACGGCCCCTCCACCCCCGGCGAAACTGCCCCCACCCACACAGGGCCTGGCTCCCGCTGCCTGAAGCCTGTCCCTGGCAGGTCCCACAAGCTCTGTCTCATTTGTGCGACAGCCGTGATCCCTGCTCCAGCCCGCCCCCTCGGAGCTCAGCCACGGGGGCATAGGATGGCCACAGGAAGTCCTGTCCCCTGTGCCCTTGGGCCGGCCCTGAAGTCTCCCGGGAGGGAAAGGGGCACCTGTGGGAGGCGGGAGAGTTCTGAGTGGAGGGTGGTCAGCCCTGGGCCCTGGAGAGACAGCCCCAGTGGGGACTGAGGAGGGTGGAGGTGAGGCTGGGTGGGCAGCAGGCAGCTTCCGGCCAGGAGGTGCTCGGGGACCAGGATCCCCACTCCCGACTTTGCTGCTTTAGGATGAGCTCTGGCAGGTGGGGCGCAGGGGCAGGCAGAACTCAAGCCCATGTGGAACAGGCAGGGACGGGCTCGCCAGGCCCGGGAATGAGCGGGGCCTGCCGGCCTCCTAGTCTCATGGCAGGCTGCTTGTAAGAGAAGACCCAAGTCCTGGTGGCTTGTGTTTAAAATGCAGTGGGCCTTTCCGTCTCAAAGTGAGAAGTCTGGGCACAGGCAGTCGCAGCCTCTACGATGCCATTGATAGCCCGGGGCCACCACCCTTCCCTCGTTCTCATGCCAAACGGCTGCCAGAGCCCCAGCTGTCACGTCTGCATCCCAGTCCCCCAGATGAGGCTGTGGGCCCCACAAAGCTGGTGCTTTGGCTTACAGCTACTGAGCATGGAGGCAGCAGGGAAGCTGGCAGGAAGCTCCCTGGCCTCCAGGGAAGGTATCTGACCCCTGTTGCCCAGGCCATGGGCAGGGACAGGAAAGCAGCTTGCAAATCCTCTGGGGCTGACTGGGCTCGGGCAGGGGCCCCATGTCACAGACACTCCCAGCCCTACAGGCAGGAGCTTGCATTTTCCAGAGAGAAAGAAAGTCCAGAGCGGGTGGGGGGTGAACGGCGTGCCAGGGCTGATCCTCTGTCAGGCCCCTGTGGTCTGGTGCTGCTGGAGTGCTCTAGGGGGAGAGGGTGCCTGTCCCAAGGAGCAGGGACGGTGCCCTGTTTGCTGCAGAAACACGGGCACACCTGCTGTCTGTTAGAAGACAGCCGCTCACCTGCACCCCAGTATGCCCCCAGGAGATGCCTGCACCACCTCTGGGAGAGAGTGGGTAGCTCAGCCAGGGGCCCAGGCCAGCCCGGGCAGGGGTGGCCAAAACCCCAACAGGACATCTCTGGCCTCTGGGGACAGAACCCGGCACCATCGAAGCCTCAGGAAGGCCTGGACTCTGGGGAGCCCTCCACAGAGCTGGGAGGGAGCCCCAGGGCATCTCTGTTCCCGTCGGCAGCTCTGCGGCCTGCGGTCCCGGGTTCCTGTGTCCGCTGACCACATGCCGTGATCGCTGCCCGCTGGAGAGCAGGACCCAGGGTGAGGTCTCTGCCCCCAACATGAGGCCCAGTGGGTGGTTTGCTATTGGCTTGGCCTCAGACCTGGTGGCTGAGGCTTTGGGGAGGTCATGCTCCCTCTGTGGGCCTCAGTTGACCCTCCGTAAGCCAGGGGAGCTGGAGTTGACCCCTGAGACCCTCCCGGCAGCTCTGTTCTGGGGCTTCTGTGCCCCTGTAATGGACGCGCTGCCTTGGCCCCAGACCCCATCCTTTGGCGGCTGCTGCTCCCCGCCTGTTTCCACTGGACCCTTCAGCTGCCAACCAGCCTGGGCCTCCCCGCCCTGGGCAGTGGGCACATGGCCAAGCCCAGCTGGACTGACCCTCAGGGCCCTGCTGAAAGTGCCACCAGGAGGCATCTATGCATGGGTGTCTCGAAAACCCAAAATCCTTTCCAACAGGCACTGCTGCTGGTCAGTGTCAGCCAGCCTCTGTGGCCTGGTGCATGGGGAGGGTTGGGGCTCCAGGTCTGCAGACACGAGGCAGCAGCCACCTCTGCTCAGGATGGCGCAGGGCCCTGGGATCCCTAGGACCCAGCCCGTGGACCCCAGGCTCCGGGGTGCCATGCTGGTCACGTTCCTCCTTCCCAGAAGCATCCTGGCTCCCCCGGGCTCAGTGAGAAGTGGCCGAGGACTCAGGCCAGAGGACAGCCGAGCCCAGGGGCACTTGGTTCCACTCAGACAAGGCCCTGCCTGGGGGTAATGCCAGGGGCCGGGGCGGTGACCGTGCTGACCACTGGCTGCTCAGGGTGGGGGGCCCCATACTCCCCAGGGGGTGATGCCAGGGGCCGGGGCGGGGACCGTGCCGACCACTGGCTGCTCGGGGTGGGGGGCCCCATACTCCCCAGGGGTGATGCCAGGGGCCGGGGCGGGGACCGTGCCGACCACTGGCTGCTCGGGGTGGGGGGCCCCATACTCCCCAGGGGGTGATGCCAGGGGCCGGGGCGGGGACCGTGCTGACCACTGGCTGCTCGGGGTGGGGGGGCCCCATACTCCCCAGGGGGTGATGCCAGGGGCCGGGGCGGGGACCGTGCTGACCACTGGCTGCTCGGGGTGGGGGGCCCCATACTCCCCAGGGGTGATGCCAGGGGCCGGGGCGGGGACCGTGCCGACCACTGGCTGCTCGGGGTGGGGGGGCCCCATACTCCCCAGGGGGTGATGCCAGGGGCCGGGGCGGGGACCGTGCTGACCACTGGCTGCTCAGGGTGGGGGGGCCCCATACTCCCCAGGGGTGATGCCAGGGGCCGGGGCGGGGACCGTGCTGACCACTGGCTGCTCAGGGTGGGGGGCCCCATACTCCCCGGGGGTGATGCCAGGGGCCGGGGCGGGGACCGTGCTGACCACTGGCTGCTCAGGGTGGGGGGCCCCATACTCCCCACTCAAGCTTCAGGGGGTGGGCTGGTGTCCAGGTTTAGACGAGGCAGGTGGGACCCAGAAGCACAGGCTGGTTACAGAGCAGCTGGTGGTTCTCATTGCCAGACGGACAGGCCTGGGACCAGCCTCTCGGCCCTGGGGTTCCTGTGTGCTCCAAGGACCTGCGACCTCGGCTGCAGGAGAGGCCAGTGCAGCCAGGCAGGCCCAGCTCCGAGAGCCAGGCTGGGGTGGGCTTCCCGCCGGGCACTGCTCCACCCGCCTTCTCCCTGAAGGTCCCATTCCACCACAGCTGGAGCCAAGGCCTCTGCTCATCCCCAGGCCCCCAGCAGTGTTGCCCGCAGACTCATCTCTGCCACGTCCCCCATCGCAGTCTCCTCCCAGCGTACTCCAAGGCTGCCTCCTCCGAGGAGCCTTCCCAGCTGCTCCATGGGTGGCCCTGTCCCTGCCCCTCTGTCCCGTGGCCCTGTGCATCCCTCCTGGCCCTCTTTTCCAAGGCCGGAAGTCAGACACCTTTTGGGATCTGCGTGCCTGAGCCCTGCGGCCCTTCCTGGAGGGGAAGCTCGGCAGAGCCCCCCAATTCCCTCCCACTCCTCACCACCCCTTCCTGTGGTCCCTGGGATGGGGAGGGCTTATTCACAGCCGACTTGGCCAGGGAGGTGTGGGCCAGGCCAGAGCCGCTGCAGGCGCTTCACCCAGACAGGCTGGAGCCCGTGGGCTGGGACCAGGGCAGAGTCGTAGAAGCTGCACAAAGATGTTTAGGGGCCATGTGCTGCCGTGGAGGCCGTGCAATGAGATTGGCCCCATCCAGAGCCCCCGTTCCTGGAAGAACAACTGGTCTGTGGCTGTGTGGGCTCCTCAGGTGTCCCCCCCTGGGGTGTGGAGAGCGGCGGAGCCAGGGCCAGTGCTCTTGGTCCACACGGGCTTCCCAACCGGCTTGCAAGGTCCCCGTTCACCCGATTCCCCAAAGGAGACCTCCTGTCACGACAACGTGAGTGCTCCGCAGCCAGGGGAGGTGCTGCAGCTGCAGAGGATGGGCACGCGGCACTGACCCCTGCCGAGGGGGCATCCAAGTGGCCTCGTCCTTCCCGCAACCCAAGGAAGGAAGCCCCAGGGTTTCCCAAAGTCCTCAGGGGAAAGCCTGCTGAAAAGCACAATTGCACCTAGAAAGTCAAGACACACCCGCAGTCTCGCCCGTGCTCTCCGGGGCGGAGCTAGGGGGCATGTGTGCATGTGTGTGCACGCATGTGTGTGCGTGTGCGTGCACGCCTGTGTGTGCATGTGCGCATGTGCGTGCGTGTGCGCACGTGCGTGTGTGCGTGCGTGTGCGTGTGTGCACGCCTGTGTGTGCATGTGTGTGTGTGCATGTGGGCGCCTTTGCGTGCATGTGTGCATGTGTGTGCGTGTGTGTGCGGGCAGGCGGGCATGTGTGCGTGTGCGTGTGTGTGCGTGTGTGCATGTGCGTGCGTGTGCGCGCGTGCGTGTGTGCATGCGCGCGTGCGTGTGCATGTGCATGGTTTTAGAGGCAAACCCAAGCATTCTCAACCAGTATGTAGGCATTTGCTTTTATGCACGCAGTCTATCAGAGTAGGGATAAAGCCCATCATTCCTAATTGTGGAACACTTTTGTCAGGAGGAGATTTTATTGACTTTCCTCTCGGTGCCCTTTGAGAAAATTGTGTTTTTCTATTGTTTGTCCTGCTGGCAGGTGAAAGGTGTTTTCCTCCTGCGTGCTGCACAGCCTGAGTTTCTGAAGTCCCGAGCTCAGGGACGGGAATTCCCGGGCCGGGCTGTATTTTGCCTGCTGGGGCCTCATTTTGGAGTTGTCCTCTGCCCATGAGTGAACTGGCCCGTAACCTTCTGTTCCAATTTCATATTCTGGGGCAGCAGAGGGTTCCTCCTGGCTGGTATCCGGCCCTGGCTGAACAGAGGCCTGCCCTGCAGCTCAGGAGTCATGTCTCTGACACCTTGGGGTTGCAGGTTTTCAGCAGTGTCACTGAAGTTGCAGCCGGTAGGGACGGGGACGTGCTTGCCGGCCACCTCCCTGCCCCTGCCCTGCCCTTGGCAGGTGGTCCCCCAAGGCGGGACCCCACCCTGCCTGCCCTGCTGCTCCCCGACCTGGTGCGCATAGAGGTCAGGACCCCTAACTTCTCCCCTCCCCAGAGCTGCAAACCTTGCTGGGGGCTCAGAGCCAGGCAGCCCAGGCCTGAGGGAGGCCTGTCTGACAGCAAGGCTTCTGTGTGGCTTCTCAGGACCAGGTGTCCTGTCTGTCCTTGTCCCCACCTGGAACTTCCCCCTGGGTGGGGGTCCTGGGGTTCTTTGAGGCCGCTGCTGCCCACTACTACCTGCTACTCCCAGGGGTCCCAGCACTGGTCTGGCCCTCGGATGTCCTGATGCTAGGGCCACTGTCCTGCTCCTGACATTCCAGGATGAGCCCCATCCCTGTGTTCTCTGGGTTTGTGGGCCTCTGACAAGGTTGTTCCCTTGAGTTTCTCACTAGACAGTCCCCTCCCCATCCTACCGTGGGGCCTGCTCCTGTCTCCTTGTCACTGTTTGATGAAACCCTGTTTGTGGGATTCCACACTCTGGCGGGTGAGTATGCAGCTGAGGTCGGCCCCCTGGGAACAGTGCCACTGCAGCTGCAATGTGCACACGTGAGGCGCCCCCCAGGCACACAGGAAGGCTGGAAACAAGCCCTGTGTCGCACTGAGGTGAGAGGTGCTTGGACACTCACTCGATGCCCTCCAGAGCCGCTGTGAGGTCAGAGAGGAGCTGATGCCGCTGTGGCAGACAGCGCGGGGCAGCTTCCAGAAGGTGGCCAGAAACACACTGGGAGGAAAACTTCTCATCTGAAATGTTTTTATTATAAATGAGAGAATAGAAAATAGATGAACTAAACATTCAATTTCAGACAGTAGAAAAGAAAACCACTATAAGCCCAGAGGCTGAGGAAGCAGACCGTTGTGCGAGGGGAGATGAAAGCCAGGCTTGGCTTGGCAGACGGAAAACAGCCGCTGTGATAAACCCAAGGCCGAAAGCCGTCTCCGGGGAGCAGCTCGCATGGCACCTGGGTGACCTGGCAGCTTTCTGACCTGAAGCCACCATCCGGAATGTGATTCATTCCCTCTCTGCCCGGAGGATCCATCCCAGGAGGGTCAGGAGCAGCCATGGGGCCGGATGACCATGGCGTCCCCTCTCTGCCTGGAGGATCCATCCCAGGAGGGTCAGGAGCAGCCCTGGGGCCGGATGACCATGGCGTCCCCTCTCTGCCTGGAGGATCCGTCCCAGGAGGGTCAGGAGCAGTCCTGGGGCCAGATGACCATGGTGTCCCCGCACCATTCTCTGGAGCTGGCAGCCTGGGGCAAGGCACGTGGCCTCTCTGTGCAACACCTGGCCCTTGTGCAACACGGATGGTGGCAGGCTCTGGGCAGAGGAGGGTGGAGAGGCCTAAGGTGCCCATGCTGGTCTGTACATCGGACGGTGGGGCTGGCCTGCGCCCCGCAAGCAGGAGCTGAGCCCTGGGCCTGCAGATTCTGTGGTGTGTCGGTGCAGTGCTCAGCATCAGCCGTGACGGTCACACTGGCACTCGCTGTCTGTGTCACGCATTCGCATCCACTGTCAGCGCGTCACAGTGGCGTTCGCGGTGAGGATGGGGCATTGCCGTTGGCCGGTGTCTCAGAGCACTGGCTGTTGGGCTGGTCCCCCTGGGTTCGCTGCTGGCGTGCTTGTTCTCCGAGCACTCGCCGTTCACGTCCTCTCCGTCCCACACCGGCCTTTGCTGTTTTCTCCATGTGGGTCTTATGGATGCTGTCCGAGCTGTGGAGCATCTGCCCTCCTGGCCCTCCTGCAGCTCGGGCTGTGCTCTGGATGAGCGAGGGCGACGTTAGCTGAGCGCGGGGGGCCTTGAGGTCTCTGCTGCACTTTCCCGAAGGCTGAGGTCCCTGGGGACCACTGAGCCGTCCCGTGGGCCCTCACAGCACTGCCGGTGCCAGAGGGCAGAACTCGGACCGACTCTTGCCTCATCTGCCCTCTGTTCCGAGGAGAACCCTTCCGGACTGGGCCACAGGGAGTCCAGCCGAGGTTCGGAGGGTGGTCAGGGGTCTGGCTGCCCCAAGGGGGTGCTTCTCAGAGCTTTGGGAAGACACCGGAGCCCAAGGGTCTGGATGGCCATGACTGAGCTGGGTCTGAGAGGCCAAGACCAGGAGGGCGTCACATGCACCCATGTCAGGGCCAGCTGGGATGGGAGACTGAGGCTGGGGCGGGTGTCCGGGTGCCCCCCACAGCTGTGCTGGGGCAAGTCTGGGGACACCACCTCCTCAGCCCTGTCCAGGAGTGTGGACCCCAGGCATCAACTGTCCAGGGGCCTGTCCAGGAGTGTGGACCCCAGGCATCAACTGTCCAGAGCCCTGTCCAGGAGTGTGAACCCCAGGCATCAACTGTCCAGGGGCCTGTCCAGGAGTGTGGACCCCAGGCATCAACTGTCCAGAGCCCTGTCCAGGAGTGTGGACCCCAGGCATCAACTGTCCAGAGCCCTGTCCAGGAGTGTGGACCCCAGGCATCAACTGTCCAGGGGCCTGTCCAGGAGTGTGGACCCCAGGCATCAACTGTCCAGGGGCCTGTCCAGGAGTGTGAACCCCAGGCATCAACTGACCAGAGCCCTGTCCAGGAGTGTGAACCCCAGGCATCAACTGTCCAGAGCCCTGTCCAGGAGTGTGGACCCCAGGCATCAACTGTCCGGGGGCCTGCCCAGGAGTGTGGACCCCAGGCATCAACTGTCCGGGGGCCTGTCCAGGAGTGTGGACCCCAGGCATCAATTGTCCAGGGGCCTAGGGCATCCACGGGCCACACGGCAGTGCTGAAAACACAGGGCCCTTGCACCCAGGGCAGACCTCAGCACAGTTGGAGACATCACTCCTGCCCTCCTTGCGCTCGGCCCGAGAGCTAGAGCTTGCTCAGCTCAGCCCCAGGAGGAAGCAGAACCGCAGCCTCCAGAACGTTGGGGTGACCCCGTCGCTGAGGGTCCCCTGGCCCAGGGCCAGCGTGTGTCTTCCGGGGGAGGAATGACCTCTGGAGCCGCCATCCCCAGCCTCGGCGGCAGGGGCTCCAGGGTCCGGGAGCCAAAACTCAGCAGCTGCTGGGTGTGCAGGGAAAGTTGTTTAGATAAAATCCAAACAAGCACCTCATATATTACAGGAGGCTGTAAAACAAACTTAGCCTTGTGCTAATATTTTGGTTTGGTTTCCACTATCCACACCTAGAAGAATGTGAGCGCCATCCCAGCCCGGCGGTCAGTAACATTCCAGGAGCTTTGGGGAGCGTCTCCATTGCCAGTCAAGAGCCAGGCGCCACGCACCTCAGTCCGGAGGGACCGCTCAGCCTCGGGCTAAAAAAGGGAGAGAGCGCAAGCAGACGGCGTCCACAGCCGCGTCTCCAGACCACAGTGGGCACCTGCAGGGCAGCTGGGAAAGGGAAGGGCAGAGGCGGCCAGAAGCTCGTGCCTTCACTGATGCCGGCCCTGGCAGTTCTTTCCAAAAATTATCCCACTCAGCTCCCCGAGTCCCACGGATCAGGCGAGCTCCCCGAATCCCACGGATCAGGCGAGCTCCCCGAGTCCCACAGATCAGGCGCCCTTAGCCTGCTGTGCAGGGGGCGGGGGAGACTGAGGCACAGAAGGCCGGGCCCCCCAGGCACCAAGCATGGCCCACGACCCAGAGCCGTGGAGTCACCCAGGCCGCACAGCTGGTGAGAGCAGCCCCAGATGAGGCGGAGCCACTGGGTTCAAGGCCAGAGTTCCTGCTGCACCCCCGACCCCTAGTCCCGCCGTGGAAGGTGCCAGGAGTCATGTTCCCTGGGCTCCTCTTCCCCCAAAAGCCCCTCCTCATGTATGCGTGAGTGTGTGTGTGTGTGAGAGTGTGTGTGTGCACGTTTCCCTGCCTGAGCACTGAGCACACCTCTGCACAGGCAACTGCTGCCACCACCTTATGGTCTCCCAGTAGCCACTATGAGGGCAGAGGCCACCGCCTCTAGCCCAGCAGGATGAGGGCCTCATGACCCCTGGGGGAAGCAGAGCAGGGTCTGTGTGCTTCGTGACCCCTGGGGGGTGGGCAGAGCAAGGTCTGTGTGCCTCGTGACCCCTGGGGGGTGGGCAGAGCAGGGTCTGTGTGCCTCGTGACCCCTGGGGGGTGGGCAGAGCAAGGTCTGTGTGCTTCGTGACCCCTGGGGGGAGCAGAGCAGGGTCTGTGTGCCTCGTGACCCCTGGGGGGTGGGCAGAGCAGGGTCTGTGTGCCTCGTGACCCCTGGGGGGTGGGCAGAGCAGGGTCTGTGTGCCTCGTGACCCCTGGGGGGTGGGCAGAGCGGGGTCTGTGTGCCTCGTGACCCCTGGGGGGTGGGCAGAGCGGGGTCTGTGTGCCTCGTGACCCCTGGGGGGTGGGCAGAGCAGGGTCTGTGTGCAGGGTTCCTTGCCGGGCACGTGGCCAGCACTGCAGGAGCTGGCATTGTGGCGGCTCGGACGCCCTGACCCCGTGTTGATGTTTTTGGTGCAGCCCCGCCCGCGTGGCCTTAGGGTGACCCATGTGACCACAGCCCATGGCGGGCACAGCACAAGGGAGGCTACTTCCAGGCCTAGGGGGTTAGACTGTGGCTTCCAGCACCTGGAGGAGACTTGGCAGCCTGGGGGTGCCACGTGGTCAGGGGCTGAGGCCTCCCCACAGCCCCGTGAGCCCCGTCCTGGACGAGGGGCTGCCCGTGGCTGCCACCTGAGCCACAGCCACCAGCCATGCTGCCCCTGAAACGGGGGAGCTAACATGTGGAGGCGTTTTTAAGCCGCTACGTTTTGGGGTTATTTGCTACACGGCTATAGATGTCTGATACGCTGTGGGGTATGCCCTGAATGTGGGGTCTGGTTGGCCCTAGGTTAGCATCAAGCTTTGGGCAGCCAGGGCCCCAAAGCCCCCACTCCTGCTCACTGTGGCCACATGCCTGCAGGACCAGTCCTGCTGCTGTGTGGGCCTCGCCTCTGGACACAGGCCCCAGGACCCCCGAACTGAGGCTGGCCTGGCTCCACATCCTCCCGCCCACTCCCGTTCAGCGCTGCCGGGCACCATACCCTCTGCTGCCCACCAGGACCCGGCTCCTGGCAGGCCTGAGCCTCCTCCCCATCTCCCTTCACCCTCCCTGAGCACCCCCCGGGGCCCGGGGGCCCAGCCTGCTGAGGGTGACTTCTTCACACCCAGGCTCTTGGCCCAGCCGCCTCACCCCTGTCCCTGGGACTTCCTGCTGGCCATACCGTCCTTCCAGCAGTGCCCCCAACACACATGGCCATCCCTGGGGAGTCTTCCAGGCAGCCCTACCCACCATCTCCACCCACCTCCTTCCCACCTGCTCACCACGAGGTCCTGTTCCCAGCATACGGCCCTGCTGCTGGCTGGGGAGGAGACCTGACCCCTCCTGGGCCACTGTCAGCATCCCCGGGACACAGTGCTGCCGGCCTCCCTTTGGAGTCCAACCCTGTCCTGTCCCCACCTGCCCCATCCCCTCACCTGCCCCATCCCCTCACCTGCCCCATCCCCCACCTGCCCCATCCCCTCACCTTCCCCATCCCCTCACCTGCCCCATCCCCCACCTGCCCCATCCCCTCACCTGCCCCATCCCCCACCTGCCCCATCCCCCACCTGCCCCATCCCCTCACCTGCCCCATCCCCTCACCTGCCCCATCCCCCACCTGCCCCATCCCCTCCCCTGCCCCATCCCCTCACCTGCCCCATCCCCCACCTGCCCCATCCCCTCACCTGCCCCATCCCCTCACCTGCCCCATCCCCCACCTGCCCCATCCCCTCCCCTGCCCCATCCCCTCACCTGCCCCATCCCCCACCTGCCCCATCCCCTCACCTGCCCCATCCCCTCACCTGCCCCATCCCCCACCTGCCCCATCCCCTCCCCTGCCCCATCCCCTCACCTGCCCCATCCCCCACCTGCCCCATCCCCTCACCTGCCCCATCCCCTCACCTGCCCCATCCCCCCCACCTGCCCCATCCCCTCACCTGCCCCATCCCCTCACCTGCCCCATCCCCCCCACCTGCCCCATCCCCTCCCCTGCCCCATCCCCTCACCTGCCCCATCCCCCCCACCTGCCCCATCCCCTCACCTGCCCCATCCCCCCCACCTGCCCCATCCCCTCCCCTGCCCCATCCCCTCACCTGCCCCATCCCCTCACCTGCCCCATCCCCCCCACCTGCCCCATCCCCCCACCTGCCCCATCCCCTCACCTGCCCCATCCCCCCCACCTGCCCCATCCCCTCACCTGCCCCATCCCCTCACCTGCCCCATCCCCCCCACCTGCCCCATCCCCTCACCTGCCCCATCCCCCCCACCTGCCCCATCCCCCCACCTGCCCCATCCCCTCCCCTGCCCCATCCCCTCACCTGCCCCATCCCCCACCTGCCCCATCCCCTCACCTGCCCCATCCCCCCCACCTGCCCCATCCCCTCCCCTGCCCCATCCCCTCACCTGCCCCATCCCCTCACCTGCCCCATCCCCTCACCTGCCCCATCCCCTCCCCTGCCCCATCCCCTCACCTGCCCCATCCCCCACCTGCCCCATCCCCTCACCTGCCCCATCCCCTCACCTGCCCCATCCCCCACCTGCCCCATCCCCTCACCTGCCCCATCCCCCCCACCTGCCCCATCCCCTCCCCTGCCCCATCCCCTCACCTGCCCCATCCCCTCACCTGCCCCATCCCCTCACCTGCCCCATCCCCTCCCCTGCCCCATCCCCTCACCTGCCCCATCCCCCACCTGCCCCATCCCCTCACCTGCCCCATCCCCTCACCTGCCCCATCCCCCACCTGCCCCATCCCCTCACCTGCCCCATCCCCCCCACCTGCCCCATCCCCTCCCCTGCCCCATCCCCTCACCTGCCCCATCCCCTCACCTGCCCCATCCCCCCCACCTGCCCCATCCCCCCACCTGCCCCATCCCCCACCTGCCCCATCCCCCCACCTGCCCCATCCCCCCCACCTGCCCCATCCCCCCACCTGCCCCATCCCCCACCTGCCCCATCCCCCCACCTACCCCATCACCTGTCCTGTCCTCCACCTGTCCACCACCTGTCCTGTCCTCCACCTGTCCACCACCTGTCCTGTCCTCACCTGCCCCATCCCAACCTACCCTGTCCCCACCTGCCCCATCCCCCTACCTGTGCTGGTTCTGGTGAGCCTGTCAGGTGACACATCCTGGCTATCTCCTCCATGGGGCACCCAGTGAAGCCGAGGGAGGACCCTGGGGCTGGGACTCAGTTTCCCCTCCTAGGGGCCACGAACTGGTCTGGATGCCACAGGCTGCTGAGGGAGGACAGGTCGAGGGCACCATCGAGGGTGAGTCTTGGTCGGCTGGCAGAGGGCTGGCCCAGGGAGCCCCGTCCCTCCCTGAGGGCCCCGCCTGCTCAGTACTGTGGCCCGTGGCCTGGGTTTGGCCTGTCCATCAGATCCAGCCCTTCAGCACCGGTGTCCCCAGGGCCCTGGGCTGTGAGGGGGTGTGGAGGGGAAGGAAGGACATCTGGGGGCGGCTGTCACACATGGGAGCATCACTGACGGAGAAGTTTTCCTATAAATGCAGCTATGTTCATGGATGTTCCAAATGGAACTGCCAGCTGGCTTTTGGTTTATGAGACTTTATTAAAGATTACATTTCTGTTTAGTTATTTATTAGGTGTTTAGCCAATATTTCTAAATAGAGGACATGATGCTGAGACTGGGGCTACATGGCCATGGATGTGTGAGTGTGCGTGTGTGTGTGTTGTGTGTGAGTGCGTGAGTGTGTGTGCGTGTGAGTGCGTGCGTGTGAGCGTGCCTGTGTCGTGTGTGAGTGCGTGTGAGTGCGTGTGCGCGTGTGAGCATGCATGTGTGTGTGCACGTATAAGTGCATGTGTGAGCATGTGTGCATGCATGAGCGTGTCTGCATGAAACAGAGCTTTCTTGTTCTTGAACTTCTGGGGCCCGAGGCGTCCGAATGCTCGAGGAACGATGATCTGCAAAGCAGGATTCCGCAGCAAGTTGGTGCCCGCGGAAGCTGAGCATCAATTTGCTCTTAGGGAATTTTCCATGTTCTTCCATCTCCCTGTTTAGGTGCCAGGTCCCGGCCTGCAGGGTGGGGCTATCGGGCCTCTGCCACCTGCTTCGTGGTGGGACTCCTGGGCGCCCACAGCCTCCGCCTGGCAGGCCAGCCCAACAGAGGCTGTTTCATCAGATGGTGTTTCCAGGAGCCAAATAACAAACACACTTTCTGGAAACAGCCAGGAGGAGCAGCCGTCTCCCAAGAGGGGAAGGAAAACAAGAGGCCGCTGCGGCTCCACTCCCCATGACCGCCTGGACCTGCGGCAGGCTCGTGCAAAGGCCCTGGAGCAGTGGCCACTGCTGTCTGCACACCAGGGCCCAGCCCGTGGCCAGACCTGGGGCCGGTGGGTGTGGACTGGAGCCTGGGGCTCTGCCAGCCCCTCCTCTGGTGCCAGGCTGGTCTCCCGAGGCCCAGAGGAGGTAAAAACAGAGTCTTTAATGACACCAGGAGCCATTGGCCTTCAACCACTGCCTCCACAGTCTGGGCACCCCAGCCAGCAGCTTGAGGGCCTGGCCCAGGCAGAGGCTGGGGCAATGTGGGATGCTGTGAGGGCTGCAGGCTCTGGTGGGGGCGAAGCTGCCACCTGCTCAGAGGCCATGGCCTCCGCCTCAGGCACCTGCTCCCAGAACCGCCGGCTGCAGGGGAACCTGCCTCCATCACCCCTCAAGCCTGGGCCCTGATGCAGGGTGAGGGGGGAAGCCTCCCAAAGGAAGATGCAGGCTTGCAGGCAGCTGGAGGTCGTGGCCTGAGCTCTGCTGAGACTCGCGTAGGACATTGTGTAGAAAATCTGCTTTTTAAACTCAGCCTGCTGCAGAGATGAAAGGAGGCTCTGTGCCTGCGGCGCTTTGCCGCCCATTGGAGTTGGGTGTTGGCTTTGCATGGGACCAGTGATTCTGGCAAGCTTGGCCTGTCGGCCGAGTCTGCAGCCCTTGCCGGCTAGGGCAAGGTGTGGAACGGGAGCCAAAGACAGGGTCCCACCCACCCCCCACAGGGGACCCATGTTGGGAAAGACACGCGGGGGGCTCGGGACGGGTTCTGCAAACCTTGCGGGGGCGGCCACATGGGGTTCCCAGTATGTGTGACCTGGGGACGCAGAGGCAAGGCAGCTGGCACCATGGGCAGGTAGGTGCAGAGCCAGTGAGGTGCCCAGCAGCGGCCCCGCCTGAGCCTCCAGGCCCACCTGCCTCCTTTCCCAGCCTCAGTGGGGAAGGAGGAGACTTTCAGGCCCCTGGAGTCTGACCAAGGCCCCAGCTCCAGTGCAGGACCCGTTGGCCAAGATGCAGGGGAGAGAAAGGGCCCCCCTCTGAGGTCCTCGGGAGGCTGGGGAGGAGCTCTGGGGGCCGCTCAGTGGTGAGGTCTGTTCCGCCTGCCCCTGCCTGCCCCCCTCACTGAACAAGGGCATCCAAGGGCACATCAAAAAGATCCCAGAGTGGCTTTGGGTGGAAGCAAGAAACAGACCCCGAGAGGGGGCTTCACTGCCTCCGCCTGGCCTGCTCTAGAAGCCGCTGGCCTGCTCCAGAAGCCGCTGGCCGTGGGTCTGAGTGCCCGTGGGCAGGCTGGCGGCTGCTGGCCTCTCAACCTCCAGCCACCAGGCAGCGGTTGGCACAGCCTCCTCCAGGTCCCTGGGCTCCTTTCAGCTCTGTAACCTGGGAAAGAGCTCACAGGGCACGAGCTCAGCCCTGTCGCCTCCAGGAGTCTCACCCTGTATTGTTTGTCTGCATCTTCAGCTTTGCGGGTGCCCTGAGGATGAGGTGCTGCTGCTGGGTGTTTTTAAAAGCGCCTTGGAGAAGGCTGAGTAGCTGGTGCCAGGCCAGGCATCTCCAGCCCTGAGCGGGAGGATCCCTTCCAGCCATGGTCCAGGAGCCCGGGGCTGGGGCTGGTCTGGGGGCTCTGGGGCCATCTGCACCCTGGGGACTGCTCTGGAGGATGCCCTGGTCCCCTGTTCCCTGTGGCAGGAGGAAGGGGCTGTGGGGTGAGCCTCGAGCCCTCCCTCAGTGAGCAGATGACCCCATGTGGGAGAGGCCAGGCCCTGGTGTTTGCACGGCCTGGTCAAGGCCACCTTGGCTGGGCAGGTGCAGGTGCATCTGGAGGCTGTCGTGAGACTCCCTGCCCAGGACTGGACACAGGCTAGACATGCTGCCCTCGCAGACACAGCTCCCCAGGAGCCTCATGCCGCTGGGAGGAAGATGGGGTGGGTGCCCCTGGGAGGAAGATGGGATGGGTGCCATGGGAGGAAGATGGGGTATCCTGGGAGGATAGTGGGTGCCCCCGGAGGAAGGTGGGTGCCCCAGGAGGAAAGTAGGTGCCTGGGAAGAAGGTGGGTGCCCTGAGAGGAAGGCACCTGGGTATCCCTGGAGGAAGGTGGGTCCCCGTGGAGGAAGGTGGGTACGCTGGGAAGGAAGGTGGGTGCCCCGGGAATTGTGGTGCTCCGGGAGGAGGGTGGGTGCCCCGGGAACTGTGGTGCTCCGGGAGGAGGGTGGGTGCCAAGGGTCAGAGTTGCTCAGAGCTGTGATTTGCTCAGCCCTGAGCAGCTGGGAACGGGGGTGCTCGGCCCAATGCCAGCTCTGTTCCTGCCCTCTGAGATGGGGCCCTGAGTCCTGTTTCTGCTGCTGGGCTGAGCAGGGTGGCAGGGCGGGGGCCAGGCTGAGGCCTCAAGGCCACCTCCACAGCAGGCGGGAGGGAGCCACTGTCCTGATGCCCCTGCAGCTCTGGGAGCTGGGCCACGGGCCGCTTCCTCCTCCCCCGGCGATGGGAGCTGGGCCACGGGCTGCTTCCTCCTCCCCCGGCGATGGGGGTCGCTCACATGAGCCCTGCAGGGGAGCAGCCGACGGGGCCGAGTGGCAGCAGCTGTGTGTGGACCCCTGCATCTCCCTCAGTGGTGGGCTCGGTCTGAGGCAGCACACCCAGCTGTGCGGGGCAGGACCTGGGCCCATCTCACGGCCAGGAGGAGGAGCACAGGCTGAAGTTGCCCCCTGGGAGGTGGCACCGGACTGCAGCCTCCACAGTGGCCAGGGGTGTCGGGGGAGGCCCGGGCCTGTGGCAGACGATGCCACCTGGCTGCTCAGGTCCCACAGCCCTGCTGGTTCAGATGCCAGCGCCGTGTGGACTCTGAAGCCTCGCTGGCCTGATGCCTGGCTCTCCCTCCACCTCACCCAGGGCCACGAGTGCTGTGCCGTAGAGGCGTCCCTTGGGCAGTGGTAGTGGCAGTGGAGACAGCCTGGCCTCCCTCCTGCACGCCCTCGCCGTCCCTGCTGTGTGGAGCTGTCCCCGCACCGGGCCGCGGGCTGGCAGCAGGGACAGTAGCCAGAGTCTGGCCTGCCCCCTCTGGACCTCCTGCGCCCCAGTCCCCATCTTCTGAGGGTGGGAGGGGTCCCCTGGCCTGGGCCCCATCAGGCACCTTCCAGCCTCCCTGGGACGGGGAGAGACAGGTGCACGAGGAGCGGGGCTCAGCCGGGCTGAGCTCAACCTCTGACCCTGCAGGGAGTGGTTTGGGGACCCCCTGGCCTCAGTTTCCCTCATCTGAAACAGGAACCTGGACCACATGTCCTTGGAGCCTCTGCCCACGCCACAGTCCTTGACCCACGCTCCAGAAGGTTTGGCGGGATGGTGCCCTGTCCCCTCACCTTGGCAGGGAGCCTGGCGGGATGGTGCCCTGTCCCCTCACCTTGGCAGGGAGCCTGGCGGGATGGTGCCGTGTCCCCTCACCTTGGCAGGGAGCCTGGCGGGATGGTGCCCTGTCCCCTCACCTTGGCAGGGAGCCTGGCGGGATGGTGCCCTGTCCCCTCACCTTGGCAGGGAGCCTGGCGGGATGGTGCCCTGTCCCCTCACCTTGGCAGGGAGCCTGGCGGGATGGTGCCCTGTCCCCTCACCTTGGCAGGGAACCTGGCGGGATGGTGCCCTGTCCCCTCACCTTGGCAGGGAGCCTGGCGGGATGGTGCCCTGTCCCCTCACCTTGGGCTGGGAGCTTCGCAGGGGGAGCAGCTTCTGTGCTTCATGCGAGGAGCCTCTTGGGGAAGGCACTGTGTGCCACCCTGCCTCTCCCGGGAGAACAGGGCTGGTAACACGGGCCTGGCTCCCTGAAGACGGTGGGGGAGGCATGGCCAGAGCTGCTTCCTAGGCCAGTTCTGCCTACCTCTCGCCCGAGACAAGCCCCGTGCAGAGCAACGGCTCACCAGACAGCAGCCCAGGGGGCCCTTCCGGTCTCAGAAAAGGGGAATAGGAACCCTTCACTCTTGTCTGTCTCTGCCAGCCAGGGTTCCAGGGCTCTGGGGCTCTGTGCAGGGTCGGGGCTCGCATCTGTGTGGATCCCAGGAACCTGACAAAAGGCCAGGCTGTGCGGCACCATCTTGGCCGTGGGGCCAGTCCTGGGCGTGACCAGTGCCTGGGACCCCCGACCGGGCAGCATGGCGGCTCTGCACAAACGTCCCCCCTGCAGGGTCAAGCAGAACTGTGGTTGCTGCCAGGCTGCCTGGCACCTCAGCACCTCGGCCCTCACTGCCCACAGGAATCTGTCAGGAGCCCCACCCCGGCCATGAGCTCGGGGGGCTGGCGCCCCTGGGCTGGGCATGGCGCCGGGCAGAGGCTCATGGATCTGTTGAGTGGATGGACAGACACAGCCCACAGGTGAGCGATGGCCTTGCCAGTGTGGACCCGTGTTCCTGCAAGGCTGCTTTAAATTGCTTTTGATAAATTGATTTCCCACTGACTTGTTATATTTTCAGACACACTTCCTCTGTTTTCACTCATGACTGAGCTTTCCATCGGCCGTGGCCCCCACGCGTAGCAGGCACCTGCAGGCTGCCCATCTTCACCACATGTGCTCCCCGCCTAAGCAATGCGGAGAGGCCGCTGTGGGGGTCGTCCCTACTCAAGGAAAAAGACTGGGCTGGAGGCTGGAGCCCTGAGTTAGAGCTCCACGTTGGCCATGGCTGTGCGGTCTCCTCCTAGGTAGGGTCTTGGCCACTTCTCAGGGTACCCGGCTGGAGCCTCATTCACTGTGAAGTGACTGCAGATATCTGAGGAAGAGGCACCTGCTCCTTCAGGTCCCTCTGCTCACCAGGTACTGGGCACCTCTCCGGAGCTGGAGCTCTCAGTCAGCAGACACTTGGCGGCCAGGGACGGTCAGGCCTCAGAGCAGAGCTGGAAGACAGAGGGCATCAGACAAATATCACATGGTTCTGCAGTACCCGGGGCAGGGGCCTCCAGGATGGAGAGGCTGGGCTGTGTTGGTGGCAGGTGGCCGGGAGGATGCCCCGGGGACCTCACAGCTGTTGTTGCACCCCTAAAACTCCCTCTGCCCAGAGTCCTTAGGGAGTCCGTGCTGCGCAGGTGCTGGGGCCGCCGTGCGGTGCTGTCCGAGTCACCGTGTGGAGCTTAGCTCAGCGCTTTGCTTTGAGATCAGCCAGGCAGGAATATTTACACCACAGTAACTGGCAAACACTGCACATGGGCAGCCGGGTGTCGGATGGGCACCCTGGTGCTGGAGATTTCACTGGCCAGACCCCCACCCCCAATTCCACAGGAAACCCAAGAGGGACAGTGCTCACGGTCCTCCCCTGGTGGGCGCTCAGTCCATTCCTGGGTCACAGCGGTGCCCCACGCAGGCTGCCCCACAGGGACTCCACCCTGGGCGCCATGCTGGCATCTCTCCCCCAAGTTCCTGTGTCATGGGCATTAACACAGTGAGGACAACACCTCCAGGCACCCATGCTGGGCGTGGAGCATGGATGGGAAGGCCACAAGTCCTGAGGGCCACTTGTTAGGTGGCCTGGCCCCACCCGTCCCCACCTCCGGGGTCAGGGAGTTGCTCGCTGCTGCCGTAGAGGACCAGTGATTGCAGGCACCTGTGCGTCTCACGTGTGATGCCTTCTTACCAAACTCGCAAAACCTGCGGAGCCTTGGGTTCCCAGCAAGCTGCCTCTGCCCGCCAAGGAAGAGCATTCTGGAAACTGCCGCTGAGGCTGCTGCACTTCCTTGCCCACACTCAGCACTTCCAGCGTGACCACCCCTTTGTGCGGGCGGACCCTCCAGTCAGAGGAGCCAGGGCTCAACAGAAACCTGTCCTGGGCGTGCACCCGAATGAACCGAAAACCTGTATTCACACAAAACCCGGGAGTGAATGTGGAGAGATGCTGGTGTGTAACCCCCTACGCGCTGGAGAGAACTCAGGTGCCCATCACCGGCGAGGGGATAAAACAGCTGCGGACCCCCCATACCGCAGAATCTTGGGGGCAAAAGGCTCGCGCTGGCCCTTCACAGCACAGGCGAGTCCTAAACGCGCTTTTCTAAGTGAAGGAAGCCAGACGGGCCGCATCCTGTGAGACCTCATTTCTGTAACATTCCGGAAAAGGCAAAACTTTGGCGACAGAGCAGAGACGTAAATCGGATCCAAAACCAGACCCTGCAGATTTCCGCAGCGCCTCAGCCTAAGCGTCTGCGCGAGCCGAAGCCTGGACCCCGCAAGTACTCATGGCTCTTCTGCCCCGGGGTGTCTGTGACTCCAAGTGCAACCCGAGAAGAAGCCCCCCGTCACTCGTCCTGGGGGCACGGCAGTAGGTGGCCAGGCCAGTGCCCCTGACCACACACACTGAGGACGCTTTCCACCCTATCGGCTTCCTTTCTTGGCGTGGTGGCTCCTGCCCAGTGACTCACGCACAGAGAGTGGCAGGAAGCCAGGGAGGATGGGCTGGCAGAGCTCTGAGCGAGGAGCATGGACACCAGCTTGGGCCAGGGCCTGTGGGGCAGGAGAGGCCGGGAGGCAGCGTGGGCTCTGAGGCTGGGCCTTGGTTGCGCTCGATCAGCCCGGGCCTGGTAGCAGCAGGGATGTACACAGACGTGGAGGGGCATCCAGGCAGGAGCCGTGAACATGGGAGCCCCACACGCCTGAGAGCATGGCACGCGCCCACGTGGCCACCAGGGGCCAGGACGCAGCCGGTTTGCGGCTGAACCAGAACTGCAGTCGGGGTCTCCTGCATTCCCTAGGCTCCTGCTCCCACCCCCCTGCCCACGAGTGTCTGCAGAGGAAGGCGGCCCTGGATCCAGCCATGGCAGCAGGGGGGTGGGTCCGGTGGCAGCCCATGTCCCCACGTGGAGGTCCCGGGAGGACCGGCCCCCTGCAGGGCACCCATGCTGGGGCAGTGGATCCTGAGATGCTGAGCTGGGGCAACAGGCCTGGAGGCGCTGCTCTGCACCCCCAGAACTTGGTCTCAGCCCTGAGCTTGCCAGGATGGCCAGGTGTGAATGCGGCCAGGCTGGAGGCCCAACGTCCCATGCAGCTACTGAGTCAGCCCTGCTCACCTGGGGGCTGCTGCCCCTCGAGGTACTGTTGTCCCAAGCCCATAGTCAGTCCCCGCCTGGGGTCTGGCGTCTGCCCTGCTAACTCTCCTGTGAGTGGGCTGGGCACGGGGGCTGAAGGACTGTGTCTGCCCCTGCCCCTGCCCCAGCCCCCTTAGGCCTCCAGGGGGCTGCTCCAGAAAGTCCAAGAGCCAGCACCATGGCCAGCTGGTCTGTCCTTGCAAGAGGCCGCGATACAGCCTTGACACCCAGGGGCTGAGAAGGGGGCTGGGGAGGGGCTGGAGAGGGGCTTGGGGAAGATCTGGGGAGGGTCTGGGGAGAGTGCTGGGGAGGGGTCAGGGAGGGGGGCTGGGGAGGGGGTTGGGGAAGGGTGGGGCAAGGATCTGGGGAAGTGTTGCGGAGGGGTGGGCGAGGGGTTAGGGAGGGGGCTGGGGAAGGGTTGGGGAAGGAGCTGGGGAGGGGCTGTGGAGGGAGCTGGGGTGGGAGCTGTGGAGGGAGCTGGGGATGGGCTGGGGAGGGATCTGGGGAGGGGTTAGGGAGGGAGCTGGGGAGGGAGTTGGGTGGGGGGCTGGGGAGGGGCTGGGGAGGGGGCTGGAGGCCACTCAAGTCAGGACGAAGAAGATGCCGGTTTGTGTGGCGGTGCAGGGAGTGCCCTGCCTGCTGGCGTGCCCTTGACACGCAGACAGGGAGAGGCTGAGTGAACTTGATCAGAACAGCCCCTGCGGGCATTCACACCACCTCCTGTGGTCACCCCTAGTGGAAGGAAGGCCCAGCAAGGAGACCTTGACCTCGCTGGCCCTGGGGCTGGGACCGGCGCCCTGGACAGTGTCCACTCTCCCATTTCCATGGAACCACCATCCTCTCGGGCCTCCCCAGCCGCCAGCACACGCCCTGGAGTAGAGCCCTGTGAGGGGCCTGCCGCGTGCAGGGGGAGGGGTGTATCACGTGGGGTGGGACGCGGCTCATCTCCGGGCCTGGGGCCCCAGTACTGTCCTCTTAGGGCAGCGAGCTGCCTCCCAGTCCCCACGGCCTCTGCTTGGGATGTGGGGCCTGACCCGTTCCTGCTACCAAAACCCAACTCAAGAGTTTTCCCAGATGCCCCCGGGACCCATAAAGCCTCGAAGGAAGCCAGGTTGGTGCCAGGCCCAGCTCTGTCTCCCACCTGCTAGGTGCCTGCTTGGGCTGCCCCCTCATCTGGAAGGGGTGCTAAGTGCCAGGACAGCGCCCCAGGTCCGGGGCACTCATGAGTGACAGCATCCTCCAGGTGTGGACTACAGGGTAGTCGGGCAACTGGGATCCTGCTCCTGGCCCAGCGAGCGGAAAGGACAGAGCCAGACCCTCCAGCCACCCCTTCCAGGCTGTCTCCTTGTCCTCAGAGTGGGCAGAAGATCCCTGCCCTCCCCACCTCCCTGCTGTGGGGTCAGCTAAGACAATGGGTGTGGGACCCTCCACAAGAACAGCCCCCTGTTAACAAAATGAGACTTGAAGGAGTGAGAGCACTTCGGGGGGCCGGGTTTGTCAGGCAGAGATTGCACCAGGCAGGGGGCCGAGACTTTGGAAAGGACCTGGCTGGAGCACTCGTCTGCACACAAGGAAAACAAAGGCTCAAAGACAGGGCAGAGTTCAGACCCTCCGTTCCCAAAGTGGTGCCCCCCACCCCTCCCAGGACTGTGTCCACACAGTGGTGCCCGCCAGGGTGGGCAGGAGGTGTCCATGGACATGACTACAGCAAGGCCAGGGGCCGAGAGGGAAGGGTCAGGGAAGACTGGCCAGCTCGAGGGGATCACAGAGGCTGCCCTGGCCTTGTTCCTAGCGGACAAAATAGGACTGACAGCTACAGACAAAGCCAGGCACAGCCCAGCACAAAGACAGACAGCCTAGGAACTGTGCTGCCCCAGTAGTTAAGGGCCAGAAAGAACATTTTTAAAGATGTCAGGGTTGGCTGCCAGAATCCTCTTGTACAACATTCCATGACTGGGAGTTGGGGACTTGAGTTCCAGGCTGGCTCTGCCCGGCCTTGAAAGCCTGGCTGGGCCTTGGTTGCCTCCTTGGAAAATGAGGGGCTAGACTGAGGCCCTGGGGGTCCTGGCTGTGCCCAGAGCCTGCCGTGCCAGGCCCACGAGGAGAGGTCAGGGCTGGGGGTGCCGAGCCAGCTTCCCCAGGCTCCGGGTCAGGTTATCCGGGTGGGAGGGAGGCCTAGCACCTCCCCCACTCCGAGGTCTGGCTTCTAGAATCTCCTGCAGAAACACAAACCCATCTCACTACACTGTAAACACAACATCCTTGGAATTGGAAATCAATGGCAGAGGCAGGCAGATTCGGCCTCCAAAGCCACAGAGGGGCTGGGAGCGGACTGGAGCCAGTAGTTGCCACGGGAGGTGAGTGCCTGGGAGCCCCAGCACAGAGGTGGCCCCTCTCAGGCCAGGCTGGGCCGCAGCATCTGTGGGCCCCTCCACGCCCCCTCCCATCCGTGCTGGCCCCATCGGCCTGGGCTCGCAGCTGGACTGCTTCCTGGGTGGAGGCACCAGGGCCCACAGTGGTACGGCCTGGCATTGGTGCAGGTTTTTAAGCATAGATGGCATCTTTAACAAAAATGGGCTCTCACAGAGTGTTTTTAAATTAAAATGTAATTCACATACCTCGGAATTTACCTCTTGAAAGTCCAGGCAGTTCAGTGGCATCCGGTGCACCCCCACTGCGGTGCAGTACCAGGGTCAGCCGGCCACCCCCCGCGGGAGAAACACCATCCCCACAGCCGGCGCTCCTGTGTCCCCTCCTCCCAGGCCCTGGCAGCCCTCGCCTGTGTGCGTTTCCCATGGATGAGGTCATAGAGCGCGTGGCCTTCCGCGTCTGCCTCTTGCGGGCAGCAGCATGGTGGGTGTTTCTGAGGCTCCTCTGTGTCGCTCCACCCGTCGGTACTTCCTGCCTCTCGAGGCTGGGCCACATGTCGTTGCATGGATGGGCCACGTTTTTAACCTGTCCATCAGCTGACGGACATTTGGGCTGATTTTATCTGTTGGCTATGATGAATAACGCGGTGATCAACATTGATTCACAAGTTTTGTGCGGACCTGTTTTCAGTTGTCCTTAAGTATCAGCCCAGGCCTAGACTTCCCGCGTTGTATGGTGATACAGTTTAAACGCACGTCCTTGCCAAGCCTCGTGTTGAACTGTCATCCCCCGTGTTGGAGGTGGGGCCTGGTGGCAGGTGTTTAGGTCACGGGCGTGACTCCCTCAGGAATGGCTTGAGCCATCCCCGTGGTGAAGAGTGAGCTCTCACTCTGGGTTCCTGTGAGATCTGGTGTTTAAACGTGTGTGGCACCTCCCCGACCCTGCTGCTCCTGCTTTCACCACGTGACTCACCTGCTCCCCATTCACCTTCCGCCATGAGTAAGAGCTTCCTGAGGCCTCCCCAGAGGAAGAAGCCCTTATGCTCCTGTACAGCCTGCAGAACTGTGAGCCACTTAATTCTCTTCTCTTATAAATGACCTGGTCTCAGGTATTTATAGCTCCATAAAAACAGCTTAACACATATGGTAACTCTGTGTCTAAGCATACAAGATTAAAAAAATACATTCACACCGTCTTCTGTATTGACTTCCGTGGTTACCTTTACTAGTGTTTTTATTTCTTCAAGCTGGTGTGAGTGGCTGTCTAGTGTTCTTACATTTCAGCCTGTAGACCTCCCTGTAGTATCTGGTCTGCTAGTGATGAATTATCTCAGATTTTGTTTAAAAACTGTTAAAAATATTGATATATAGTATGTATACACACACACATATATAATTGTATTTATATTTAGAATTTTTAATATATATAGTTTTATATATAATACATGGTATTTATATAATTTTATTTATATTTTATTTTATTTTGTTTATTTATTTGTATTAATTTCTCCTTCACTCCTGAAGGATAGCTATACTATTATACAATTCTTGGTTGGCAGTCTTTTTCTTTCAGCACTTTGAATATGTCATCCTACTGCTTTCTGGCCTCATGACTTCTAATAAGTCATCTGTTAATCTTATTTAGGATTCCTTGTATGAGATGAGTCCCTTCTCTCTTGCTATTTTTAGAATTCTTTCCGCTTTTCACGTTTCACAGCTTGATTATGATGTGTCTGGGTGTGGATCTCTCTGAGTTTATTCTACTTGGAGTTTGTTGAGCATCTAGGATGCGTAGATTAATGTTTTCATCAAAGTTGAGTTGGCTGTTATTTTTTCAAATATTCTTTCTTCCCTTGCCTCTGTCTTCTCTCCTTGTGGGACTTCATGATGTGTGTGTTGGTGTGGTTGATGGTGTCCCAGAGGTCTCTGAAGGTCTCTGTTCATTTTTCATCATTCATGTTGTTTTCGTTGCTGTTCTGTTTCTCAAGCTGGACAGGCTGACCTGTCTTCTAGTTTGTCGATTCTTCTGCCTGCTCGAATTTCTGGTGAGCCCCTACAATGAAAGCTTCATTTGAGTTATTGTACTTTTCAACTCCAGAATTTTTTTTAAAGAAATAATTTATATCTCTTTGTTGTATTTTCTACTTGGTGATACACTGTTCTCATACTTTCTTTTAGCTCTTTATACATAGTTTCCTTTAGTTCTTTGGACCTATTTAAAGCAACTGATTTAAAGTCTTTGTCCAGTAACTCTAATCTCTGGGCTTTCTCAGGGACAGATTCTATTGTTTGCTTTTTTCCCCATGTTTGAGACTTCTTAAAATTTCTTTGTATATCTCTAAAACTCTTTTTTGAAAACTGGACATTTAATATAATAGAATGTTGTAATTCTAGAAATCAAATTCTCTTCCCTTCCCCGAGTTTGTTGTTTCTACTTGTTATTGTTATTTGTTTAGTGATTTCTGGACAAATTCTGTTGAATCTATGTTCTTTATCATGTGTGCCCGCTGAAGTCTCTGCTCGCTTAGCTTAGTGGCCATCGAATAATTGGGCAGAGATTTCCTTAAGCATCTGGGACTGAAGAGTCTCCGTCTATGCTGAGGAGCTCCGTGCAGTGACGGGGCATGCCGTCAACACTCAGCCAGGCAGCTGTCAACTCTGCCTCAGCCTTCGCTGCCTGCCTAACGATTAGTGGGAGATGAGCACATGGTCTTCTCAAGCCTTTACTGAGCACGTGTACAGCCCTGGGCATGAGCCTGGCCTTTGAGGTTCCCAGGAGTATGCAGGAGCTTTTCAGATCTCCCTATGGATGTCTCATTCCCCCAGATTTTCCTGTTAAACATTTTTGTTAGCCTATTTCCCCCCCAACCTGTTATCCACTGCCTCAGGCACCTGCAATGTTAAATAATTGCCTGTTTTTTTTTTTTCTTCTTCTTCTTTTTAACAAATGCCCCTGGGCTGTTCCTACTGGTTAAGCTCCGAGTCAATCAGGCAAAGATAGTCTTGCAAGTAGAGTCTTCCACCGAACAGAGAGGCAGCTTAGATAATGACAGTTCTCTGGGAAGAGGCTTTGGGGGAGCTCGGCTTCGGTTCTCCACCCCAGTGGCTGCTAGGATATTGCTTTTCACTGAAATTTCATTCCTCACTGCAAATCTTTGGTTAATTTCCAGAGGTCTGAAAAAGCTGATTCTGATCATTTTTGCCAGCGTTCTCATTGCTTTCATCAATGAGGCTTTTTGGACATCCTTATCCTGCCATTTTGCAGTCGTCATTATCTAGAATTTTAAAAACAGAGGTAATACTGACATGAAATAAACACACTTCTAAAGCATGCAATTTGGCAAGTTTTGACACGTGTACACTTATGAAAACATCACCACAATCAAGATAACGAACCTATGCAGCACCCCCAACATTCCCTCTTGTCCCTCTGTGCAACCCCATCCCCCTTCTGCTCTCCGAGTAACCCCATCCCCAGGCAACCACTGATCTGTTTCTGTCACTATAGATTAGTTTGCATTTTCTAGAAACTTATATCAGTGGAATCATCCAGTATGGTTTTTTTTTTGTTGTTGTTGTTGTTTTGGTTTGTTTGTTTTTGGTCTGGCTCTTGTCACTCAGCATGATTATTCTGAGATCCGTCTGTGCTGCTGTGTGGATCAATGTGGCATATTCCTATTAGGATTCCATGGTATGGAGAGACTGCAGTGATTATTCTGAGATCCGTCTGTGCTGCTGTGTGGATCAATGTGGCATATTCCTATTAGGATTCCACTGTAAGGAGAGACTGCAGTTTGTTTACCGGTTCCCCTGTTGCTGGATATTTGGGCTGTTTCTAGTCCGTGGCCACTGCAAACAAAGCTGCTGTGAACATTTGTGAATATTTGTAGACAAGTCTTTGTATGGACGTATATGCTTTCATTTCCCTTGACGAAAAACTTAGGGTCAAAGGTCTGGATCCTGTGGAAGGCATATCATTAACTTTTTTTTTTTTTTTTTTTTTTTTTTTTGAGATGGAGTCTCGCTCTCGCCCAGGCTGGAGTGCAGTGGCACGATCTCGGCTCACTGCAAGCTCCGCCTCCCGGCTTCACGCCATTCTCCTGCCTCAGCCTCCCGAGTAGCTGGGACTACAGGCACCCGCTACCATGCCCGGCTAATTTTTTTTGTATTTTTGGTAGAGATGGGGTTTCACCATGTTAGCCAGGATGGTCTTGATCTCCTGACCTTGTGATCCGCCCGCCTCGGCCTCCCAAAGTGCTGGGATTACAGGAGTGAGCCACCGCACCTGGCCACATATCATTAACTTTTTAAGAAACTGTTAAACTGCTATTAAAAGCGGCTGTTCCATTTTCTGCCCCCACCAGCAGTGTCAGTTTCTCCACATCCTCAGTTTTTGATATCTTGGTCTGCTCAGGCTGCTCTAGCAAAATACCACAGAAAGGGGGTGGGGGTTAAACCACAAAAATTAATTTTCCCACCGTTCTAGAGGCTGGAAGTCCCTGACCAAAGTGCTGCTAGATTTGATTCCTGGTGAGGGCTCTCTCCTGGCTTGTTGACAGCCACCTCCTTGCTGTATCCTCACAGGGCCTTCACGAGTGCACACATGCAGAGAAAAAAGAGCAAACTCTCTGGTGTCTCTTCTCATAAGGACACTAATCCTATTGGATCAGGGCCCCACCTCTAGGACCTCATTTTACCTTAATTGCTTCCTTAGAGGCCCATCTCCAATACAGCCCTGCTGGGGACTAAGGCTTCAGTATACGAATTTTGGAGGGACACAGACATTCAACCATGACACTCCACATCCTCATCAACACTTGATACTGTCAGTCTTTTTCATTTTAGCCATTTTAATGCGTGGACAGTGGCATTTTATGGTGGTTTTAATTTCCGTGGTAACTAATGATGTCGATCATCTTTTTTTGTGTTTTGATCTGAATTTCTATGTCTTCTTTGAGGGATTTTCTATTCAAAACTTTTGCCCATTTTTTAATGGTGTTATTAGTTTTCTTATTATTGAATTTTGGGAGTTCTTTAAGGCATGCTGGAGTCTTATCAGATTCATCATTTGCAAATATTTTCTCCTGCTTTGTTGCCAATCTCTTCATTCTCTTAAACATGTCTTTTGCAGAGCAGAAGTTTTACATTTTGATGAATTCTAGTTTATTCATTTATTTTGGTGTTGAATTTAAGAAATTTCTGCCTAACCTACAAAGATTTTCTCATATGTTTTCTTCTGGAAGTTTTATAGTTTTAGGTTTTACATTTAGGTCTATAATCCATTTTGAGTTCATTTTTTATATGGCCCTGGGGTATAGATCAATGTTCCCTCTTCCATGTGGCTATTCAGTTGTTTTAGCACCGCTTGTTGAAAAGACTCTCTTTTCTTCACTGAGAGTCTTTTGTCAAAAACCAATTATCCATGTGTGTATGGCTCTATTTCTGAGCATTTTATAAACACACTGTCTTGGTTACTACAGTTTTATAAAGTCTAAAAATCAGCTAGTGTAAATCCTCCAACTTTGCTCTTATCTTCCAACGATGTTCTGGTTGTTATAGGGCCTTTTCCTTTCTATATGAATTTTAGAATGAGTTTGTCAAATCCTCTTCGAAAAAAAAAGCCTTTTGAGACTTCAGTTGGGATTTTGCTGAATGTGTAGATCAATTTGGGGATAACTTCTGTCTTACGCACATGCAGTCTCAGCCCATGAAGGTGGTGTAAGTTTTCATTTCTTATGTCCTCTTTCGTTTACTCAGCAATGTTTTCTCATTTTATGTGTACAAGTCTTTCACACCTTCTATCAGATTTATCCCTAGTTCATAATTTTGATGTTACAACAAGTGTGTCGTTCTTTCCATTTTAATTTCTGGCTGTCCGTTGCTGGGGTATGGAAATGCAGTGACTCTTGGCATTGATCTTGACCTTGCAACCTTGTGATGCTCACTCTTCAGCTCCAGCAGCTTTTTGCTTCGTGAATTCCATTAGATTTTTTTGCATAGATGAACTTGTCTTCTGCAAATAAAGACAGTATTATTCTTTTCTTTCCAATAACGATGCCTTTCATTTTCTTTTTTCCTTCCTAATTGCCCTGACTAGAACCTCCTGTGCAATGCTGAATGGGACCATTGAGAGTGCTGTCCCTGACTTGTTCCTGGCCTCAGGGGAAGCACTCAGTCTTTCACAAGTAGGTGTGATGTCAGCTGTGGGGTGTTCAGAGATGCCTTTTATCAGGTTGAAGAAGTTGCTTCTACTCCTGTTTGCCAAGAGTGTTTTGAGAATACATGTTGGAATTTGTCAAATGCTTTTTCTGTGTCTATTGAGACAATCACATTGTTCTTCTTTCAGTTCGTTAATATGGTGACTTAAATTGATTTTTATGTGTTCAATCCTTAAGACAATCCTGATATATTGGGGAAAATTCTCCTTGGTTATGATGTATCATCTTTTTAAAACGTTGTTGGGTTCAATTTAGTAAGCTTTTGTTTAGGACTTCTAAAGGGGGATTCTTGTTCCTATATTCTTCTCCTGTAATGTCTTTGGTTTTCATATCAAGATCATGCTGGCCTCCTGGAAGGACTTGAGAAAAATCCCTGCTTTTCAACTTTCTGGAAGAGCTTATATAGAATTGCTATTAGCTCTTTCTTAAATGTTGGCTGGAGCTCCCCTGTGAAGCCGTCTAAGCCCGGGGTTATTTTGTATGTGAGAGGGGAAGATTTTTAACTACAGATTCAATTTGCTCATCAGCCTTCTGCTGCCTCTCAGGGGCCCTCTGTGCCTTTCCGGGGTTCTCGCTAGGTGCAGCTCCCCTCTCTCACCCTCTGCCCTGCAAACTGTGGCTGCCTTGGTCTCCCCGACTCTCAGCGTCCTCAACTCAGGAGATCCCTGGCTCCACCTGCGTCACCTCCCAGCACTGTGACCTGGAAACTCTCTCCGGGAGGTCGGCCGGGCCCTCGGAGGGCTCATCGCGTCTGTGTCCCATTTCTCGGGTCACGGCTCCTTTTTGTCTGATGCCCATTGCCTTGAGGACCCTGGTTTCAATAGTCTTGTCTCTTATTTAGTTGTTTTGGGCAGATAAGTACATTCAGCCCCTGTCACTCCATCTTGTCTAGAAGTGGAAGTCTACTGTCTTTTATTTCTTTCACTAGAATAGTAATTTAATACATGTTTATTGTAGGAAATCTAGAAATACAAAGATACATGAAGAAAATGGTAGGAATCACTTATAGTCTCACCGACAGCTAACACGTTTAGTGTTCTCAACAGCACAATATTCTCCATCTCTGCTGAGACCCACCCCAGCAGAGGGGTGCCCACACGGCGAGGCCGGCACAGGCCCGTGTGGGACCCACTGCCAACGCCGAAGCCAGGGTGTGACCTCAAGCTGCAGGGCCAAGGCACTGAGGGGCAGCCCCACTCACCCCTCCTTCCAACCTCTCTAGCAACAATCGGTGAGCCCCGACCCTGCCTGGAACCCTGGGGCCAGGTCGTCTGTCTGGACAGTGGCCTACAGGGAATGCACCAGAAGGTGTGGTTGGGTGGTGCCTCCCACCAAATCCACCAAAATTTGAGGAGCAGCAGCATCAAGCCCCTTTCATTGCACGTCTGAATCCCCACGCATGGCGTTTCCTTGGAGGCAATTTCTGAAAAAGGAATTTCTGCTCAAAGTGTGTGAGCCTGTCAGGCTCTGCCCAGTATGCCAAGTCTGCAGGACCGCGTCACATTTGACCAGATAATTATTTGGGAACAGCACCCGCATGGAGCAGCCCCACAGAAGCTTCGAGCCCACACCTGGGTTCTGGCCCATTGTGTTCACGCCCCCCACACCCCGCCCGACCCCAGCTGCTGCAGGAGGGCCGGCTGATAGAGGTGGTGCAGACATTGGTCCTCACAGCTGAGCAGCCTTGAGGGGACCACACCCCGCCCCGCCCAGGGCCTCCAGCACCTCCGCTTAGTGCCCCGGTTCCAGCAGGAATGGGGGCCACACAACCCGAGAAACACAGACCACGCCACTGCCGAGCTGCACGAGCTTCGGCTGCAACAAATCGCCACGGAGCAGGCAGCTGCAACATCAGAAATGGACGCTCTCACAGCTCCAGGTCCAAAGTGGTTTCACCGGGCACAATAAAGGTGTCTGCAGGACTGCTCCTCGAGGCTCCTGCCGCCCCAGCCCCCGCGCTGCCCCCTTGGCCTCCCTCTCGTGGCCAGCAGAGCAGCACAGGGCTGGTGACACGTGGTCTTCTGGGGCAGACCTCCCCTGCTAAGAACACCAGAGGCGCCTCAGTCCCACCCGGATGATCCGAGATAATCCCCCGTCTTAGGGCCTCTCACTGAGTCCCCCCTGCAAACATTCCTGCCAGGTGAGGTCACTTTCCAGGGATTGGGGCCCGGACATTCCGGGGCCATTACTCAGCCCACCACACAGTGAAAGCACAGGATGCAGTGTCACAATCAGACCAAAGAACTCTTCCTTAGCTCCTCTTAGGGGCAGAATAGAGAGCACAGGGCTGAGGAGTGGCCCCCTCATGGTCCCCCTATCTCACCTGCCTCAGGTCACCTCCAGACCCTTTAACACCCAATGGTGACATTTCAGAGGCAAGGAACAGATGGACAGAAATCAGGGATTTGTGCCTGCAGGGAGTGGTGGGCGGGGTTCAGGGCTGAGTGAAGGAAGCTCCGGCAGACAGGTCCTGGCAGGAGGCTGCAGAGAGGAGGCGGCACCTGAGCCCGAAGGGAGCAGCTGGGGAAGAGGTGTCTGCATGGGACATGCCTGCCGCTGACTCAAGTCTGTTCCTGTGGGTTACCCATTTCCCACATAGACTTCTTAAGGATGGCAGCCTGGGCAATGCCCTTGTCTCTGTCCCCAACGCACACCTGGAACTGAGCGGGGAACGCATCTGTAGTGAAAGGAAGAGAAAGAGTAAAGCTGCAGCAACTCTTGGAGGGCTGAACCTGGGAGCCCAGGGAGGTGAAAGCAGATGGAGGCCCCAGTCCTGGGGAGGTGAAGGCAGGGGCAGAGGGGCCTTGATGGTGGCGGGGCGTGGGGGGGGGCGTTGCAGAAACAGCAGCCAGGCTGGTGACTCTGGGGACCCCCCGTGCAGGGAGAGGGAGGGCCCTGCTAAAGGCCAAGGCTGCCCCGCACCCAGCGAGCTGTGCAGACAGCCAGCAGAAGGCCCGCCGGCCCTCTGGGGACAGAGCCGAACTCACCCTGGGCTCTGCAGTACCACCAGGGGCAGCCTGCTGCTACAGGGTGGGCTCACACCTGGGGGAGCTGTGGGCAAGCAGGCCCTACCTTGGGGGCTGGCACTGCTGTGGGTCCCCTGGCTTTCACAGACCGGCCACTCATGCCACCGGCACCAAGCGGACCTGGGACCTGCACGCCCTCGGCTCATCTGAGGGTGATACTGGTGGGCTGTGCAAGGTCCCCAGACGCTGATGGGACCTCAACCCCAGCCAGTGTCAGGGCTCTTGACACCACCGCGAGAAGGAATTCAAGGACAAGTCCGAAAATAGTCAAAGTACAGAGATTTATTGCAAAGCGAAAAGTCTACACTCAAGAGGGGAGTTCGCGTGGACTCACAAGACAGTCGCGCAGTGAGGTTTAGGGCTGCTGCCTTTATGGTTTTTTTTTAAACCAAGGGGCAGAGTCCAAGAAGATTCCTGGAAAAAGGTGGAGATTTCTCAGAACTGTGGTCCCACCAGTTTTTACTCCAAACATGGGTGTTCCCAGAACTGTCCTGGCACCCGTGGGTGTGGGATTTAGGATTTTTTTTTTTTTTTTTTTTGAGACAGAGTCTCTCTCTGTCACCCAGGCTGGAATGCAGTGGTGCGATCTCAGCTCACAGCAACCTCTGTCTCACGGGTTCAAGCAATTCTCCTGCCTCAGCCTCCCGAGTAGCTGGGATTACAGGCATGTGCCACCACACCCAGCTAATTTTTGTATTTTTGTAGAGACAGCGTTTCACCACGTTGGCCAGGCTGGTCTTGAACTCGTGACATCAGGTGATCTGCCTGCCTCGGCCTCCCAAAGTGCTGGGATTACAGGCGTGAGCCACCACACCTGGCCTGGGATTTAGGATGGTAATCAGCGTATCATGAGGTCCTAGGTGAAACCCGGGTCACATCCAGCACTGGGGTGGGTCCAGTTGGTCTTAGCCAGCTGGGCCCGCACTCTGGTTTTCAGGGTCTTACAGCCTGAAATCTATTTCAACAGTTCCCTTTTGCTGGTCATGGAAAACTGCTGCCTGGAATTTTCTATCCTCTTGCAACCACCCTGTATGATTCCTGTCTCAGGGGATCTGAACTCCTGTTCCCAGGGGGAAGACAGCAGGAAGCCAATACACACACACACTGTGGGCAAAAAGAAACCAAGTGGCAGAGGGGAGAGAGACAAGAGGGGCCGCCCCCGCCGAGCAGGGCCTGGTTGGGGGAGGAGCCACTCGGGGCCCTGGGCGGAGACAGAAGGGGCAGCAGGTGCGAAGCTGGCAGGTTCAGCCCGGGCCAGGGGAGCGGAGAGAGGTGCGGCGAGGGGCAGGGAGGCAGGAAACAGTGTGCCAGGCCCCTGGGCCTTGAGAGGGGTTAGGGTTGAACTCTGAGTGCAACAAGAAGCCCAGGAAGTTTCCAGCACGGAGGCAGACAGGACCTAGTGTGACAGCGAGGCTCCCATAGTGCCGTGCACCAGGTAGCATTATAAGGACTTTGCATTTATTAACTATTCTTATTTCAATGTATGGAAAAGGCTGAGGCCAGACGCACAGGCAGCTGCGCCAGGCTGGGACTCCCCACTGGCAGCCACCATGGGGCTCTGGAAGCCCCTCCTGTGCTGAATGGAGAGCCCCAGGATCTTTGCTCATCTCAATCTTTGTCAATTCTTCCGACACCCCTCACAAATGTGAGTGGTCGGTCTAAGCTGGTCACAGTGGGAGAACCCCTGGCTTTGGGGATTGGCTCACGGTGGTCCAATCAGCACAAAGCCCTGTTGCGGCCACAGCCACCCCAAGATGGGAGGGGCAGCGTGGGCAGAGGGTGGAAATGGCCCCCCATCTCAACCATCCCACAGCCCTGGATCAGCCATGCCTGAAGCCCCTGGTGCCCTGAGCTGCCCAGCTCTGGGAGCAGTGAAGGTTCTGGGAGCCAGTGAAGGTTTTAGGGGGTGGGCAGTGTGAGAAGAGGCTGCTGTTCGTTGCACCTGGAGCATCCTGAAGGAAGCAGGAAGGTTGTAGAACCGGGATGGGGCCACAAGACAGGAGGAAAGAAAAAGCAGGGGAGGGGAGGGGCAGGGCAGGGGAAAGGGGGCCGTGGAGGTGCTCGGGGGGCATCAGGAGCAGAATCCACACCTTGTCACCCCCACAGCCCCCACCTCTGCAGATCCCCAAGGCTTGAGGGGCCCCTCACACTCACTGAATGAGCCCTGAGGACCCCTGATGGGGCCTCCAGACTCAGAGTCCTGTTTGTGGGGCCACGGCCCAGCCTGCCCTTGCCAAGTAACTCTGAACTCGATTTAGACACTGGGGAAGGATTCTGAATTCAGTCCAGCGTGAATGCAGCCGTGAGGCCAGGGTGAGGCGGCCCTCACGGTGGTGATTGCCTAGAAGTTTCTTATGAAGCAGCACACACATAGTGTGACCGTCTATATGGGACTCAAAACAGGCAGAGACACCCGTTGAGACAGAGGTTAGAGCCACAGCCACAGGGCCAGGGTGGTGTGGACCTGTTTCTGGATCTGCCGCTTTAAAGCGTGTGTTTGGTTCGTGAACACTTGCTGGGGGTCCCCTTACGCTTTGTGAAACTGGGCTGGGAACCTCACCTTGTAGAAGCTGCTGGAAGCAGAACACAGCATCCCTATGAGGGGGTGTGCAACTTTAGGGGGCTGTGTCCCACAGCACAATGGATAACTCATTTGTTTGAAAGCTGTAAGGCAAAACACATTTTTTTCTTTGCCTTTTTGTTGGTAGTCTGCATAAACTCAGCTGTCTTCTAGAAGTCAGCAAATAGCCATCCGTTTCCCTCCATGATGCCAAGAGGCCAGATGTTCGGGGAATTGCCCAGCAGACGTGGCTGCACCCCTCTGAGAGCCAGCCCAACCCAGCTCCAGCCTTGGTGGCTCCTGGTGGAAAAGCCTCTGCCCCCAAGCGTCCCCTTGGTCCAGGAGAAAGGCGGCGGCAGCCCGGCTGCTCATGCCAGCACAGCCTCCATCAAATTAAACATCCTATCCATTTACATGATGGATGTTTGACCAGAGGAATCCGAAATTTAAATGTAAGCAGTGAGCCTGCTTTAAAGTGAATGGCTCATTAGGAAACAAAGCATCCCGTGAGATCAATACTTGGCTTCTGAGCTCTGCTTTTCTGAAGGGATCGCTAAACGCCAGCAGGCAGGAGCAGCCAGGAGCTCCAATACCTTGGAGGGGGCATTGAGCAGGCATCTGCACCAGCTAGGTTTTGGGGTGACTGCACCCCTTGAATTGTGCGGCTGGGTGTCTTCTGGTGACGGACAAGCATGCTTCTCACTGTGGGAGCTGTCACCATCGCACACGCCACGCCCTGTTGAGACATCAGGGCAGTAACAGGGAAGCTTCTTCAGGCTCAGAAGGAACAGATGGGCCCTGTCGGGGAGTCGGGGAGTCAGGGAGCCGAGGCCAGCCATGGAAGTCCTCAGCCAGGGAGGGTCCACATCTGGGGAAATCATGCCCAGGTGTGAGGCCCTGGGCTGGACAACAGCAGAGACAGGATGACCCAGGGGTGGTCTGCTGGTCCTGGCCCTCGTCCCCTGCTGGGAGGATGTCCAGTTAGGCCTGGAGCAGTGCCAGACCGTCCACCGCAGCCAGTGGGGGCTGCTGACGAGGATGCCTCCGATGTGTTTATCCACAGTGTCACTTCCTTTTTATTATAAAGGGAATGTGTTTCCTTTTGGGAACTTGAGAAAATACAGATTGGCAAAATGAGGACAATGCAAATCGATCGTATTCCAGCCACTCAGATACAATGACTGTTGGTGTTTATTCCACTGCGTGACATTTCATCCAGACATGGGGCCCCACTGTTGGTGTCCGTCACTGTGCACCATCCTGGTGACCGGATGCTCCATGTTCCCTGCGTGTACACACTACAAAGCCCAGCCCGCTTTGTAGACATTTGGTTATTTCCAGATTCTCACTATAGTGAATAACACAGCAATGAATACTGTGGTGACCTTATGTCATTCATCTGCCTAATGTCTATTTGGGGACCCTCCCCCAACTCTTGGCTTGGTTGGGGCTGGTCCCACTCCCAGCTCCAGGTGTGGGTGAGTCAGCCTGGGCTAGTCAGAGCCTCTCACCCTCCTAGTCACAGAAATGGGGTTGGGGATGGTTGCGTGGCCTGAGCCAAGCCCATCAGAGCCCTCCCAGGGCTTCTGCCGAAATGCAGGGAAGGAGACACCCTCTGTTACTGGAGCTTGCTGGCCCCCGAGGGGACCTCTGGCCCACCATGGGGGAGAGCCAAGCTGGAAAGTATCAGGGCTGTAAGAAACTTGAGTGGATAGGACTTGAGTGGACAGGACCTGAGTGGACAGGACCTGAGTGGACAGGACCTGAGTGGGCAGCTCTCCAGGGGAGACGTGGAGATGGCCAGTTGGCACATGTAAAGATGCTCAGCACCTGTAATCACCAGGGGAGTGCAGAGAAGAGTTACACCCATTAGGATGGCTACTATTAAAAAAAAAAACAAAACAGAAAATGACAAGTGTGAGGATGTGGAGAGACTGAAACCCTTGCGCTCTGCTGGCGGAGTGTAAAGTGGTGCAGCCGCTATGGAAACCAGTATGGCGGTTCCTCAGAAAATTAAAAATAGAATTACCATAGGAGCCAGCAACCCCCTTGTGGGTCTGTACCCAGAAGAATTGCGGGTCTGGAAAAGACCTTTGTAGCCCATGTTCACAGCCGCGTTGTTCACGTTGGCTAAACGCCGGAGCAGCGGCGCCTCCAGGGAGGGTGGATGGGTGAACACGATGTGGTCCCCACGACAGCAGGACCGATTCAGCCTTTGAAGGGAGGGAATTGGGACGCAGCTGCCAGGGGTAAGCGTCGGGCCACGAAGGCCACGGGCCTGGGTCTCGCGTGGGGCCTTCATTGGGAGGAACAGCGAAGAGGCCACCCCCGCCCTCAGCCATTGGTGCACTTGGTCCAGGCGGGACCCGGCAGGACCCCCAGCAGCCCCGGGAAGCGCCCGGACGACGGCACGGGGGCCCCAGGGCGCCGTGAAGGAAGCCCCCCGAGGGCGAGGCCGGGCGAGGCCAGAGGGCCGGGGCCAGAGGCGGTGGCGGCGGGGGTGGGTGCCCTGGAGCAGGAGCGGCAGCGGGAAACGAAGACACGCGCTTCTTCCTACTGGGGGGATGGCTGGGAAGTAAGACCAGCCGGGCCGCCGAGCCCGCTGCGAGGGGCTTCGCGTGGCGGCCGCACCTGAGCCCGAGCGCGCCCTTGAGAGGCGGCGCCCACGGGGGCAGAGACCCACGGTCCACGCGCAGACCCGGAGAACCCGCGATGTCGCCGCACGCAGCGTCGCTGTGAAGGACGGAGGCGGGGCGGGGCCCTGGGACAGGGACCGGGTGGGGCGGGGTGGGGTGGGGGCGGGGACGGGGTGGGGTGGGGGGGACGGGACGGGGACAGGTAGCGGGGCGGGGTGGGGGCGGGGACGGGGTGGGGTGGGGGGGACGGGACGGGGACAGGTAGCGGGGCGGGGTGGGGGCGGGGACGGGGTGGGGTGGGGGGGACGGGACGGGGACAGGTAGCGGGGTGGGGTGGGGGCGGGGACGGGGTGGGGGGGGACGGGACGGGGACAGGTAGCGGGGCGGGGTGGGGGCGGGGACGGGGTGGGGTGGGGGGGACGGGACGGGGACAGGTAGCGGGGCGGGGTGGGGGCGGGGACGGGGTGGGGTGGGGGGGACGGGACGGGGACAGGTAGCGGGGTGGGGTGGGGGCGGGGACGGGGTGGGGGGGGACGGGACGGGGACAGGTAGCGGGGCGGGGTGGGGGCGGGGACGGGGTGGGGTGGGGGGGACGGGACGGGGACAGGTAGCGGGGCGGGGTGGGGGCGGGGACGGGGTGGGGTGGGGGGACGGGACGGGGACAGGTAGCGGGGCGGGGTGGGGGCGGGGACGGGGTGGGGTGGGGGGGACGGGACGGGGACAGGTAGCGGGGTGGGGTGGGGGCGGGGACGGGGTGGGGGGGGACGGGACGGGGACAGGTAGCGGGGCGGGGTGGGGGCGGGGGCAGGGGGCTCGGGGCCGGGTGGGGAGAAGGCCCGTCCGGGGCTGCGCGGGAAGCCCTGGGTTGGCCTTGGTGCTCTGTGATGCTCACGCTGGGTGCAAATGTTGCTTTGGTAAAAATAACAACAACGAAAGGAAAAGCCAAGCCGGACCAGCCCCGCCCTTGGGCTCCGCCGGCCCCCCCCCGTGGGCGAGCGAGCCCGGACCATGAAGGGAGGGGGCGGGGCGGGGCGGGGGCCCGGAGGGGCGGGAAGGGGGCCGGGTCCTCCCGCGCGGGGTCCTGGAGGTCGCGGCACGCGCTCCCTGCAGGCGACCCCGGGGCGCGTCTGTCCCAGGCCCGGGCAGGACCCCCGCCCGCTGGTTGTCTGCGCGGCTGCCCCGCGCCCGCCGCCCCCCGGCCGCTGTCGCGCGTTCCCAGACATTCTTTGGGCCCAAGGCTCCGGGCGTTCTGGCGGCGGCGCTGGGAAGAGGCCGGGCGCCGGCTCCCACAGCCGGGCCCTGTCCCGCTGGGCGCGGGCGATACCATTCGTCAGGCTCTATTATTGTAGGCAGCGCACCCCGGGGCTCGGTTCCCACACTGCGTCTGAGGCCTGGGGCCTGAGCGTGGGCTGCACCCGCCGACCTGGGGGGCCCTGGAGGGAGCGGCTCGGAGGGGCCCCGGTGCCTGGGCAGGTGGATCTGGGAAAGATGCCACTGTTCCTGCCACGTCACTGCTGGCTGCAGGGTCCTGAGGTGGTGGCAGTGGTCCGTGGCCTGTGTCAGCTGTCATGTGCCGGCTGCAGGGGGTGGACAGGCCAAGGGACCCACCCCGACTTTATGATTAGAGTGTTGGGCCAAGGGTTTCTCTGGTTAAAGACCTGATGACCCTCCCATTGACAGCCACGGCCCAGCCAAGACCAGCACTACGCATCCCCTGGGCACACACCCCGGTGTCAGGACTCACCATGTGAGAGCTAACCTGGCGGGCGCTATTTCCAGCCACACTGGAGGTCAGAGTCCAGACTCAGTTTCCTCACCTGGGAGACCGCATGGTAGCACCTTCTCCAGAGGTGTCTGCATGGTGCTCCGAGAAGGGCCTGGCACCCGTGTCTGTGGAAGCATGTTTAAGTTCTCCCATCAACACACAGAATGCCGCTGCCTCTGCTGCCGCAGTCGCATGACACAAACCACAGTTATGGGACCTGGACTCTGGAGAAACGCAGAGAACCCACGGGACCTGGCCCTCCGCCCTCACGAGCTCCACAAGGACTCAGCGGTGACCTGTGTGAGTGAGAGTGTGTGGTCCCATCGGGACAAAGGGAGCCACGTGGCCTACGCTTGGGCTGGAAGACAGGAAAGTAGAACTGTTTTCCCCCAAAAGTGAGCAGTGCAGCCACCTGCCTGGCAACACGGGTTCCCCACACTGGGGAAAACTGAGGTCAATCAGTTCGACCTGTGCCTGTGCCACAGCCACTGTCTCTGCAGACCCATGGGTGCGACCTGAACACTAGGAACAGGCCTGTGCCCTGCTCCCCAGTGGAGGCATCTGCTCCCGCCCGTGCACACTCAGGGTCAGTTGTCATGGGGGCCATCTGATCACTGCTGCTCCTTAGCAGCCAGGACAAGCCCAGGGACGCTGCACACTGCCAAGCCCACTTCATGCAAGTCCTGGCCGGAAGTCCATGCGATTCACGCAGAATTATGTCCCCACCCCCACCCCTCCAGCAGCCTCCACAGAGCCTGACCTGAGCTGTGGGCAGTCACTGGGGAGCAGTCACCAGAAGGCACATGGTCTATGCCCAGTGAGACCCCAGCCACTGCCTGCCTTCTCTTTCCGGCGGGTCCTGGGACCACCTTCCAGATAGATGACTTACACTCAAATCCTGGAGTTGAGATCTAGTTCTGAAGAAACCAAACCGAGATGGGCAAAACGTCCACAAAAAGAGAAACACAAATAGCCAACAACGACATGAAAAATGTTTAGGAATCTAAGAGAGACAAATTCTAAGGGGAGATCGTATTTCACCCTCCAGACTGACAGCCTTCAGTGGCGTGGTAAGAAAGCCAGGCGTGGCGAGACCAGCAGCACAGGATGTCCGCGCCTGACCCTCCCACGACCCTTCGGGAAGTCTTTTGGGCAATATGAACTGAGGTCATCAGAAACATGCATTTCTGCATCTCAGCAATTTCACTGTGATGATTTACCCCAAGGAACTAATTGGATAATCGTGCAAAGAGATTCAGGTGTGTATAAGATACTCAATGCTGGGCAAGGGCCAGGGCCAGGGATGGATCTATCAGCAACGGGGGAAGAGGGCCAGGCCGAGGGAACATCGGGAGGCCAGTGCCAGCGGGAACCCGTGTCCCTGTGCCTCACAGCCCCTCCCCAGACCGGCCAGCCAGTCCAGGAATCTCCCAGTCCCCCGTGATCCTGGCCACACTCCCCTGGGAGTAGCAGGAAGGTGGCCGAAAAACACAAAGCCACAGCCAACCCCCTGCACCAGCTGAGGTCCAGTGATCTCGGACACACAGGGCACTGAGAACGTGGGCTGGACGGACACGTGGCCAGCTAGGCCCGGGACAGCCCGGACATGCTGCCCTCTTGGGTCTGATTCTCCTCCCTGGGACTTCAGGGTAAATAAGAGGCCAGAGGCCCTCTCTCCACTGGGATCGCCTGGCGGAGGGGCCACGGCCCTGGGGCTGGCGGGACCACAAGTGAGGCTGGCAGGGAGCCTGTAAAGTGAGCAGGATGAGAATCCTCTCCACAGAACGGTGACGGGCGATAAGGATGCTAATGTGGCAAAAGCTCTCCATAAACAGTAAGCGCTGAGTGTGCAGAAATAATTTTATTTTTATCATCGCGTGTCCTGCTGTGCTGATGATCTGACTGCACGTTGAGACTGTGCTTTTCCGATCTCTCAGGTAGGGCAGCCCTACCAGGATCACTAACCCATGAGCAGGACAGGTGTGCAAGAGACCCCTGCTCACTCCAGTCCCCGCTCAGAGAACCATGGCCCCAGCAGGGTGCAAGTGGCCCGCCCTTTGATCTAGTTGTCTTGGCCGATGACACAAGGTTGTCATTCCTCAGCACTGGGTTGCCGCGGGAACAGAGAGGCCAAGGCCAGGCGAGTGTCCGTCCTGTCCAGTGGGATCCTTGCAGCGACCGGTGGAGCCTGTCAGAGCCCTGGGGCCAGGCCACCCAAATGCTGTGAGGTGGGGACAATGATAGAAGGGCCAGCACAGCACTCACTAAGAGACAATTGTAGTTCGTACATTTATAAAGCAAAGCCGGCCTCACACTGTGCACCCACCCCGTGACAAGACGCTTTTTCGTTTTTGTCATGTAGCCATTGTGCAGAGCGTTTCTCCCGGGGCCTCGGGATGGGGCATCGTTGATTTCACCAGAGCCCCCGCACCCCATGTAAGGGGGCAGAAGGCCATGTGTAAGGGGGCAGAGGCCTTTTCCCGCCTCCACCTACCACACCCCAGGTCCCAGTGGGGAGCCCTCCCAGCACCAGGGGTCTTACACACACACAGAGGACTTCTATTTCTGGCAGATCGGGGAACTTGGTTCCCTTCCCATCACTCCCACTGGAAGCAGAAAGTGCTGAGTGAAACACAAAACACACACAGTGTTTTCTCAGACACACGAGTGAGCTGGCAGGTGAGAAATGAACTCAGAAGCTGCAGCTGGCGCGTGGGCGGGAACCTGGAGGGCTGAGGGGAGCTCTGGGCTGGCTGGGCCTGCGAGGGCATTTACTGGATTACAAACGTGAACTTGAGCTTGGCCTGGAGGCCCGGGTGGAAGACGGCACAGCTCAGGGCGGACCGAAGAAGGGCAGTCTGGAGGGAGACCCTGTCCACATAAAGAACCACAAGAGGCTGGGCTAGAACAGCATTCTCTGGCCCCCGCCCCTGGGCACTATCCCTGATTTGGGCACGGAGTGGAGGAGAAACCCTCTCCCTAAAGATTTGTGACCACAAGCTGGCACTCATGAGGTCAGCCCCCAAAAGTCACACAACCTGGGGGTCCAAAGCCCAGGATTTAATGTGAGTTGGTTTGAGACTGGTCAGGATTGCAGCAAACACAAGTTCTCTGTGGGAGAAACCAGGTCAACCCACACCTCAAGGCATTGCCGCACACATGTGGACCCATCGCGGAAACTCACAAAGCACACCAGGACTCAAGGCACGTGGCGAGCTGGAAGCACACAGGCAGCAGAGCGTGGCTCACAGATCCTGCAGCTGTGGGATTTCCAGGGCAGAGGATATAACTCAGATATGCTTAAGTAAGTAAAAAAGGGATTTAAAATAATGAATATAGAGCGTGTGATATAAAAATATGATAAAGCCAAATTGAAAAAGGCCAAATAGAATTTCTAGAAATGAAAACTAAATAGGTCAGGCACGATGGCTCACGACTATAATCCCAGCACTTTGGGAGACTGAGGTAGGAGAATCGCTTGCGGCCAGGAGTTCAAGACCAGCCTGGCCAACATGGCGAAACCCCATCTCTACAAAGATACAAACATTAGCTGGCACGGTGGTGCACACCTGTAGTCCCAGCTACTCAGGAGGCTGAGGTGGGAGGATTGCTTGAGCCCAGGAGGTTGAGGCGGCAGTGAGCTGAGATGACACCAATGCACTCCAGCCCAGGTGACAGAGCGAGAACCTGTCTCAAAATACATAAATAAAAAATAAAAGAAACGAAAACTAAGTGGATTAAAAATAGACGAAATTGAAAAAAAATTCAGTAATAGTAACACTTTAAAAAACCCTCAATGGATAGATTTAACTGCTGTTAGATATAGTTAAAGAAAAAGCTAGTGAAATGGAAGATTAATCTGAAGAAATAATCTCTAATCCAACACAGAGAAACAAAAACATGGACAATGTGAAGAGCACATGGTTCATAGAAAAGAAAGTGGCAAATATGTACAGCTAAACCCTATAAAGCAGACAATATGAAACAACACATGGACTGTCTAATGGGGCTAAGACAATAAAGATAAAACAAAATACAACACGCAAGAGTGCATGGAGCAGGGGAGGCTGACTTTAGACTGGAAGGGTCAGTAGGCAGTGAAATGACCAAGAAGACAGGAAGGGCAGGACACATAACTTTCACACTCGTTCAGGGGAAGGAATGAGGGAAGTGTGATTTATTCAAAGAAAGCAAGAAAGGAGAGAAAAAAGGAAAAGAGAAGGTGAGATGACTATACAGTATAAAACAGACAACTGGGTGCAGTGGTTCATGCCTGTAATCCCCACACTTTGGCAGGCCGAGGCGAGCAGATCACCTGAGGTCGGGAGTTTGAGAACAGCCTGGCCAACATGCAGAAACCCCGTCTCTACTAAAAATACAAAAAAATTAGCCAGGCGTGGTGGCGCACACCTGTAGTCCTAGCTACTTGGGAGGCTGAGGCAGGAGAATTGCTTGAACCTGGGAGGCAGAGGTTGCAGTGAGCCGAGATTGTACCACTGCACTCCAGCCTGGGCAACAGAGCAAGACTCCGTCTCAACAAATAAATAAATAAAAATAAATAAAATCTGTATCATACGTCATATCTTAGTGGTGAAGTCTTGGAAGCATTGCCCCCTTTTTAATTCTCATTTGATTACTTTTTTTTTTCTTCAACTTTTATTTTAAGTTCTGGGTACATTTGCAGGATGTACAGGTTTGTTACATAGGCAAATGTGTGCCACGGTGGTTTACTGCACCTATCAATCCATCACCTAGGTATTAAGCCCAGCATGCGTTAGCTATTCTTCCTGATGCTCTCTCTCCCCTCATCCTGCCACCAACAGGACCCCATGTGTGTTGTTCCCCCGATGTGTCCATGTGTTCTCATCATTCAGCTCCCACATATAAATGAGAACATGTGGTGTTTGGTTTTCTGTTCCTGCATTAGCTTGCTGAGGATAATGGCTTCCAGCTCCATCCATGTGCCTGCAAAGGACATGATCTCTTTCCTTTTTATGGCTGCATAGTATTCCATGGTGTATATGGATGACGTTTTCCTTATTCAGTCTATCATGGATGAGCATTCACGTTGATTCCATGTCTTTGCTATTGTGAATAGTGCTGGGTCAATTGGTGCTTCTGCCTCTAGGTCTTCAAGGAATCGCCACACTGTCTTCCATAATGGTTGAACTAATTTACACCCCACCAACAGTGTAAAAGCGTTCCTATTTCTCCACAACCTCATCAGCATCTGTTGTTTTTTGACTTTTTAGTAATAGCCATTCTGACTGGTGTGAGATGGTATCTCATTGTGGTTTTGATTTCTCTAATGATCAGTGATGTTGAGCTTTTTGTGTGTGTGTTTGTTGGCCCCACATGTATGTCTTCTTTTGAGAAGCATCTCTTCATGTCCTTTGCCCACTTTTTAATGGGATTGTTTGGTTTTTTCTCATAAATTTGTATAAGTTCCTTTTAGACTCTGGATATTAGACATTTGTCAGATGGATAGATTGCAAAAATTTTCTCCCCTTCTGTAAGTTGTCTTTTCACTCTGATAATAGTTTCTTTTGTTGTGCAGAAGCTCTTTAGTTAGATCCCATTTGTCAATTTTTTTCTTTTGTTGCCATTGCTTTTGGCATTTTCATCATGAAATCTTTGCCTGTGCCTATGTCCCGAATGGCATTGCCTAGATTTTCTTCTAGGGTTTTTATAGTTTTGAGTTTTACATGTAAGTCTTTAATCCATCTCAAGTTAATTTTTGTATATGGTGTAAGGAAAGGATCCAGTTTCAATTTTCTGCATATGGCTAGCCAGTTCTCCCAGCACCATTTGTTAAATAGGGACTCTTTTCCCCATTAGAAGCATTCCCCTTAAGATCAGGAGCAAGGCAGGGTGCCCACTGTCATCATTCTAGTCCACACTGTACAAGGCCTAGGAAAGGGTCACAGGAAAGACAAGAAAAAGAAATGAAAGGGGCTTAAAAAGATAGAGTGTCCATTTCTAGATAGAATGTCAACACACCAGGGCTGGGATCAGGGGCTCCACCCTCTTATCCTGCTGTGCAGTCATCCTCAATATGTGGTTGCTAACTCCTAGTCTAGGATGGCCACCCATGTGCCAGCCATCATGCTTGTCTTCCAGCCAACCGTAGAGAGGTAAATGAAAAGGAGGTATACCTCCTTCTCCCTGTTAGGACATTACTAGTGAGGCCTAGACCACTTTTACTTCCATCCCACTAGCCAGAGTATAATTGTATTGTTGGACTTAGAATCCATCGTTTCTGGATGGCCCAAGTCCTTAACAAACGGAGGATGGGACTGGGGACCATTAGCTCAGCCTGGAGACAAACACACGGAACTGAAGGAAAAGCCCAGGCAGCGGGCAGACTGGTGGCCAAGCCAAGATCTGAGGTCCTCTCTCCCTGCGGGGAGCTGTGCTGGGCCACCATTGTCTGCCACCATCCACGGCCTGCGCAGGCCTCCAGCCCCTCGGAGGCTAGTTCAGGAGGCTGGGGACAGCCTTGTTCATTGATGGCACCTGGAGCAACGTGAGGGGTGCATGAGCACTGGCCGGGTTGTAGGACACCGAGTGACTTTGTGCCCCAGCGTCACTGGGAGAGATGCTGGAGCAGCGGTTTTGCCTTGCGGAGCTGTGTATTAGCAGGGAGGGCTCCTAGAAAATGTGCAGGGCACAGTTGGATTTTGTTATAAATTTCAGCAGGGATATTTTTAGCTCAAGGACTCAGGAGAAACCTGACTGTGCAGCCCAAAGTCCCGAAGGTGCCGTCATAGCCTGGACACCGGCTGCACAGGCTCCACTGGGTCCAGGCAGCCGCCTTCGGGAGGGCCAAGCTCTAGGTCTTGAGGGGAGTTGAGGCCGCACAGCTCCTGTTATGGGCTTCTTGCGCCCTGGAAGGTTTTCCCTGCTGGGCACAGGGACCGCTGGGCCACATTGAGGCACTGGCTCTACATTTCAGCCATGAGGATGTTGGGGCTACACTTGCTGCAGAAAGAAACAGACATTGCGCAGGGGACATGGCACTGGAGTCTGGCCTGCGCTGTGGCTGGGTGACAGCGCCCAGGTCATCAGGGCCTCTGGAGTGGATATGGTCATTCCTGCAGGGGAGAGGACAGCGTGAGCCGTGCCCATGGGAGGCACCTGTATTTCACTGAACGCCTGTCAGACAGTCTCAGAGAGATGGAAGAGCTGACAGAGTCTTCCAGAGGGAGAGGGGAGGGGGTGGCCATCTGGCAGCCACACCGGGCCTTGGCTTTCTTCGAGTTTCAGTAGAAGAATCCTCTGACCCCACCACAGGTCCAGCCCAGGCAGGGTCTCTGTGATGGTGGAGCCAGGAGGCCGTGACCTTGCAGATTTCTCCTCAAGGTCATTTGTAAGGAGGGAGTAACCACAGGACTGGAGGATGTTTTGCCATGGATGGGGCCTGCACAATAAATAGGCAGCTCTTGGAGGAAACGTGAGGTTTCATCCACCAGACCCCCCAAGCCACTGCATCTAACGTCTGTCCTGCAGCTGGGGGAGGGGTGGTGAACACTCGTCCTGTCACAAGGCAGGGACCAGGCAGTGAGGAGGTGCTCCGGGCTGGGTGCCGAGAGAGCGGGTCCTTCTGGAAAGGGCTGTGGACACAGCAGGGTGGCTGGGCATTCAGGTTAAAGTCAAACCAGACCAGATGTGCAGAGACTCTCAGGACAGACAGAGGGTCACACAGACACAGGGGCAGGAGTACTGAGCTGGGGCCTCCCCACCAAGCAGGGTCTCGGGCCAAGGGATCAGCCCTGGCGATGGAGCACGTGGGGAGAGTGCCCCCTCCCTGCACACATGGGCCCTGAGTCCACAGGGGCCACAAGATCCCCAGGCAGTGTGGCCCTGGCTTTCGGGACCTGGGGCCTCCCCAGGCATGTACACCGGAATCCCCTGAGCACCGCCAACGACAGGTACCCCACACCCAGGAGGGCATGTGGATGAGGAGAGGGGCTCAGGCAGGGCCTTTGCTGAAACGCCCAGGGGTTAAGATTTGCTTGTAGATAAAAAAAATCCCTATTCTAGGAACTTACCTGGGATCCCTATCCATTAAGATATGTGCCCCCAGTACTGTGTCAACACCTCGCCTCATCTTTGTGGAGGGTCCTTGCCCCCTGAGGAGAGGGGAAGAGTTGAGCTGGGTGGGCCAGAGCCCCCTGTACTCCTGGGTGCTCCCCAGCCTACACTCAGCTCTGGGTCCTGACCCTGTCTCCCTAGGCAGCCGGTTGCATCCCCTCTGTGCAGGATGTGAACCCCCAAGCAAGGCCCTGCTCCCCCTGGGCCCCAGAAGCCCCTGGGGGCCATAGGGTCCTGAGGAGTGACCGTCTGTCTGGGGGTCACAGGGTCCTGAGGAGGGACCGTCTGTCTGGGGGTCACAGGGTCCTGAGGAGGGACCGTCTGTCTGGGGGTCACAGGGTCCTGAGGAGGGACCGTCTGTCTGGGGGTCACAGGGTCCTGAGGAGGGACCGTCTGTCTGGGGGTCACAGGGTCCTGAGGAGGGACCGTCTGTCTGGGGGTCACAGGGTCCTGAGGAGGGACCGTCTGTCTGGGGGTCACAGGGTCCTGAGGAGGGACCGTCTGTCTGGGGGTCACAGGGTCCTGCGGAGGGACCGTCTGTCTGGGGGTCACAGGGTCCTGTGGAGGGACCGTCTGTCTGGGGGGTCACAGGGTCCTGCGGAGGGACCGTCTGTCTGGGGGTCACAGGGTCCTGAGGAGGGACCGTCTGTCTGGGGGTCACAGGGTCCTGTGGAGGGTCCGTCTGTCTGGGGGGTCACAGGGTCCTGAGGAGGGACTCTCTGTCTGGGGGTCACAGGGTCCTGAGGAGGGACCGTCTGTCTGGGGGTCACAGGGTCCTGAGGAGGGACCGTCTGTCTGGGGGGTCACAGGGTCCTGAGGAGGGACCGTCTGTCTGGGGGTCACAGGGTCCTGAGGAGGGACCGTCTGTCTGGGGGTCACAGGGTCCTGAGGAGGGACCGTCTGTCTGGGGGGTCACAGGGTCCTGAGGAGGGACCGTCTGTCTGGGGGTCACAGGGTCCTGAGGAGGGACCGTCTGTCTGGGGGTCACAGGGTCCTGCGGAGGGACCATCTGTCTGGGGGTCACAGGGTCCTGCGGAGGGACCGTCTGTCTGGGGGTCACAGGGTCCTGTGGAGGGTCCGTCTGTCTGGGGGGTCACAGGGTCCTGAGGAGGGACTCTCTGTCTGGGGGTCACAGGGTCCTGAGGAGGGACCGTCTGTCTGGGGGTCACAGGGTCCTGAGGAGGGACCGTCTGTCTGGGGGGTCACAGGGTCCTGAGGAGGGACCGTCTGTCTGGGGGTCACAGGGTCCTGAGGAGGGACCGTCTGTCTGCGGGTCACAGGGTCCTGTGGAGGGACCATCTGTCTGGGGGTCACAGGGTCCTGCGGAGGGACCGTCTGTCTGGGGGGTCACAGGGTCCTGCGGAGGGACCGTCTGTCTGGGGGTCACAGGGTCCTGAGGAGGGACCGTCTGTCTGGGGGTCACAGGGTCCTGAGGAGGGACCGTCTGTCTGGGGGGTCACAGGGTCCTGAGGAGGGACTCTCTGTCTGGGGGTCACAGGGTCCTGCGGAGGGACCGTCTGTCTGGGGGTCACAGGGTCCTGAGGAGGGACCGTCTGTCTGGGGGTCACAGGGTCCTGTGGAGGGACCGTCTGTCTGGGTCACAGGGTCCAGCGGAGGGACCGTCTGTCTGGGGGTCACAGGGTCCAGCGGAGGGACCGTCTGTCTGGGGGTCACAGGGTCCAGCGGAGGGACCGTCTGTCTGGGGGTCACAGGGTCCTGTGGAGGGACCGTCTGTCTGGGGGTCACAGGGTCCTGAGGAGGGACTCTCTGTCTGGGGGGTCACAGGGTCCTGAGGAGGGACTCTCTGTCTGGGGGTCACAGGGTCCTGTGGAGGGACCGTCTGTCTGGGGGTCACAGGGTCCTGTGGAGGGACCGTCTGTCTGGGGGTCACAGGGTCCTGAGGAGGGACCGTCTGTCTGGGGGTCACAGGGTCCTGTGGAGGGACCGTCTGTCTGGGGGTCACAGGGTCCTGTGGAGGGTCCATCTGTCTGGGGGGTCACAGGGTCCTGAGGAGGGACTCTCTGTCTGGGGGTCACAGGGTCCTGAGGAGGGACCGTCTGTCTGGGGGTCACAGGGTCCTGCGGAGGGACCGTCTGTCTGGGGGTCACAGGGTCCTGAGGAGGGACCGTCTGTCTGGGGGTCACAGGGTCCTGAGGAGGGACCGTCTGTCTGGGGGTCGGAGGGACCGTCTGTCTGGGGTCACAGGGTCCTGAGGAGGGACCGTCTGTCTGGGGGGTCACAGGGTCCTGAGGAGGGACCGTCTGTCTGGGGGTCACAGGGTCCTGTGGAGGGACCGTCTGTCTGGGTGGTCACAGGGTCCAGCGGAGGGACCGTCTGTCTGGGGGTCACAGGGTCCTGAGGAGGGACCGTCTGTCTGGGGGTCACAGGGTCCTGAGGAGGGACCGTCTGTCTGGGGGGTCACAGGGTCCTGAGGAGGGACTCTCTGTCTGGGGGTCACAGGGTCCTGTGGAGGGACCGTCTGTCTGGGGGTCACAGGGTCCTGTGGAGGGACCGTCTGTCTGGGGGTCACAGGGTCCTGTGGAGGGTCCATCTGTCTGGGGGGTCACAGGGTCCTGAGGAGGGACTCTCTGTCTGGGGGTCACAGGGTCCTGCGGAGGGACCGTCTGTCTGGGGGTCACAGGGTCCTGCGGAGGGACCGTCTGTCTGGGGGTCATAGGGTCCTGTGGAGGGACCGTCTGTCTGGGGGTCACAGGGTCCTGTGGAGGGACCGTCTGTCTGGGGGGTCACAGGGTCCTGAGGAGGGACCGTCTGTCTGGGGGGTCACAGGGTCCTGAGGAGGGACCGTCTGTCTGGGGGTCACAGGGTCCTGTGGAGGGACTGTCTGTCTGGGGGTCACAGGGTCCTGCGGAGGGGCCGCCTGCCTCTTCTGGCTTCTGGAGGTGCCTGCGGCTCCTTGGCTTGTGGCCACATTATCCCCATTCCTGCCTCTTAGTCTCTCATAAGACTTGTCATTGGATCTAGGGCACCCTCATCCCAAGATCCTTAACAGGCTGGCATGGTGGCTCCTGCCTGTAATCCCAGCACTTTGGGAGGCTGAGGCAGACGGATCACCTGAGGTCAGGAGTATGAGACCAGCCTGGCCAACATGGCAAAGCCCTATCTCTACTAAAAATACAAAAATTAGCCAGGTGTGGTGGCGTGTGCCTGTAGTCCCAGCTACTCGGGAGGCTGAGGCAGGAGAATCGCTTGAACCCGGGAGGCAGAGGTTGCAGTGAGCTGAGATCGCACCACTGCACTCTAGCCTGGGCAACAAGAGTGAAACTCCGTCTCAAAAAAAAAAAAAATCCTTAACATAATGACCTCTGCAAAAACCCTATTTCCAAATAAGCCACATTGACAGGTTCCAGGGTTACGGTGTGGACATCTTGAGGGGTCACCATTCAGCCCACTCCAGAGGGGTCCATTGAGCTGGGTCCTCTGCAGGGCTGTGGCCTGTGCTGGGTGGAGACAGTCCTGGGGTGCTGGAGGCAAGGGGGGCTTCACTCAGGGCTGTATCTGGCTGCCTCTGAATCCCAACAGAAGTTCAACAAGCCTGGAGCTCCCTCAGGGGGCTCAGTGGCCTCTGAGACCTCCCATCTTCCATTTTCCCCTAGAGCTGGCCATGCCTGGGGACTCTGACCATGGGCCCCAGAGAGCGCTGCTCCCCTTTGGCCAGCGACAGGGTGGCCAGGCCCAGGATCTGGAGGGAGAAAGCTGCTGGCCTTCTCCAGGGTGCAGCCTGGAGCTTCCCTGCTCTTCCGCAGCTGTGCTCAGCTATGCTCCGGGGCTGCGCTGATTTCCGCTGTCAGTGACTTAAGCCAGCGTCCACAGCCAATCAGCACAGCACTTCTGCCTGCTGCCTGCTGGGTTCAGACCAGGCTGGGTCTGGTCCCTGACGGAGGATGCAGTTCTCATCCTTCAAGCACAAGCCTACAGGCAGCCCCTTGTCACCGAGCGTGACCCTGCCTCAAGGCCTCCTCCTCCCTCTCTTGAGTGAGTGGAGCAGAGCTGGCCGTGGCCTCCCTGCCTCCGCTGAGCCCACCACCAGTGGGTTTTGTTCGGGGCTAATGAGGCGCTGGGAAAGGCGGAAGGTGCCGGCGTGACAGCTCAGAAGATGGAACTAATGAGACCTTGTTGCTGGACAAAGGTGGCATTCAGGGTGTCCTTTTGGCCTCGGCCCCCGCCTCCCCAACAGGCCCCTCTGATCACAGATGGTTCCCGGACCTGTCCCAGCAAAGGGTCCTGAAGCCCCGGCTTTGCTGTGCAGAGGCCCCTCCCAACCTGGGTTTAGCCAGGCGCCTCCTCGCCTGCCCCACCCCCTGCATCTGGTCACCTCACCCCTCCAGGCGCAGTTTTGATGGAGAAAACCAGACGCTGTGGGAGCCCAGGCCGGCGTCTGAAGTCCGAGGTTCCAGGGGCCGCAGAGCCCCGGCCTGGACTCACACGGGCAACTCCCTCACGGCAGGTCGGCCTCCTGGGTCTTTGTCTTCCTCATCAATTGGCAATAGCTAATCAGTGGTGGATTTCTGCAGGTTTGGCAGCTGCTGCTCCATTTGAAACAGCTTAAATGAGCTAAGAGCCAACTCAGCGGGTAAAACTGTAATCAGTGTACAAACAAATTGCACTTTCATTTAGTACATAAAGCACGGTAATGTTATGAGTGGATCAGAACTCACACGATTCAAGTTTACATTCAGAAGCCAGCAAAGCCGCTTTAGAATTACAAAGGGCAGTTCCCAAGAGGTCTTGCTGAAATCTCAGCCTCTCCCCAAATGTTCATTTCCCACTTCCAACAACTCTCTAGAGTTTTGATGTGTGAATTGCCGAAACTTTTTAGGGCATTGCTTCTCCTGCTCCAGCGAGTGTGAGTCACTGAGTCCTGTGAAAATGCAGAATCGGATTCTGGCCTGGAGGGACCGTGTGTCTCTGAGCGTCTCACAGGGGTGCTGGTGCAGCCACACCATGTCCAGCATAGGCGCGCTGATCCTGAAAGCCCTTTGTGTCCTGGAAGCCCCTCCTGTTCGTGAAGGTTTGGAGAGAGGAGAAGGAAGTCCTGGGTTCCAGGGGCGGGGGGGGGCAGGGCGGGGTGCTACAGACCAGGGGCAGCTGCGAGGGTCTCAGGGTGCAAAGCCATTCCCAGGGAACTGCAGACCTCACCGGGGCAGCCTGGCCTGCAGGGAGATCCCAGGGGAGGCGACTGTGCTGGGCCAGGAAACCGCCTTCTCCTTCAGTGGAACACAATCCACGCTCATGGTGGAAAACACGGGAAATCCATAAAGACGCAAAAGGAAGCCACGAACACTCTCATTTATTTAAAATTGGACAACTTATTTGAAATTGTCTATAAGGCAGACATATCTGAGACGCCAGATGGGGGCTGAGCGTACCGAGTAAAGAGGGGCTGACCCCAGACTTCTGATAGACAGGAAAATAGCAGTTCCCCTAAACCTCTGGGGCCCGGGCCCCCGACACACAGGCTCCTCAGTACTCTCTAAAGTATGCAAGGAGCTCGCTTGAGCACCAGGGGCAAGAACCCAAGAATCTGGGGCTCCTGGTGCCTGAGACTCTGAAGGTTGGGGTGCATGAGACCAGGCTTCTCCCACCTCAAACCGAACAGCCTCAGAGGACAGGGTCAGAGGCTGGGGGCCAGGGTCTCTGTGGAACCTGAAGGAACGGAGAGAGGGAGGGAGAGAAGCACCTGAGCCCTTCCCAGCAGGCAGGGCTCCAGCCCTGTGACCCACCCGTGCCCTCAGCTCCAGCCAGGACGGGGGCTCATTGGCCCCTGCCCGGAGCTCCCCCACAGTTTACAGGGCACACAATTACCGTCCCCAGCCAGCAGGAGCCGGAGTAGAGAAGCAGAAATCCTTCCTTTGTTAATCATTTTCCATCAGAACTTCGTTTTGGCTTGGAAAGTAGGCCACGGCCAGGCTGCGGGGGGTGGGGAGGCCTGGACCCCCACGCGGCTGCTCTGAGCTCAGAAGGGTCAGCCGCCCAGTTGGAAGCGTTTTACTTTCTGACTCAAATACGTATTTATAGCAGAAGAGAGATGCTCCAAGGACGGGCTCCCTCCTGCCAGGAGCTGGAGCAACCCGGCCACTGTGCACACAGCTCTGGGGGAACGTCGCCTCACTGCCTGTCCTTGCCCCAGGCCTCTGCAATGACAGACGGGGGCTGGCTTTTCCCCGAGTGAAAGTTGTCAGAACCAAAATGGAGACACTTGTGTTAAAACCCTGGCAACGGAGCCGGAGGTGGCCACGAAGGGGGTTCTCACGCACGAATGCCTGATAACAAGAACGGAAAGACTGTGAAATCCACAACCTGGCACAAAGGCTGCTGCAATCTCGCACAGAAATTGCTCTGGAGGACATCGAGGTGCCAGGTGCTGCTGTCCAATCACACCTGGAGCCTCCCTTGCTGCTGGTCTTGGGGAGGCGGGCTCCAGCTCGAAAGGAGGCACACAAAACTGCTGGGAAACGGGCCGGGCAGGCAGGGGCGGGGCGGGGCCGGGCGGGTGAGGACATGGCTTCTGTGCGCACAGCCAGGCGCGATGGCTGGTGTGGACCCCTACCTTTGGAACACGTGGGGCCAGGCCGAGGGGGTTCCGCCACGTGTCCTGGGCAGAGCACCAGCCTCAGTCACCGTGTCACTGTGTGTCCCTCCACACCCCGAGTCCTGGCAAACCAAGGCAGTGCAGGAGGACGCCTGGTGCCCAGGGTGATGGACATGGGTAGCACATGGGCCCCATGTGTCCGGGAGCCTGGGGCCTGGTGCACCAGGTCTCAGCTCCTTCCCACCGTGGGTTCTGGGCCAGTTGCAGGCAGAGAACAGAGCGGGTGCCTGGCTCAAGCCGGCCAGTGTCTCTCCCATGTCTGAGCCCAAGACCCGAGACACGGCCCCCACTGAGACTGGGGGTGGCTCTGGGCACCAATCTCGTGTGTGGGGGCCCCCCACCGCCCACCCCCGCCCAGTCTCCAGGGGTTGTCTGGGGCACTTTGCCCTCCCCAAGGCCCCCCACGCCCATTCCTCTTTGAGCCCCGTGCCCCTGAGTGTGCCGGGCAGTCCCTGGGAGCCCTGTGGTGATGGCAGCCACACCTCCCGGCCCTGCTCAGAGTCAGGGGTGCCCTTCAGGATGGGCTAGCCGCAGCCCATGGACCCTGCCTCCTGGGGGGCCGCCCCCCAACACGCTTCACCGCCGCCGCGCCCTGCCCCCGGGGCAGCTTTCAGGACTGTTTGTCACCAAGGCCAGTGGTTGCAAAACAAGTGGGGCCTGAATTTATAGGAACTTAGAATTTCTCCAGGGCAGAAGGTTGAATAGATGCAGGGGAACGTCAGGGGCAGATGAGGGGAACATCAGTGGCAGAGCTGACGCGGGTTCCCTCCCTCTCTCCTGGCCATGGACCCTCGCTTGCAGAGAGGGGCCGGCCCGCGCACCCCTGGCTTCCGAAGCTTGTCTCCAGTGACTTATTCTCGTCTGTGCAGCGGCCAATTCTGAGTTTGGGGCAGGAGCCCTGGGTGGCCCCTCAGATCCCTGCAGGCGTCCCTCGAGTCCGCCGGCCCTGTCTGCCGGAGCAGCTGGGCTTTGCTCTTTGCAGATAAAGCTCCTGGCACCCGTTCCATGCTCCTCGGGTTTGTTCTTTATTTTAAATCCTTTAAAGTAAAAATCTCTGTCTCTCTCCCTCCGTCTTTCTCTCTCTCATTATCAACTTTTCTGCTCTCAGAAGCCCTTTTGATCTGGAGCCTTGAGATGCTCTGTCACTTAGAGACAAGCCCCCTGCTTCTCTTTTTGACTTCTGTCCTTCCCTGTCCGTCCTCTCCCACGTGGCCCTCAGTGGCCCCGCTAACCTGGCCCTGGCCCTGGCTTCCAGGTCTCTTGGCTGGCCTTTTGCATTCATCACTTTACATTTTTCCATTTTGCGTCCCAGGAAGATTTATGAACTTCTCAAATTCCCGAGTTCACCACCAGAAACCAAAGTTTCCGTTTCATTTTCGGGCTGTTGCCACGAGACCTGCAGGCTCCAGCACCCACGAGGCCCGTGGCCACTGGGAGGGACATTCGTGTTCCCAGGGTGTGAGGGCACCTTGGCCGGCATGGCGGGGACACGGGGTCATGTCCACCATGCTGGTTCTGCTGATGCCACGGGCCTCTGAGTACTCACTGCCCTGGGTGTGCGGGGCTCGGTGCGGGGAAGAGGAAAGTTTAGCACGAGCGATCGGGGTGGCCAAGAGCCTGGCTCGCACAGCCCTGTTCGGGAGCAGTGTCTGTTTTCCTGTCTGAGCAGTGCTTCGCAGTGGGATTTGCAGCCGCAAAAGTTCTTGGCTAAGATGCTTGTGTCTTAGGAAATGTTGGGTTGCATGTTTATTTTTAGCTTCAGGAATGTGACACTTGATATTATTTGGGTTTTTGAGAGGGCCAATCCTGGAACACTCTTGCCTAAAAGCGAAGGTGACAGCTCCACATTGGAAGATGCAAGCTGTCCTGCTCTATCCTGCTCTGTCCTGTCCTGCTCTATCCTGCTCTGTCCTGTCCTGTCCTGCTCTGTCCTGTCCTGTCCTGTCCTGTCCTGTCCTGTCCTGTCCTGCTCTGTCCTGTCCTGCTCTGTCCTGTCCTGTCCTGCTCTGTCCTGTCCTGCTCTGTCCTGTCCTGTCCTGCTCTGTCCTGTCCTGTCCTGTCCTGCTCTGTCCTGTCCTGTCCTGTCCTGCTCTGTCCTGTCCTGCTCTGTCCTGTCCTGTCCTGTCCTGCTCTGTCCTGTCCTGTCCTGTCCTGTCCTGTCCTGTCCTGCTCTGTCCTGTCCTGCTCTGTCCTGTCCTGTCCTGTCCTGCTCTGTCCTGTCCTGTCCTGTCCTGCTCTGTCCTGTCCTGCTCTGTCCTGTCCTGTCCTGTCCTGTCCTGCCCTGCTCTGTCCTGTCCTGCTCTATCCTGCTCTGTCCTGTCCTGCTCTATCCTGCTCTGTCCTGTCCTGCTCTATCCTGCTCTGTCCTGTCCTGTCCTGTCCTGTCCTGTCCTGCTCTGTCCTGTCCTGTCCTGTCCTGCTCTATCCTGCTCTGTCCTGTTCTGTCCTGTCCTGCTCTGTCCTGTCCTGTCCTGTCCTGCTCTGTCCTGTCCTGTCCTGTCCTGCTCTGTCCTGTCCTGTCCTGTCCTGTCCTGTCCTGTCCTGCTCTGTCCTGCTCTGTCCTGTCCTGCTCTGTCCTGCTCTGTCCTGTCCTGCTCTGTCCTGTCCTGCTCTATCCTGCTCTGTCCTGCTCTGTCCTGTCCTGTCCTGTCCTGTCCTGCTCTGTCCTGTCCTGCTCTGTCCTGTCCTGTCCTGTCCTGTCCTGCTCTGTCCTGTCCTGCTCTGTCCTGCCAGGGTGGGAGTCACGGTCGCACATCCTCTCACTCTCAGGGCCTGAGTAGCTGGGAGGCAGGGAAGGGACCAGCGGGGAGGGGCCGCAGGGGTCCTGGCAGGTGCCTGGCTGGCCCAGGGTGGCTCAGGGACAGGCGGTGTGGAGGACGTGCGTTCTAGGGTGTGCAGAAGGTGGAGGTGGGAGGGCTTATTGGAGATTAGAGGTGGTGCAAGATAAAGATAGGGGTCAGGAAGGGCTCCAGACTCCGGCCTGAGCCACAGGAGGCCGGGGTGGCATCAGCTGAGCCCCAAGCCCACAGGAGACAGCCCTGACATATGGGTCGGGGGGCTCAAGGTGTCTCTAACAGCCCAACAGCAACACAGTGGCTCCGAGGAGGTGGACGTCTGAGTGGCTGCTCCAGGCTGCCGGGCAGCCCTGCTCCTCTTACCTCAGGGCCAGGCCTCCTCCGCCTTGATGTCTCCCCTGGAAACCCCAGGACCACATCCAAAGAGCAGAGCTTTGGGAAAGGGGAAAGAGAGCATGGAGGGGTCAACTCAACCACAGGGTCCTCAGGGGCCCTCCCGGTCACGATCCTCATCATGGGAGCAGCCCTGCCCCACCCTCCACAGGCAGGTGACCTGGAGGGGTTTGCTGTTCCATGGAAGAGCCCCTGGGTGCTGAGCATGCATCTGAAGTTCAAGGGCGAGCCTGGGCTACAGGAGGATCTGTGGGCATCCATGCTGGGAGGGAAGCGTGGAGACAGGGGCTGTGGGACATCTTGCTGGATTTCAGAGGGAAAAGCCTCCCCAAGCTGCTGCCCTTGCTGTGGGAAGGAGAATTTACCTGTGTCCTGTGGCCAGCAGGGACTACTTGTGAGGTCGGTGGAGTTGCTGGGCCACACCCCGGTCATTGCAACCTTGGTACCCAAGGCAGCTCTTCCCCGGGAGGCCTCCTGAGCCCTTCAGCCCTGATACGTTTTGCACATTCTTAAAACACCTTACCTGTGGCATGCGGGTCCTACACTCCCCAACCCTGTCGTCTATCAGTGACACGTCTACCCCTTTGATTGATGTCCTCAGCCCTGGGCCTCCGAGTTCAGCGTCTTCATGTCCCAGCAGCCAGCCCTGAGGCAGGTGCATGAGAGGCCCTTGATACATGCTTGTGCAGTTGAATTTTTAAAAATGAGTGTGGCCCCCTCGGAAGTTCATGGAATAAAACTGTTATCTGGGGGTGGGGGGTGATTTGTTTGAGGCTATTTAGTGGCAGAGTTGGAATTTAAACCATGATTTTTCTACTAAACGATTCTAAATTGCCTCTCAGGCACTGTTGGGAATGGGGACTGGGTTCTCCCAGATACTTAATGCTTTAGAGCTGGAAGATTTTTCAAAAATTATAGTTAACTGAATTTTGAAGAGGTCCATGGAGATACCAGATTTGTGTCACAAGAAGGGAGTTTTCCAAAGAAAAGGAGCAACTGGAGAGCAAGAAAGAGTCTGAGATTTGAAATGTGATTTTCAAATTCAATGGGAAGCCTGGAATTCAATGGGCACCCTGGAAGATAAAGAGGAAGAAATTTTCTAAAATGCAGAGAAAACAGACAAATACATGGGCATATGAAAGAAAACTTAAGAAGTACAGGGGCTTAATCCAGGCACTCCAGACACCACCTAATAAAAGTTCCAGGATGATAAAATAGAAAACTTGAGTGAGGAACTACTAAAATAATTAGTAGAAGTCTGGGCACAGTGGCTCATGTCTGTAGTCCCACCACTTTGGGAGTCCAACGTGGGAGGATAGCTTGAGCCCAGGAGTTTGAGGTTGCAGTGAGCTATGATTGCACCACTGCACTCCAGCCTGGGTGACAGACCCAGACCCAGTCTCTTAAAAATAAATAAATAAATAAATAAATAAAAATTTTAAAAAAAAAGAATAAGAGAAAATTTCCCAGGGTTGAAGAATTGCAGTCAGTCTGAAAGACCCAAAGTGTCCTAAACAGGATGAAGGACAGGGCACTGTACCTGGCACACCTGCTAAAATGTCAGACTATCAAACATAAAGAGAAAATCCTAAAAGCCCAGCAAGAGAAAGAACGAGCTACCACAGAGGCATGAGGATCACACTGGCATTTGGCTTCTTGTTGCTGATGTTAGAAGAACAAGCTACTACAGAGGCATGAGAACCACACTGGCATTTGGCTTCTCATTGGTGTTGCTGATGTTAGGTGTCTATGCAAGGGGCCTGTAAGCTTCTGAAAAATGATGATTTAGAGCTGAGAATTCTATACCCAGCTAAACAGTCCATCAAAACTGACAGTGAAGTTGAAACAGATTCAGACGTGCAAGAACTCAGAACATGTACTTCCTGGGTTAAAAAAAATTTTTTTTTGAGATAGGGTCTTGCCCTGTTTCCCAGGCTGGAATTTGGAAATTGGCTTGGATGTAATTGCAGATGGGCCAGGACTGCTCGAGTCATCATTGCCCTTTTGTCTTCCTGGAAAGCACCCGCCAGCAGTACGAAGGAGAAACACATATACAGACTCCCTTATCCAGAAACCGAGAAACTGGGAATTGCCCAGGCCTCCAGGTGGTGGGAAGGAAGGGCAGGAGGGAGAGACTAACACAGAGAGAGAGGGTCCCATAGGGGTATTTCTCAAGGGTGGGGCCATTGAGGGGGAAGAGTGGGGAGGCTGCAAACAAGGACCCACATGCAGTGGCCATGGCTCTGAGTCAGGGAAGAAGGGCCAGAGGAGAAATGGACACACAGGAGTGGCCAGGATGGTTTTTTAAGGAGGTGCATCTGAAACATGTTATGAAGCCTCTGTATCGAAGCAGCTCGGGAGGCTGGATGAAGACAGTAGTTGGGGCAACAGAGCAGATGGTGCAGACGCTGCCCAGATCCACACGGAGCCCCGTCTGTGCTCCAGGGGGAATGAGTGGTGGGCTGGGCACCTGGAGAAAACTGTTGGTTGACTTTACTCATTGTCGTACAGCAGGGTGGATTCCAGTGATTCATGTAGGTAATAGTTAAAAGATAATATCTCAAAGGCGTTTTCTAAGAATGGGAGTGTTCTTTAAAACTTTAGCTGGGAAAGTCTTTTTACTTTTTTTTTTTAATTTTTACATTTAAAGTTAGAAATGGTGGGCCGGTGGGGGAGGGTCTCACCATCTTGCCCAGGCTGGTCTTGAGCTCCTAGGCTGAAGCGATTCTCCCACCTCTAACTCCTAAGGTGCTGGGCTTACAGGCGTGAGCCACCATGCCTGGCCAGAAAAAGTCTTTTTAAACAGTGATGTGAAACGCAGAAGCTCTGAGAGGCTAATAAATTTGACTACAGAAAAATAAAACAGTTTCTGCAAAAGCTGTTGGAACTGTATTCAGGAGACAAACTGAGGTGGGCACCTCATCTCACAGGCAAGAGCCTGGCTCCCCTCATGTAGAAAGAGCTCCTGGAACTCAGGAAGGAAAAGCGACCAATGGGAAGAGGGAGAAAGAGAATGACAGGGACACATCTGCCCCATGGAAGACATCGACATCCCCCAACACAGAACCCTGGACCTCGAGTGTGGCCTTCTAAGGGTCTTTGCTGCAGAGCCCACCAGATGTGCCTGCAAGGCTGGCTGGAAACCGCCAAATGCCCAGGGCCAGCACCCAAGAAAAGAGGGAAGAGACGCGTGCACACAGTTCCCCTGGGAAGACAGACAAAATCCTGAAACTATGACGGCCTGCAGCATGCAGATGCTGGCGGCGGGGGTAGGGAAACCCCCAAGCCTTTTGTTTGTGAACCTGTGTAAAGGTATTATCTACTTTAAAATTCATTTCTTAAAAAGAAATAGGCTGGGCGTGGTGGCTCATGCCTGTAATCCCAGCACTTTGGGAGGCCGAGGCGGGTGAATCACGAGGTCAGGAGATCCAGACCATCCTGGCTAGGACGGTGAAACCCCGTCTCTACTAAAAATTAGCCGGGCATGGTGGCGGGAGCCTGTAGTCCCAGCCACTCGGGAGGCTGAGGCAGGAGAATGGTGTGAACCCAGGAAGCGGAGCTTGCAGTGAGCCGAGATCGCGCCACTGCACTCCAGCCTGGGTGACACAACGAGAGTCCGTCTCAAAAAAAATAAAGAAAGAAAGAAAAGAAAAGTAAAGAAATAGAGGTCCAAAGCGCTCATTTAGAGAGAGTCCTGGGCACCCCCGGGAAGTGGAACTGAGGCAGATGGGACACAGGATGAGGACTGCTTTCAATTTTCTGTACTTTTATTTCTATAGTTTGAGTATTTGTGATTACTTTTATTCTTTAAAATCTCATTTTGGCTCTTATGTTTGTAATTTTGTAATTTAAAAAAGTAAATGGGGTAGAACTAAATGAAGTGGAAATAAAGTTGCATTCGAGAACAGAGACTTAAGAATAGGGTCAGGGGCCGGGTGTGGTGGCTCACACCAGTAATCCCAGCACTTTGGGAGGCGGAGGCGGGAGGATCACCTGAGGTCAGGAGTTCGAGACCGCCCTGGCCAACATGGTGAAACCCCCGTCTCTACTAAAAGTACAAAAATTAGCTGCATGTGGTGGCACGTGCCTGTAATCCCAGCTACTCGGGAGGCTGAGACAGGAGAACACCTTGAGCCTGGCAGGCAGAGGTTGTGGTGAGCCAAGATTGTGCCACTGCACTCCAGTTTGGGGGACAGAGTGAGACCCTGTCTCAAAAAAAGAAAAAGAGTAGGGGCGGGGCACGGTGGTTCACGCCTGTAATCCCACCTCTTTGGGAGGCTGAGATAGGAGGCTTGCTTGAATCAGGAGGCTGAGGCTGCAGTGAGCTGTGATTACACCACTGCACTCCAGCCTGGGCAACAGAACAAGACCTTGTCTCAAAAAAAGAAAAATAGAAAAAAAGAACAGTATCTGAAATGTATTTCTGATTAATAGAGGAACTGAAAATAAGGGCTGACATTTAAAAATTCCTGAGACTGAGGAGGGGAAGGAGGAGTGAGTGGTGTAAAAGTGCCAACATTTTATTATTCATAGCGGAGAGGCCAAAGCGAGGAGGGAAAAGCATTTACAATTTACCAAAAGGAAAAAAAGGAAAGAAAATGAATACCTGCTTATTTTAAAATTATTGCTACTGTTTAAAATCATAGGTATGTTTTTAATTTAAAAAAGGATAAAATAAAAAAGGGAGACCAGGCCCATGTGGGGGCCTCACAGGCAGCCTCTTCCCAGCAACACAATCGCACCCTGCACCCCAGCCATCTAGGGGCACCTGGCAAGCTGTGGGGCAGCCCTAGGACTGGCGGGTGGGCAGAGGGTCCGTCGTTATCAGGGGCTGGGGGAAGCCCCCAGGGATGCCTGTGCCCCTGAAGGGTTCATGGGGCCTTGGTGACTGGGAAGGGACCTTCTGTGCCCCAGGATGGCCCACCTCATGCAGGAGCCCTGTAGCCCTGGGTGTGCTGGGGGCAGTGTCCTGGGGGCCTGGGGGGTCCCTGGGCGATGCTGGGCTCTGCACAGGGAAGGCCATGAGTGGGGGATGCTCTTGGGGGATGATGGGAGGACACTCTGTGGGGTTCTCTTGAGAGGGGTGCTGCCAGAGACGCTCCTGGGGGCATCTGGAGGTTGCTCCCGCTGGGAGTTCCTGGAGTGCCCCTGAGGGCCCCCCTAGGCCAGGGTCAGGCACAGGCATGGGGCTATGGCTACAGGCAGGAGAGAGGGTGGCGGGGGGGCCACCGTCCTCTGTGGACCCTTCAGTGCCAGCCATGCTGCTGCTGCTGCTGCTGCTGCTGCTGTGGGGTGAAGCCCACCAGGGTTGACAGCAGGGCACTGAGTCCCCTCCAGGCAATGCACATCCTTCCCTTCAGCTCACTGCTCTGTTTGCCGGGCAGGTCACCTGTTGACCTCTCTGGCTGCAGGCCCGCCTGTCCCTGGGCACTGTCCCCTTCTGCGTGGAGTTCCCCTGGCCCCCTGTCCTGGGCCCATGGCCCCTACCTGGTGCCTGTGAGGGCACCTGATAGGCCAGGGCCCAGGGATGACTCCCCTCCACCCCACAGCATCAGGACCCTTCAGGGCTGCCACCTCCTGGGAGCCCTCTGTCCTTTGCAGAAGGAGCCCAAGGCCCATGTGCTGCTGGGGATAGGCTCCCCAGGGTCCCTTCAAGGTGGTGGGGGAGGCTGGCTTGGGGGACCTGCCCCAGCAGCTCCACCTTTACCAGATGTATATGTTGGGGTAAGATTTTGTTTGAGAAAAAAAAGAGTTTTTATGGCTAAATATTAAAAGGGTGAACGTGCTGAAGCTGGAGGGGTGGAGAGCAGGACATGGGCTGACGTTGGGGTGGGAGGCTGGCGCTTCCAGGAACCGCCTGAGCTGTGGGGGCACACAGGCAGGCTGAGGGCCGGCTGAGCCACCTGGGCACCAGTGGCCAGGCCTGGGTGCTGAGGAGTCCCTTGCTTCTGCTTCACGGGGCGTCTAGAAAGTGCATCTGAGGCTGGCGTCCCGCCCCAGCACGGGGGTCTCTCTCCTTCTGGATGTCTGCGTGGTGATGAAGGTGGAAACAGCCCCCACGGCAGCTCCTGTTATTTTAAGGCCCTACACATGTTCATTTGCAGCCTGAGGTTTTCTGTCTAAATTCACATTTTGCAGTTTCACTGAGTTACTTTCATTCATTTTTACATTTACATACAGCAGTGATCTCCATGCCTGCCACTTTCGAGGCTTCTCCAAGGGCTTTGTTATTTTGCTCTCAGAGAAATCAAAAACAGCAGAGACACAAATGTTGAAAATTTTCATTTTCTGGTCTTCTCTGAGTGCCCGCCCCCCCCCACCAACCCCCCAGGGTTTCTGGGAAGAAAAAGAAAAAAATGACAGAATTATTCGTGATTGGGAAATCACTTGGCTGTGGCGGGTGTGGAAGCTCCCCAGTGTCCGGAGCTCCCTGTGTGGAAAGTTTTGTGGTGTGTGTGCCGTGCCCTTTCTGGAGGGTTACACAACCCGGGACGGACGCGGTGGGGGCACAGAGGGAATGACACTCCCTTCCCAAACACTCAGAAGACAGAAGAAGACGGGAGCCGGTGCAGCCCAGGCTCCCTGCCCTGCCGAGACCTGACCGTGCCTGGCCAGCCCCTGCCCCAGCCCCAAGGGACTCCCACGAGGACACCGGATCCTCCGGGGGTGGAGGAGCCCTGCGGTGCCTGTGCAGAGGGGCCTGAGGCTGGAGGAGGCCTGGAGGGCTGATCCTGCCTTTGCCCCACCATTCTGATGTTTTGTTCGATGTGGACGTTTTGCATTCACTTAGATTCTGCAAAATGTTGCGTTAAAATATGACTTATCTTGATTCCTGAATTTTTCCATGCCTTTTGTACCTGAGGGGACTGTCACACTCACCTAAGCCCTATCCAGGCCCTGGTGGGTCAGAAGGCGGGAGTACAGTATCTGTGTGTGTGTGTGCATATGTGTAGCGTGTGGTGTGCTTGTGTGTGTTTATGTGGCATGTTGTATGTATGTGTGGTGTGCATGTGTCTGTGGGTGTGTGTGTGTGTTTGTCATATGGGTGTGTACGTGGTGTGTGTGTGTGTGCTGTGGGGATGTATGGTGTGTGTGACGTGTGTGGTTTATATGTGTGTGATTTATATATGTGTGTATGTGTGTAATGTGTGTGGTTTATACGTGTGTGATTTACATATGTGTGTATGTGTGGGGTGTGTGGTTTATATGTGTGTGTATGATGTGTGTAGTTTATATATGTGTATATGTGTGTAATGTGTGTGGTTTATATGTGTGTGTGGTGTGTATGTGTGATGTGTGTATGTAGTGTGTGTAATGTGTGTGTAGGGTGTGTGGGGTGTGTGTGTGTAGTGTGTGTTTGTGTGTGGTGTATGTGTGTGGTGTGTGTGTGATGTGTGTATGTAGTGTGTGTAATGTGTGTGGTGTATGTGTGTGGTGTGTGTGTGATGTGTGTATGTAGTGTGTGTAATGTGTGTGTAGTGTGTGTTGTGTGTGTGTTGTGTGTGTGGTGTGTGTGTGTGATGTGTGTGTACTGTGTGTAATGTGTGTGTAGTGTGTGTGTGGTGTGTGTGTGGTGTGTGTGTGTGATGTGTGTGTGGTGTGTGTGTAGTGTGTGTTGTGTGTGTGTGGTATGTGTGTGTGGTGGCTACAGCCTAGCTGAAGGTTGGAGTGTGAGAAGGCGGTGTAGGAGAAGCCATGTGAGTTCTGCCTGCTTCCACATTGCCCTCAGCGCAGGGTCCTGGCCTTGGGAGTCCCAGCACGGTCCCTCTGGGTGTGGAGACAAACGGGTGGGCTTGCTTGGCCCCAGGTATCTGCCGGCCCTCCCCATCCCACCCCCCAGGGCTACAGAGTGGGGACAACCTGTGGGTGCTCCCCGAGGCTGCCCAAGGGCAGCCTGGAGGAGGGGAAGGCCCCGCTCCAGGTGGCCACAAACGCAGGTCTGAGGCTCTTGCACAAACCCCACAGCGCACACAGGTAACACATCACGGCATGCACGAGTCACACAAACACGGCCGCAATGCTGGGCACTGCAGGGCGGGGCATGCCGATGGGGCTGCACTGGGTGGGTGTGAAGCATCAGGCCTGGGCTGGCGGCTGTGGCTGTGCTGTGGGACATCGCTTACTTGGGGGATGCATGTTGAGAGTGTGAGAGGGAGTGTCCTGATGTCTGCACCTTACTTTAAGTGGCTCAGCAAAAAAACCTAAAGCGCATGTGTGTGTGTGTTTATAGACAGCAAAATATGCAAAGGTGTTTAAAATGGGTGAATCTGGGTGCAGGGCACACAGCTGTTCATTGTACTATTTGCTCAACTTTCCTGTGAGCTTGAAATTTTTCAAAGTAGAAAATTTAGTTTTAAGAAATCCATAAACAAGGCTATATTTTTATTTATGTGATTCTAATACCCTAATTTTAAAAAAGAAAAGAAAGTTTCCATTCCCGACTGAAAAATACCTGTGGATGAAGAGGCACGAAGACACCCCCTTCCTCCAGGGCCCGATGTGAGCGGGGCGGGCAGGACGTCCTTTCTCCCTCTGAGACCTGGGGGAACAGGGCGGGCAGGATGTCCCTTCTCCCTCCGAGACCCGGGGGAACAGGGCAGGCAGGACGTCCCTTCTCCCTTCGAGACCTGGGGGAACGGGGTGGGCAGGACGTCCCTTCTCCCTCCGAGACCTGGGGGCCCAGCTGCATGGCTTCTCAGCTGCGCTTTCTGTCCGGGACCTGGGCACCTTTGTGTTTCCTCCAACAGAACACTTTGGACTGGCCAGGAGTCTGGGAGGCAGGTCTCCAAGAGCAGGGACAACATGGACTTCAGCAAAGTCCAGCAGCCCCCAGGCGGCATCAATACCCAACCCCCCACACCCAAGCACATCCATCAATGGTCAGAAAACCAAAAGACAAGCAGAAACCAGGACGGCCGCCCGAAGAACGGGGTGCCCTGGGCCACCACTCTAATAACCAGCTACAAGGAACGGAGGCCCGGAGATGGTGCAAAACATCTTGAAGAGACGACAAGAATAAAAACAACCTGCCATCCCATAATTCTATGCCTATCCTTCCAGAAATAAAGCTATTTTCAGATCAAAGAAAATGGACAGAATTTGTTCACAGTAGAGCTTCATGACGTAAAATGCTAGGGAAACTGCAGGCTGAAGGGAGAAGATGCCGAGCAGGAGATGGGCCTTCTGGGAGGATGGAAGAGCAGTGAGAACACCAAGAGGTGGGGGAGGTTAGCATAACAGACAATTTTCTTCCTAGTCCCAAGCCTTTTGAAAATAAAAATGATAACATTGCACTGAAGTGCTGTTTACACGTGTCGATACAGTACACACAGTGCAGTAGGCAGAGGGGTGAATTGGCTTATAGGCAGGCCAAGGTCTCACGTTTTCCAAAAGTGGCACGATATTGGCTCTGCGTAGACCGTGGGGTGAAGTGTGCGTGCAGTGAAACCTGGAGTGACCCTGACCGCTGATACAAGCAATGGTGTGGACGCTGCTTGCAGACACGCCGAGCACCCAAGAGTGCATTCGGGGTGATTCCATTTATATGATGTTTCAAACAGGAAACGTTCATCTAAGGTGAAATATTCAGAACAGTGGTTTCTTCTGGGCATAGGATTGACTGGGGAGTGACGTGAGGGACCTTTCTAGGGAGATAATAATGTCCCATGTCATGAAAGGTTTGTGAGTTATAGCATGTGTCCATTTGTCAAAATGGTACAGCTGATTGAGAAGAATGAACTTGAAGACTGACACTCCCCGGCTTCAAGGCTGACTATAAAGCTACAGTAATCAAGACAGTGTGGTACTGGGGGAAGAAGAGACAAACGGGTGAATGGAACAGAATAGAGAGCCCAGAAATAGACTTGCATATATGTAGCCAATCAATGTTTGCCAAAGGAGCAAAGGCAAAAAAATGGGGCAAAGACAGAGGGTGCTGGAACACCTGGACATCCACAGGCAGAAAAGCGAGTGCAGACACACACCCTGCACCTTCACAAAAATTAACCCAAAATGGATCACAGACCTACATGTAAAATGAAAACTGTAAAACTCCTATAAGGTAACACAGGAAAAAAATCAAGATCACCCAGGATTTGGTGGTGATTTGTAAAAATACAACACCAAAGGCTGACCCATGAAAGAAATCATAGATCAGCAGAATATTAAAGTTAAAAACTTTTGCTCTCTGAAGACACTGTCCAGAGAATGAGAAGACAAGCCACAGACTGGGACCAAATAACTGCAAAAGAGATATCTGTTAAAGGACCGTTATCCAAAACACACAAAGAACTCTCCGAGCCCTGCAGTAAGAAAAGGAACAGCCCAATTACAGAAACAGGCAAAAGACCTGAAAGATGCCTCATCAAAGAAGACACACAGATGGCAAATAAGCCATGAAGAGATGCTCACCATTATACATCATTAGGGAAATGCAAATTAAACAACAATAGATACCACTACACACCTATTAGAATGGCCAAAACGCGGCCACCAACACCACCAAATGCTGGCCAGGGTGTGAAGCAACAGGAACGCTCATCATTGCTACTGGAAATGGTGCAGCCACTTTGCAAGACCGTTTGGCAGCTTCTTATGAAACTAAACACTCTCTTACCATAGGATCCAGCAATCACACTCCTTGGCATTTACCCAGATGAGCTGAACACGTATGTCGACACTAACATTTATAGCAGCTTTATTTATAGTTGCCAAAACTTGGAAGCAAGCAAGATATTCTTCAGTGGGTGACTGGGTAAACTGGGGCACATCCAGACTATGGAACATTATTCAGCACTAAAAAGAAATGAGCTCTCAAGCCATGTGTCTTATTCTGTTCAGGCTGCTATAACAAAACAAAATAAACCGGATAGCTTATAAACAACCAAGCTCTACTACTCCTCACAGTTCCAGAGGTTGGGAAGTCCAAGACCAAGGTCCTGGAAGATTTGGTGTCTGTCCAGGGCCCAACTCTTGGTTGGTAGACAGGACCTTCTTGCTGTGTTCTGACATAGTAGGAGAAGCAAGGCAGCTCTCTGGAGTGGCTTTTGTAAGCGCACTGCTTTCATGCATGAGGGCGTAGTCCTCATGATCTCATCACCTCTCCAAAGACCCCACCTCCTAATACTACCACCTCAGGGGTTAGGATTTCAACATATGAATTTTGGGAGCACACAAACTTTCAGTCCCTAGCACCATGAAAATACACAGAAAAACCTGAAATGCATATTACTAAGTAAAAGAAGCCAATCAGAAAAGGCTTCATACCATGTGATTCCAACTATATGATATTCTGGAAAAGGCAAAATGATGGAAACAGTAGAAAGATCAGTGGTTTCCAGGGGATGAGGGGAGGGAGGGATGAACAGGAAGAGCATAGAGGGTCTTTAGGGCTGTGAAACTCTTCTGTGTGATACTATAATTGTGGGTCCCTGCCACTGCACATCTGTCAAAATGTATGAAATATACAATACCAAGAGTGAACCTTAATGTAAACTGTGCCCTCTGGGTGACAGTGACATGTCAACATAGGCTCATCAGTTGCAACAAACGTCCCCCTCTGCAGGGGGTGTTGGTAGTGGGGAAGGCTACACGTGTGGGGTCAGGGAGTGCATGGGAACTCTGTACCTTCTGCTCAATTTTGCTGCAAAACCAAAACTGCTCTAAAAATCTATTTTCAAAATTGTACAGCTAAGATTTGTGCATGTCAATGTATATAAATCTGCATAAAAGACAAAGTAATAATTGAGTGATGGGTGAGGAGTAAGTGAAGGCATAGATTATGCAACAGTGCCTGGGCATGGTGGCTCACACTTGTAATCCCAGCATGTTGGGGGGCTGAGACGGGCAGGTTGCCTGAGGTCAGGAGTTCAAGAACAGCCTGGCCAACATGGTGAAACCCTGTCTCTACTAAAAACACAAAAATTCGCCAGGCATGGTGACGTGTGCCTGTAATCCCAGCTACTCGGGAGGCTGAGGCAGGAGAATTGCTTGAATCCAGGAGGCAGAGGTTGTGGTGAGCCAAGATCCTGCCACTGCACTCCAGCCTGGGTGATACAGGAGACTCCATCTCAAAAACAAACAAACAAAAAAATGCAAGAGTGGAGGAATGTGACTAAGCATGGTGGCTGGGTGGTGGATACATGCAAGTGTCATGTGTATTTCTGTGTACTCGTATATTTTGATATCTTTCATAACAAAGACCTTTCTTTATAAAAGCAATTGAAGAGAAAATGCTCAAAAGGGAAGACCATCAAAAGAGATTAAACATGCGCATGACTGAATATCATGTCAGTTGTAAAGAGAAAAGTCAGTCTGGCTCAGATTTCTTTACAATGACAATGGTACTAGAGGGTCGTGGAGCATCCTAGGAGATCCTTAGTGAAAGACAGTGTGAACACCAGTATTATAACCAGCTAAACTGTCACAGACATGGAAGGCAACTGACAAACATTTCAGACATGCAAAACTCAGTGACATTATTCCTATGGGATAGAGGATAAACTGTAGCCAACTAAGAAATGAATTTTAAAACATTATTGGAAGCACTAGCAGTAAGTTTTGAATCTAACTATAGGACTAAGGCTAGAATAAATGTGTCTGGAAGAATTTATAAGAATGTAAAGTGATAAATTTCTGAGCATAGAGAAATCATAAAGCTAACCATGGTTTGGAGTGAAAGGCAGAAAGTAGGTGGGGAGAAGCTGGGTGCGGTGGCTCACGCCTGTAATCCCAGCACTTTGGGAGGCTGAGGCGAGCAGATTACCTGAGGTCAGGAGTTCAAGACCAGCCTGGCCAACATGGCGAAACCACAGCTCTATTAAAAAGTACAAAAATTAGCTGGGCGTGGTGGTGGGCACCCGTAATCCCAGCTACTCAGGAGGCTGAGGCAGGAGAATCGCTTGAACCCAGGAGGCAGAGGTTGCAGTGAGCTGAGACCGTGCTACTGTGCTCCAGCCTGGGGAACAAGGGCAAAACTCCGTCTCAAAAAGAAAGAAAGTAGGTGGGGAGGAAAAGGGTGCTGACTTCCTCATCTTTACAGCCAGGGCTAAGAGATATTATTTAAAATTGGTGAAGCAGGTGACTTCACAGTGACAGGTAAGAACTAAGAAAGCTGAGGGTGACTGAGGAGCGGCAGAGGCTGGGTTCCCATATCACTCCCCCAGCTCTGCTCACGATGGGGCTCAATAAATAGGAGAAAAAAACAGCATCAAACTCAGAAAACGATCGTTTAAATTTTGTAACCAAAATAAACATATCCAAAGTTGTTCTCAAAATAGTAGGTATTTGTTTTACACAAAACGTGATGACAGTAAGAAATATTGCCAGTATAGACATCATCCCTTCCAGGCTGGTCTTTTTAATTTTGTATCCAAAAGCTACAGTGGTAAGACAGGGTAGCCAGAAACCATAGCAAAAAGCCACTTCCATTTAGTGATTGCATAATCGTATTCTCAGAAGAGCTCAGTAAAATAGAATTTTAGAGTTGCTTTTATGTCTTCGTTAAAAATGTTTCTTAGGCCGATGTGAGGTTGAGTAGTCAACTTTTAAGATTTTTCTGTGGAATACGTTTCAACATTTTTTAAGTCCTAAGTCTGAGAAACTGGCTGTCTGCTACACGAAAACCAAGATGCGATGTTCTCAGATCTGGTTGTGGTCTCCAGGCACTCCACTATCTAAAGAAAGTAACCCCGTAAAATATCCCATCTCTAGACCATATATTCATTTGCTGAGAAGTCATTTGCAGGGGAATTTCCATATTCAATAGCTGCAGTTTAAAAACTTATTTGGGGTTTTCCATACTAAACATATATTGGGTGAAAAGTATTATCAACGAATAAAGTAATTATCATGCTTGCAAGCTAAATTGACCACCTTCTGATTAGGATTTCGCATCTAATGTCCTTCAACTTGAAAGCAACTCAGATGAGGGGGATGCTTTCTTCTTCCTTCGAATCCCCTCCAGTTCTAGATGTTAAGGACCATGAGGCAGATGGTTCCCCTACCTCGCCCCCACCCAGTCCGTTTCTAGGAAGTATCATGACCAACTGGGCAGGATTTGGACACATTCTGCAGAGAATGCCAGACACCAGCCCATCTGGTGAACATTAGTCTGCAGACTTCTTGGTCAAGGTAATGTTTGCATTGTTTGGGCACAAAATGAAAACACAGCATTTGATTTCACAAGAACTTAGAAAAATAAGCGTGGTGAGAGCAAGTTGTACGAGGATCAAAACATTTAAAAAATAGAAAAAACACATTGGAAGAAAAAGAGGAAATTTTGTTTAAAAAATTAAAAGCCATCCAAAGATACACCATGTCGGCTACAAAAGTTCTTTTTGGAAAATAAATCTTTAATTCAACTTTTTTTTACATTATTTACATTAATTTTGGTTGAAAAGAACCACGTAGATCAATACTTTTCAGTCATTTGTGAGTCTAAAGTTATGTTTCTCTGTATGCTCATAAAATAATTATACTACCTACATTTGTCATTGAAAGAAAAGATGGTTGATAAATGCCAGATTTGTGGGCCTCAGAATTTCCTTGTTTCCAGATTTCTAAGGCAGTTAAAGTGACCTGCTGTGTCCATAGGAGAGCACCTCTCATGAATGTACGCCTTATGTCTTTGCCAAATTCAGCCTTTTCTTACTCATTTTTATTCTAGAAAACATTCTCAAGTGTCAAAATAGTCACCTGTTAGCTATGAACACAGGTCGATGCTGCTTTCTGCTTTGAACACGTGCCCCTTCTCTTGTTCCTGGGCACGCCTTGATCCATCCAGGCTCTGCTGCAGCTGGGTGGGCCCTGGCTGGGCTCCAGCCAGTGGACCGTGAGCAGGAGGGATGCTCCCCCCGCTTCCAGAGAGGCTCACAGCCTCTCCCCGGCTGGGCCAGGGAGCAGCCCCGGTGACCTCAAAGTCACCTGTGAAGGAAGATGGCGAAGGCTCCCTCAGCCTGGGCCCCTTGGTGCCACATGGGGAGAGACTCCCCCCACCCAAACCTCCCATGTCCCCAAGCTCCGCTCCACCACCCAGGCCCTGCTTGTCCTGCTCTCACCAAAAATGAACACACTTCTCTTACACTTGGGCCGTGACACACGTTCGTATCTATCTGTCATAACGGTGGCCTCCCTAAACCACTCAGTAAGTTACAGGACTTCCTTTCATTCCTGTATCCTGAAATTTCACTAACATTTCTGCCTTTTCTGTTCACCTCATGATACTCACTTCTGTTTTGTAACCAGAACTACTTTAGAAAGGCCCTTCCCAGACGCGGAATTCTTGTATGGTTTTTGTTCCCAACACCATGTCATTCGAGTTGTTTTCGCAGCAGCGATGGATTTATGTGGCTTTGCTAAGCCTCAGCTCATACTTGCCATGTTTTGTATCCATCTTGGGATCTGGACAAGAATCTGGAAAGGGGGCGTCTGTGCCAGAGTTCCCATCTGACCTACTGCTGTGGTTCCAGAACATTCCGTCCCCAGGATGTCCCAGCCCATGGCAGGTGCTCAGCGGGGGCTTGCGTGACCAGCTCAGACTCCAGTTCGATGTACTCAGAGGCTCCTCCAGTGCAGGAGCTGGCGAGGCCCCTTCCTCAGGGACATTCTGCTTTGCTCTTCAGGAGAGCTCGGCAGGGGACGGGGTGGGAGCCAGGCTGCAGACCCAGCTCCCAGTGGGCAGAGGTCGAGGAAATGGCACACAGACTGCTCACACTGTTTTACACTTTGCTATAGGTTACTCATATTCATTGTAGAAAAATATAAAGAAGAAAAATAAGCAAAAAGAAGAAAAAGCCACTCGTAGCCCCATCACACAGGTGATGACTCATGCCTGTACCTACGTGGACAGACCAAACTACGCACGCACGTTGTGCTGTGCACGTCTGACCCCGTGACACGCGAGGCACTGTGCACGTTTTTTTCATGTAACAATTATATCATTAGCAGTTCTTAAGGTCAGGAAGTGAAGAGCTGGATCATTTTAATACTGCGTAGAATGCCATGGTTTGAATAAACACGTCATTGAGTAATACTGTAGTGTTGGCCATTTAGGTTGTCCAGATCTCAGCTATTATAAAAAGGCTGTGAATCTATCTGGGGGCGTATCCCTTATTATCTCCACAGGATAAATTTTAAGACATTGCACACATTTTTAAGATTTCTGACAGGCATCGTCAGGGCATCCTGCAGGAGTGAGTGACCGGCCCCACGTCCTCCAGCGTCCCCCACCCCGGGCATAGCTTTCTTTTTAGTATTTGCTAATCCAATAATGAAACATGGCATCTTGTTATCTTTTTAAATTTGCAGTTTTATTTGTGATGTTAATCTCTGGCTCTTGAACCAGTCAAGGTGTTAACCCTTTGTGCACTGCATATGCCTTTGGTTTGTAGCTTGCTTGTTGTTACTGTTTTGTTTCTGTTGGTTTTTCTCCTTGTTCTGATTCCTGCCTGTACCCTCAGGAATGACGTGAGGGTACCTGGGACTCTGACTGTGACATGCTTTCCACACGCATCTCTGTAAACATTGGGTCCTTACTCTGGACGTTGTGTGAGATGAAGCCCCCACGGTAGGGCCGGAGGGAGCACGAGAGTGATCGTCAGAAGCCAAGCCGACTTGGGGGAGACCAGCTACCCTCTGCATGTGAGGGGCAGTGGGCCTCTGGCTCGAGTGTGCCTGCTGGTGCAGCAGGGACAGGCTGGAACCACCAGTGTGGCCCCCGACCGCTGCGTGGCCATGGGCGGGGCGCCACCTCTTGGCTCACAGACCTGCTCGCCCATGAGTGCAGCTGTGACCGTGCCAGCCTCCTGGGGTTGCTGAGGATCAAATGAGAACATGCAGGTAGAGTGCTTACAGCAGCGCCTGGCATGCAGTGAGCCCAATTCAAATGCTTCTGTGGTAGAATTTGATCTTAATTTTATAAAGCCCTCTGGTTGTTTCATTACCTACAATCACAGGTTAATAGTTTATAAGTGCTTCTTAAAATTTTCCAAGTCATGGGGTCCAAACAGGCCACACTAGACACAGCTGGCACCTGAGAGCGTCCCTGGGGTTTATGTTCTGAGAAGCCGCTGCTCCCGGGCGAGGCCTGCACCGGGGATTGTGAGTGGAACAGGAGCCGGGCATTCAGAGAGGCCCTGAGGACTTGGCCACCACCAGCTGTGGCAGGAAATGGTTGGCAAGGACAGAGTCCTGAGAAAGGAAAACCTAGAAGGAAAATTGGACCCTCCAGAGACTGCCCATTCGATGGAGAAATGTCCTTCAGACGCCAGCTTGGCCCTGCAGCCAGCACAGGAACAGACCGGAGCCTGAAGCAGCCGCCATGTAACCAGATAGGGCTGTGTCCAGGAACTCCAGTGCAACCACGGCCCTTGGCTGAGGTAAGCACAGGCATCTTTAAAAGCCATTAGGTTTCACCGGGCACAGTGGCTCACGTCTGTAATCCCAGCACTTTGGGAGGCTGAGGCGGGAGGATCACTTGAGCCTGGGAGTTTGAGACCAGCCTGGGCAACATAGCGAGATCCCATCTCTACAAAAAAAAAAAAATAGCTGGGCGTGGGAGCATATGTCTGTAGTCCTAGCTGGTCAGGAGGCTGAGGTGGGAGGATCACTTGAGCCCAGAAGTTGGAGGCTGCAGTGAACCATGATGGCACCATTGCACTCCAGCCTCGGTGACAGAGCGAGATCCTGTCTCTTAAAAATAAACATGAGCTCCACTCACACAGAGCTGGCAGGAATGAGTTCTGCTTTCATCAGGGTCCTCAGGGGACCCTCAATTGAATTCAGGTCCTCAACTGGATGTGGCCCACCACAACGGAGAGGGTCATCTTGCTTTCCTCAGTCTGCCAATTTGAATGCTAATCTCTTCCAAAAACACCCTCACGGAAATACCCAAAGTGATGTTTGACCAAATATCTAGGCACCCTCTGGCCCTGTCCAGGTGACACATGAAAGTAACCATCACAACACCGAGCCACCTACAAGGACTCCTCCACCTCGCTGGCTAACAGGCACCCCAACGTAGTTAGAAACAGACATCCGCTCTCTCTCCCAAGCTCATCAGAGGACAGGACAGACCTGCTGGCCATCACACAGGCGGGTCCTTGGACCATCTCTGGGCCTTTCTCCCATGCCCCCACGCCAGTCTAGCATCACGTTTTGCTGGTTCTATCTGCGTGAACACGCTGTGCGCTAAAAAATTCAAGGTGAGGATCAGTGGGTATCAACTTGCTACCAGTTTCCAAAAATAGAAGATTGCTCACAGCTGCAGTTTTGCACATAGGTTTACATGAGAAAGTAACCAGGCAGGAGGAGCTTGGGGGAGGGACACTGGACACTGTATGTCTCTTTATACTTTTTGATGTTTGAGCCAACTATAACCTATTCAGAATTTCTAAACAGATAAGCCCGCCCACAATCCAAATGTTTGGAGTAGGCATTTCCTAAGAAATGCCCCCCACTCTCTAAGGAGTTTCTGCACTGAAAACTGTCCAGCGGGCACCTTGGGGCCTGAGGGAGGTGCTGAGAAGGGGCATGAGGTTGGGCTGGTGACCACACAGACAGGGTCCTCCCCAGGCTGAATTTTCAGATGCTTAGCGCTCTGGCCTCCCTTCCACAGTCTGCCCTGGCCAGGTCGGAGCCATGTGGTCAGTGAAAGAGGCTCCAGGGGATCAGCCTGCAGCTGACGGACACCAAGTGAAACTCTGGGGCCAGCCTCTGGGTCAGGCTGTGACATTTCCACCTGGTGGCACATGCCTGGTCTCCTTACCACAGACTCCTAGGACGGCAGCTCTGTGGCTCAAGTCAGAGAGGCAGACGGCCCCAAGAAAACAAGGTGGCCTGGGCTGGGTACAGGGAGGAGAGGGTGATGGGCTGGGCAGGTACACTGGGCAGTGCATGGGAGCGTGGAGAGCAGCAGCCACTAGAGAGCTGGGTGGGAGCAGGGGTCAGGGAGCTGGGTGGGAGCAGGGGTCAGGGAGCTGGGTGGGAGCAGGGGTCAGGGAGCTGGGTGGGAGCAGGGGTCAGGGAGCTGGGTGGGAGCAGGCGTTGGGGCAGGGCCTTGCAGGGCTTGTCTCTGCCCAGCTTGTAAACAGTACTGAATGCCACACCTAGGAGGTGGAAATCATGCTGGAGAGAGCTCACCCTTCGGACTCAGCACATTCACCCACTTAGTCAACTAGCACTCCTTTGTGCTACACTTGCCCCCAGACGTTGCCAGCCAGATCTCCTCCTGTTGGAATGAATTTTCACCTTTTTTTCCTCTGTCTTCAGAGCTATTTGGATGAGAATTTGCGACGGGCTGCCCCAGGGGCCATTTAGTGGGAGGTCGTCTAAGCTGGAAGCCAGCCTCAGTCCAGGAGATGTCAGGTCCTATACTGAGCCCGTCAGGCCATGCTCTGCTCTAAGGCAGAGAAGGACGTTACCCTAGTATCCATGGGGACATGGGGAGGCCAAGGAGAGCCTGTATCCTCGGTTTTTGGAACTCTCTGGGTCTGAGGAGATTGTTCACAGTAGAGAATAAGGAACTAAGACAATCTGAACAGGAGACTTGCTTCCAGCCAAGGTGGAGTAACAGGAACCATGTTTACCTTCTGCTTGAAAAACCAAACAAATCAAAAGAGAAAAACCACATGAAACAAGAGGTGTCAAGATACCAGCATCAGACAACGAGGGACAGCTCTGCCCGAGCCACAGGAGACGGACGGGGCGCCCTGAGCTGCCCCAGCCGACCATCTGGAGTGTCAAAGGCGGCGGAGCAGGGAGGGGAAGCCTAGGAAGTCCATTCATAGGCCGACCTTGAGCTCCTAAGAAAACGACCTTCTGGAACACAGGGCCCCACTCCCGCTGGGAGGGAAACAGCCATGGCCCCAGGATTTTGCCCCCACTGCGTTGCCTTTTATGAGTAGAACATAACACACTCTCAGAAATGAAGCCGTGTGAGCCTCCTCAAAACACCGGCTGACACAGCGCCCGCAGGCTGAGTGCTTGGCAGCAGCGTTGAACTCAGCCCTGGCGTGTCGGAGCCCAGGGTGGCCCTGCGGGAGGGTCTGAGACTTCATGTAATGTGGCCAGGGGAGAGCTGGAGCCCACCTTCCCACTTCATGTAATGTGGCCGGGGGAGAGCTGGAGCCCACCTTCCCACTTCATGTAATGTGGCCGGGGGAGAGCTGGAGCCCACCTTCCCACTACATGTAATGTGGCCGGGGGAGAGCTGGAGCCCACCTTCCCACTTCATGTAATGTGGCCGGGGGAGAGCTGGAGCCCACCTTCCCACTTCATGTAATGTGGCCGGGGGAGAGCTGGAGCCCACCTTCCCACTTCATGTAATGTGGCCGGGGGAGAGCTGGAGCCCACCTTCCCACTTCATGTAATGTGGCCGGGGAGAGCTGGAGCACACAGCAGGGCACTGTGAGCCCGGGCGCTGGGGCGGAGAGAGCCTGGACGCCACGCCGCAGCCTGCGGGTTCTGCTGAGGGTGCAGTCCACGCAGGAGGCTTCGGGATGGACAATTCCAAGAACAGACTTGCCAGGGAGTCCGGCAGGGAAGCACCAGCCTCCAAAGGCCACCACAGGCCTCCCTTCCACACCCACGCAGTCAGCTGGCGCCGGGGAGTGCACGGAAGGACCACGCCGGCAAAGAAAGCGCAGCTCTGAGCCCCCGCGCCTTCAGGCCCACCCGGAACTCTCAGGAACTCTCAGGACTGCTCCTGAGAATGCCCCTCCCAACCACAGCAGGTGACTGTCATGGGCGTCCGGAGCCTCTCAAAGATCCAGGAGGAGGCGTGATGTGGAGGGACCGGCCAGTGTGGCGGGGCCCGCAGCGCCAGAAAAGGCAGCTGCCGCAGAGTTGAAGAGCTCATCTTAAGAAGAGTCCCAGAGCACCGCATGTTCTCACTCATAGGTGGGAATTGAACAATGAGAACACGTGGACACAGGAAGGGGAACATCACACACCGGGGACTGTTGTGGGGTGGGGGGGGGGGGAGGGATAGCATTAGGAGATATACCTAGTGCTAAATGACGAGTTAATGGGTGCAGCACACCAACATGGCACATGTATACATAGGTAACAAACCTGCACGTTGTGTGCACATGTACCCTAGAACTTAAAGTATAATGATTAAAAAAAAAAAAAAAAAGAAGAGTCCCAGAGCATAGAGGCCTGACTTCAGGTTACGAGCACAAGGATGGGGCCAGACACGGCCACGCTCCGCAGGCGCAGCCAGCAACCCGTGTTACGGGTGCAGCGGTCACCACGCCGCAGCCGTTCAGGTCCCTCCCTCCCTTAACCAGATGCTGTCAGCCTGTGGCTTCTGTTGGTTTTATTGAACAAGAGCCACGGTGGGAGGGAAGATGATTTTGTTTAGCCTCCACTTTCTGCAGAGCGGCTGGGAGTCTGAGAACATCAGGGTAGCCAGGCGTGATGAGCATGTACGGTACACGGTCATGTTGGTCTGTGCTCCCACAAACTGAGAGGTCTTTTAAGGAAATCCCTCCCCAATCTGGAGTTGAGTCATCTGGCTTCCATCTCTGGGCTCCTTAAATAACCAGAATCTCAAATTAGCCATGAGAAAGAAACACACAAAAACATCTCTTTATGATAAAAAGGGAGACAAAACCCCAAAGCTGACACGTGGGACAGAGACTGCTCCGTTCGTCACCATTCCTCTCTCTTCCTGCACCTTCCAGCGTCTTGTATTCGTGGAAGGAGAGAATGAGCTGAAACAGAAGGAGAAGATGTAGGCCACTCGCCGGCGGCGGAGTGGCGCCGCCGCCACTCCAGAGATCCCGAAATAAAGACGGTTTTTCCGCAAAACATTTGCTCGTAGGAGATGCAAATGAGAGATATTTTTAGGAAATATTAATGCACTGAGCTCTAATTTGCAGACTGCGATTTACTTCATCCCTTCCCCTAGCCAGAGCCACCTGAGCGCTTGGCTCCTTCCTGGAAAAATTCCGCTCTGGAATAATGACTTGGTTTCCTCACAGGAAGAATGCATGCATACTGTCAAGAGGCAAACAATACCCAGAGTTACAAAAAAGAAAGCAACAACAAACCATGAATGTCACTGCCAGACCCCTTGCCCAGAAACGCCCCTCATTCATGTTGGGTGAGGCCAGGCCCTGTGCAAGACATGGACAGAACACGCAAGCTGATCGTTGAGGAGATGCAAAGTTTAGGATTTTCCTTGAATTTAACAGAAGAAAAAGAAATGGAGTAAAACTGAAGGACTGCTAAACTTCACATAAATGAATCTTATCCCAAGAAACACTTATCCCTCAAGGATAGCCAGGAACCCCTGAAAAAGAAAGCCTAGTTCCGCCACCTGTACCCCTTTCCTGACAGCCTCAGCCCTGCTGACAGTATGGCGTCCTCCAGCGGGTTGTGCCGGACAGACAGATACAGGGTGGACAGGAAGCCCAGAAGGAGGCCCGTGCCCCTGGGAGGTCAGCATGAGATAAAGGGGGTGCCTCAAACCTCTGGAGCACAAGTGGACTCTGAATAACAGGGTGGGGGGCACGCCAGATAGGCTTGGAGAAAAGATGAGAAGTCTGCCTCACGCCACACACAAAAATACACTTCCAGTGGCTCGGGAACCCACATGTGAAACGGGAGCTCAGACAAGTCCTGGAAGAGGACATGAGTGCATTCTTCTGTCATCTGGGTGCAGGGATAGACTCTCTAACCATGACTCAAAGAAAAGAAAAGATTGGTAAATATGGGTATAAAAAAGGAAAAATATATTGCACAGCCAAAAGAAAACACCACAAAGACAACTGAAAAACTAGGAGAAAATATTTGCAACATAAGCCACAGATGAAGGACCAATGTCCTTTTTTCTTTTCTTTCTTTCTTTTTTTTTTTTTTGAGACAAAGTCTCGCTCCATCACACAAGCTGGAGTGCAGTGGCGCGATCTCGGCTCACTACAACATCTGCCTCCCAGGTTCAAGTGATTCTCCTGCCTCAGCCTCCTGAGTAGCTGGGATTACAGGATTACAGGCGTGTGCCACCATGTCCGGCTAATTTTTTTTGTATTTTTAGTAGAGACGGAGTTTCACCATGTTGGTCAGGCTGGTCTCGAACTCCTGACCTCAAGCAATCCGCCCACCTCGGCCTCCCAAAGTGCTGGGATTACAGGCATGAGCCACCGTGCCCAGCCCCAACATCCTTAATAAATGAAGAACTCGTACAAATTGAGGACAAAGGACCATAAATCAGAGAGACAAACAGAAAAAGGACATAAAGAGACAGTTCCCCAAAAAGATTAAAATGAGCCTTAAACACTTGAAACCTGTCCACTCACTCATCCTTAGAGAACGCAAACTTCAACCACGGCCAGGCAATACCTCTCATCCACGAGAAGACCGTGCATCCGTCCGCTGGGCTGTGGGAAGCAGGTCCCAGTCCCTGGCGGGGATGCCACTGGGTACAGCTCTCCCAGAGGGGCGTTGGCAACACGGAACAAAATGACATGCACACTTACCTTTGACCCCGGGAAGATGTCTCCAATTTCCAAAACGAAGACGCCCGTGGTTGACATCCTTCCTCTGCAGCGCTGTTTGTAATTGCAAAACACGAGTGACAATCTGAGCATCCACATACAGGAGGGGGTTGGATGAGCTGGGGGTGTCCACCGGTCTGAGAGGTTTTTGGACACACAGGCAGGTGGACAAAGCAAAGTTCCAGAAAGTCTAGAGGGTGCTGCCCTTCAGGAAGATGGCCATGAGGGGCAGGGAGGGGGAGGGGTGTGGGGCAGTGGCGTGGAGGAAGGAGGGTGGTGGGGGGAGTGGGGCTCAGGGAGGGGGAGGGGTGTGGAGGAGGGGGTCGCGGAGGGGGGAGGGGAGTGGGGGCAGGGAGGGGAGGTGTGTGGGCAGTGGGGGCAGAGGGGGGAGGGGTGTGGAGGAGTGGGGATAGGGAGAGGGGGGAGTGTGGGGGAAGTGGAGGGAGGGAGTTGGAGGAATGGTGTGGAGAGTGAGGGGCAGGGAAGGGGAGAGATGTGGGGGAGTGGGAGGCAGGGAGGGGGAAGGGTGTGGGGGATGGGGACATGGAATGGGGAGGGGTGCTGGGGCAGTGGCGGCTAGTGAGGAGGGGGACAAGGGAGTGGGCTTTTAATCAGGGTTGATTAGAACACAGAAGATTGGCCGGGTGCGGTGGCTCACACTTGTAATCTCAGCACTTTGGGAAGCCAAGATGGGCGGATCACTTGAGATCAGGAGTTTGAGACCAGCCTGGCCAACATGGTGAAACCCTGTCTCTACCAAAAAAATCCAAAAATTAGCCGGGCGTGGTGGTGCGAACCTGTAGTCCCAGCTACTCAGGAGGCTGAGGTGGGAGAGTCACTCGAACCTGGGAGGCGGAGGTTGCAGTGAGCCGAAATGGCGCCACTGTACACCAGCCTGGGCAACAGAGTGAGATCCTGTCTCAAAAAAAAAGGAAAGAAAAGATCATGGAGGATTTTGCAGGTTGGTAAGTGGTGGGAGGGAGGCAGGATCAGAAGTGGCATTCAGGACCCTCCCATCTGGCTGCACCTGTCTTCCTCTGCTCTCCTCCCCAGTCCCTCCCCTGCCCTCACTGGCCCCTGGCCCCTGCCATGCCAGGCCCTCCCTTCCAGGAAGCCCTGAGGCACCCGAGTGACAGGCACTGGCTCCCTGGGCTCTCGCTCCTGGCTGGGGTCCACATCACTTTCCTGCCCGCTGAGGCACCCGAGTGACAGGCACCGGCTCCCTGGGCTCTCCTGGCTGGGGTCCACATCACTTTCCTGCCCCCTGAGGCACCCGAGTGACAGGCACTGGCTCCCTGGGCTCTCCTGGCTGGGGTCCACATCACTTTCCTGCCCCCTGAGGCACCTGAGTGACAGGCACTGGCTCCCTGGGCTCTCCTGGCTGGGGTCCACATCACTTTCCTGCCCGCTGGGCACAGCCTCTCCCCCAGGCCTCTTCTGGACCTGGGGAATGACTACTGGTCCTGTAAGAATGTCGTCTCCTTCAGGAAGTCCTCCCTGACCTGGCCAAGCAGAAGTCTTGCCTGACCACAGCACCTCTCACGTCTGCGATGAATCTGCCACCCTGGGTGATTGAATGGCTTGTCCCAGCTGCTGTCCCAGCCACCGGGCCCACTGTCTCTCCCTAGGGTGTGACCCACACCTTGCCATTCTTTTTTTTGAGATGGAGTCTCGCTCTGTCGCCCAGGCTGGAGTGCAGTGGCGCGATCTTGGCTCACTGCAAGCTCCACCTCCTGGGTTCACGCCATTCTTCTGCCTCAGCCTCCCGAGTAGCTGGGACTACAGGCGCCCGCCACCATGCCAGGCTAATTTTTTTTTTTTTTGGTATTTTTAGTGGAGACAGCGTTTCACTGTGTTAGCCAGGATGGTCTCAATCTCCTGACCTCGTGATCTACCCACCTCGGTCTCCCAAAGTGCTGGAATTACAGGTGTGAGCCACCACCCCTGGCCACACCTTACCATTCTTAATCAGTTTAAGATTAGCTTAAGAAAACATCTGACCATGAAAGTGAATACAGAATACGTGTCCATTACTAAAGCAACGACTGCTAACCACCCCACCATTGTTAGAATTTACAATCTCCGCTGCCCTCTTACAGAGGGAAGAATCCACCCCTTGTGGGAGCAGCTGCTACTGTGAAAGAAGCTCTCTGAGCTCTCAGAGCCGCAGTTTCACCTGCTAAACGCCTGGCCCATCATAAGTGAATGTGAGGCTGTGAGTGCAAGATAGCAGCCGGGCCCCAGACACCTGGCAGGGCACCAAGCACACAGGCCCTTGGCACTGGTGTGTGCGAGGCAGGTGTATGATTGGGAGCCGCTCAGGAGACCCCCAAGAGGACCCCATGCTCAGGAGGACTCTCTGCTCTGGAGGGCTCGGTGCTCAGGAGGACTCAGTGCTCAGGAGGACTTGTTCTCAAGAGGGTTCCATGCTTGGGAGGACTCTCTGCTCAGGAGGGCTTGGTGCTCAGGAGGGCTCGGTGCTCAGGAGGGCTCGGTGCTCAGGAGGGCTCGGTGCTCAGGAGGACTCAGTGCTCAGGAGGACTTATTCTCAAGAGGGTTCCATGCTCGGGAGGACGGTGTTTGCATTTTGAGTGCTCTGCAGTTGTTATCTTGATATTTTAACAATTTTATTATTGAATGTGTGAAGCCCTGTGGGGCAATGGAGTAATGGGGCTCGCAGCCTTGACTCACCCGAGGCCACTCCACGGTTCTGACCCTGACGCCTCTGCCTGTGAAGGCCCCTCCTTGTCTTGCAGGTATTCCCATGCTCAAGGGAGCACGGCAGTAAATGGCACGTAAAAATCACTGTGACAGATTGAGAGGGCAGGGGAGGGCGATGGAGGAGCACAGACAGAGACAGACTTTGGAAAAAAGGAAAGAACGTTTTTCATGTTTCATGAAGAAGCAGTCTCATTTTCATTTTTCAGTGCACCCTGCAAATTATGTAGCCAGCCCAGCTCTCAAGTATTATACAAACATGACATATCCTGCCAGAGTTTGCTCTTTAATGAAACTAGAGAAGTCGGCAGGACCTGAAAATCATGTACAGTAGCCTCCACCATCCTCAGTTTCACTGTCTGTGATTTCAACTACCCACAGTCAATTGCATTTTAAAATTATAAACCGGAAGGGTCCAGAAATAAACCATTCACATGTTTTAAATTGCACACCCTGTGAGGAGCACACGGAAATCTTGCACGTCCTGCTCTGTCCTGCACAGGATGTGAATTGTCCCTTTGTTCAGCATATTCACGCTGTCTACGCTACCCGCTGTTAGTCACTTAGCAGCCCTCTTGGCAGTCAGATAAAAGAGACATGGTACATATAGTGTTCTGTACAACCTGGGTTTCTCCCCCTGCCTCTGGGTTCCCAAGGTCTTTGACCTTGGGGAGAGAGTTCTACCATTGGCTTCCCTGGTTTGGGGCTTTTGGACTTATACTGAGCCACACTACCAGCACCCTAGTGTCTCTAGCTTGCAGATGGCCTCTGTGGGACTTCTCAGGCCCCACAATCATGTGAACCAATTCCCCTAATAAATCCCCTCTTTATCTGTCTGTCTGTCTGTCTGTCTGTCTGTCTGTCTATAATCTATCCATCTATCTATCTGTCTGTCTGCAGCTTCAGGCACCAAGTAGGTGTCTTGAAACATATTCCCCACAGATAAGAGGGGATGACTGTACTATGCTTAGTTTTTGGGACCTCTGAACTTACCTCCTGGTGTCACCCTTCTATGTACTCTGCCATGTGGGCACAGCAAGTGCTCTCTATAAAACTGTATCACAGTTCCCAGCCAATGCAATAAGGCAAGAAGAAGAAACAAATGACATACAGATTGAAGAGGAAAAAGCAAATCTGTGTAGATTCATAACCAATATGATTATAAATGTAGATGCAGAAAATCCCAAAGAAGCTACAAAAAAGCACTAGAATTAGTAAGTGAATACAGCAAGGCCAAAGGGTATACAATCAATTACCAGATCCATTGCTTTCCTATACATTAGCAAGAAACAACTGGAAAATTAAAATTTAAAATACCACTCAGACTAGCAATAAAAAACACAATATTTAGGAATGAATTTAACGGAAAGTTTTTGTGATGGTTCATTTTAGGTGTCAACTTGACTGGATTAAGAAATACCTAGAAACTTGATAAAGCGTTATTTTGGGGTGTGTCTGTGAGGTGTTTCCAGAGGAGATCAGTGTGAGTCTGAGTGGACTAGTGGGTGAGATTCGCCCTCAGTGTGGACAGCACCATCCAGTTGTTGGGGCCCTGGAGAGAACAGAGACAGAGAAAAGGTGAATGTATGGAGCTCCCTGCTGGAGCTGGGACACACTCATCCTCTCCTGCCCTTGGACAACAAGGCCAGCCTCCCTAGCCTTTGGTGCCAGGGCTTTCATCCCCTGCCTCTGGGTTCCCAGGCCTTTGACCTTGAACTGAGACTTCTACCATCAGCTTGCCTGGCTCTGGGGCTTTTAGACTTGGACCGAGCCACACTCCCAGCACCCTAGGGTCTCTAGCTTGCAGATGGCCTGTAGTGGGACTCCTCAGGCCCCACAGTCATGTGAATCAATTCCCCTAATAAATCCCCTCTCAACTGTCTATCTACCTGTCTGCCTGTCTGTCTCTCTGTCTCTCCCTCTCCCCATCTACCCATCTATCCACCCATCCTATTGGTTCCATTTCTCTGGAGAAACCTAACACAGATGTGCAGGACCTTTACCCTGAAAACTGCAAAACACAGCTGGGAGAAATTAAAGACAAGCTAAACAAATTGTGAGTGTTATGGTCTAAATGTTTCTGTCCCCTTAAAACTCAATATGTTGAAGTTCTGACTCCCAAGGTGACGGTTTTTGGAGGTGAGGCCTTTTGGGAGGTGGTGTGGTCATAAGGGTGGAGTCCTCATGATGGGATTAATTTCCTTATAAAAGACACTAGGCTGGGCGCAGTGGCTCACATCTGTAATCCCAGCACTTTGGGAGGCCGAGGCGGGCAGATCACAAGGTCAGGAGTTTGAGACCAGCCTGGCCAACATAGTGAAACCCCGTCTCTACTAAAAATACAAAAAATTAGCTGGGCGTGTTGGTGGGCACCTGTAATCCCAGCTACTTGGGAGGCTGAGGCAAGAGAATCACTTGAACCTTGGAGGCAGAGGTTGCAGTGAGCCGAGATCGCACCACTGCACTCCAGCCCGGGTAACAGAGCAAGACTCCATCTCAAAGGAAAAAAAAAAGACACTGCAGAGAGCTATCTAGTTCCTTCTGTTACATGAGGCCATAGCAAGAAGGCATCGTCAATTGTGGAGGCTGAGGAGTCCCACTACAAGCTGTCCACAAGCTGGAGAGCCAGGGATGCTGGCAGTGTTGCTCAGTCCAAGTCCAAAAGCCCCTGAACCAGGGAAACCAATGATAAAACCCTCAGTCAAACCAAAGGCCTGAGAACACCAGGCAAAGGGTATAAGTTCTGCAGCCAGAGGCTGGGGAGCCTGAGCCTTCACCAGACACCTTGACCTTGGACTTTCCAACCTCCAGAACTGTAAGAAATAGATTTCTGTTGTTTATAAGCCATCCAGTCAAAGATGCTTTGTTATAGCTACCAGAATGGACCGAGACAGAGAGGCATAACATGATCATGGATTGGAAGATTCAGTATTAGGAAGCTGTCCATCCTTCCTGAAATATCAATATTATTCTAATAGAAATTCCAGCAGGCTTTGTTGTAGAAATTGACCAGCTGATCCTAAAAGTTTAATGGAAAGGCAAAGAACTTGGAAGGGGGCAAACAATCCTGCACACAGCCTACAGGAATGACACCAGCTTCTTTTCCTTAAGCTATAGGATTCAAGACAATGTGGTGTCTGTGGGAAGCAAAGCAAATAGATCAATGGAACAGAATAAAGAGTCAAGAAATAGACCCACTAAGCCCTGGTGCAGTGGCTCACACCTGTAATCCCAATACCTTGGGAGGCCAAGGTGGGAAGATCACTTAAACCCAGGAGTTTGACACCAGCCTGGGCAACACAGGGAGACCCTGTCTCTACAAAAAGTAAAAATGAAAAAATTAGCTGGGTGTGGTGTTGCACACCTGTGGTCTCAAGCTACTGCAGAGGCCGGGGTGGGAGGATTGCTTGAGTGGGGAGGTGGAGGCCCCAGTGAGCCATGGTTGTGCCACTGCACTCCAGCCTGGGCAACGGAGTGAAACCCTGTCACCAAATACCGAAGGAATTAGTTGTTGTAACGGAGGCTAATACGCTGGTGGGAGTGAGCTCAGGTGAGCGCGCTCCTTCCATAGTCACCCCAGTGTCCACCGCACACATCCTCCAGGCAGTGGAAGGGGTGGAAGGGGTGGAAGCGCCCCTCCCCTTCCTCCTACCCTCCCACCCTTCTTCTTCCTCTCCCTCCTCCTCCTCCTGTTGTGTTTTACAGATACATGAGGGGTGGGGCCTGGGACCTAAGCACTGGAATCCTCATGGAGAGGCTTCCCTGGAGTCCTTAGCTGCAGAGTGGTGGGCATATCTGATGCCCTTATTCAGATCTACCCACTGCGATATGTGTGAAGTGCTGAAGCTTTAATAAATAAAACGCAGGAGGGCTTGAGAAAGGCTCTGTGTATGGTGCACACAACCAGCTCATGCTCAGGGGATCGGGAAGGGGGTTCACCAAGCACCCACGGAGACTGCATGCACTTATTTAATGAGCAACAAAGATATTACCAGACAGTCAAGGAAAAATGTGTTTTTCCACTTTGGGAAATAGTCAAACTTTCATATTCCACCAAAAATAGAAGTGGAATTCTAGAAAACAAAAATAGGTGGGCTTATACTTGTATGCCATTCAAGCAAACCCTCATAGACTATGACTGCTCTCATCTCTCTGGAATGTGTGCTGTGTTCCCAGGAGGTCGGGGAAGGAGCCAGGACAAGAGGGAGCCTGGGACCTGTTCCTGGGCCTGAACTCCTGCGGCCACCAGGGTCCCTCCTGGTTCTCGTGGGGCCATCTGGGGTTGCACCCCTCCAGATGTGCTCTCCCTCCCCTCCGTCCCCTGAGGCGTTGATGACCGACGGGAGACCCTTGCCCCTGAAAAGAGACTGACCGAAGAACTGATGAATAGCTCCATCACCAGTCTCCACGGTGGCCCGCACAGGACGGCAGAGACTTTTCTCCTCGAAGACCCTAGGCTGCTGGCAAACACTGAGCACTGTACCGCACGGTGGAGGGTGCTGGGGAGGGGCGAGCCTCTGAACCTCAGTGCAGGCGGGAACAGTGCCTCACATTTCTGTGGCTGATGGAATATTTAATGCTTAGTTTATACTTTCTTTTTACACAGTTTTTGCTTGAGGCATATTTTGTTGACTCATGACTTTACAGATAACCTCTCTGATGAGACTGAAGCCCAAGGAAGGGACCCATGTCCAGTAAGTGACCTGGTCTTACATCAACCAGAGCTGCCTCCATGCACTCAATAGAAAACGAGGCCCGAAGCCTCTCATCTGCTAGGCAGGGCCAGGCCACAGCAGCCCCCCATGGCCAGGACGCAGTTGGGGAGGGGGGCCAGGTCACAGCAGTCAGCAATGCCCCGTACCCAGGCCACAGACTCCCAACCACCCAGGCCACAGCAGACCCCCATGGCCAGGACGCAGTTGGGGAGGGGGGCCAGGTCACAGCAGTCAACAATGCCCCGTACCCAGGTCACAGACTCCCAACCACCCAGGCCACAGCAGACCCCCACTACCCCCAAGTCAAGCCACAAAAGTACCCCCCACCATGCCTTAGGCCACAGCAGGGCCAGGTGGAGCCCTGAGGTCTGGGCTTCTTCACCATTTTCCTTGTTTCTTCCACTTCTTGTCCTTGAAGCAAGGCGGGTGGGCAAGCAGAGAGGGGGATTTGCTAGAAGGATCCTGGGGTATCTCCCCGGCTTTTTCCAAGTTGGGCTTTTTCCAGAAATGCAAGGTTGGTATAACATTTAAACTTTAATCAACTTAATTCACCATATTAATATAATGAAGCAGAAAAATCATACTATCATCTCAATAAATGCAGAAGAAAGAATGTGATAAAACTCAGCATGCATTCAGGAAAAGAAACTCTTAGCAAAGTGGAGATAGAAGGGAGCTTCCTTGATCTCATCGGGGGGATCTATATTTTAAAATCCTACCACAGATCTCACACTTATTAGTGAAATACTGAAAGCGTCCCCCCTGAGGTCAGGAAAAAAATAAGGATGCTCACCACTAACACTTCTTTTCAGCAGCGGCTGGTGAGGTAAGCCAAGAAGAAAGCAATAAAGGATAAAATGATCAGAAAGGAAAAAATGACAAAGTCATTATTCACAAACAAAATGATATGTATATAAGAAACCCAATAGAATCTACAGATAACTATTGAAATTATTAAGTGAATCTGGAAACACTGCTGGTACAAGGTCAATACACAAAGATCAATTGCATTCTAAATAAACCAGAAACCAGTGGTCACAAAATAAAAATAGGGAACATTTTAAATGATCATCCAATGCACCAAATGTCTGCGAATAAATCTAATGGACTATGTGTGTAATATCTACACAGAAGACTAGAAGATAATGAGAGCAACTGGAGAATATTTAAATCAATGTAGGGCTAAACGTGAACTGGAGCACTCAATAGTGTGAGAATATCCGTTCTCACCAAATTGATCTATAGCTTCAATGCAATTCTAATAAAAATTCTAGCAGAATATTTTGAGGAAATTTATAAGCCAATTCAAAGATTTAAATGGAAATGCAAAATACCAAGTATAACCAAGAAAATTTTGAAAAACAAAAAAACTGCAAGGTGATTCTATGGTGTCAAAAGAAGACTCATGAGAAAGCTTCAGTAATTAGGACAGGAAACAGCAGTTCAAGGCCAGTCCTCAGCACCTAACAAAATAGTTCAGAAAAAAGCAACAACCCATGCCTATATGGATGCTTAATTCACAACAAAGCTACTGCAGCAGAGCAGCAGGGAGAAGGGAAATCATGTCAGTAAATGGTGCTAGGTCAACTGGGCACCAAACACAGACAACAGTTATGGACTGACTCTGAACCCCTACCTCACATGGTACAGAAAAACAATTCCTGGTGAATTGTCCTCTAAATTTGAAAATTGAAACAATAAACCTTCCAGAAGATAACAGAAGCATTCCTTCATGACCATGGAGTAGCTGAGTTTTCTAAACAGGACACAAAAAAACCCTAACCGTAGAAAAAAAGGTAGATAAATTGGATCACATTGAAATTAAGAACTCCTGTATAACAAAAGACTCCACTGTGATTATGGAAATGCAAGACACAGGGTGAGAGAAGGTATTTGCAACACATATAGCTGCCAAGAGTTTGGGTCTGGAATATATAAATAACTTCTACAAATAAATAATAAAGAAAACTTGTGGCTTCTTCACCAGAAAGGATGTGCATGCGGAAAACAAGAACATGTAAAGATGCTCAACCTCACTGGTCATTAGTGAACTACAGATTAAAGCCACTGTGAGGAACCACCACCACCCTCCAGGGTGGACAAAGTGTCAACACCAACTGTTGATGTGGACAAGAAGCAGCCAGAAAGCTCCTCGCCTGCTGGTAGGAGTATAAAGTGGCTCAACACGTTGGAAAATCAGTGTCCCCTCTGGAGTGGGCCTATGTGTCTCTTGTGACCTGGTACACAACCCAACAGAAACAAACACACATGCGCACTGAGAGAGGTGTAAGAGAAGGTTCACAGAGGCACAGGTTGATGGATCTCATGAACACAGCATCAAGTGGAAGAATCAAGACACGAAAGAATACATTCTGTGTGATGTCACTTATGTGAAGCAAAAATAGGCATAACCGATCTGTGGAGGTAGGAGTCAGGGTAGAGCTTATCTTTAAGGCCCAGAGGCAGCTGTGGCTACGGAGGGGCACGCCAGACACTCCGAGTTGGTCACGTTCCGCTGCTCGCCCTGGTGGAGGTTTCACAGCTGTGTCCACTTTGGGCTAATGTGTTGAGGTGTACACTTACGATATGGATACTTTTTGGTGTATGTACTATATCTCAAAAAAGTTTGAAAATACATGATGATGGCCACTTTTCACACCACCGTTCACAGCTGCTGTATCCCTGAGTGGCTTGTATAGGTAACAGTCAGCCCAAGTCCCTGAGATTCCAGTTTAAAACTATCAACTGCAAGATCTTGAATATATGGTAGTTGAAAGTTCCCTAGAGAGAAGGCTTTAAATAACCACATGAGCCATCGAATTTGTCACTAACCCAACTGTACTTAGGCTCAGCCTCCAGCCTCCATCCCCTCCAGAACAGCTCCTGGAGATTCAGCAGAGCGCGGCCTGCCCACGCCCTCCCTCCTCCCCCCTCTTGCCTGGCTTCAGTTGCTAATTACCTTTTAGCTTCTCAGGAAAGACTGCTAACATAATAATTAAGACATAACTCAGCAAAATAGAAAAAAAAAATCTCCTTTTCCTGGCTCTAGTCCATTATTTTAGAGTAGTATGTTACCAGGAGCCATACTGTTTTTGCATCTGATTTATTTTAAAAATCTAGTATCATTCAAAAGAAGTTGGTGAAGCTGCTAATTTTGTTTGATTTATATATTTATACTCATCCCACAAAGAATTTGAGGTGTTTGGTGTGTCTCTATATTCGCTTGCTCTTTTAATAATTTTTAAAAATGAGTTTCTCCTCAAGGATCATGTACTTTTTTTTAAATCTATTTTTAGTTCATACTTTTGTTACTGTTGTACAGTATCATCTTCCAAATTACACGTTGTTTGCTGCCAATATATAGAAATCATTTTGGGGGTGTGTGCATGTGTGCCAATTTTATACTCAATAATCTTGCTGAATTTTAATTAGATCTAAGACTTTGGCTGTAGATTTAAAATTATCTGCCTATATAACCATATTTATGTCTCCCTTTCCTCTCTTTATACATGATCAAGTGAAATAATCAAGACACAAAAGAATACAACCTGTGTGAGGTATTAGCTCACTGAAGCCTCCAACCCCTGGCCTCAAGCAGTCCCCCTGCCTCGGCCTCCAGAGAAACACGCTTCCGTCTTTTCTCTCCTGCCTTGCTGGGCCTTCCCGCCTCCCACACTCCCTTCTCTTTCTACGCTCACCTCTAATGCTAGGCTGAGGCTCTTCAGGTCTGGAGCCAGGTTCCCTTCTTTCCTTTCTCCATTCTCTCTTTAGGGGATCGGTGACGTCTTCCATTTTCAAGGGTTTCAAGTGTCCGTCTCCAGCACGGCTCTCCTCTCCGGACATCAGTCTTTTGTACGTAGCTATCTTCCCAACACAGCCACTCAGACATCCTGTAGGCATTGCAAACTTAATGCACCCAAAAGGAATGCCTGGTTTCGTCCCCCCATCCCCCGTGTCATCCCAGAGCACCATCACCCGCCAATATGTGCAAGCCAGGATCCTGGGTAAGCCCTGATGCTTCTCCTCCCCAGGCCCCTCTAGTGACTCTATCACTAAGTCCTGTTGAGTCTAATTCCAAAAGCCTCTTAACTCTTTCCACTTCCACTGTCAACACCTGATGAAGGTCTTCTGCATGGAAGCTGCGGGCATGCCTGAGCTCTAGGCAGACACCGCCAGGTAAGTCAGAGCCTCTGTCCCCTCACCGGGGTGCTGATTTGGGTTGTGTTTCTCCCACTCCCAGACAGTCTATGTACTTCGATGGCAGCTGCTCCACCTCCCAGTTCCAGAGCTAGGCCCTACTTGGCTAAACCAGGGATTGCCTTTCTCTGCAAAGGGCCAGATGGCAAAGATCTATGGCTCTACCAGCCACATAAGCCCACTGCATCTATTCTTCATAAGCCCCCATCCACCCCAACACTTTACATGTTTAATGTTCATTCTTAGCTGTTGACTGGACACCAATGGGCCCAGGCTCAGCCTGCCCACCTCTGACTTAACCACGCAGCACATTCCCTTTCCCTGGTCTCTACAGAGTGCAAAGTGGCCTGACCAGGAGGACTCTTCTGACCAATGGTAGCAGAAGCCTCCTCTCTTCTCTGACTTCATGTGCCATGGAAGTGCTTTTTCCTCTGCCACAGGCACTCCTGCCGTCAATGCCTTCTCATCCTCCAAGGCTCAGTGCAGCTTCCTGCAGCTTGCTCTGACACTCCTGAGCGGTGCAGCTGCAGTGCCCTGGACTCCTGCAACCGTTCACACTCCTCTTCATTAGGAGCCTGCATTTGTACATCACCACTGGAGCTTTTCCACCCACCGTCTCCCTCTTCTGGATGCAGAACAGGCTCAGACAGGCCAAACAACTTCGCCAGTGCTGCATGGCACAGCCAGGTCCGCACTGACTGTCACGCCTCTGTTCCTGCCCTGGACGGTGTCTCAGGTAACACACTGCACTGCTCCCTGACACCATCTCCCCACTAGAACATGAACGCCCAGTTATCACACTGAGCTGCTCCCTGACACCATCTCCCCACTAGAACATGAACGCCCTGAAGCAAAGACATCTTCCTTGCCACGTGTTGACCTATGCACGTGACACTGCCTACGGCGCTGAAAGGCCATCAGTTCGTCCTCTCTCTCCTGCCCCTGTGTGTCTACCCCAGTTTTCTCTCTTCAGGCTGGCCAGTGATGGAGACCATCCTAATTGTGCTGGATTTGAACCCTTCAGGCCTAGGCACAAAGAGAGACTCACGATTGTCTCAATGCTAGCTCTAAGCACCCAGGGCCATCCTGGGAGTCAGAATCCCGCCTGAGGTCCTGGAGTGGGTTGTGGGGGGGTGTGCTGTGTGCCTGTCACAGAGCACAGATAGACTGTTCCTGCTGTGTCACTGTGGGAGCTGGGAGTTGTCCTAGAGACAGTGGCACATTGTGAGCTGGGCAGGTCTCACACATGGTATCCACCACCATGGCAGCTGCTGACCGAATGGTTTGGCAACATCTGGTTTTTGCCACTCCAGTCTCATGTCTTCTTATTTTATTTTTAAAATATAGGGCAAAAAATATTATGTCTCAAATCACGGTATCACCGAGTATTGGTCACCCCTTACTAGCAGTTTTATGCTCCTCCTGACGTTTGAGAAACAAGGAAATCAATAATCCACTTTAGGCTACAATCTAAAAAGTACCTGTGAGTGTCCTTTCTCAAATAGATTGGGCAGAATTAAAACAAAGCAAGATTGTTTAAAGCTACATTTTTAGTTTCACACAAGGACTATAGTCAAATAGGCTTCAAAAGCACAAAGGCTGTGGTCAGTCATCAGCCCTAGGACACCAGGACCAAGACCAGGCCACAGTCTCAGCACAGCAGGTTGGCAGCTCGCTCTGTAATTGATGAGATAGAAATCTGAGCACATGGATTGCCCTGTGTGGCTGGAAAGGGAAAGGAAGGCTGTCCTGGCCACCGCAGCCCAGGGAGGCCAGCACACCTGTGCGCAGGTCACGTGACCCACTGCTCTGATCCCACCCTTCTAGCCACAGTCTGCCAGGCCCTGGGCATGACAGGAAGGGGGTTCACAGATCAGTGGCATTTACACGGGTAAGCTTTGAACACTGTCTTCAACTGAAAGGCCAGTGTGTGAACAGGCCGGGCAGCTGGACCACTCCGAGGCTGGCGCCTTCCCCTCCTTTCGGGCAGTTCCCAGAAGGCTCAAGACCACAGTTTGAAATCCACTTAATCTCTCGAGTCGGCCTGGGTCTATATCCTAAGACCGTGGAAATCATTTTGTGCCACCGTATCCTGTAGGCATTGGCAGGACCGGCGTAATTTTTAGTTCTTCTCGTGGGAGACAGTCACAGGGTCATGCCATTTAACTGCACTGAAGGGAAAACGTGGGAAATGGATTTTTGGTGCTGTGTAGACCACATTTCATAGCGGGTGGCATCTCACATGCTTATGCAAAGCCTAACTCCGCACCCTGGGGCAGACAGCGGGAGCCCAGCTGGATTCCTACACTCAAGCCCTCCAGCATCAGGTTTATTTTCCAGGACACCAGAGTGATTGTTTATTCCATAATTCCCACAAAGGAGACGGTAAACAACAGAACAGAGGTGGAGCGGGCACAGAAGGCCAGGAAGTGGATGGTGGCTGCCAGCACTTCTGTGGAGACCCAGGGCCCCCCCTCCAGGAGCCCCGGTGTTCAACCTCCACAGTGAACAGGGGATGGATGGCTGAGATGTCCTCGAAATTTTTTTGGACTTCCTCAGGTGACCACAGGATTCCTTCTCAAAGAGCCTGATCTCAGCAGGCACCTGAATGGGCATCCTGGTGCTTCATGCTCCACAACAGCTGGGAACGCCATGTCCTGGCCCCAGGCGACTGGAAACTGCTTTCCTCCCCAACATCAGCACCAAGGGGAATGTTCCCAGTGCCATTCTTCCAAGTCAGGGAGAGCGTCACAATAGAAACCGTCTCTGTGGAGAGGATGGCACCTGAAGCCATGGAATAGGAAGGGAGCATCAGAGGCTGCTGGCTGGTCCTGCAGAGCCGCCTGAGAGGCCTGTGGGAGCAGCAGAGGGTCCCGGCCTTGGGCGCCATCTGCTCTCTGCTGCTCTGGAGGGAGAAAAAGGACAAGTTGAAACTTGCACAAGCAGCCTCCATTCTGGGGAGTTCCCTTGTATTCCCCACACCAACCCGCACCTCAGCGAAGGCCTGTGGAACACTGCTGCAGTGACAGCCCCGATGAACCATGCTTGCCGTGCCCGTCCCCTGTGCGGTGCCTCACGTCCACTCAGGCCCCGGCCATCTCACCCTCCTGGGGAGATGGAGGGAAGCACCATGGGGATTTGCTTTTTCTTGCTGCCGACGGAGCCCAGCCACCACGGGAGGGAGGCCCGGCCAGCCTGCGGTGGGTGGGTGACATGTGGCCCGGATCTGCCCGGGGCGCCTGCCCGTAAGTGGGCCAAGCAGACACCCCATGGAGCCGAGGCAAGCCGTCCCAGCTGAACCGGCTTAAGCTGCAGGCCCACAGAGTCATGAGCAGTGAAGAGAGGTTTTCGCCCTCTGAGGTTTGGGGTGGCCTGTTACACAGAAATACACACAACATCCTCAGGCACGTATCTCTTTAAGAATGTGTCCCGAGAAGGTGTCCCAGGAGTCTTGATTTTTATTTAGCCGTCCACGGTTGCCCCTTTGGGTGCTTCGCCTTCAGATGGGGTGAAGGGCTCACTTGTTAGCTGGCTGGCCCCAAAGACAGGCTTGTTTTCCACCAGGCAGTGACTGAAGCCGGCAGCCTGCTGCAGACCGCGGGCCTTCCCCTGACCTGTCCGGGACTGCGGGCTGGCGGCTGACACCTGCGGAGTGCTTACCGCATACCAGGCTCCCAAACTTCCATCTGTGTTCGTCTTTTAAGTTTTGCTGTTTTCCAGAGTCGGAGTCTCAGTGTTGCCCAGGCCAGAGCGCAGCGGCCATTTATAGGCGCGGACCTCGGCCTCACACACCACAGCTCCAGCTCTGAGACACAAGCGACCCGCACCGCCCCCCGCCCAGCCCCAGCCTCCAGAGTGGCTGAGATCACAGTGTGCGCCACCCCATCCCTGGCTTGTGATGGTCTCTTACTCCCCACTTTACAAGGGAGGAAAGAGGCCGAGGGCAGAGTGGGCCGCCTGAGGTTTGGAGGCCAGGGCTAGTACAATCTCAATTTGACCCTGGAACCTGCCGCTTCCCCCACCCAGGTGCAGGACCCACCCGCTTGTCCACACCTGGCTCTGCCCACCGCCCCCGGCTGCTCCTCTGGGCTCAGGTCGCCGCGGTCAAGAGCTGCCAAGTTTGCCTATCAAACTTTATCTTCGTGCAGAGAACTGCAGCCTGGAGCTGGTTATTCCGGTCAGTGAAAACGTTGCATTTCTACATATGCTTATCATCATCTGTGTAAACATTTCTTGGTATAACTGTGGAACAGTCAGTAAATATAGATAAATCGAAGAGTAAGTCTATTGCATATGCTATAAAAAAATGCTTTTACTATCAACCTAAAACAAAAAAAAATCAAACAAAACCACCATCACCTAAACGTTGGTAACTGGAGCAGCTGCTAGTGTCAGTGCGGACTAAACGGGAGACGGCGGGAACCGTGTCCAGCCAGGGTCCTGGGCCGCGACCTGCTTCTCCCAGAGTCTACAGTGAGGATGACGGACGGGGAGAGGGGGCCGGCGGGACCCGCGTGTCCCAGGCAACTCCGGGAGAGGGAGAAGCAGGGGCGGCTCGGCGGGGGCTCGGCGGGGGCTCGGCGGGGGCTCGGCGGGGGCTCGGCGGGGGCCTGGCGGGGGCCTGGCGGGGCAGCACCCGCTGCAGATAGGAGCGCATGGGCCCGGGAGCCTGGGCAGCACCGCGAGACGCCACCTCCGCAAAACGCAAACGCCGGGCGCCTGCGGTCCCAGCTACCAGGGAGGCTGAGGCGGCAGGATCGCGTGAGCTCGGAGGTCCACCGCGCTCCAGTCTGGGCGACAGTGAGACCCCGTCCCCAAAACGCAGCAGCCGCGCATCCAGAGGAAGACACGAAGGCGGGCAGGGTCTCCTCAGCCGCGCTCGGGCGGGCGGCGCCGCGACGCCAGGACGGTCCCGCGCTCTTGCCCCACGCTCCGGAGCCGCCCAGCTGCGGTCTCTCAGCTCCGGCCGCGCTCCAGCCCCAACGGCCCCGCGCCCGTCCGCCGCAGGTGGTCGTGAGGGAGGCGCCACAGCCCCGGCTGCCCACGACAGACACAGACGCCCCAGCGCGTGCACGTCCGGCGTCGCTGCGCCGGCCCCGCCCCCTCGGCGTGCGCGCGCCCGGCGGGCCGGCAGGGGCGGGGAGGGGGCGGAGCCGCCGGCGGCGGGGCTGAGGCGCTGAGGCGGCCGTGGCGGCGGCGGCGGCGGCAGCGGCGGCCAAGCGGCCAGGTTGGCGGCCGGGGCTCCGGGCCGCGCGAGGCCACGGCCACGCCGCGCTGCTGCGCACAACCAACGAGGCAGAGCGCCGCCCGGCGCGAGACTGCGGCCGAAGCGTGGGGCGCGCGTGCGGAGGACCAGGCGCGGCGCGGCTGCGGCTGAGGTGAGGGCGGCGCGGGGCCGCGGCGGCTCGGGCGGGCGCGGGCTCCGGACCCCGCGGTGGCGGCGTTTATGTAAGCGCCGGGCAGGGACTGGTGGTGGGGCCGGGGCTGCGGGCCGTCCCGGGAGCGGAGGGCGCCCGCGGAGAAGCGAGGGTGCCGTGGCACCGCCTTGCATCCACCCTCCTGGGGCGCCCGTCTGCTCCGGCGCTCGGCCCCCGGAGGAGGCTGCGCCCGGGCGGCCCCGCGTCCCCTCCCGAGGGCGCCGAGTCCGCGTGGGATGCGCCGCGCCGCGGGGAGGGCAGGTGCGCCGGGACGAGGCTGCGCCCTGGGGACCGAGACTGCGTTTTGGGGAGGGGACGGTGTGCCCATCGGAGGCTGCGCTGGGGACGAGGCTGCGCCCGGGGACCGGAGGCTGCCCCGGGTACAAGGTTGCGCCGGGGGACGGGAGGCTGCGTTGGCAACAAGGCTGCGCCTGGGGACGGGAGGCTATGTCCCTGGGGAGACGCTGCGCCCGGCATGGGACGCTGCGCCGGGGGACGGCAGGCTGCGCCCGGGATAGGCTGGGCCCGGGCAGGGGAGGCTGCCTTGGGAGGGGACGCTGTGCCACGGGAGTGGAGACTGCGTTGGGGACGAGTCTGCGCCCTGGACGGTCCTGCGTCTCCTTCCGAGGGCGCAGTGTCCGCGCGGGATGCTCTGCGCCGCGGGCGGCCCGGGCCAGGGAAGTTCCTGCGGGTGCCGGGCGTCTGCAGCGATCGGGAGCAATCTGGGGCAGTTGGGGGCCTGAGGTGACTTTTGACGTGTTCACGTGAGAAGGAGAATTATTGCGTGGTGGATGGGTGCGAGGGAAGGTGTCAGATTGGGCTGTGGACGCTGAAACGTGTTGGAGTCCTGATTTACATGCTGGAAAACCTAACCTAAAACGTGTTCCTGTCCAGGTTTCTATGTCGGAGATCTGCACCGTGGTGTTTAGTTCCCAGTTAATATTTTTGGTCAGCAGGTTTGGGCTGTTACTTCTGATACAGGCATTTTATTTCCTTCTTACTAACCATTATTGCATTCCGTTCTCGAAGTATAACGAAAAGTGGCGTGATATCAAACTTGTTTCTTTAACGTTTAGCTCCATAATTAAGATGATAGAACCGTAGTTTTTTAAATTGAGAATACAAATATGTATTTAATCCTCTTTGTTTCCTCTTAAATTTTGCCGTATGTTTTATTGCTTCGAAAGGTGCCACCCAGAGCTGCATTTTCCAAAACGCTAGGTTGTCTTAAGAGCAGTTGTTTCTAGGAGATAGAAAAGCTAATTGTCTTTTGATGACCATCTTTTCCTTGGGGTTGAGACTGCTGTATCCTTTTTGCCTGCTGAGGGTTTCCCAGAGGGGAAAGGGAGAAGGAAGAAAGGATAAAAGCTTGGCTGATACAGTTCCTTCTTGGATAAGAGAATTAACTGTCTCTCATTGCGCGGTTCCTCCAGAGGACAGGGTCCAGTATGCATGGACAGCCACAACAGGGGCTCGATAAATATTTGATGAGACAGGCTGAGCTGGGTGCCTATATTTTGCCTGCGGTGGAGAGGATGAACTCACACAGACTCTGAAAGGAATGCATTGTCTGTGAGTGAAGCCCTGTTAGATGTCTGAGGGTTCCTAAGACTGGGTATATCCCACTACATCTACATCAAATTTGAAGCTGTAGTTGGAAAGGAAAAAAGGAGGCCCTCCTGCAGGGACAGGGGCTTAAAAATAATCGATCCAGCTCTGAGAAATTGATGACACATGTGTCTCTGGTGTGACGTGCTCATGCAGTTGTTACTGGGAGGCCAAGGGGGAAGGATTAGCTATGAAGTGATAACATCTTCCACAAAAAACATCTTGGCTCAGAGGCTAATTTCACTTCCTCGTGAATTTATGTATTGTAAAACATTTGAATTCTTTTAGATTTTTGGAATAAGAATTTTTTTAACTTCTATTTGTCCAGTGAATGCATAAAACAAACTTAATCCATTTGACAAATACTTGTCTGTGGCCTGTTATGTGCTAGGCCTTCCCTGTTTTAGGCCCTAGGAGATACAGTACTTAACAAGATAGGTAGAGATCAAAAATGCTTCTGGCATAAAGCAGTACATTTGTATTGATAGATTTAAAAAGATAAGCAAGCACACAGTACCTACAGAAAGGTAAAGCCTCATTCCACTCCATCCCTGGGCACTTGGTTCAAAGGCTGCACCCAATTGTGTATTGTCCTAGCAGGAGTCAAAGTGTGTATTGTATATGTTTTAATATATGACAAACCTTGCTATAGTGCATATTCTTACACGTGGGTACAAGCAAAGCCTACTAATTAGTTATTATCAAAATTTCTTAGCTGTAAGTTTTACTTAAGAACTGGGTTTTATTCCCTTGAATGCTGTGATTAGCTCTGTGATCAAACAATATAATTCAAATAGACAGGAGGTAGTTAACTTTGGAAAGAAATAGATGAAGTTACACATTTACCAGCCTATAAAAAAGTTTAGCAAAGTTATCAAGCTTAGTTTGAAACCAAAAAGCTCAGAGAGGTCCAATTTTATTAGAAAACTCAATGGTGGCCGGGTGCGGTGGCTCACGCCTGTAATCCCAGCACTTTGGGAGGCCGAGGCGGGTAGATCACGAGGTCAGGAGATCGAGACCATCCTGGCTAACACGGTGAAAACCCATCTCTACTAAAAATATATAAAAAATCAGCCGGGCATGGTGATGGGCGCCTGTAGTCCCAGCTACTTGGGAGGCTGAGGCAGGAAAATGGCGTGAACCCAGGAGGCGGAGCTTGCAATGAGCTGAGACCGTGCCATTGCACTCCAGCCTGGGCAACAGAGCGAGACTCCGTCTAAAAAAAAAAAAAAAAAAGAAAACTCAGTGGTTTTCTGTGTCAACTTTCTAAAATAGGAATTTCTAAATCTGTAATTTGGTGTGATGGAAATGGTGGTGTTAAAAACCCATATTATTTTGTATGTTCATAATATGTGAGGTAGGAAAAGCAAATGGGAAAATTAAAAATTGTCCAGCGAAATCATTAAGATTCCTTCCTTATTCCTTGAGTGACTTTTCTTTCCAAGGTGACAGCTTTTTATCTGGGGTGTGGACAGGGACAGCGCGGTAGCCCACAGAGGTCTTCGTGGCAGGGCTTACCGCACCTTCCATGTGCAGAGTTTTGCTTCATCCATAGCTTGACAGCTGTTGGGCTAGGGCCATTAATATCAAATTATCACATTTTTTTTTTGGTAGTTTGATTAGTACTGCTTGCTGCACTTTTCCACCTGTATGCCTATAAGATGTCCTAGGCGTACACAAAGAAAAGTGACTTTGGTTTTAGGTTTAACGTCTTTGTGATGAAACAGGAAGGGGGATGAAAGTAACTCTGAGATACCTTGTATTTTTATTGGAAGTACAGTGAAATGGAAGCTCTACTTGCTTCTAGTTTGGTGATTTTGGAACCTGGTTCCATTTCATTTGCTTGTTCATCCAACAGGCATTCACCCATGCATCCTGGCCCAGGTACTGTTCTAGGTATTGGAGATTCAGGATGAGCCTGATGAGGAGAGTTCCTGCCCTCAAGCGGTTCATTTTCTTGGGAAGGAGGAGAGCAGTAAACAAGCATTTGGTGTCCTAACTGCTTCAAAGGGCAAATGAGGCAGGGTAGGTGAGAGAAGGTCAAATAGGTGGTGAGGATGGAGTGAGCTGGGCTGAGGTCACCGCAGCAGCAGCCTCTCAGGCACAGGGAACTCTCGGGTGAAAGTCCCTGAGCCTCCTTGTAGTATGGTGGTCACCTCAGGGAGGCCATTGCTGCCAGAGAGGCTGGGCGAGTGGTAGGAAGTGAGATGGGAGTGGAGGAGAGCTGCATCTTGGAGCACACAGGCTGTGGTAAGGAATTTAGATTTTAAGTGTGATGGGAAGCCTTAAGAGAGCCTTTCTTCCTTCCTTGGGAATGACATGATCTGATTTATCTTTAAAAAGTACCACTCTGGCTGTTGGGCTTACAATATGCCAGGCTGTTTTAAGAGCTTTACATATATTAATTCATTTATTCTTATGACAGTCCAAAAAGTAGGCATTATTATCATTATTCCCATGTTACAGGGGGGAATACCTAGGCACAGAGTGGTTAAGTGATTTACCCAAGGTCACACAGGAAGTGGCAATGGCAGGATGTACCCTTACCTCCTTACTGCAGCTTGCTTTTTGCACCTCCACTACTGCAGACTGGAGGAGGAATATCAGCAAGGAGATCAGTTAGACTTTTGTGAAAGCTGGGTGACTGTACCGGCACCTCAGACCAGGGCGGAAGTGGTGAGATCAGATTCAGCCTACTGAATTTCAGCATTTGTAAGATGCCATCATTTTTAAGTTGCATCATCATTTTTTATGCTGCTAACAAAGGGAAAATGTAGCCAACTAGATTGTGACACAATGCTTTCTTGTTACCCAGCATTCATTTATACTCATTGAAAGAGCTTAGACTAAGCATTGACTTTTAAAATCATATAATTCATGCACTTTCATAAAAAAGGAAAAAACAAGTAAAACAAAGTAATTCTGAAATTTCTTCACATCTAGAATCTGATTCTTCCAACTCAGCTTTTGACTTGGCGTTGGTGCCAGGTATGAGATAGGGAAGTCTGGGAAGAGCCAGTGTTAGGATTTGAACATGTGGAGCTTGTGACTGGAAGGCAGCCCAGCTCAGCAGCTCCACTCAAGGGCCAGATCTGGAGGACGAGGGTTGGGTCATTGTGCAGCTACTTCCTAGATGATCTTGAGCAAGCAGTCTAATCTTTCTGTGCTTCAGTTTTCTCATCTATAAATTAGGAAGAATAAAAGCAACTTGTCAGGGTTGTTGAGTTGCTAATGTAAAGTACCTAAAATAGTACCTGACTAACAGTATTTAATGGGGCTTACTTTGCTTATTATTTTTATGATTAGTTATCTGAGTAGAGAAAGGTGAATATGGATGGAAATTCAAGGTCAGGTTCAAGAAGAGGTTGGGGCCAAATATGTAAATTTGGGAGTCATTTGCATATTGCTGATCTATGAGGCATACCGTATGGATACAGAGGAGCAGGAGATGAGGAATGGCCTGGGAGCTTTCGGCAAGGGGTCCACATTGGGAGGGAGGGTCTAGCAACGCCATTGAAAAGGACTCTGTTTGAAGAAGGAAGAAACTAGTGAGAGTCTAGTGGCCTGGAAACCAGGACAACGAGGGGTTCTTTTCTTCTTATTCTTCGTGGGCTGGAGAGTTTCCTATTGGCTTTGATAAGAGGTGGTTGTGAGTGACCTTGATAGGTTTGGAGTGGTGGGGAGAGGAAACAAATAGAGTAGAGGTGGGAACATCAGTGTAGACGACTCTCTAGAGGAGTTCTGTTAAAAGGGAAGAGTCGTGGGATGGTGGCTGGAGGGGACATGGGTACAGGAAGTTTTTAGTTGTATTTTTAAATGAGAGCGATGATAGCATGTTATGAGCTAATAGGAATGATCCAGTAGAGGGAAACATTTATAATATGCCAGGAAAGAGGATAATGTTGGAGCCAAGTCCTTGAGAAGGTGAGAGGGAGGCAGGAAGAGCAGGGATGCTCAGCTCTAGAAGGGAGGCGGGACTTCAGGAGGGAGGCGGGACTTCTGCACGTGGGAGCCTGGACTCAGAAATATTCCTCAAGACATGCTGCCCTTTTGAAAGGAGGATAGGAAATAAATCATGGTTTTGTCCTCAGTCCTAAAAAGTTCGGAATCTCACCCTGGGACTCAGGATCCAGCTTCTTACCAGCTTGTGCTGAACATGCCATGGGGCGTACTTACGGAAATATACATGTGGAAATGGAATTTTTTATTTATTTAAAAAATTCACTTTTCTCTAAAAGTATTGTTACCTGGAGGTTGGCACCTTTATTCACCAAATTCAGTACTCAGAGGACTAGAAGACTCGGTGCCTGATTTGTGCTTGATTTGCCTAGCTGGGAATTTCAGTTTTGCATTTAAGATGACTCCCTCACCAACCCTACCCCCAGAGGAAAGCAGGTATTGTTGCTTTGGGCCTGTTGCATGTATATGTTTATGTTCCACTGGGTCAGCAGCATTCAGTGAAACACAGTTGCCTGTTAACTTGGTAAAATATCTTAATTGCATGAGTTTTGATTTGTTTTTGTGATTATTTGATTTTTTCAGGTTTGGAGTTTCAGAACACCCATCTTCTCAGTAGTTCAGCCAATGCGATGAAATGTGAAGAAGCCTTCCCCAGCTTCCTTGCATTCTCTCCATCATCTGTGCAGTGGAGAGTAGTTCCCACTGCTGTGGAAACATTTTCCCTTTGCTCTTTTCTCTCAGGGCAGGCTTTCCTGAGTGCCTGCTCTGTGTGAGTCATCGTGGGAGGATGCGGTGGAGAAGGACAGGGAGGAGGTCTGTGCTTCTTTGAACTGACATTCTGGTGGGGAAACTAAACAGATCACAGAGGCAGACACCGTGCCTCGCAACTACACACGGACCCGGCTTATGATGGTTCCAGTAACAATTTTTGACTTGACTGTGGTACCCATACAGTCATTCTGTTTTTCACTTTCGGCATAGCATTCAATAAATTGCATGCGATATTAAGTACTTTATTATAAAATAGGCTTTGTATTAGATGATTTTGTTCAATTGTAGGCTAATGTGAGTGTTCTGAGCACCTTTTAGGTAGGCTAGGCTAAGCTTTGATGTTTGGTAGGGTAGGTGTATTGAATGCTTTTTCAGGTTAGGATGTCTTCAACTTGCGATGGGTTCATAGGATCGGAACTCCACCGTCAGTCAAGGAGCACCTGTGCTGTCTTTATCGGCATGACCGAGGAGACACGGCTGAGGTAGGTGGCATCAAGAGGGTGGCTCCTGGTGGAGGTATGATGTTCTGGGAAGGCCTCTCTGAGTGCGATGTGGTACGCTGAGGCCCAGAGGGAAAGCATGAGCTCATGTCAGGAGGGGGGACAGCAGCCTTCTGGCTAGAAGGATAGCCTGCCAGAGAGCCTGCTTATTAGAGTGGCCAGGATAGGACCAGAACCATTGTCCAGTCAGGGGCTAGGAGGTGAGGCTGCAGAGACACAGGGGCCAGGTCCTGCAGACTCTCAAGAGTGCAACAGGAAGAATGGAGGCCTGGGTTGGCACTGTTGCCATGATTTAGCGGGGCAGAGGTGGCAGAACTGGAGAAAAGAGAGCAGGTGTGAATTCTTGGTTGTGGGCAATAGATCAGGTCTTGGAGACAAGGGAAGTGGAGGGACCAAGAAGGGCTCTTGGAGCTCTTTGGATGGTGATGATGTGATGATGCCACGTTCCAGAGGATCTCAGGTCAGGAGTCTTCAACTAGAGACCTCATTTTGTATTGGGTTCTGTTTGAGTCTGCAAAGCAGTTGTCACCTAATATGTGACTAGCAGAATATTTGTTTGTATAGATATCTCTCAACTTACGATGAGGTTCATAACTTGAATATATTGTCAGTTGAAAATGCATTTAATACACCTAACCTTCAAAATTCAAAGTACACTTTCTATTAAATATGTATCACTTTCACACCATCATAAAGTAAAAAAATCATAAGTCAGACTGTTGTAAGCCAGCGTCTGTCTGTACCTTCCCACGGCCTACAAAATTTGTAATGCATTGTTTGTAAAACACAGACACGTGCATTTAAACTTTTATTAGGTAGAACTGGCTCTTCTTCAGGGTCCTTGTAATTAAGTCAGTTATTCCTCTTATGACATTCTTGTAGGAGGTCCATTACCCCTATTTATCAGATCAGGAAACTGATGCTAAGGGGCTCAGTGACTTCCTAGGAAAGCTGGATAATGTTTAACATTTATTAAGCTCTTACCATGTGTCAGACATGGTAAAATGAGTTTAATCTAGTTTAATCCTCATGATGATCTTAGGATGTTGCTATTAAGGGTCACTGTCATCATCCCTTTTTACTGATAACACTGGCCTGGCTTACCTGAGTAGCCTCCTAACAGATCTCTTCTTCCACTCCTGGTCTCCTTCAGTCTGTTCTTGACCAGCAGTCGGATCTGAGCCTGTACATGGAAGACATCACATCATTCTCCTGCTCAGAGTCCCCCTGCGGCCTTCTTTCCTGCTGTCCCTTCCTGCCACTCAGAGCCCTGGCTCCAGCTGTCTTGGGACCTATAGCTAGCCCTCACTTCAGTGTTCATGCACCATTGTGTGCTGCGTGCCCTGCTCACTGTTCTGTTTATTTCTGCCATCTGTACCCACCACTCCCTTCCTCCCCACACAGCCTGCCTGGCCAGAATGAAAGCCTCAGGAAGGCAGGGCTATTGCTCTGAATCTGTCCTGAGGGCTCGGAGCAATGCCTGGCAGATAGACACTTGTAAGCCTTTGCTGAAGGAGAGAATAACTTTAACTTACTTTTTCTGTAGGCAGTAAGTAGTAGAACCTGCATTAAGTTTATCTGCTTCTGAAAACGTATGCTTTTGCTGCCTCCCTACACTGCCCCCCCATCCTATTGTACTTGGTGAATCAGTCATATATTTATGCCCCATATGTCTGTGTTATCTCCAGATTTCCACACTTTTCTGTGTAGAATAGAAACATTTATAAAACATTCAAAATTGTTATAAAACCATAAAGTGTGACATAGTAAATTATCTGTTGAAAACAAGGAGGCCACATCCTGAAAAAGTAGCTCTGTCCTGCCAGCATCATTTTAACCCCTTTTGGACAAGATACAGTTGAAATGCATTCTCTGAAATAATACTTATAACTACATCTTGACAGAAACAAGAATATTTCAAATAATTCTGGGAGGATTCAGGAAAAGGCAGCCAAATAAAATGTGAAAAAATACATTTGATTCAACTGTGGAGGCTTAAAGGAATTACACATCTTTTTTGTTTTTTTGCGACAGCGTCTTGCTTTGTTGCTCAGGCTAGAGTACAGTGGTACAATCATAGCTCACTGTAGCCACAACCTCCTGGGTTCAAGCGATCCTCCCGCCTCAGTCTCAGCCTCCCAGGTAGCTGGGGCTACAGGTGGATGCCACCACACCCGGCTAATTTTTGTATTTTTTGTAGAGACAGGGTTTTACCGTGTTGCCCAGGCTGGTCTCGAGCTCCTGGACTCAAGGGATCCAATTGCCTCGGCCTCCCAAAATGCTGGGATTACAGGCGGAGCCATTGCACCTGGCCAAAAAAGCATCTCTTATAAGCTGTTTTTGGCCAAGGAGCAAACAGGAAAGTGTCCCAGAATTTGGGAGATCAGGATTGTAATCCCAGCCCTGCTTCTGAACAGGATGGTGCATTCTCTTCATGGTTCTGCTGCAGGCTCCTTGGATGTAGAATGAGGGCAGTTGAATTGCTTGTTGCCGAGGTTCTCTCCATTTCTGGAAGACTATTGTAAGTCAGAGTCAAATAATCATTCATTCAGTTGTCCAATAAATACTCATCATAGAACCTATGTGTAGTCCTGTCTAATGGTAGGTGGTGCTACGTCACTTCCTGCCATGGCTGCCGAGGCTCACGTGAGGCTGGCACTTGGCAGAGAGTCCTGTCCCTTCTCTTGACTCAGTAACTGTGGAAAGAGGTGAGGTATAGGAAGGGAGGGCCTAGGCCTTAGGGGTTAAGCGGGCTTAGGAGGCAGGATTGAGAGAGGTGGAATGATGGATTCAGAGTCCAAGAGAAAACGTGAAACTCCAGGGGATTAGAATTGATCCCTTTCTCTGTTTCCTCAGTCTTAGGGGGACTAGACTGTGTTAGTTGTCTTGAATTAAATTGAGCAGGGGTTGTTTTTCACTTCTGTAAGTCCAGAGTTTATCATAAGCCACCAGAGGTAATTCAGTAGTAGTTAATATTTCATTAACCCTCACTTCTAAAATTACAAAGTTAGAAGTGGAGGTCTTTAACATATATATCAGTCAGGCTGGAGAGTAAGTTGGAAAGTTGCATTTTATTCCTGTGTGTTTACTTATGGCAGTGCACATAAGCCCAGTTTTGTTTCTTTTTCTTTGATTAGTAACAGTTGGGCACAAGGTATCCAACCCACCCAGTGTTAAGTCACTTAGAGTGAGTTGATTTCCTTGAAAAAAGGAATCTTTTCAAGAATGTAAAGTGGCTTCTCGTAGTCTTCGTGAGGCTCTGGAGTCAGACACAATACTGGGTTACCCTGGGACCATGTGCAGTGAGCCTGGGCTGCCGGATGCCGCTGGTGGGCCCTCTGCCAGCTGCTGCATCCCCAAGCCCTCTCTTGTCTCATTGTTTTCCCTTTTCAGGAATAGTTTCCACTAGGGACCTGCTCCCTCAAATTTCTATCATTTGAGGTGAGGTTTCGTGTTGGTTCATCTGACTGGCTGAGTGCACCCTGGCTGTGAGAATAGGAAATCGAATTCTGGCTTTGGTCTTAGGGATATCCCCAGGTAGAGAGAGGAGATTCAAAAGATGCTGGGGAGCTACAGACGTGACCTCTGACCTCTACATGAAGAATGGTGGAAAACACTTACTACTTAGTGTTAATCTACACATTTCACTTGGTTTAGACCTAAGCATAAATAGTGTGAAGTCGATTTAAACAGAGGTTACAGTTTCCAGAAACTTCAGCGCCGTGGCTGCAGTTAAACAGCAATGATTGGACTCTTTACGTCTACTCCATTCTAGATATGAATGAAAGTAGTCACATCAAATGCATATTTATTAGTCTTGGTCATTTTGAATTTGAGTCCTTTACATACTATGTATGTATGTACCCAGGAGCAGAGCAGGGTTAAAATGACACCTTCTAACTTCTACTCTGGAATTTTTTCCCTCTGCACTTTTTGGTGTCATGTAGTAGATGTTTTCACCCACATGCAGGTGAATGAGTGACATATTTATCTTGTTACATAGTGAAGCTTTCAATTCTTTAATTTTATCCCTCTAATGAAACTGTGAGGAATTGATTCTGTTGACACAGAAAAGGCTGGTGTCACATGAACCTAAAGGACGTCATTGATCATGTGCCTCTCACGCAGAACTGACATAGAGCCTCCCGTGCAGCTCACCTTGAATTCTCCATGCACGAATCAGCCATAGGCACGTGTTATGTGTGGCACAGGCAAGAAGTGCCTGGTAGATTTTAGTTCTGTTTATTGCTGGAAGCCCTCGCTGTAGGAAAAGGAAGGTTTTTTCCTTTCCTGGACAATGATTTTGAGCTACGGTGTAGACTGGAAAAGGCAGGCTTTGATTTACCAGACGCTGCTTGCTATGTGTGAAGCTGGGATAGGGCGGTGCTGTTGGACAGAAGACCTGCCCTGTGTGCCTTTTCACACTGCACTGAGAATTTGTCTAGATGATTTCCTGGGCTTATTGATTGTTGAAGGAAACAATGCAAATTGCAAGTTATGATCAAATAATGCTTTGAGTGTTCACCTTTTTAGAATGCTCTGGGAAAATATGGGGAGAAAATAAACCATAGGAAAGGCATTTTGAGGCGGTTTTGTTTTGTTTTAAACAGCTGCCATGAAATGCACCCTCTCTAGGAGGACAATTCAGTGATTTTCTGAATGTCTGAGTTGTGCAGACATCACCACCGTCTAGTTCTTGAACACTCCTGTCACCCCAAATGTTCCCTGCGCTTGTCTGCAGTTGATTCGCGCACCCAGCCCAGCCTCAGGCAACCGCTCAGGCAGCCTGCCTGCTGTTTCCACATGTGCCTTGCAGATATTTCATGGGAAGCAGCTCATGTCCTGTGTCATCGTTTGCATCAGGCTTTCACTTAACATGTTTTTCAGGTTCATCCATGTGTTGTAGAACATATCAGTAGTTTGCTCCTTTTAGTCGTATTGGCGTAGCATGTTCGTTTATTCCGCTCCAGCGATGGACCTTGGGTTGTTTCTGCATTCTGGCTATTATGAATCATGTGACTTTGAACATTAGCAAGCATGTCTGCGTGTGGATGTGTATTTTCATTTCTCATAGGTAGATTCCTAGGAGTTCGTAGGAGCTTCGAAATGGAGTTTAAGACAGAAGCCTTTGTTTGATACTGATAATGCTAGCAAGGGCCATTTATTTGGCTTGCTCTTGAAGTCTGTCTCTGTGATGTGCATTGTGCTTCTTGAATTGTATGAGCCTATTATAGGATGAAATATGGTTATAATGTCGAGCAGAAGCTATTAGCATTTCTTAAGCTGACCACCTGTGTTGTGCACACTATTAGGTCCTCAGCAGATGAGTTCTTACCGGGTGTTTGATGTTTTCCCCCCACTTATCAGAAGAGGAAGTCGGTGAAGTACGGTTGGGCATATTAAAACCGCATTCAGCCTACAACACCCCAGAAACACTTACCCTTTGACCCAGCAATTCTGCTTCTAGGAATCCTTCCAGAAGATAGACCTCCAACAATGTGAAAATACATTCGGAATAACCTAAATATCCATATGCAGGAGAGGGTTGAGTAAACTCTAGTACAGCCACACAACCACATCCACTGTTGAAGATGAACTCTGTGAATTGGTTTGAGGTGGTTTCCAGGGCACGTGGATGTGAATGAGGCAAGTACCAAAGAACATCTAAATGCTGCCCTTGATGTGAGAAGAAGGGGATGCAGGAAGACACACGCTCCCTGCACACTTGTGCAGAGGAGATACAGGAGGGCAGAGCCAGAAACAAAAGAGATGGTGACTGCAGAGGGCGAGGGGACGGAGGAGGAGTGGGTGCCAGGTCATAGGTGGGGTGCAGAGGGCGAGGGGGCGGGGAAGTGGAGTGGGTGCCAGGTCATAGGTGGGGTGCAGAGGGTGAGGGGGCGGGGAAGTGGAGTGGGTGCCAGGTCATAGGTGGGGTGCAGTGCTGCTCTCAGTACACCTTTTAGTGCGGCCCAGCTCTTGAAACCACAGCAATACTTCATATACTCCAAAGTAAAATAGATGGTTAATATCAGCCAGGATGTGGGGGACCCAAAATGAAATATAAGCAGAAAACACACATCTCACTGTAGTACAAAGCGGCAGGGCCACAGCAAAGGTGGTGGAAAGGAAAGTGTTAACCTTATTTGGGAAAATGATATGTTGACTGGATTCTGTGAGGCTGAAGAGAACTGTACAAAATAGTAGTAAATTTTTTTCTCAGTGTTAATGGTGAGCAATGTGAAACGACTTTATGTGTATGTGGGGATTGAACAAATAAGCAGAATCGTAGTGGATAATGAGAGCCAGGTTTCTCACTGTCCCAGGAAGAAGTTACAAATAACAAAAGGAAGATGGCAGAGGGAGGCCGTGCTGTTGGATTGGGATAGGTGTCAGTGTGACTCTGTGGTCTTTAATAGATGCATGTACAGCGCAGGAGTAAACATAGGTGTATGCGTTACATGCATGGGTTAGTGATACACCTACATATGCATCTCCTAGCCTTGTCCGTTGGGAAGACCTAGAAGCAATGACCTCCAGCAACAGGGAGCACACCTAAATATCAGTTGCTGATAAAAATAAGCAGGGCTCCTTGCAGAAGATGAGTCTGGAACCTCTGATGATGCTGGAAATAAGGAAGTGGCCAGAAAGGATGGGGTGTGTCAGAGGGCACATAAGCAACCTGGAGGGGCCCCATGGCCAAAGCGGGTCAATTTGAGCAAGGAAATGAGTAATGATAGTATAGGTGTATAATCTATAAAACAAAGTCAGTATCACTACCTATTGATATAAGAAGAAATTGAAAAAATAAGGAGAAGGGACATCTCTTCCTGACAGAAACATTCCAATTAATTGGTGTAGGAGCAGTGAGAAAATAGAAAATCGCCTTCAGGCAGCACTATGGAAATAGTTACTTCAGGTGAGTTCTGCGGGAGGATGCTGATTAGTGGGCCAGAGTTTGGAGAGAAACAGGATATTTGCCTAGTCTCGAAGTATCTCTTCCTCAAGTTATTTATTTATTAAAAAGGGAAAAATAGTAACTTTAGAATGGAGGAAGCCAGCAGACACCACGTCACCTGGGCAATCAAGATCAGCATCACCTGACGAGACAAGTTGCATCATATGCCGCCCCACACCACATGGCATGTGCTCTGTCAGGGACTCCTGCCACAAATGCACAATCACAGTCTAGTCATGGAGAAATGTCAGACGCTCCAGTAGAGGGACGTCCTGCAAAATACCTCATCAGTGTTCCTCAGAAGTGTCCAGGTCATGAACACTGGAAACACCGAGGATTGGTCTAAGCTTAGAGACCTGATGACTAACTGTGGCCTGTGATTCTGGGCAGAATCCTGGAACAGAAGCCGGTATTGGTGGAGAAACCACCGAAATTCATATGAGGTCTGTGGTGTAGCCAATTGTATTGTGCCAGTGTTTATTTTCTGATTTCGATATATCCTTCTCCCAGCTCACAACATATAGGTCTGTGATTGATACATACTTCTCCTCATGCTCACAACTTACAAATCTATGATTTTAGAGGAAGCTGGGAGAAGGACATAGGGGAATTATCTGTACTATTTTTCAGCCTTCCCATAAGCCTAAAATTTCAACATAAAAAGTTGAAAAAGAAACCCATGGCAGAATATGATGGGAGAATGGCAGAAATGGCAGGACCAGCCCCTGTCTCTGTTTCTTCCCATGTGAAGGTGTTTACCTGGTTTATCTTGGTCTTTGGATTTGGTCAATTTTTTTTTTCTAAAAAGAAATTTTAAATATAGTCAAATTTATCAGTTTTTTTCCTTTATGGCTTTTGGGTTTTGAATCCTAAGAGTACTTTCCCTACTACAATACTCATATTTTTCTTTAATTTCTTCTAATAGTTTTATATTTTGTTTTTCACATTTAGCATATTGATCTATATGAAATTTGTTTTTGTACAGTTTGAAGTTGGGATATTTTTTCAATTGTCTAATCATTTGCCTTTGTCATTGAGTAGTCTGCCCTTTGCCCAGTTATCAGAAATATCACCTTTATCACTACTAAATGTTTTCTTTCAATGATATTTCAAATTGCTTATTATTCTTGTGTGATAAAGTGATTGGTTTTTGTATGTTGTGTCCACAGCTTGTCATTTGTGTCTCATGTTTTCTAGATGGAGGATCCTTTTGGGAACATGCGTCTTCCTTTCTAAGCTTTGTACTTCCCCTGTATTAATTGGCTAGGACTTCTGGTACTGTGCTGAGTGTAGTGTTTGGATCATAGTGATGGCTAGCAGGCTGCATCTCGTTGTTGTCTTTGACGTGAATGCTTCCAGTATTTCATCCTTAAGTGTGACATTACTCTAGTTGTTTTGTACATACCCTTTATCTTGTCTAGCATGTTACCTTCTCTTCCTGGTTTGTCCAAAATAATCTTTATCATGAGTGGCAGTAGAATTTTACCATATGTGCATCTGTTGAAATGATCACGTGGTTTTCCCTCCAGTCTGTTAATATAGCAAATTTCATTAATAGATTTCCTGATATTAAACATTCCTGCATTCTGGGGAAAATCATGTTTTTAACACAGTGCAAAATTAAAATTGCTATTTATTTTAATACCTTCTATTTTTTCAAAATGAGTCTCTCCCCAGCCCTACCCCTAGTCTTTTCATTTTTTTCATGTAGTTTACATGCTGTAGTAGCTACATAGTGGTATAAGTGCTTAACACCTGGCTTTTGGTGGGAAGGAGGAGTGGGAGTGTATGGAAACCCCTGATTTGTAGCATTTGCCAATTTCCAAGTTATAAATGTCCCTACCATGCCCTATTTCAAGCTACCAATGAGCTGTCAACTGGTTTACAAAATTCCTGAAAATGTGACAGTCTTCTCTCATGAACAGGTATAAGTATACCAGTGGGGCCTGAGTATGCAGCCTGGTGACTCTCATATCTGTGTGCACTCACACAACCATCACTGGGATCAACCCGGAGGCTTCCTGGTACCTGTGCAGCTCAGCACTCCTACCCTCCCCAGGAGGACCCCGGTTCTGACCTCTCTCCACCTTTGTTCTCACTTGGGGATTGAATACCTTGTTTATTTTCACGTCATCCTTGTTTTCTCTTCTGTGCACATGCAGCTCTACGTTTTCCCCCCAAGAACTACCTCGGCCACCTCATTTGTAGATAGCGAAATGCAGGGTTTGTAATGATTTTTATTGAAAAATTGAGCATCTGATTATTATTGTGGCACTGGCTTTATTAAACAATGTAGGTTCTGTGATAACTTTTCTTAAATGTTGGGCATTGCTGCCATGTTATATTCATGAAGTTCATCAACTTCATATAAACTGACGTTTTTCATTCATGTGTTTATGCAGTCATTGAATAAATATTTTTTGAGCACTTTGGATACCAAAGGTTTAGCAATGAATGAAATAACTCAGTCCCTTTCTTCACAGAGCATATGTTCTGCTATGTCTTTAAGTCACGTGTTTTTTCTATTTGACCGTCCTTGCCAATTTTCCCCTAACTCAGACATCCACTTGTCTTTGCCCCTGGTATTATCTTAAATCAACTCTAAATCAATCCGATTTCTTCCACTGCTTCAATGCTAGTTGACGTTTGGCTTAACTGCTTATATAATTATTTCTGCTTTTATTGAATTCTTATGATGAAAAAACAGAAGACTTGAATCTGATGATTTTTACTTTAGAAAGGTTAATGATGAAAGTGTTGTAATACTACAGTTTGGTGAAATGGCACTTTTTGTGTTGTGTGAACTGTCATCACTTAATGAGGAGCAGGAGATCAGCTTACAGTTTTCTGCTATAGTTCTGGACATCATGAGACCTTATTCCCCACCAGCATGATCTCTTGTCTATGGCTCAGAGGGAGAGCAATAGGGATATGGGGTGCTATTCACAGCCTTGCCTGGGTGACTGTGTCTTCTGGCAGCTTAGTGGCTCCCAGGGGCAGGATCCTGGTCACCAGCATCCTACAGCATTGCCACATGTTTGCTCATGCTCTGGTGTCCTGTGGAGTAGAGCTCCTTGTTCTCCTGTGGACCACAGTCCAGGGAGAGTGGGGGTTTCCCTGTAGGAGGAGGAGCTGGAAGACTCCAGATCGAGTTTAACCGTGGGCTAGGCTGCGAAATTTGGATGCAGGCCAGTGGACCTCAGAAATCCATCTGTTCATCTTTCTGCTAAACTGATTTGGATTTCTGCTTTTTTAGTCCTTTGCAAAATTAATTTGTCTTTAATATGAAAATCAGTGTTTTATTTTTAGTAAGAGAAAATAATTCTATTTTATTTATTTGGAACAATTTAAAAGACCCTAGAGATCAACATCCTTCCTCTTTCATTTCCTAGAGGAGGGTGTAGAGGAGCAGAGTGTGTGACAGGTGTGACAGGCACAGTGGGACTGACCTTTGCTTCTGGGCCTGGATTACCATGTCTGGAGAGTGATGCTTTGGAGGAAGTATGGGTCACTTTGCTTCTGGGCCGTCGGTTCAGAAGGTGCAGCCTTGCCCGGAGCTGAGGTCCAGTGCTAGCAGCACATTCCCTTTCCTTGCCCTGAGCCTGCATGGCAGCCTTCTTCATCAACTGGAATCTCTGTTGAGGATGGAGAAAAATCTGTGGTCCTTTTGTTTACTGGGTGACTTTCTGACCTCTCTCTCTTCTCATTCTCTCTACTGCATTACAACTGTTTGATGAGAGAGATTTTAAAAATGAACATAAACAATTTTTATGGAAATATCTGTTATCTATTTTTTTTTATATAGTTATACCATTGGAATTTACTCTTACCTTCAGGTAACAGTTGTGAGGACCAAATCTTAATCCTGGTAGGTGACCTTTAAATCTTAGAATCAGGAATTCAGCTTTAGTCAAAAGTTAACTTTTTCCCTATTGTGCTCCTGTTGGATTTTTAAAAATGGATACATTCTATTTATTGGTATTTACAAGTCACTTGACTAGACTGATACTAATAGTATGACACAGGAAAAACAAAAACATCTTTCTGTAAATTTTGAAGTAATGAACAATATTAGGGATTATTCCAAAACAGAGCAGACAAGGCAGAGGAAAACCAGTCAAGCTCTTTATAGCTTAAATCTAACCCTTTACCTGAATAATAATTTTAAAAACTATTTTATAAATCAAGCCTCCCATTCCTGTAAAATAGGAGTAATTCGTTATCACACATTTTTGTACCTTTAATTTTTTTTTTCTTGATGGAGCCCAAGTCTTAAAGATGTCAAAACTAGTATCATGTTCCATTTTCTAAAGTCGAGGCTATCTCAGTCCCATTTCTATAGCCAACAGGGTAATCTGTTACTAGGCCCTGAAACCCTTCTGATGAGTCTCAGCTTATACCCCACCCCACCCCCAAATATTCACACAATAGGCACAGTGAAAACCAGGAAATTAGTCTCTGAAATAAGCAGCCTCCCCAGGAAGGAAGCAGCATGGCCACTGCCCATTCTGTGCCTGGACCTCGCCCCACCGGCACTTGGCTTCAGGAACCTGGACTGATCCAGGCACTTTGCTGGGGTGCACTTTGGCTTTTCTCACCAGTTCCCAGGGCAGCCTCGGGTAGGAGTCTCGGGTAGGAGAGTGTTGCAGGCCCTAGATCTGGGGCTACAGGGACTTTTCTCACAACTCCAGGCGAGGGCGCACCGGGCTTGGCTCTTCTAGGTCTGGTGACTGCTCCCATTGGCAGGTGTCCACAGGCATCTGCCTGACGTCCTTGACAAGAGGAAGAGAGGACCCGGCTTTCTGTGGGTGCCGAGCCCTCTGGGCCACACAGCTGCTGTTCTCTGACTTGTGGGTTTTTCTGCCGCCTCTTGCGTTTCATGCTGTGACTCTGGAACTAGGTCTTACCCTGTTTGGAGTGAAGGTTCGGGGTGTTGGGAAGTTCTGTCCTCTTCTCTCAGGAAGAGGCCCTTTGACTGTGTGCCTGGAGGAGGCATGGGTGCATCTTTTCTCCAGGGGGCTCCTCACCAGGGGTATGGGGTGACTGTGCTGCAGCCTCAGGAATGTCAGGGTGAAGAGGCCCTGGAGGCTGATGCTTCCGGCCAAGGGCTTCTTCTGGATTTTCAAATAAAGTCCCAGAACAGAATTACTTTATATTTTAATTTCAGGCAAATGTCTCTCATCTGCCCTTTTAAGTACATTAGGATTGGGTTTTTCGACCCTGCACAGCACATGGGGGCTCCTCAGAGAAGTGTCTGATAAAATAAAATTAAATAACTCGCTTTTTAGCACTTCGTTTTTACTGGTGATTTGTTAGTCATTGATTGAGGTGATTGTGATTGATCCAATTATTTGTCTGCCCATCCTGATTGTAACTTTTTTTATTTACAGAATTTTAAAAGATAGTTTCTTGATCTTAATGTTATATTTAACGTTCTCTTTCATAAGATGGTTTTTTGATGACTTTGTGTTTAAAAAGTGAGGGTCTTTTGAGAAATAGAATATATCAAATTATTTGTTCAGAAACATTCAAAAGCATTTTTTCCAACTCTGCAAGCAGTTGTCTGTTAAAGCAATTAGCGTGTACCCAATTAGAGCTCTGTTCAAGATCCCTCACTGATAACCTCTGTGAGGCTGTTGGTCCGTGTCTTTATCGAGCAGTAGTGTGGCTTCCCAGGTACTGTCAGCTCATTTTGGACCCAATACTAGTTTATTGCCTGAAATTACCTTTAAACTGGAAAATCTTCAAGTAAAATTTTTGAGAGTTTTTGATTAATCCCCTAGGATACTTTTGAATGATAGGTTTGGGGGAGATACATTTGGTTGTTTTGGCACCACTACCATCAGCCTCACTCACGTGCTGCCAGGCGCCCCGCCAGATCAGGGAACATCCTCTGTACATGGAAGCAGCCCCGAGCACTATGTCTGCTTGTGTTTCTGCTCTCAAGGTTTCTACTGCCCTGCATGTGGGCCCTGCTGAGGCCCCAGACTGCTTCCTCACACAGCTGACCTGGTGGGCTTCCTGTCCACACAGCTCCCCTTCCTGTCCTCCCATCCAACCTCTCGCATCATGTTGAGGGGAGAGGGGGGGCAAATGAGACATGGTCCTTGCTTTCATGGAAATTTCTAGTGATGCAGATGTCTGTATATCACGTAATCACACAAACAGATGTAAAGTCATAACTGTGATGAAGGAAGACAAATTGAAGACCTCCATCAGCCGAGGGGCCTGGACGCTCACTGAGAGGCGAGGTTTGCACTCAGTCTCCTTGCCCAAAAGTGGCAGCCTCATTCTGCAGCCCATGTGCTGGGGACCTTCTCCACTATCACGACTTCCTTGACATTTCAGTCTGTTCTGTTCAAGTTTTGGCCTTCCATCCCTCTGAAATGGGTCTTGCTAGTCACTAATGATCTGTCTCTTGTTAAGGTCAGTGGCCTGTATTTTGTCCTGGTCTTAATCAGTGTCTCAACAGGACTGTACAGAACTAGCCAACCTCTTGGATTCCGTGGGCAGTGCCACCCTGGCATCCTTCTGGCTCAGTCTTCTGTGCAGGTCCCCCAGTCACCAGGAGCCCTGCAGGTGCAGCCTACCTGCCCCCAGCCCAGGCTGCGCTCCCTGCTTGCTCTGTGTGTGATGCCCCGGCCTTTGCCGTGAGCTCTGACACAGTGCAGCACAGACCTGCTTGAGCTCTGGATCCCTTCCCCAGGCTCCTGTCCATCCTGCCCCCTTTCAGCTTCCCGCAGTGACCATTGCCTGGAACTCAACCCGGTGTTTTTTCTCTGCCCTCTTTTTCTGTTAGCTCTTCCCCCAGTGGTGTGGGGCTGGGACAGGGGTCTCACATTGTCATCCGCATTTCCCGAGGCTTCTGTCTCTCCATCCCGCTGTTTCAGAGTTCTGCATCCCGCTGTTTCAGGGTGCACGTTTCCTTCTTGGGCTTGGCTCCTTGGGTCATGTCTCCAGCCTGACGTTCCAGCTGAGAGGTGGTGAGGCAGGAAGGGGTGTCTCTGCATCAGGAAAGCGATAAGGAGTTCAGGAAACCCAGTGTCTCTCATTGGCTGGAAGAGTATTACACGGCTACCTCTGGTTGCCCAGATGCCTGGGGCAGGGTCTGTGCTTGAGAAAATCAGGCTCTGTGAGTAAGGGTCTCCCACAGCCAGATCAACAAGGAGCTGTAGGCTGTAAGTCTGGTTCCTGACTGAGGGAGGCTTAAAAAGTGGGGCTGTTGGGGCTTTATATTTAGCACCCATTTTTTACCCTCTCAAATTCCAGACCAGTTGAGAGAGCCGCACACACTGTAGATAGGCAAGTGGAGATCAGATACAGGCTCTGTTTTAGATAAAAGCAACTGGAGAAAGTGGCTGACTGGCCAAGCGGGTTTGCTAATCCTTTATCCCAAATTAGACAAACTTCCCACCTAGTAACGAGCATGGCTGGGGGCAAGCCCCCTCCACGTGGCAGGAGAAGAAACCCTAGCACTTTGGTGTGGGTGCGCCTAGCCCAAGAGGAGAGGAGGAGCGGCTGGGCTAAGCTGCCCATTTCCTCCTTCTAGATGCCTCCTTCTGCAGGAGAGAGTGCGTGAGTTGGAGTCTGTCCACAGGGAACAGAAGCGCAAGGGACAAGTGCCCCCTCTGCTCTGAGGAAGGGTTTTGCATGTCTCCTGTTGGAAGTCTGGAAGCTGGGCAGTCTCGCTCCCTGCACCAGCTGTGCCGGCCCTGCCTGTCTTCCTGCAGGTCTGGGCTGGCTGCTGCGGGCCTGTGTCCTCACACCGCCCTGCCCTGAGGCTGTTGGAGGGGCAGCCCCAATGCTCCCCCTCATCATCCACTCTCCTTTCCCTTTAGGGTTTCTGTCTCTGGATTTGTTTCTGGTGAGCCTTCCCTCCAGAAAGAACTGCTCTTGTCCCCGTGTACTTCCTCGAGGCCTCCCTGGTCGTTCCTAGGGGCGATCATGCTATAGAAAGAACCCATCATTGTCACCCAGAAGTGCTCCTGAGAGATGAGGGAACCTCTGGGGAAGCCAGCTTGGGCTTCGGAGGAATTTTCTCCTCTCTTTATTTTTATTTTATTTTTTTGAGACAGAGTCTGTCTCTGTCGCCCAGGCTGTGCAGTGGCACTGCCAGCTCTGCCTCCCGGGTTCACGCCATTCTCCTGCCTCAGCCTCCTGAGTAGCTGGAACCACAGGCGCCTGCCACCACGCCCGGCTAATTTTTTGTATTTTTAGTAGAGACGGGGTTTCACCGTGTTAGTCAGGATGGTCTCGATCTCCTGACCTTGTGATCCACCCACCTCGGCCTCCCAAAGTGCTAGGATTACAGGTGTGAGCCACTGCGCCCGGCCTTTCTCCTCTTTTTAAATGTTCTCAAATAGCTTCCTCTTCAAGTCCGGTTTCTTTTTCCTGTTTTCTGCTGGGAACTAGATGTAGTTCCCCTCCTTCCTCAGCAGCACCCTTTAGGTACGAGACGGGTGGGGTTGGCCCTTTCCATTCTTTAAGGAGAGTATTTTCCACTGTGAGATGGTCACATACCTTCTCTTTGGTAGCAGGACAAAAGAGCAAATGCTGGAAAAACTAAGCTTATGAGCTTTGGGGAAGCCTGGTGTGCAAATGAGGGAGGCTAACATGATTTTCGGGCTAATGGATTGGTGCTCCCTCCCAATTTGAAAACTAGTCAGGAGATACCGAGGCCCTGTGTGATGTGGTACAAAGTATAAGGCGTTGGCCATGGTAGAGAATCATGATTTTTTTTTTTTTTTTTCTGGAGGTGGGAAGCCATTGTGGTTGGGGGCATGAACTCAGAGTTGTGCCGTGGAAGGGTCCCTGTGGCAGGAGAACAGGTGGAGAGCAGACGCCGAGGGGCCGCTGTCCAGGCAGGAGTGATGGAGCATGGCTGGTGGGGACTTCAGACACATGTGCAAGGTTCTGAGGATGCCTGGGTGCTGGCCATGTGGCAAGGTGGAAGGCACTGCCTATGACTGGACAGCTGGGAGGGAGCCCACTGTGGTGATGGGGAGGGTAGACTAGCAGGTCTGTTTGGGTATGCTGACTTGGGGGCACTCAAGGGGAGCTGTCAGGGAGGCCATTGGGTGGAAGCAATTCCAGAGACAAACCGCTGCTCCCTAAAGGAAAAGGAGAGTGCCTTTGCCTTTCAACCTGAGCTCCATGTGGTCCTCTGGCCCAGCCTGCTAGGCAGCCTCCCCCTGCTCCCCACTGATGTCACACAGGTGTCACAAAATGAACATCTGAAACCAGAGCTTCATTTTCCTAAATTTCCTAGCCTTTCTCCTTACAGCGAACGTCACCAACACCCACCCAGCTGCTGGAAACCTGGCAGTCATCCTAGCCACCTCGCTTTCCCTCACCGTCACACCCAGTCCCCTCGAACATTTGTGCCTGCTGTCCCTGCGTTTGCTTCCCTCCCGGGTGCTTGCCTTTCCACGTCTCCTTGCTGTCCAGCAGCTGGCAAGTCATTCCTGCCCTGTGCTTGCAGGCCCCACGGACCCACCAGGGCATCTGGAATACAACTGTGACTTCCTCCTCACCCCACGGCTGTTCTTGACCCGGCTCCCATCTGTCTCCAGATCCCTTGGAGCACTCTCCCAGGTCTGCTGCAGGCCCATGGCCTCCTCCCTTGGACCACTCTCCCCGTCTCTGTCTAGGGGCTGCTCACAGCTTCCTAGAAGTTTCTTGCCTGGGCTTTGCTTATTCCCAGCTGGTGGCTTTCCATGTGTGCTCTTCCTCTGCTGATGGCCCCTTCTGCCCCAGCTCATTATATGACTGTTGTCTCCCATCCCGTCCTGACCTGCCTGTTTATGGAGGCATCCTCTAGGTTCTCAGTGGAGGGTGCCTGGCCCCTGGAACAAAACTGTTGAGTTTGAATCATCCCCACCCTGCCTCTTCCTAGCTGCAGTGCTGGGCCTCAGTTTCCCTATGTGCAAAATGGGGACACTCAAACCTGCCTCATTCCCGTGAGGATTACATGATTAGGTAAAGTGTTCGTGGCAGTGTGGGGGATGGCGAGTGCTAGGCAGGAGCTGGAGGCTGTTCTCATTGGGCTATTTGCACACATATGCTCTTAGCCTCCTTTCGAGCACTTTCCTCGGCCTTCAATCTTGTGTATATTTGTGCGTGTTTCTCTTTTAGGACAGAGACTTCTCTGGCATTGACTGGACAACTGTCAGAGCTTATCCTTGACCTGAGCTCACTGCCTCTGCCTCAGAATTGGGGGTCAGGTTATTCTTAGTATTCTAGGTTTATAAGGCCAGACAGAGTCCTTCTTCCCTGTAGAGCAGAAATGACCCCTAATATAGGAGCATATTGTTTTCCCTCAGCGGAGCAAATGCTTCAGTAGTAGTGTTACCAGCAGACAGATGGCGCTTTAGAGGTGACATGTGATAGATGCTTGGGACTGAAATTTAGCCGTGGATCATAGCCTGAATGGGATTTTCACGCATGTCTTCCCTCTCAGGATTTCTCTTAAGGGTTGTTGATTCCACATTTCTCCTTGAGGAGGGGGTGGTGGTAGGGCTGGTGACCGGGGAACTGTAATTTCCTGTGGGAGAGCAGCAATTTCATTATTCCTTTAATGAAGCTATAGTTGATCATCCTTCAGTGCCTAGTATACAGCCTGTTAAATTAGGGTCTTCGGATTGCTCTGCAAGCCTTTTTAAAAAAATAATTTACAGGCCGGGCGCGGTGGGTGGCTCACGCCTGTAATCCCAGCGCTTTGGGAGGCCGAGGCGGGTGGATCACTTGAGGTCAGGAGTTTGAGACCAGCCTGGCCAACATGGTGAAACCCTATCTCTACTAAAAATACAAAAAAAATTAGCTGGGTGTGGTGGCGCACACCTGTGATCCCAGCGAGCAGGAGGCTGATACATGAGAATCACTTGAATCTTGGGAGGGGACCACTCCAGCCTGGGTGACAGAGTGAGACTCTGTCTCAAAAAAATAAAAAATAAAAATTTACAATTTATGTTAAAATATGTCATTTTAAGTTATGTAAATCCAAGCATAATTACTGAACACAAGGCTCAATCCAAAACATGCACAGTAAGCCCGTGTGAAGTGTTCACATGCTGTTCTGAGGCTGGCTGGATCTGGAGTTTCTGGGAGTGCTCTCTTGGGCTGGCACGTCTTGGGCTGTGGGGGCCCTGAAGCCCTCCTAGATGCTGGACATTGGTGTGTGTGCAACTTGGTGGTGGTGTTGGTGTTACTTTCCAGAAGCTACTCAAGGCTTAGTCTCAGCTTCTATCTAAAGATATTTATATGGGAAGTATTCCAAATGTGGATTTATAAAGATAACACATGTATAGAAATAGTGTAAAACTTGTGTGAACTGAACCAGCCAAGCTTCCAGTCTTCCCTTTCCAAAACTTTCCTTTTTCTCCCCCCGTGTTAAAGATTTAAAAATATATGTTTGAAAAGGTCACTTTTAACTTGTAAAAATTATTCAACATATACAGAAATTTAAAAAGCAGCATTGCAGGTTATGTGAGATTATGTATGTCTGCTCTTTGGAACTAGGTTGAAATGATAGCTACAAGGTTCTTTGGAAGAATGGGGAATGTGTGGGTGAGAGTGGAGTAGACAGGCTGGGCTTACTAACTAGGCTTGCACTGGCCCCCGTCAGTCACTGTTCCCAAGTCAAATACTGCATTGCACTGAACACCAGAGCAGCAGTGCATTTCCTAGAGAACTCTGCAAGGCTACAGGTGGCAGACTTAGGGAGTGCTTGCCATCCCTGCCCTTCCCAGCTCTACCCAGAACAAGGAGGCCTCGCACACTACCTGGTCATATTTTGACTTCATGCATTTAATGAACCAAACTAAAGGTAAATATTTTCTTTTGATTCCCAAGGCAGACTTGTGGGTACCCAAGTTCCTCAGCCCATCTTTAACTCAGTAGGATGTGGCATCTCCATTGAGGCTCTTCATGGAATCCCTGGAGGTGAAACCTCGGTCTCTGGTTGCTCCAAACCAGTCCTGGTGGGATTCAGTTTTCTGGACCCATTTCTGAGTGAAGTCAAGGAATGGAGGCGGGCGGCTCTCAAGCGTCTCTGTTGCTCAATGGGGCAGGCCAGTCCCAGCGGCCGCCTAGAGGTGGCTGGTTGGGCGTCCCTACAGGAGAATGGGCCACAGGGCCAGCGGGGCCAGCAGGATGAGCAGGCCTGGTTTGGGGTATGGGCCGCAGGCGTGGAGCTCGATGCTGGGCAGGGGCCTGCTCACTGATGAGTTGCCACCCGGGATTGGGGTAGGGGTGGGTGCGGTGGTCTCGGGCTCTGAGCGGCTCTGCACCGGCAGGAGCAGGACTGGCAGCAGCAGCAGCAGCAGCGCCAGTGCGGATCGGGCCGCCATGGCCAAGCGCTCCGGCTCGTCCCGTAGCAGTGCCGCGGCGGCGGCCACTGCCGGGAGTGTCTGTTCCGCGGTTACGCGGGGTCCTCTCCGGTCCTGTCCAGTGAGGTCCTGACAGCTGTACCCTGGCCCAACCCCTGCCCACGGCTGTTAACGATCAGCCTCGGGGAGCAGGTGTGCCGCCACGCGCGCCGTAGCGCTCCGGAGCTGGCTCTGCGCTCACGTGCTCGCTGTGCCCTGCGCGCGGGCGGGCCGTGTCCCCGCAGCCCCGCGCCTGGCGCTGCCAAGCTGCCCAGCGGGCTTTAGCAGGTGCTGAAATGCCCGCTGCCAGTCGCCGAGTGCTGGGTGCAGAGGATCTCTCCAGACACCTAGGCTCCCTTCTTTCGCGGCACGTGGGAAAAACTCCTGAAGTGCGTGCACAGAGTTTTTGTTTTAGAGGCTTTGACGTTATGATTAAGTATACCTGTGATGTAACGAAAACCTTTTTTAATGCTTCTCAAAAGTTTTGCTAGTGTTTAACATTTACCTCCTGTACTGGAGTTTAAAGGAAGCGTTGCTTCTTAAGTAATCAGTGATCCTTTTGCTTTTGGAAATCGTAATGAACTTCACCATCTTAGAGCTTTAATATTTCTTTCCCGAAGCAGAAAGCCTGTGAAATTTTCTGGATAGTGTATACTTAATACGCAAGCTTTTGGAGTTTTTGAATGCTGGGTATGTTAGCACACCAGTCTTGCTGACTGTTACGTGGGAGATGAGTGCTGCTTAAAATTGTGTAAGGGATCAGTAGTTACAGTGGTGGACATACTTTTGCCAGACATGGTTTATTTTAAAGTGAACATATTTTGTGCTTATTTATTTATTTGGGACAGGGTCTCACTCTGTTACTCAGGCTGGAGTGCAGTGGTAATCATGGTTCACTGCAGCCTCAACTTCCAGGCTCAAGTGATCCTCCCACCTCAGCCTCCTGAGTAGCTGGGACTGTGGGGCTACAGGCGCACTACCACACCCAGCTAACTTTTTTTATTTTTTGTAGAGACGGAGTCTTGCTATGTTGCCCAGGCTAGTCTTGAACTCCTGGGGTCAAGCGATCCTCCCTCTTCAGCCTCCCAAATTGCTGGGATTACAGATGTTAGCCACCATGCCTGGCCAATGTGCTTATTTTAATTCTAAATCAGAATTTCTATAATTATCTTCCTTACCTTGGTGTCTGCCTGTTATCAGCACAAGGGTTTAAAATAATTTTTGATTTCTTGGAAGTAATTACGCAGGCAGTTCAATGGGAGAAGGCAATTTCCTCAGCACATTTGGGGTGCTGTTATCAGAAAGAAGGGGATGGATTCAAGGCAGCAAAACCAGCCGTTACCACAACTATATTTTTTAAACATGTAGCTGCATGTTCCATAAAAGAGCATATAAAAAATAGAGTGAGCATTCTTTATTGGAGAAATAGCTGATTCTAGGACTGGGCAGGAAATAACACAAGTGCCAGGAATGCCAAGGAAATGGCAAGGAAATGCCGAGAAACAAACATAACCACACCCACATCAATGGGTGGTGTCAAAGGGACCCAGGAGCCAACTGAAAGAGCTCCCAGTGGCCAAAGCTGGAACAATTTCTACAACAAAACAAAGTAGTATTGGATTATAGCCCAGAGATAAATAAATATCCATGAGTCCAGACTGACATAAATAAATGACTGATAAATGAGGAGAAGAGACAAAGCTCCATTTCCAGCACAATTCCAGATCATCTCTGTATCTGCTGTATCTGCTGTGTCTTCCAGGAGGTGGAGCACAACCCTTACCTCAAGGCAAGCGCTGTGCAGAGCAACTTCCTTCCAGAGAGGACAGCATGGTAGTGGGGAGGGGTGCTCAACCCAGCAGGGGTCAGGTCAGCCTCACAGTGGTCAGTCACGGTGACAGGGTGTGCCTGATACAGTGGAGTGACAGTGGGCCTTCACCTCTGGGGGCTTCATCCCCACACTCAGTCCCTTCCTGTACCATGAGAAAAACATCAGACAGATCCCAGCTGAGGGACAGCTTCCTCAGAACAGTCAAAAACCAAGAAGAGTCTGAGAAACTCACAGCCAAGAGGGGCCTAGGGAGCCATGACATCTCAATGTCACGTGGGATCCTGGACAACTGAATCTGACGAAAGTGTGGATTTCAGTTAATAACAATGTGTTAATTAATACTGGTCCGTTAAACCAGCAGTCCCCAACCTTTTTGGCACCAGGGACTGGTGACAATTTTTCCATGGGCCAAGGTGGGGGCTGGGAGAATGGTTTGGGGATGATTCAAGCGCATTACATTTATTGTACATTTTATTTCCATGATTACATTGTAATATATAATGAAATAATTATACAACTCAGCATCATGTAGAATCAGTGGGAGCCCTGAGCTTGTTTTCCTGCAACTAGATGGTCCCATCAGGGGGTAAGGGGAGACAGTGGCAGATCATCAGGCATTAGATTCTCATAAGGAATGTGCAACCTAGACCCCTCACATGCGCAGTTCACAATAGGGTTCCAGTCCTGTGAGAATCTAATGCTGCCACTGATCTGACAGAATCAGTGCAGGAACTGATTCTCTGCAGCCCGGTTCCTAACAGGTCATGGACTGTTAGTTGTCCATGGCCCAGGGGTTGGGACTCCTGTATTAAACCGTGCTCATGTAAGATCTTAATAATAGAAAATGGGTGTGGGGTCTGTGGGGCCTTTCTGTCACATCTGCTCGATTTTTCTTCAAATCTAAAATTGTTCTAAAAATAACGTTTACTTTAAAAATAAGTGTTTTTTCAAAAACACTTTTTTGTGTCCTTATCTTCTGCTCCAAATAAATAATTATCCTGACTTTTGTGTAAGTGGTTCCACTAGTTTTCTTTGATTTCTTAACTCTATCTGTTACCCTTACACAGTATATCCTTTGGTTTTGAAAACCGAGTAGTCAGGGCACACTTATCGAACCAGGCCCCAGGGGTCAGTGACGGTTGATCTCCAAGGGGTTCACTTTTGGGGAGGGGGGTCCCTCCTGGAGCAGTGCATTCAGCTAGCTCGTATACTTTTTCACAAGTGTGTTCTGTTCCCTTCAGCGGGGTAGGCCTGCCGCCCTCTCCTTCCACTTGGGCTTCCCCTTTCTCATCTGTCTCCTTGTGCCTGGCAACCTTGGGTATCTGTGATATGGCTGTGGTTAGTTTTGGTGCAGTGGGGTATATTTATGTGCTGCAGTCACTTCTGTGAAGAGTTAGGTGCTGTCCGGGTGCTGTCAGCTTGGATTCTGGAGTTGTCCTGTGCAGTGGAGGCTGTAAAGGAGCATTGTCAGGGAAGAGATGCTGTTGCTACTGTACCCATTTGACTGGGGACTCCTGGGATAGAGTGAGTTCCAAGAAAGAGCAGGGAAGAATTGGGTCAGTGGAGACACAGTGGGGGTCAGGGCATGGACAGGCCATGCTGCAGCTTGGAGATACAAAGAATGAGGGACGAACCCAGAACTGGAGGTGTTTCTCAAGAACAGAATCTTCAAAGGTTGAGATGAAACTCCCGTCATACTTACTAGCAATAACCTCTAGCAAAGTTGAGGTGGTCTGTTTTGGCTAAATAAAACGGACATGGCATTGCTGGGCCCCCTGTGAAGGGCTGGAAGCAGGGAAATGTCAGCAGTGGCAAGCGTGCCCTCTGGGGAGTAGGGAATTTCCCTGGCGCTGGCAGGCAGCCCATGCTGCCATAGATGTTTCCTGCTGTCCTGGGTGGCCTCACACAGAGCAGCTCCACAGCTGCTCTTTGAAGTTTTCTTGGGGTGCCCGCTGGCTACAAGGGGTCTAGATGTTTATGACACTGATATAAAGTCTCTGTGTTTCCCTTGGGGAAATGCTCCCAAGTATGAAGCACCCAGGTTCTGAGAACAGAGTTGGATAAAAAGGTTGAGTTGGAGAAACTTACCTAACAGGGTTAAAGTGGAGACAAGGATGGCATGTGAAGCTTTGGCTTTACTTCCCAGGTGATTTTTCTGTTATGCTTAGCATGCATCATTGCTGCTTCGTTGTTTTTTTTTTTTTTTTTTTTAGATGGAGTCTGGCACTGTCACCCAGGCTGGAGAGCAGTGGCACGATCTTGGCTCACCAAAACCTCCACCTCCTGGGGTCAAGCAGTTCTCCTGCCTCAGCCTCCCAAGTAGCTGGGATTACAGGTGCCCGCCACCACACCTGGCTAATTTTTGTATTTTTAGTAGAGATGAGGTTTCACCATGTTGGCTAGGCTGGTCTTGAACTGCTGACCCTCAGATGATCTGCCTGCCTTGGCCTCTTAAAGTGCTGGGATTATAGGCATGAGCCACTGCACCCGGCCTGCTTCTTTGTATTTTAATATTTGTGTATTTTATGATTTTCTAGAGAAGCATTGGTTTCATTTTGGCCTGAGTATGATACAAGAGGTGGAAGGCTGGTTTCTCTGTTTCCTTCAGCTGCTCCTGACTGGTCCTCATCTGTTCCTTCTCAGATCACAATTAACTGAATATATTTTAAAAGAGAAAACTCCTAAGTGCCCTAAGGAAATAAGGAATTATTTTGAACACTAAAGCTAAAAGCATTCTAACATTGTGTTGCTTTTATGTTCTTTACTAAATTTGCTTCATGCACACACACACATATATGAGTATATTTCTCAGTATGCAGATGATTTCAAGGACTGGCTTCCTTCGTGAAAATGTATTGTTGGTTGCAAGAAGATAGGGGACTGGAAACATGATTCGTCTGTCTGTAGAGGTGAAGTTCCAAGAAACTCACCACTGTCCAGTCTTTATGCTTATGAACTTGTTGAGTGAGTTCTTTTTTTATAGTGTACCCATGTCTAGGAATTTTGGCTGAAATCAGCTTCTTTGCTTTTTTAGGCTTTTTGCTAGTGATAGTGTTGTCTTTGTTCTGTAAAACAACTGTAAAGGAATACCAACAATCTAGTGCAGAAATTCTTTTGTAAGAACAAGCTACCCTGATGTCATGTCGTGTTTTAGGACTGTTTGCTTCTCAACCTGATGAAGTTGTTCTTAGCTGTTTGCTTTCTTTTCTCATCCACAGCAGTATTCCGTTCTTTGCCTTTAATGCAATTGTATCTTGAGCAGGCTTGTTAAATCCCGTGGGAGGCTTTTTTTTTTATAGGTCCTTTCTCTACTTGGCTATGTTGCCTGCTGAGTTTAAAGCCTTTTTATGATATTTAACAAAGCCCTCTGTGTTCAGCGTGGGTTGTGGTTGTGTTTAATGTTTCAACCTAGACTCGTGTATTAAGTACAGATATCATCTGTCACTTAACTTAGCCTTGCTCTCAGTGTGTTTATCATCATGTCTCTAAGGCCATCCTAAATACGTGACCTGGAGAGAGAGGGGGTGGCTAGGCCAAGTGCTGGGATGCCTGCACTCCGTTTCTTAGCCGTGAGTCTGCGCTTGGAAACCCATGAGAACTCTGGGGAGCCACAGGCCTTGGGGCTTTTAGTTGTCCCCCTTTTCTCTTACTCTCCGGATAATGAGTGACTTGGGAACTTCCGAGCAACTTAAAATATTTAGCTCACTTTACTTTAATAAACCATTTTTAGTGCTATCTATGATAGGGTCCTTCCAGTGGGAGGTACACAAATTTAACTTAACTGTAGTTAAACAAGAGCCAGAAAGGTAAAGAAGATATTGTTGAGAATAAATACAGCCGGATGCACTTTTGGGATGCAAATTTGTCTCTTCTCTGTGTCAGTTGTATCTCCCCAAAGCAAGGAATAGGTGCTGGAGTTGAGTGCGTCAGAGCAGGGCTTGTGGCAAGGCAGGAAGAGGCTGCACAAAGCACAGATGTGCAGTTTCATTAGTCAATATGGAGGAATCCTAATGCACCCACTGGCTATGTTGAGTAAAGGAAAGAAAAAACAAAGGCATACCATGTGGAAAAGAAGAAATAAAACTACCTCTTTTGGGAGTATCTGGAAAACCCTAGAGCAGTCCTGTCCAGTAGAAATACAAAATTAATACGCAAACATCAATGTTATTCATATATACAAAAATAATCAGAAGATATTATGGAAGAGACAACCCCATTAATAATAGCAACAACGAGAAAATATTTAGGAATAAATGTAATGAGAACTGTTCAAAAGCTAAGTGAAGAAAACAATAAGTTGAGAAAGACACAGAAGTCACCTTGAGCAGGTGAAGACACCTTGTTCTTGGTTAAGATGGCTTGGCTCATTAAGATGTCAGTTGTCAGGTAATTTTCAAATTTAATGTGATGCTAATATTGGAAAGCAAAAAGACTCAGCTTTTTTTTCTTGGGCTGGACATGTCGATTCTAAAATTGAAATAGCGTGAATACCTAGAAAACTTAGAAAAGAAAGAGCCAAGAAAAGGAGAATAGCTCTACTAGATATTAAAACATACTACAAAGGCTATATGGAAAATAGTGTGGCAAGGTTGCATGAAGAGCCAGACAGACCAATGGAGGAAATAAGCCCATATATAGATGGAAATCTAGTATATGATAAAGATAGTATCTCAGATTGTTGGGTCAAAGATAGATTGTTAGAGTCAATGTTCTTGGGACAATTGGACTCCATTTTGTAAAATACATCATTAGGATTTATAGCTTACACCACATGCAAAAATAGGCTGCAAGTGGGTCAGAGAACTCAGTGTGAAAAAGGCAACTGTTCCAGTGTTAGACACAAACATGGTTGAATATTACCTATGTGTTGGGAAAGGCTTTTTTAAAGGCGTAACTCAAAATTCAGCTTCAACAAAGAAAAGATGGATGAATTTGACTGCATTCCAAAATACTGCGACCAGCCTGGGCAACATGGCAAAACCTATTTTTACAAAAAATACAAAAATAATTTGGGTGTGGTGGCACACACCTGTAGTCCCAGCTACTTGGGAGGCTGAGGTGGGAGGATCACTTGAGCCCAGGAGGTTAAGGCTGCAATGAGCCATGATGGTGCCACTCCAGCCTCGGTGACAGAGCGAGACTCTGTCTCAAAAAAAAAAGTAACAACTTTTGCCTGACCAAAAACAAAACAGAAAAACACAATAAGGTCAAAAGACAAAAATACCAATTGTGTGAAAACCTTTGTAGCATATCATAAATGTTTTAAAAGTTGAGGGAGAAGAAACCCAAAATCCTAGGAAAATGGGAAAAAGGTATGAACAGACACATATGCACATATACACGTACATAAACATGGCCCATACACTTTACCAAGATACCATTTCTTACAGATGTGCAAATAATCAAGTCTCACTTGATAGCTATTTCTAATAATGTTTCTATTTCTCATGTACATGCTTAATTGGAAATGGTGTGTTAAATAAAGGTGAAGAGGCAGTTGCCTTTTCAGCTTGAAAGAGCATTAAAGTTTATGACTGTTAACTTCTAAATTTATTCTGAGTGTGCTTTGAAATAGACTTTATAACAAAAGCAGCACTAACTCTCCCTAGATTTCCTAGGAAGCAGGTACCAAATTCTCATGCACCTGCATGCACAGGCTGCCAGGATGCCCCCGCTCTACTGTGGATTATTCTAGGCTGTTTCTCCTTCCTTCCAACCACCACACCCACATCCCTAAATCTAGGGGTTTAAATTTAGGTAGCACACCTAGGGGTTGTTAAATTTAGGTAGTTTCCACACTTCGACCTTTTTTCTTAGGATGGCTCTGTATTCGTTATGGATTTCATAAGTCACATGGCTGGAAGGTACCTGATACAGATTAAACACAGAATTTAGTTAGGATAGCATTCTGTCTTTGAAGGCTATGTGATTGCAGCCCAGGCCAAGCCAGCCAGAAGTTGGGTCACTTGAGCAGGGCCCTGCAAACACACCTGAAGGAGGTGGCATTGCTAGGACTCTACTTTTGGGGCTGAATCAGCAGAGGCAAAAGGACTTTGAGTAAGTCCTTGCTGAGGATGGCACAGCTCTCAGCTACAGAGCTAGGACCAGACCAGGCTCTGGGGTTCATGCGGGAATCACCAGTCTGCGCTGCTGCCTCCTCCTGTATGCGTGTGTGTGTGTGCGCGTGTGCGTATATGTGTGTGCACGTGTGTGCGCGCGCGTGTGCGTATATGTGTGTGCGTGTGTGCGCGTGTGCGTATATGTGTGTGCACGTGTGTGCGCGCGCGTGTGCGTATATGTGTGTGCACGTGTGTGTGCCCATGAGTCCTGTGGCACCACCGAGTTGTCATGAACGCTTTCGTTTAACTAGTCAAGAGCAGTTTCCCATTTTGTAGGCTGTTTTTCTGTGACCTGGATTTTAATGGCTTGGTCGAAAGGTGGAAAAGTATCCACCTTTCCTATCAGTCTGGAGGCTGGTTTGTTTTTTCTGCGTCGCCTGCGTCACCACTTCCTGATGTCGGCGCACGGGGCTCTGCGCCCCCCAGGACTGGAGGCTCCGTGTAGATGGAGACTTTTGTTTTTGTCCCATCCTCCTGGCATGTAGGAGGCCCTCAAATACTTGTTGAAGAATAAATGGACGGGCTTTGGTATTTTATAACCTAGCAATGCACCTTTTGGTTGTTTCCAGGTTTACTATTAAAACTAACGTCTTGATGCCCCTCTTTTTGGATGCTTTTGGTGATAGAGAAGCCAAATCACGCTGGTTTTAAGCAAAAATCATGTATTTGCTCCTGAAATTTTCCTTTGAAAACTTTCTGTATGCGGTTGTACATCAGTATGTGGTTTTCAGCCACACTGGGAGGCGCCTTTCTCTCTCTTTTTGTCGCTATAGACATTAGTGGAAAGCCACAAGTAGCGTGGGGGCTGCCTCTAGTCACGCTTCAGCTGCAAGTGCGGTGTGAGCATCTATTTTTACCTCACAGTCCTCGCTCTGAAAAATTCTGACCACTTTTATTTTTAACGTTCTGCTCTATTAGCTGGGTGCAGGGAGGAAAGAAGCTCAAATTAGTCAGTTTACTTTGTATTTATTTTTACTTGACCTTTTCACTTCCACATTTTGAGAAGAAAATGTGAGACTCTTTCCTCTGCATAATTTTCTTCCTTGAGGAGAAACCATTTTCAGTCATGCTTGGAAAGAGGTGGAGATAACCTCAGGGTAGCATGTTTAGCGTTTTCCATTCACGAAACAAACCTTAAAATGTTCATCTGTTTATTCTATGAAATAATTAGTTTCTTATTTCCCACGAATTTGAAAACCAGTACATTTCTGTGCCAAGTAATGGCTGTGTTTTCTCGACCATCCGGCAAGTCTCTACCTGGGTGTGGTGACTTGGGGACCGCGTTGTCAAAGAGCCAGTGAGGCGGGGGTGTGGAGAATTTGTTTGCCCTTTGTTTTTCACTTACCTTTTTCTGCAGGAATTGAACTAAACAATTGCTACTGACAATGATGTATTTTAATTCCTAGGAGATTGAACTCCTCACCTAGAACAGTTTGATTAATAAGCCTAATCTATTTAAGCATGTGTCAATCCTTTTGGAAATTGTAATATTCAAGGAGTTGCTAGCATTTATGGCTCTTTAAATATTTCTAGTTATAGTTGCTGTCAGGATTCATTTATTTTGATTGGGTAATTAGTTTCTTACCATTATTTTAAAAAGTAATAAACATTTTAATCAGATCTCATGGACAGAAAGCCAAGATTCTTGTGCTGCTTCCTAAATGCAGTGGGCGCATCTCTGTCAGTTTTTACCTGCTGGAAGGTACTCCTGAGTGCTGTGCTGAGCTCTGCCCATCTGTCCATCCTCTTTGGACACTCATCCCTTTCCCATACTCTGCTCTGTGAGGGGATGGTGCTAGTGAGAGCTCAGGTCGAGAGGGCTGGGGTGCTCCTTCATCTCTCAGCTCATCAGCAGTGACTTGGAAGACAATCAGGGTCTACCTGTGTTGTTGAGAAGCGTTACACAAGCAGGAAAGCGCATAAGAGGAAGGCGCAGCTGAGTGAAGCATCGCAGAGCCCGCCGGGCTGTGCCTTCCACCCAGGCCAGCACACGCAGCGCTGCAGTCCCTGAAGGCTTCCTCAGGCTCCTCCTGTTAGCGTGGGTGCCTGCCACTGACCTCTGTGGGTGACAGGTTTGTCACTTGAGCTCGTATCCTGCAACCTGTTTGTTTAGGCGTGCCTGTTTGTTTGTTTTTAACTTTTTAATAAACTTTATTTTTTAGAGCAGTTTTATATTTACAGCAAAATTGAGGGACAGGTTACAAAGATTTCCGGTATGCCCCCTGCCCCCACACAGGCACAGCCTCCCCCATTATCAACATCCGTATCCGGAGCCGTGTATTTGTTACAGTTGATGACCCCATGTTGACACCTCATTACCCAGAGTTCATGGTTTCCATGAGGGTGCACTCTTAGTGTTGGACGTTCTATGGGTTTGTACACATTTATGACGATATGGATCCATCCTTACAGTATGCAGAATTGTTTCATTGCCCTTAAAGTCCTATGCTTAGCCTATTTTTTAACTATATAAATGCAGTCAAAGGATGTGTTTTTGTGTGTTTTCTTTTGTTCAGTATTACATGTGTGATGAGACTTGCCTGTGTTGTTGCCTGTTCGTTTTTACTGCTGTACATAGTAGTCTGCTGTCTGACCATATCATATATTCATTCTGCTGACGATGGATAGTTAGACGGTTTCCAGTTTGGGGCCATTATAAGCAAAACTGCTCTGACCATACTGATACATGTGTTTTGGTAAAGAAGCACAGGTGTTGCTGGGGTGGATGGGCTGGCTGTGAGCACATGCACTTCAGCGTGAGTGGGTGATGCTGGCATGGTGCCTGGTTGGGCACTCAACTGCCTGCTTTCACCACACTCCCCATGTGGCATCAACTGCTTTGGAAGTTTCTGTCTTCTTAATTTTTACCATTCTGGGCAGGTGTTTGTGGTATTTTTCTGTAGTTTTGATTCTCATGGACCTGCTTACTAGTGAGATTGAGCTTTTGTTACATTTCATGGTCATCTGGACTCTCTGAGATACCTCCCAAAGTGCCCAGCTACAGCCTCTGTCATCAGGCAAGGAGCAGGTATGGGAATGGTGTCTCTGCACACCTCATGTCTTGCCTACATCCTTCTTCAAGAAAATACTGGTTTTCTCCCTGAAAATGATAGAAATTGACTCATGATTTTTGAGTCTAGCTCAGGTGTCTTTTCTGGAATTGCCTTTTTTATTCGGTGTAAAGAGGCACAGGGACTTCATATCTGCTATAGATGAGTGAAGGTTGCCTAGACATGCACACAAGGCCCTTGGTGGACTTCCCCCATCCCTGGGGCTCCTCATAACCCTTCCCTCTTCTCTTCCCTGGACTTTCTGGACTGGGGCCAGGGCTTGGGTCGGGGGTGAGCCTTCCTCTCGGTGTGTATCTCTGTGTAGAGTTGCATGGTGAGATTCGGCTTCTGTTCTAAATGCAGTTGGGTGGAAATAAAGCAGGGATGGTCCTGAGTCACCCACATTCCTCTTGGTCAGTCTGCCCTGGTGTGAGGAGCTGGCAGCCTCTGCAGACCTTTGGTCCCACTTCCCATTTGGGGGATGTAGGCTTGTGTTATAAATAGGTGACCATGTGATTTACTGCTTGAACAGGGACACTTTTGAGAGTGAAAGGGCCTGCGATTATTAATGACCCCAAGATGACATGTGATAACGAGGAAGTTCTGGGGAGATCAGGTCATGATCCCCAGAGTTATGATCTCAAAGATGGAGAGTGTCATAGGGAGGATGCCCCTCTGTGAGTTGTGAGGGGCCACGTGTGTCCTGTGTACACAGGCCCTAAGGGGTGCTGGGGCCATGTGGGTAGTCATAGGAAGATGGCTGGAGTTGGAGGCAGAATGTTTAAGTATTTCACTCATTGACTAAACTTAGTTGAGTTTTATTTGTCTGTGAAAAGGGAAATCTACTTGCCTTGCTTGCATGCCTTTCCTAGGGATATTTTGGGGACTAAAATGTGACAGTGAATTTTAAAATATTGGTTGAAATGGCCAGGCTCGGTGGCTCACGCCTGTAATTCCAGCACTTTGGGAGGCCGAGGTGGGTGGATCACAAGGTCAGGAGTTCGAGACCAGCCTGGCCAACATGGTGAAAACCCATCTCTACTAATAATACAAAAATTAGCCAGGCGTGGTGTTGCACACCTGTAGTCCCAGCTACTCGGGAGGCTGAGGCAGGAGAATTGCTTGAACACAGGAGGTGGAGGTTGCAGTGAGCTGAGATCGTGCCACTGCACTCCAGCCTGGGCGACAGAGCAAGACTCTGTCTCAAAAACAAAACAAAACAATATATATATGTGTGTGTGTGTGTGTGTGTGTGTGTGTATGTATGTGTGTGTGTGTGTGTGTGTGTATATATATATATATATGTTGACATGTGAATTTTTCAGTTTACTCTGAACTCTTTCTTTGTCTGTTTTTTAAAGCATCCTGAAGGGGATTGTCTGTACAGCGTCACCTGTTAACAGCCACTAGGAAGCTGCCCTGAGAGTTGAACCTGGCCGAGCTCTCTGATACTTGAGCAGTCCTGCCCAGAGGAGCCTGTGCAGCATGTGAGAGTTCTTCAGTATTGGTCGGTGTTTAGGGAGCCCTTACAGTGAATGAGCACAGCTGCAGCCCAGTGACCCCTCTTGGACAAGTGCGGAGATCAGTTTTAGCTCAGCTGCTTTCTAAATGTTTCAGATATTTCAAACTGAAAGTCACAAGTAGCTTTTACTTTTGCAAGCAGTCTGCTGTTATGAATAGCACGTATAAGAAAATTTATAATTCAGTTAGTTAAAAATATTTTTGAGCACCTGTTAAAGCACCAGAATTCTTTTATAAATTGAGGAAAGCCATGCCATCTAACACATATGCGGCATTAAGTGTTCTTTTAATAAATATTATGCTTAGTAGACATACTCTACATACCAGTCAGAGGTTGCCGTCCTAAACCAAAACTACATATCCAGCACGTTCTGATATTAGGCGGTGGCTTACACCAGGGAAGGCTTGGAGGTTGTTTTGGCTCCTACCCTTTAAAAGGCTTACCAGCTTTTAGATGGAGTCATAGAAAAGACATGGATAGTAACAGAAAGGAAGCGTGGCTTATCAGCTGTGTCAAGTCAGGACACATGCATCCCCATTCACATTGCTGAACTCAGGAAGATATCCAAGCACCATTGTGACATACTTGTCCACAGACACTGCAGATAACCCCAGCACCCTCTCAGAGTGGTGCCTTGGTGTTTTTGTTCATAAAGCCTTGATGCTCAAGCCCATCCGTCATCCCGGGCCGGTGCGTAGCCTGTGTGGTGGATGCCAGGGTCAGGGGAGGGCTTTGCTTTTGCAGAGTCTCGAGGCTTAGGCTGAATGTGTTTTTAAAGGTCCGACTATACTGAAACAAACATTAAAAAATATTCAACATCACTTAATTTTTATTGCTTAAGAGCTTATCTGGGCTCTCCCATTGGCCCAGTAATTTGGTTGCTATTAATAACATTGTTGAGGTTGTCATCGTCACCTTAGCATTGTCATCATCACCTCCAGTAATAGCTAACATTTACTGAGTTCTTCCTCCATGCAGGAACTGTGCTGAGTTCTTTGCCTGCATTATTTTATTCAGCCTTTGCTGCAGCCATCTGCAGCAGGCACTGTTACTAACCTTCTCCTGCCAGAGGGAACGCTTGAGACGCTGCAGGGTGACAGTAGCCTCAGAGCCAGGGGGCTGCATTGCTGGATCTTCAAGCAGGCAAACTGCCAACTCTGTGTTCATAATCCTGGTCATGGGGTCGCACTGACCTGTAGAGAGCTGGATATGGGGAATGGATTGGAGAGCTTTTATTTGAAACAACAGCAAAGTGGCATGATCTTTTGGGAATACACTTTTTCAAGTCATGTATCCACTCACAGACAGGCTTTGTGAGCCTCTTGCCTTGTTAAGGGCCCAGGGAAGATTTAAGGCGACCAAACTTCCAGTGACAAACAATATTTGAAATTAGTCTATTACTTTACCCCAGAAATGCAGAAATACATGGTTTTGGATGTTTGACCTCATTGGTTGGTGGGCATGAGGAGGTGGTCTGCTTTGGTGCCAATGACCGTCTGTGAGTCACAGAGTGAGTGAATGCTGAGCCGCTGTGATGGGAAAGCTCTCTGCTGAGTTGGTTCAGTCTGAGTCACAGAGTGAGTGAATGCTGGGCCGCTGTGATGGGAAAGCTGTCTGCTGAATTGGTTCAGCAGTGCACCCGCTTCCTCACGGGGCATTAGCCGGTCAGGGCGATGTCTCTGGATCACTCAACTTGTCCCTGACAGAGCAAGGAATAAGAAACCCAGTTAGATTGTCTGTATCATCAGATGCCATTTACATCCCAGTCAAATTAGCAGACAGATCACTGATTTCTTATAGGTGTACATCTTTTGACTTCAGCATAATCTCTTCCCCTTTTTCTGCATCCTTGGGTTTTAAAGGATGTTTACTATGTAAATGTTTAACATGTTTACTATTTAAACTTAATAGTTGAGGTAGCTTTTAAAATTTGTGTCCATTAAACCCAAGGACTCTTGCAGAAGTCATATGGTTTTTCTTCTTTCATCTATAATGCATGTAAGGAATTATTCACTTGCTCTAAAGTTCAAATGTGTGAGTTTCTGGTGCTGTTACATAACACGTAGTATTGTGGGTCAAGGGGATTTAGTGTCTCACCTAAAATCTGGGGCCATGATGTCACCACATTAAATAGTAGGGATGCTTGCTCATCTTTTAAGGGTATTTTTTCCCCCTGCAAAGCAAAATGCTGAAGAGATACATATTTGTTAATTAACTGATTTCACCCTTGTCATCCATCCTCTTTCCTTAAGGAACTGTGTGTTGCATTCTTGCTGAGTGCAGACTAAGTCCTTTGTGCAAAGTTGGGTCATCCTGGGGTGAAAAGGTAAGTGCTTTTGGGGATGCTGATTAAGGTGGTATCCGCTATGCATCTCTCAGTGTCCCCAGGGCGGAATTCCTCAGGTTACAGTGGCAGGAACAGCTGCTTGAGCTCATTTTTGTCTTCTGAACAGGATCAGTCTTGGAATTGGCCTTTTCTCCATCTTCAGCCCCAGGGTGGGGCTGGCCTGGGCAGGGCCTGCGCCTGTGCTTGCTACGCAGCAGCACCCCTGCGTGCCTTCCCTTGCCTCGGCTGCTAAGTCTTTGGAGAAAACTCTACATTGCCAAGCTTCTTCTGAAAGATTTAATTTTTTATTTAGAAACAGTATGCTTATTACAGACTGTGCATACTTTGCAGAAATGCAAAACTAGGAAGAGACATATTAGTCCCTTTGCATAGAAGCAACTTTTGTTATTATTTTGTATGTTTCCTTTGTATCTGTATTAGTGTGTTCTCATACTGCTAATAAAGACATACCAAAGACTGGGTGATTTATGAAGGAAAAAGGTTTAACAGACTCACAGTTCAGCATGACTGAGAAGGCCTCAGGAAACTTACAATCATGGCGGAAGGGGAAGCAAACACATCATTCTTCACATGGCAACAGCAAGGAGAAGTGTCCAGCAAAATGGGGAAAAGCCCCTTACAAAGCCGTCAGATCCCATGAGAACTCACTCACTATCACAAAAACAGCATGAGGGTAACTGCCCCCATGATACAATTACCTCCCACTGGGTCCCTCCCACAGCACGTGGGGATTATGGGAACTACAATTGAAGATGAGATTTGAGTGGGGACATGGCCAAACAATATCTGTGTCTTTTTTCATGTATATGTTTTTTTTTTTTCTTTTCTCGGCATAATTGATATACTGTGGTTACTCTACCTATTTGTGTAGGCCTCTCAGGTCATTGAAACAAGATGTTGTACAAATTAGCAGATGACACTGGCACATGGAGGAATGGTTTGTATTTAATTTTCACTGTATAACATTTTAGTAAAGCTTTTACTGGAAATGTTTTCTACCCATATCCTCAGGAAACCATGTGAAGTAGACAGCCTTGCATTTCCTGGATTGCTCCCTCGAAGGATGAAGGGAGCAGTTCTATCAGATGCTCTTCCCAGCCTCCTTCTCCAGGGAGACCTAGCTGCTGCTGTTTTGAGTTTCCTGGGAGGACATCCCCCAAGGACTCTCTGGCTTGTCCTTGTGAAGTTGGTTTGCTTTTTGTGCCAGCTTTTTAGGCTTACAAAATGTTGTGTGTGTGTACATGGGAAAAATATGGAAGGGTACGTACCCACTAGTTTGTATCAGCACTGGATTCTGGCATAAATAATAGATGAGGAGTTTCTGTTATGTATATGGGATTGCTGAGATACACAGGGGTTTTCTGTGCACATCTCTCTATAACGCAGCTGTCCCGTCACATCCTGCATGTCAGTACAGGTAGTGCCATTCTCTTCGTAGGACTGTGACACTTTATCTTTGTTCTTTCACAGTTAAAAAAAAAAGCTTCTTTAAAATTCTGACTTTATGTAACTAACACAATGCTCATGCTACTTCACTTGTTACAAGAACATATTATTCTGTCCTATAGATGTACTGCAGTTATTTAATGGATCGCCTATTGATAAGGGGGCCCTTTTAGTGTAACTATTTTAAAAAATGGAAGTAATACCAGCACATGGTAAAAAACACATTGCAGCTCATGAATGGGTATAAATTAAGTTGGAGATTTCCTCTTTCTCCCTCCCCACCCCATGCCCGGTTTCCAGAGGTAAACAATGTACAGTTTGTGTTGTCTTCTCTTAAGTTCTTCTTGTAGTCACCATTATAGCTTTAACTTTTCTGTTTGTGAGTTCATGTGGAAGTCAACAGTGCCTTCACACTCTTGAGTTTTGATGAGATTTATATTGACAAGGCTTAAAACATTTGTAGTGTTTCCCATCTATCATTAGGCTCCCTGTGCTTTTCCTGCAAGTGTAGTCTAAACATTTTAATATAAGAAAAGTAACATTTATAGTATTATGATAGTATATTTTGCCATAGAACCAAGTGGTATGAAATGTAATTCTGCCTCACCAAACATTTGCCAATAAAAGGAGAATATTCAGATGGAACTCCCAGTTTCTCTTTAGGCGTCTGCTGTTTCTAGCTGCCTCAGTTGCCATGGTTTCTCCTATCCCATGGTGTTGGTTTCTTGGATTCTATTTTTGTTTTGCTGGAGCACCTCCTTAATCCACTTCCTTATAGAATGGATGGCTGACAGACTTCTTAATCCACTTCCTTATAGAATGGATGGCTGACAGACTTCTTAATTCACTTCCTTATAGAATGGATGGCTGACAGACTTCTTGGGTTTTTGCACGTAATGTTCAAACATGCAATTACTTTGTTCTCATACTTATTGATAATTTGGTAGGGTCTAGAATTCTAGGATCGTATAATTTTCCTTTTGAAATCAGAAAATATTCTCTATTATTTTCCAGAGTCTAGTGTTGTTAATGAGAAGTTGGATATCCGTTTGATCCTTGTTCTACTGCAGGTAAACATCTTCTACTCTCTCCTTCTCTCCCTCCCTGGGCTTCATGTCCTGACGGTTTGATTTTTCGTTACCCTAAACCCGGATCTGCTTCTCTTCCAGCCCGCATGCCCATATTGGGATCACCCCTTAGAAAACCTCAGGCTTTCTTTGGAGAGCGATTCTCAGGTTTTAGCCCAGGAATAAAAGCGTTCCCTATGGCTCCTGCTTCTTGGGAAGACCCCTCACCTCTGTTGTCTTGCTCTGCAGTTTCCTCTGCTCTCTCGCATCAACCTGCTTTCGTCTGCCTTATGCTCTAAAAGCCCTGGCAGGCTTTCTTGTGTTCTGCTAAATCCCTCTGTAAATTTTTAGCACCGTGCACTATTATGGTTCATTCACCACCAAAAAGTACCTTTTCTGACATTTTAACAGAGCTCTGGGAAGAATGGAGAGAAGATATGGTGTACTTTATCACCATTTTTAATTAAAAGCCCTTTTAATTAATTAATTTAGAGGCAGGGTCTCGCTCTGTCACCCAGGGTGAAGTGCAGTAGTGTGATCGTGGCTCACTGCAGCCTCCACCTTCTGGGCTCAAGCAATACTCCTGTTATCAGCCTCTTGAGGAGCTTGGACCACAGTCACGTGCCACACTGACTGATTAATTTTTAAATTTTTTGTAGAGGTGGGGTCTTGCCGTGTTGCCCAGACTGGTCTCGAACTCCTAGGCTCAAGCCATCCTCCCACCTTGGCCTCCCAAAGTGCTGAGCACACCACTGTGCCTAGCCTAAAAGCCTTTTTAGATCACTCTCAGTGGCAAAATTAGTGCCTTGGTCACCTTTACCAGTAGCTGTTCTTGCTCTCCAGTGGAAATATCACTCAACATTATCAAAGAATCGGGATGAAATTAAATGAACCAGTTTAGGTACTTTTGATACAGAAGTTCTTATGAGACGTGTTGTTCTTTATTATGTAAGAGTGTGGCCATAAACTTAAAAATAGCTGGGTAACTTTGTTACACTTGCCTTGATGGTGTGTTGCAAGTTAGTTAAATTTCATATACTCTTAATCAGCACATCACCAACAAATAAAATGTTACTACTGTATCAGAATTTAGGGGAGGTTCTATACATCTGTTTTGAAATAAAGACGGAGATGACTTAGGATACTTATAAGTTGTTGAAAAATCATGGCTCCTGAAACTATGAATTGTCATGGTGGTATATACCCAGACAGCCCACATTAAACTGCTGTGAAAATGAGAAAACGGACATTGAGATTATAAAAGCAAGAATGTTGGTAATTGAAATCCATTATAAATAAAGCTGTCATTGGTAACGCACGAAATGCTGTTTCTGAGGATGAGGACTTTGTGTCCCCCACGTGGGCGCATTACCAAGCTTTGCAGCTCTGCACAGGAGCCTCCCTTCTTGATACTGAACTAGACCTCTATAAAGCCTAGTAACACCTCAGGTTTAGGTTATAAATCTTAAATTTTAGTGCCCCGTAATAATTCACTTCGTAGGTTACCATGGACTAGCCCTTAGTTGCACTGAGAAAAGAAAGGCTATGAAATTTTGTTGGTGAAGTGCCAAAGAAAGGATTGGGTTTTGGGTCATCTCACAGCCCATGGTGAGGGCTGTCTTTGGCCTCTACCGCACGGACAAGTTTGCATGTCAGATGTTGGCACGCTTGTGGGGTATTGGGTTCTTTTGAATATCTGATTAAATCCATTTACATTTTCATTAGAAAAATTCATCTGTGCATATGAACACATCATTTCATATATGATTTCACACTTCTCATTGTCTTCCTGAAGCCCATTCGTGAACTGTTGATTGAATGCCTGCTCTGGAGAGGAGTGTGAAGCCGCACTTCTTCCGTCTCCTCCTGGCACTCGCTCAGGATCCTCACAGGTGTGGAAAACACGCTAAGGAAGCCTGCGAAGGCCAGATGTCTCCCTTTTGCCTTCTTTGGTTCTGTTCATGATGGCCTTATCACGGACACACTAGGACCCTCTGAGGACACCACCCCTGCCACCGCATTGCTCTGGGGGCAACTTCCAAGTTTATTGTCTTCCTCCAGCAAGGGCAGGAATGTGGAGAAGCTGTGTGTGCTGGGCCTTTACTTTCATTATTGGCGACAATGTTTGTTTTCATTTTATCAGCTTTCTTTATCCTCCGTTTTTTTATTTTCCACAGGTAGTGTATATTTTGAGAACAGTGTGAGGTTTATTCTACTAATGGAAATTTACAAAAATACCAGTTTGAATGATTGAGAAATCTAAGTTAAAGAACCCTTGAATAGAAATGTCGCTGTTCAGTGCGTTGATCGATTCTCACATCTGAAGCCAGCTGTGTATTCTTGGTATGTGTGTATTCAACTCAGGTGTGACCTACTGTCTTTTATATGTCCCTGGATTTAAATGTGCTAATTTTGTTATGATTTTTGTGTCTACATTTGTAAAAGCCGCTGATAGTTCATGTCTGGCACATTCTTGACAGATTTTACTACCGAGATTATACTGGTCTCGTAAAACAAGTTGGGGATGTTCCCTGTTTTTTGTTCGCTGGAACGGTATGTGTAAGCTTTGTGCTTTTCCTTTATTCAGCCAGTGCTTTCACATGCTGCTTCCTTTTATAGCCACTCTTTTTTGCTACATATTCTTTCTCTACAAGAGCACAGTTCTTCTGGAATGTGTCCCTTAGGATTAACTATCTCAGGTGTGATTTGTGTGAAAACATCTTTATTCTTATTGTGGAAAGACTGTTGTTAGGTGGGGAGTTTACTTTCCCATCTGCACATTGAAGATCTCATCCTGCTCCACTACTGGTCTCTTCCCTGGGCCCTGGGCATCCGCTCTCAGCCTGACCCCCTGTGCTCCCACGTCATTTCTCTGTGCTGTGTCTGGGTTCATTCTTATTTGTATTTATTCTGCTGCGGGTTAGTTGGCCGAATCTGTTTCTGTGAGAGCTCCCATGCTTTTGGTACTTTCTGTCTCTCGTGTGTCTCTGCACTGCTTTCTGGGTTATTGCTTCGGTTCTACTGCCCAGTTTGGCCATTTTCTCTTTAACTGTGTCTAATATGCTGCTAAAACCTGTCCACTGAGCTTTTAGCATTAGTCATTATAGCTATTATTTCTGGAGGGTCTCTCTGCTTCCCTGTCCTGCCAAGTCCAATTGGTCATTCTTAGTTTACCTGTTTACTAACTGTTTGTATCTCCTTTAGCCGTTGTTTTCTGTTCGTATATGGTGTGTTTGACTTTTCCAGCATGTTCAAGGCTGTTTTCCCAGCTGTATCCCCTCTTCTCGGGCCATCAACTTTTTGTTCCCCATTGTTGCTACTAATTCTTAGGACTAATAAAGCACTTCAAATGGCAGCTACTGTCAAAAGTTAGGAAGAAGGCTTCTTTGCCGTAGCAGCCTCCAGTTGATTACTTTCTCTTGACCTGTACTTTACTTGCCACGAGCATATCATGCCTCTGTACTTCCTGAAGTAATTACTGTCTCGAAATAGTGAAATCTCATCAGTTGCCCATATTTGTTTAACTGCACACCCGTGCATAGTCTTGGCTTTATGCAAGGTAGAAAATGAGAGTACTTAGTTTTTGGCAGAGCAGAGCCCCAATTTCCACAGTCTAATTAAATTATAATGATAAATATCACTTTAAAAGGAAACAATTGCTTCATTTAATCAATATGATTATTACTGGCACAGCAAATCCATCAAGTGCTGTGAATGATAAATGTGTTTTAATACAACTTGCAGTGTACTTGCTGTTGGTACAAGGCATGTTAAATCCTCAGTGGTCCCTCTTTTCATAGCATTGCTGTGGCACTGGCATTTCCCTTTGTTAGGAGATAGTGGGGTATAAACCCATTGTGGAAACCCCTTCAGCTTGACGAATTTGGAGTCATGCTATTTTCAGAAGAGGATTTCCTGCGACTAGGAGCAGTCACCCAGAGAAAGCTCTGGAAAGGTGGTGGTGCTGGGGTTGAAGCTGAGCTGCTGGCCCCTGGCATGTCAGTGGGCGGAGGTGGGAGACGTGCAGAGCTGCCTATCCCACAGTACTTCCCTTTCCCCATCCACCCTTTCGGGTGGCTCACTCCCCACCAGTTTCGCAGGATGGCTCAAGGCAAATGGAGAAAACGGCGCAGGTTGAAACTCTTGGCCGTAGCTTGCGAGCTTGCCTCTTAGCACCTCCAACCACGATCTCCTTGAACGTAGTCTCCTCAGTCTCTCTTTTTTGTGTGAGGAAGATAAAGTTTCTAGTTGCCTTTTCGCATAATCTCATAACTCTTCTGCACCTGTGGTTCCTTAGCTCTTATCTGAGACCGTGGCAGGCAGACAGCTGGTTGCACTGGTTGGTTAGTTGTTTCATATGGTTGATCATACAGCAGCTACTTGGTCCCATTGTTATTGATAGTACTGTATAAAATCAGTTGTCATTGCTGGCATTTTTTTTTTGTTCTGTTGCCTGATTATTTGTTTTCTAATACATTTTTATTGTGAGATACCTTTCATGAACATGGACACATATATAAGAGAATAATTTTAATTGCATGTCCATGTAACTCTCACCCAGGTTAAATAGACACTGTGTACCTCACAGTTTCCTTCATGCTCCTCCCTGACGATAACTCCCCCTCATCCATATGACACATCTAATATATACTACGTGTGTGTGTGTGTATAATTAATTATAATTATTATTATTTTGAGACAATGTTTTGCTCTGTGGCCCAGGCCAGAATGCAGTGGTGTGATCACAGTTCTCTGCAGTCTCAACTTCCTAGGCATAGGTGATCCTCCCACTGCAGCTTCCAGAGCAGTTGGGATTACAGACGTGAGCCACCACTCCTGGCTAATTTTCTTTATTTTTTTTTGTAGAGACAAGGTCTCACTATGTTGCCAGGACTGATCTTGAATTCCTGGGCTCAAGCAGTCTGCCTGCCTCGGCCTCCCAAAGTGCTGGGATTGCATGCATGAGCTACTGCATCTGGCTTCTAATTCTTTAATGTTTGTAGTTTTGTCAGATTTTCTGTTTCCTCCTGAGTTAGTGTTAATAAGTTGTATTTCTTTTCTTTTTAAATGGTGATGTGTGTGTGTGTGTGTGTGTGTGTGTGTGTGTGTGTGTGTGTGTGACAGGGTCTCACTCTGGTTGCCTAGGCCGGAGTGCACTGGTGCAATCTCAGCTCACTGCAGCCTCGACCATTCAGGCTCAGGTGATTTCTCACACCTCAGCGTCCGAAGTAGCTGGGATGACAGGCGTGTGTTACTACGCCTGGCTAATTTTTGTATTTTTAGTACAGATGGTTTTGCTATGTTGCTCAGGCTTGTCTTGAACTCCTGGGCTCAAGTGATCCACCTGCCTCAGCCTCCCAGAGTGCTGGGATGACAGACGTGAGCTACTGCACCCAGCCTAATAAGTTGTATTTCTCTTGGAGTTTCTTCATTTAACCTAAGCTTACAAGCTTTTTGGAATAAAGTTTATAAAGCCTCTTACTATATTTTTAGTGTTGTCAGAGTTTAAGTGATAATTCCATTTTGGTTTCTCTTGCCGCCTGATGACCCATTCCCAACTTAGTGACATAAACAACAATCGCTTTATTAATGCTCAGCCAGGTAGCCTGAGTGTCTGGAGCTCTGCTTCTGGCTGTCAGCTGTGGCTTTCTTGGTTCTTCTCAATGTCCTGTATGAGAAGGCTTCTTCAGTGAGGTGGCTGGCTCCCGCCTGGGGCTGACTAGACATCCTTCTCTGCATGTAGCCCCTGTGATCTCTTCAGAGCATCTGAGTTGGCTCCCCAGAGACAGTGTTCCCAGAAATAGGAGGTGGAAGCTGGCATCCTCTTCAGGTGCTGGTCTGGACCTGGCAGTACCACACCTGCTGCGTTCAATGGGCCAGAGCAGTCACCCGCCTGCCGGGACTCATTGGGGGAAGTAAGATCTTCCCACACAAGGACAGGAGAGTCACATTGTGGCCATCAGGCCTTCCTGCCCTCCAATTCAATTCCAAGGCTGTTTAATTTGGGCTTTTTCTCTTGTGTTCCCTTTCTGTGTTTCCATGAGTCTTGCCAGAGATCACTGGTTCACTGCATTGTCTTTTCAAAGAACCAATGTTTATCTTTGTGTCCCTGCCGTTATATGTAATTAATACAGGTTGAATTTCTTACTAGTTCCCTTTTTCTGTTTTCTTTGAGCTTACTTTGTTCTTCTCTCCCTGACTTGTTCAGGTAGGCACTCTTTAATTTTTTTACTCCTATTCTAGCTTGAGCACCGAGCTATAAAGGTCCCTCTGATGTACTGCTTTATCTGTGTGCCACACAATTCTGTACATAATCTTTTCTAGTTTTAAGTTCTAAGTATTTTCTGTTTTCTCCTGTGATTATTTTCTTTTGTCTATGGATGATTTAGAAGTGTACTGCTTAACTCTCAAACATGGGGACTTTCTAGTTATACTTGGCTTATTAATTTCTAGGCTCATTGTATTACTATCAGAGGATGAGCTCTGTCTGATTTCAGCCACCTGAAATATGTTGAGATTTTCTTTACGGCTGGGATATGGTCTATTTTTAGAAGTGGCTCATGTGTCCTTGAGGAGCTGATGTATGATGCACTGTTAGGAGCAGCGTCTTGCATGTGACCGCCGTGCAGCTTGTTAATTGTGTTGTGCAGATCTTCCATCTCTCCACCCATCTCTCCACTGTTTTGTTTTTTCAGCCGCTGTCTGCTGTCTCTGTCACCTGCTCCTCTCCACTCCCTCCATGACAAAAAGACTCCGGTGTTTTTGACCATCTTTCATTGCGCCCCTACTGTGATCTTAGTCACGGGGCCAAGCACTCTACATCTGTTCCTCCATTTAATCCTCACGGCACCATCTGCGGCGGGTGTTCCTTGTGTCCTCGTCCTGTCCTCATAGGAGCAAGCCTGGAAGGGGCTGAGTCACTGTTCAAGTCACACGGCTGCAAGGCTGCGGTCTAGGGTGGTGGCCTGGACCCCTCTTTCCTGGAAGCCATGCTTTTCCTGAAACCCCTTGCAATACTCCTGGCAAGTATGGCAGTTTTACCTCAGTTGGTATGAGTGTCCTCAAATGGGAGGCAACCATTCTCACACTTGATGTTTAGACTTCGCAGCTTCCAAAACCCACCCTGCATATCACCTGCTCCCTCCTCAAAGTGGCTGGGCTTCCCATGCAGTTTCCCATCCTGCAGACGGCCCAGGGAGGTCAGATTTCTTGGCCAGGCTTGCAGAGTTGGTGGGACATGATGTGGGCACTAGAACCCAGTTCTGTAAATCTTGGTTTCATGTCCTTTCTGCTGTGTTTTTCTTTCTCTGTTTAGGCGGTGGACTTTTTGGTGTGTAAAGCTTCTAGAATGGATTTTACTTCTTTGTGGCTCTTTGGATTGAGGGAGGGGCTAGGTGCCATCTCCAGAGAAGCTTGTTCAGCTCGTGCTCACTCGGGGCCCTTGCTGTCTGCCCACTGGGGAGGGGCTGTGGTGGAGCTGGATTCGGACTGAGTGGAGGCAACGCTGAAGGTCAGAGGCCAACGTCCTTGCACTTCTTGACACTCTCCACCCAGGCGTGGTGATTGGGACCGCTGGGGAGGGTGATTTGGGAGCTTGAATCTGTTGTGGTGATGATGGGGGTCATTGATAGTGGGGACAGTTCTGGACATGTGGCCCTCATTCTCTGTGCTGGACAAGATGACTCTGTGACCTGTAATTCCAGGCTGATAGAGCATTTTCAGTGACAGCCCATTTGACTTGATGGTGCTAGTGCAGGACACAGGTGAGCTTGTCTCTGTGTCTTAGGTCTGTCCCAGCAGACGAGCTGACGTGTGTTCTAGATGAATGTCAGCTGGTCACAGGTGGGAGGTTTGGAAGGTAGCCTCCAATCTCCTCTGAGGACTGCAGCAGCGACCGGGGCAGCAGGAACGCATTGTGATGGCCTGGCCAAGTCTGCATAGCGAGAGTCGAGCCACTTTCACGTGCACCTTATCCCACACTTCACCTCCTTCCTCCAGGTTCCCACTCAGAAACCCGCTCTCCCCTGGACACACCTCCCAGAGACTTCTCTTTGGAACTCTGCAATGGAGAAACCCATTGCAGACTTCCCCTTCTTTTGGATATCAGTTTGCTTTTCAGGAAGAAAATTTTAATACTTCATATTGAGGTTTTATAATTGTATTAGCATGTTGAAACATTTTCTCTAATGGCTTGCTGGTTGAAAACGCTTTCACACAGAGCAGAAACGAGATGGAGATACTGTTTCACAACCTCTGCTTCAGAAGCAGAGGTGGCCTGTAGCTTCCAAATCCGGGCAGAGCACGTGCAGGGATGGTGCATCTCTGTATCTGGACTCACATTCACATGTGTGCATGTGTAGGGGTGTGTGCATATTGAATTGTAAAAAAGATGAGTACGTGTGAGATTCTGCCTGAGACTCCAGTCCTCAGTGTGTGGCCTGGTGCCGCTGATGCCGAGATGTTGGACCGGCAGCGATCTGCCTCCGTCTGTCGCAGGTGCCTCTACCTGCTGCAGGCAGACGGACGGAGACGTGATGGATTGCGCATATCCCGTTTACAGATTAGGAAGAGTACATTTAAAATAACTTAAATTTGTATTTAGAAGACTTTTCATGGAGAGTATTTATTGTTATAGAGTTCACTTCTGAAATGGTGACAAAGCTTTTGATACTGAATCAAACAAGTGTGAAGTTACCGAATCTCTCTGTTACACAGAGTGGAGCCTTTCAGGCTGGCATGGAGAGCTTAAGGGGCGACTGAAGGAGACACACTGGCTGAGCGCGGAGTTCTGCTTACTTCAGTCCTGCTGAGATACTCTCTCAGTCCGCTCGCACCGAAGGAAGCTGCCTTGGGATCAGAGCAGACATAAAGCTAGAAAAATTTCAAGGTGAGTAAAAACCTGTAAAGATCTGATCAAATCTGACTGGTAGAAATGCCTTTTTCTTGATATAAACTGCTTAATTAAGCCTTTTGGCTTGCCTTTGAAAGATGCTTTGTTGAATACTTCCCGGCACAGATGATCTGTTACTGTTGGTTGATTTCTAATCTTACTGCAGCCTTAGCTCACCCATGAGTCCCTCATGCTGGTTCTGGGGTGGTGCCTGCTGCCCTCCAGTGGCATGTGTGGCACTTGCTGCCCTCTTTGGGGTCAGTTCAGCATTTATTGAGTCAGTGCTTCATGCCAGGCACTAGACTTGGTGAAAGCTTTTACCATCAATTATTATTTTCTTAGGAGTAATTAAAAGAAAATTTTCCTGTAATCCCAGCACATTCGGAGGCTGAGGCAGGCAGATTACTTGAGGCCAGGAGTTTGAGACCAGCCTGGCCAACGTGACAAAACCCCATCTCTACCAAAAATACAAAAATTAGCCAGGTGTGATGGTGCACGCTTGTAGTCCCAGCCTCGGGAGACTGAGGCAGGAGAATCGCTTGAACCCGGGAGGCAGAGGCTGCAGTGAGCTGAGATCATGCCGTTGCATTCCAGCCTGGGTGACAGAGCAAGACTCTTTCTCAAAAAAAAAAAAAGAAGAACATTTCTTTAGTACTTATTTTTGGCGACTATCTCATGATTCAGCGTCTGCTTTTGAGAGAAGTTGTGACAAATACTAAAATCCCAGTAAAATTAGTATGGTGTCAGATTAATTTACTTATGAGCAGCTGAGTGACTAACTCAGGAAGTCCAGTTGTACATTTCCAGGGAAGCTTTTTCATGGGTTCAGATGAGATGAGGGGAAAGAGAAGGTGTCAGAGGGCTGCTGCTGGCTGGAGGAACGCGGGTGTGCTCCTGTGTCCATTTGCTCTGTGGATACTGACGAGCGCCCACTGGGCCTCAGATGCCCTCTGGGCATGGCAGGGACCAGGCGCTCGCTTGGCAGCTCTCATGTGAGCCGCTCACTGGACACAGCCGTGCTCCCACCTGGGAGTTCGGGATGGCATGCAGAGCTGTGGGGAGGGAGCGGTCACCGGGGCGCGAGTGTGGACAGATGGGAGTGGCTGGTGCAGAGCCATGGGTAGGGGGCAGTCACCAGGGCGTGAGCGTGGATGGATGAGAGTGGCTGGGAGCCTAGGGGGGACACCGTCTTTGGGGAGTAGAGACACGCCCATGTCTGACTACTGGGTTTTGAATTTGTGCCCGCAAAGGTCCTGTTTGCCATTTCTGTCTGTAAATGTCAGGAATTTCAGGTAACTGGTTCCCTAGCGAGACCTTTAAAGGAGGCTTTATCTTCAAGCGATGCTTTTTGTTGCGGGGTACACAGGCCGTCCAAGTACGGGAAGGTCAAAATCAGGTCACCTTTATCATGGCTTGTGCTGTGGGATGGAATTTTATTTTCAGCCACAGCGCTTCTTCTAGCTTAATTAGTGATAGGAAATCAGCTTCTCTGTAACCAGAGGTTATTGAAAGAATGAGGATCCCAGAGTTGGAATGAGTCTGAAAGAGACGTTGTGGTTTAATATTGCTAAGTTAAGTGTCGATTTGTGACTACCTATTTTTAACATGCCACAGAAGTAAAACATTGCATTAATTATGCCATACATGTGAAATAGCAAGTATTTTTATATAATATAGCTGTGCATTGGAGAAATGAATTATTTATAATCCTTTGCACCAATAAATTGTTCTTAAAAGCATAGAAAAAATAATCAGGCCAGAAGGAGATATCTAAAGCATGTGCTGAGAAAGCAAAACTGAAGAGCTGGAAATTATAAAATATTACGACATGATGAGTCATATCTCCTCCTCCTGATTCTGTGTTACTAAATGTTAGCTGCGAATAGAAATCGTGTATTTCCTTTCTTTCATAAAATAAGAGCTAATTTCGGCAGCAAACAGTTTGGCATGTTATTCTTTTCCCTTTTCAGGGTGGTTTAAATAAAAATAAATAAACATGAAAGATTTTGGCTGGAACATCTTTGGAAGCACGGCCGTCCTCAGCCTCACTGCACCGTCTGGTTTCCCTCTGCGCCTCCCGCCCGGGTCCTGCCTTAGTGCTGTCTGTGCCGTGTAGCCACAGGTCACACTGCAGGGGTGTGGGGAGTTATTCTTAGTTTCAGGCAGACTCACTGTTTTTGCCTTTCTTTTTGCTTGAAAAGACTGAAGTTATTTCTTGTGTTTTTATACATGAGATTATCTTCTGAGGCTGGAACATCTTGGGGGGATACAATAGATAGAATTCCTATAGTAATTCCCCTGCACAAGAGGAATTGCTGAGGAGGGCTTCGGGAAACCTTGACTCTTGTTGAAGCCTGGAAAGCTTTCTCAGTCTTTCTCATTGCCACCCCACACCACATCTTCTTTTTGTAACAAATATTTATTAACTCATCTTTTTATTTTAAAATGAAGTTCACAGAAGATATTACCTTATATAATTATAGCCATATAATGTTAAAAAGCAGTGTCATGCTGAAATGTAATATAAAGAGAAACTGAAGATACATAATAAAATAGTTTTCTATGCCACTGTATGGACATTTAGGCACTGCTGCTTTCACTCGGATCACTGAGTGGTGTGGGCCTGTCAGTGCAGGCAGATGTGGGGTAGGTACTGAGCTGGTGACCTGAAAACCATAAACAATAGAGCTGAGTGGCATTACTTTCTGAAATGGTCAACCCTGAAGGAAGCAGTGTTCAGTCTTCCCTGTCTCTAGGTAGTCTCTGTATTTCTGGAACATTGAGTGTATGTTAAAAGTATAGAAAAATGCATTGTGTCAATCCAAAACTCAGCTGGGCTGGGCTTAGAGAATTATGAGCAGCCTTTCCACCTGCATGGAAGTCCTTTTGTGCAGGACAGTTCTTTGTTTCCGGGGTGGCCCTGCTCCCTCCAGGAGGTTTAGGAGTGCCCATATCACTATGATGCCTAAGCCACTTCTCATGTTGCTACCTGTTGCTACCACTGGGCATCGCTGCCGCCTCCTGCTCTGTGCACAGTGTGGTGTGGCCACCTGACCGACTGGTCAGGAACTAAAGTTCTCTCGAAGCCTTGACTGAAAGGAGAAGTGAGGAGGGGCATGGAGCCCAGTGCCAAGAGGCAGCTGCGTCTTTAGGGGCTGGCACTTTTCAGAGGGGCTCTTGGGGCCAGAAGGAAAGAGCTGTCATTCAAGGCTTACACAGCGTGGAGGTGCCCTCCCTGGGGTGTCCTGTGTGCTGACCTCTGTCCTGGTGCCTGGCGGTGTCCTGGCGCAGAGCTCCGCAAGCCTCTGCGGGGCTCTTCTCTGTGTGGAGGTTCTCGAGATGGGCAGTCCGGGTGGATGGTCAGGCCAATGAGGGCCTTCGAATGAAGCACATTATTGTAAGGATGCTAATTCTGGATCCTCAGATATTGTGACAAAAACTTGACAGTTTTCTTCCTTCAAAGTAATTTATTGACTAAAATAACCAACTGAGCAAAGGTGATGTTTTAGTATCTAAATATTCCAAAAGATTACTGAAATTTTAAAGTAAAAATTTGGCCAAGAACGAGAAGTCTCTGAATGTGCTTTTCTGGCATGACCCCTGTCACCAGGAAGCTGTCAGTGTGGTGTTGGGCCTGATTGATTCGCATCAGCTCAGGGGTGCTCAGGCATGTGGTGTCCTATTGGAAGGTCGGCAGTGGGAGAGCAGCTGGCCAGGTCAGAGGATTCATTTCTGTCTGAAGCTTTGTGAGGAACTAAGATGGCTTTTCCAGTAGCCTCTGTCATTCCAGAGAGTTTTAAGATTGCTTTTATTTGTTCTCTACCCTGGAACTAGGAAGCCAGACCCAAGAAATGTGTCCACACCAGGTTTTGCCCATAGTTTTTAAAAATGTTGAATTTCTTTAACTTGAGGCCCTCACAATTTTCTGGGCCCCCGTAAGTTATAGAACAGGGACCAGGCCTGCTACGTTGTGGGGGCTGGGTGGGCACTGGCTCCCCAGGGCACAGATCCTTCCTGTGGGTGGGCTTAGGGGATGTGAGGGATTCACTTTCAGATGTGACACTCCAGATGTGGGGTTGGTGGCACATTTTTTTTGTCCAGTTACATGCAAGTAAAAAGGAGGACAGATTCTTACTGAGCCTGTGCAGTAGACTCCGTTGTCAGGAAGAGGAAAGTGTCTTAGCGTGAGTGCCCCTGAATTCTGAAAGTTCAGGAGAGTAACATGTTACCTAGACAGCGTTTTATTTCAGCTTTGAAAGCAGAGTCTACTGGATTTAGGGCTAGAGATAGATGAAGAAGAAAGAGAAGGGGCTTCTTTGAGCGCACATTAGAAAATACACCATAAAAGAGAATACCGACAATCTTCCAAAGCCACAGTCAGCGTTTCCCTGCCAGCTCCTCCAGTCTTCCTTCCTTCCTGTCTGCTGGGTGGTGGCTCATCTGTCAAGTTTTCACAGTCATGTGCTTCTGGGCGCAAAGCCCTGGTGAGCCCGGCTCGTTTCCCTGGTGGAATCGGACAGTTGTCGAAGGGGTGTCAGCCTCTGTTCAGAAGCCTGAGCTCCTGATTCTGTTCCTTGAAGTGTCAGTAGTTAAGGTGCCTGTATTGAGCAGGGGCTGCCGTTGCTTCTGACTGAGGGTCCTCTTCAGGCCCACTGGCTCTTGGCAGAGCTCAGTTCTTGTGGCCATAGGCCTGTGGCGCTTGGCTCCTGGAGACTGCTCATAGCCCCTGCCCTGTGGCCCTCTTCCCAGCATGGCAGTTTGCCTCTCAAGGCGTATAGGCAGGGTCTCCCCTCTTCCTTTCCTCTCTGACTTCTCTCATCCTTCAGGGGTTTACCTGATCAGGCCAGGCCCACCCAGGAAAATCTCCCTTTTGATGAACTCAGTCAGCTGATGAGATGCCTTAATTGCATCTGTAAAATCCCTTCACCTTTGCCTTATGTAACACTATATCCCATCATGTTCACAGTTCCTCCCGCCTGCAAGGCAGGGGAGTGTACAAGGTGTGTACCCCAGGGGCAGGATGCTAACACTGCACTGACTGAGAAAAGAATTTGTCTTACCTGTACCTGACAGGTGTGTACCTGAAAGAGGTGTGTGCCCGACGGTGTGTGCGACCGATGGGTGTATGCCCGACAGTGGTGTGTGCGCCCGCCGGGTGTGTGCCCGACAGTGGTGTGTGCGCCCGCCGGGTGTGTGCCCGACAGTGGTGTGTGCCTGACAGTGGTGTGTGCCCGACTGGTGTGTGCGCCCGACGGGTGTGTGTGCCCGACAGTGGTGTGTGCGCCCAACAGGGGTGTGTGCCCGACAGTGGTGTGTGCGTCCACCGGGTGTGCGCCCGACAGTGGTGTGTGCGCCCGACAGTGGTGTGTGCGCCCGACAGTGGTGTGTGCGCCCAACGGGGGTGTGCGCCCGACGGGGGTGTGCGCCCGACAGTGGTGTGTGCGCCCAACGGGGGTGTGCGCCTGACGGGGGTGTGCGCCCGACAGTGGTGTGTGCGCCCGACAGTGGTGTGTGCGCCCGACGGGGGTGTGCGCCCGACAGTGGTGTGTGCGCCCGACGGGGGTGTGCGCCCGACAGTGGTGTGTGCGCCCGACAGGGGTGTGCGCCCGACAGTGGTGTGTGCGCCCGACGGGGGTGTGCGCCCGACGGGGGTGTGTGCGCCCGACAGTGGTGTGCGCCCGACAGTAGTGTGTGCGCCCGACGGGTGTGTGTGCCCGACAGTGGTGTGTGTGCCCAATGGGTGTGTGCGCCCGACGGGTGTGTCTGACATGGGTGTGTGAGCGCCCGGCAGGGGTACGTACACTCGGGGGGTGTGTGCCTGACGTGTGTGTGTGTCTGACATGGGTGTGTGCACCTGGCAGAGGTGTGTGTGCCCAGCAGAGGCATATGCCTGACAGAGGCGTGGCTTAGTGTTCAGGGTCCATAGTACATGAAGAATCCTACAGATCCCTATGGACAAGGCAGTACAGTAGAATTTGGGGCAAAAGACTTGCACAGATTTTTTTTGTTTTTTTTACACAAGATGAAATTGAAATGGCCAATGAGCACACGCTCATTCATACAGCGAGCATTGAGGACCCCCTAGAGGCCAGGCCCATGAGTGATGAAGATCCCGAGGATGAAGACGCCTTGCCAGCCAGGTCAGTGGGTGATGGCATTTGTGGTCAGGGGCACCCAGCACCACACCCCTGGCTGCCGTTGACAGCTGGGTGAGTCCCCTGCTGCCTGGACAGAGCCACCTCTGCAGATGCCCAGGTGGGTCTCCTGGGGCAGGGACTGGCAGGCTGTAGCCTGTGAGCAGATTCTGGGACCTGAAAGCTAAGGATGGTTTTTACATTTTTAAGGAGTTATAAAACAAACAGAAAAGGAAGAATCTGCAACAGAGACCATGAGTGGTCTGCAAAGCCAAAGGTTTATAGAAATGGGCAGACCTGCTCTAAGGGGCCTGCTTGCTGGTGGGGCCTTGTCTGGATTGCCAGTTCTACTAATTCTAGAATTGGAAGGTCTCATGGAGGACTGTGTGCTGGGTAGGATTTCCAGATCCCAAGATGCTTTGGCTGCATTCAAACCCACAGGGCAGAGAGAGCCCTCCGCCCTGTTCCTTGGCAGAGGCCTCCACACTCCGTGTGCTGACCGGCCTGCCAGAATGACAACAACTGTCAGCTGTCTGCATCCTCCCGGCACCCCTTAGTGTGGCTGCATACTGAGGGGAGTTAAAACCGTAAACAGGTGGAGAATATCTCCTTCCAGGGAATCTCAGAGGACTCAGTGATTTAAGAGGAAAAGACCTAACTGCTGCTTTCAGCAGGACCACTGTGTGCTACCTGCCTGTCAGTGCATGCAGATACGGGGTCCTGAGTTGGTGACCTCAAAACCGTGAGCGGTAGATGGACAGAGTAGCCCCTAATGAAGCAGAAAGACTAGAAGAGACAGGACCTAATTTAGGTCGAAAAGCAAAGTGAGGCCTCAGAAGATGAAGGCAGAGTGCGAGAAAGGCTTTCTGGAACTGACAAGTCTGCCATCCACAATTCGAAATGTATTAGAGAAATTGGAAAAAAAACATACGAAGTGTAGAATGTCAGCAGAAAGGTGTGGCCACAGTCAAGAGGGCCCTCCGTGGGTCCTGTGGTCCTGGACTGCAGGTGGGCCCAGTGGAGACTGTGCTGCCCCTCACCCTCCCCGGTGGGTCCTCTGTGATGGGGGTGGGTGAAGCTGAGTGCTGTCCTGAAAATCTGACCATGCACAGCCCCTTTCCAAAGACCCTTCTAATTTTAGAGGCCGCCAGCAGCCACGGGACTAGGCAGCATCAGAGCAGGGACACAATGTGAGTCATATGCGCCTGTGTTCGTCCTGTGGTGTCCCTGGGCCCATGGGGGTGGGAGGGATCAGAGGGATCGGAGGGAGGGGGGTAAAACCAGGGGAAGGAGTGGAGGACCACGAACTCCCTCCCCTTCTTGGTGGCCAGCTGCTGTGAGGACTCGCTCTCTTAGGACAGGTCCACTGTCTCTGAGCTCTGGTTCTGGCCTCCTGTCAGGTGCCCTCGTGCGGGAATGAGTGAGGGACAGCCGGGCAGGCTTTCCAGGCTTCCAGCAAGCTCTACATGATGGGCGGGGAGACCCTGCTCTTAAAAACATGTGGACCCTTAGCATTCTTCTTCCTCAGACCTGGGGCCTCAGCCTAAGCTGAGATGACAGGGAAGAACTACAGATACACCAGATTTAGGAAAATAACGTCAAGTGGTGCAGACAAGTGGAACTGCTGCTTGTGAAGTGGGCTGTGGAGTCGTGATGTTTGCTACGCCCGGCACCATGTTTCAGAACCTGTAGCAGCACTCAAGAGAGAATCATTCCTTTAACAACAAACATGTACTGAGCCCCTGTGGGGAGGCACTGACCGAGGCCTGGGGACAAATGTGGGGACAGACCAGTCCTGTGGTGACAGCTGGCGGGGGTAGAAAACAGTAGAGCTGCCCCACCAGCCAGCGGCTGCTGGGAGAGCAGGGGTGTTCCCGCACCCAGAGGAGGCACCCTGCCGCTCTCCCCCAGGTTGCTTGGTGTGTGCACTGCAGGGAGAAGCCCGCCCCCAGCTGGTGTCCACAGGGGCCAGGGACACTGGTAGGTAGGTGTGGAACAAGGGAGTTTGTGACTTGGGATTGTTTTCTACTTAAAAAATAATCTGAGTAAAGCTTGGTTTAAACAGCATCAAGTTAAAAAAATTCCTAAGAAGTGGTTGGATTCCCAGTTTATATGTGGCTTTAAGGTTCTGAAGAAGTACACAATTAACCACAGAAGTATGACTTGAATAGATAAGAATTTAACAAAATACACACTGTTGGGTGTAAAATCATAAATATCTGAAGTTCTTAGAAATTGGTAATTTTCTTTTAGCTTTGCTGTGCTCTGAGCATGACTAAACTAAAAGTAATGAATCCAGACCTTGAAGACTGGTGTGTGTGTAAAAGGCAAGAAGTGAGAAGATTCATGTGTAGATCCAGGACAATCTGAATTTACTTCTGTTCAGTATTTCCCAAAGGCTTTTTCTACATGGAGGGACTCGGAGTGACACAGCAGCTCCCTCTTGTGGGCAGATTCCCCCGTGTAAGGTGCTGGAGGCTGAGGTTCCAGCCTGCAGCCGCTTGTGATCCTGATATGTGGAGAGTTCTGGAAGACTGATGACTGCTGACCCCCTTCTTAACCTACGCCATCGCCATGCTGGTGGTGGGGATGGGGCTCTTGGCCATTCCTGCCCCTTGGCTGCCCTTCCTTGGTCTGAGGGTACGTGGGTGGCCCTTCGGGTGTGCCAGGAGCTTTGTGCTTTAGTGACCAACAGTCCCCTGATGTGTGAAGGCCCATCAATCCGATTTAAAATAAAACATTTGAAGTCTCTTCAGAGGACGGTGTGAGGATGTCTGCGTTCAGTGATGGAGCTTGGCCTCTGCTTTGCCCCTGGTTGAGGCACTGAGGGTTCAGATACAGTCTCTGCCCACTGCATGTGAACAGCCTGGTGGGTGTGGAGGGGAGGAAGCCTGTGATGATGGTGGCACTGTGAGGAAAATGGGGATGGAAGGAGGTGTGCCCAGGAGGCAGGGCAGGAGAGTTCATGGATGTAGGGTTGCAGCGAGTCTGGAAAGCTGGGTGTGTTTTCCAGGCAGATGGCATGGGAGGTGGGCACCCCAGGCAGGAGGGGCTCTGGATATGACTCCAGAAGCCTGGTGGGCTGGAGGGGAGGGAGAGGCTGGGCCTGCTGGGGGCAGGAAAAGGGCAGACCTGTGCTTAATTTCAATTTCTGTGGGAGTGATGCCCTCAAACTTAGAAGGGCTTTTGATGAGAAGCGATAGAGTATAGCTCTTGCCCTCCTCAGTGGCATCACTGATTTTTTAAAATGCATTTTAGATATTTGTATTTCTATATTAATTAGTATTAGGATTGGCTATAAGTGACAGAGATGCAACATAATAGGAGCTTAACCAAGAGAAAGGGCTGCATCCTGCACTTGCTATTGTTTGATTTATGAACTTTAGACATTAACTGTGCACTGTTAGTTCACGTGGAGGAGGATTTAGCTCCGTGACGTTTCTCCAACCTTCTTTTCCTGTATCATTTAGGATTGATTCTGGGTGAAGGTCACAGCATGACTCACAGTATCTTACACACCTTGGATGTATATACGCACTTCTTATGTCGTTAAGTAATCCAGAGGGAGGAGTTTGCTAGAGCTAGTCCAGAGTTCAGCCATCTTAGGGCTCTGGGTGAGTATCGCTGCAGTACAGCAGCAGCAGCTTTAGACATCACTTCTGTGTTTAAGGCAGGAACAACTGAGAAGGAGCAGGCCGTGGAGCTCTTGTCTATTCCTTTTGTCAGAGACATTGTGGAAGCCCTCAGCATATTTTCACCTGTCTTTCACCAGAACTGTGTCTTTCTCCTTGGCCAGAAGTGTGTTTTGTGGCCAGCTTTAGTCACAAAAGAGACAGAAAATGAACCTTTCATTTTTGTGGCACCCTTGGTAGAGGGGTAGGGGAAAGGGCTCCAGGACGAGCACTGGATCAGCTTACCAAGCCTGAAGCCACGCCCCCTGCTGGTCATCCTAGAGACTGAGTGGCCCACGTGCTCGTGGCCTGTGGGCGCTGGGCGGCCTCTCAGTTTCCTGCGTGGAAGGCAGCAGAAGCACTTACCTGGCCCTCACCTCCTCGGTGGTGTCAGTTTGTCTGACCTCTGTCAGTTTGTTGTCTTCTTCTTTTTTTTTTTTTAAGACAGAGTCTCGCTCTGTTGCCTAGGCTGGAGTGCAGTGGCACAATCTTGGCTCACTGCAAGCTCCGCCTCTCGGGTTCAAGCGATTCTCCTGCCTCAGCCTCCTGAGTAGCTGAGACTACAGGCGCATGCCACCATGCCTGGCTAATTTTTGTAGTTTTTGTAGAGACGGGGTTTTGCTGTGTTGCCCAGGCTGGTCTTGAACTCCTGGGCTCAGGTGATCCACCCACTTCAGCCTCCCACTGTACTGGGATTACAGGCGTGAGTCACCGCTTCCAGCCTTGTTTGTCTTTTGTGTTACCAAAGTAGAAAACTTCTTCTGTTCTGTAACCTTGGTTCAATCAAAGTTCCAAATTCATAAATGGCACTTATATTATTATGACGATTGCTGAAAGTCATGCCACAGTTTAATTTGCTTTATACTTGGATTTGGTATACTTGATTTTTTGGTTCGGTTTTCTCTTTTTCCTGATTTCCTTGATTTTTTTGGTTCCGTTTTCTCTTTCTCCTGGTTTCCTTGATTTTTTTGGCTCCGTTTTCTCTTTTTCCCATATTCTTGCCTGGCATGGAGTGGTAGAGCAGAGTGGGGAATGGAGTTGAGTTTGGATCCAGCGGTCGAGCAAGTGTCTCAACTCCCATGCTCAGCTTCTTCCTCTGTCACGTGGGGCAGGGAAGGTGCCTGTCGGGCGCAGCGAGCGTGGTGAGTGGTAGTGTGGGGCCGCGTGCGCCCGTGGGCCCTGAGCATCAGCACTTCTGCCTCTCCGTGTCCTCTTGTTGAGAGGGACCACTGCCTTTCTTATGCTATCGCCAGCCTTTTCCAGCTTATTCATTCTGTTTATTGGAACCCATTTAATTCATTCTTCTTGAAATATGTGTATTTTCTATTTTATTTCAAATTGAGACTTACCTTTCTTATAGAATTTGTTTTTTTCTGGGATCTTTTGATTTTTTTAAAATTGGATTTACTGAGGTAAAATGTACAGACAATAAAACTCTTTTTTTTTTTTTTTGACACAGAGTTTCGCTCTTGTCACCCAGGCTGGAGTGCAATGGCATGATCTCTACTCACTGCAACCTCTGCCTTCCAGGCTCAAGCGATTCTCCTGCCTCAGCCTCCCTAGTAGCTGGGATTACAGGCGCCCGCCACCACGCCCGGCTAATTTTGTATTTTTAGTAGAGACGGGGTGTTGCCATGTTGGCCAGGCTAGTCTCAAACTCCTGACCTCGGGTGATCCACCCACCTCAACCCAGCCAAAAATCATTCTTCTAAAGTGTGCACTCTAATATATTCTGACAAATGTATGCCAGTGCCACACCACCAAGCAGCTGAGGTAGAGAATACTCTTACCCCAAAAAGTTTCCTCTTACCCCGTGCAGATGTCCTACCCATCAGGGCCCAGGGCGACCTTGTCTGATGTTGATGTCCCATCAGATTGTTTGTATTCAGCAGAGCACCTAGACCAGGCTGTGAGGTACAGGTCCGCCCCTGGCAGCCCATGCCTTGTGGCTTCTGGATGGCTCCTGGCTTGGTTGCTGTGGTGTGGCGCCCCTGGCAGCCCATGCCTTGTGGCTTCTGGGTGGCTCCTGGCTTGGTTGCTGTGGTGTGGAGCGTTGAGTGACCTCTGCAGAACAGCAGATGGTGCTGAGGGCCGCTTCTAAGACTCAGTGGAGGAGGCTCAGTGGCGTTCTGAGCGGTGGCCACCAGGACAGACCCCTTGTCTTTACACCATCTGTGCGTGTGTGCGTGAGTGTATGTGTGTGTGCATTCCAGTGTGCGTCCAGAAGCCAGTTTCCTTCAGAAAACTTTCTGTTCCCTGGCTTTATTTTTACCATTTAGAGGACCTGTGAAGCAATGAGATGGAATACTTATAGCTGGTTTAATTCAGTGAGTGATCTGAATTGTAAATAAAATTTTATCAAGTAATTTATAAATTTGATATAATAAATTAAGTCTGCGGAAGGGGCTGATTGTGTTATGGAATGAGAGGTTTTGTACATCTTTTGCAATTCTAAAAATTGTGGCCGGGTGTGGTGGCTCAAGCCTATAATCCTAGAACTTTGGGAGGCTGAGACAGGAGGATTGCTTAAGCCCAGGAGTTTGAGACCAGTGTGGGTAACATGGTGAAACCCTGTCTGTACAAAAAATAAAAGTAAAAATAAATTAGCCAGGCATGGTGGCGCATGCCTGTAGTTCCAGCTACTCGAGAGGCTGAGGTGGGAGAATTGCTTGATCCCAGGAGACGGGTGGCAATGAGCCAAGATTGTGCCACTGCACTCCAGCCTGGGCGACAGAGCAAGACCCTGTCTCAAAAAAAAAGTTGTTACTTTGCTGTGTAGTCTTTGTGTAACATAATTTTATGATTCTATTGTTTTAAGCTTAATATTCCAAATAGATAATAATTATGTTAAAATGCAAAAAATTAGCCTATACTCTCATGATCTAAATATGTAGTAGCGGTTTTACAGAATATATTTCAAAGGATTGCCATTCTGTTTTATTTTTAGTAGCCAGTTATAGAAAGCATTATTTTTAAATAATGCCTAAGAATCTTTAAAGAAATACCTGTCAATGTATGTTCCAGTTTAGTATCAAATTTATATTCAGAGCTCATAAGAATTTAAAAAGTTTCCCAGAGTCTGTAAATGGGGATGGAGCTGTCCTTCAAGGGTGATAGTCCTCCTAGGTTTGAGTTGTCCTCTGCTGCTAGCATAGTACCACCTGAGCTACCTGTGGGCCACCTTCACCACCCGTGGGTCCCTTCAGCCACCCCAGGGACACCTTAGCATCCCTGGGTCGCCTTAGCCACCCCAGGGTCTCCTTAGCCATCCCAGGGCCACCTTAGCCACCTGTGGGTTACCTCAGCCACCAGTGAGTCACCTTAGCTACCCCAGGATCACCTTAGCCATTTGTGGGTCACCTTAGCCACCCTTTCACCTTAGTCACTCATGGTCAGCTTAGCTGTTTGTGGGTCACTTAGCCACCCCTGGGCCACTGTAGCCACCTCTGGGTGTCCTTAGCCACCCCCGGGCCACCTTGGCCACTCTGGGTCACCTTGTCTACCCCTGGGTTACCTGAGCCACCCTTGGTCACTGTCTGTGGGTGCTTGCTTGCTTTAAGCCACATTATGCTACTGCAGCTAATTAAGGTTGCTCAATTCAAGTGTCTCCTTTTTTTGGGCTCCTGCCTTCTTTTTGTTTTTCAAATCGAACACCCGCCATACTCATTTGAGAAGTGTAGACTTTGATTTTTAACCCTAAGTTGCCTGGTAAAGTCACCTTTAAAGCCAATGGAAAAAGCTTAATTGAATTCATTTGTTTGAAGAAGTAGAGGAATGTTGCAAGTAGACTGAAAGTTATACTTAGTCTGTTCTGTTTGAAACCATTCTCATTCAGAAAACAGGAATGTGTTTATGTAAAGAAATATGTTACTTGACTTAATATTGTAAGGAATCTTAATTGAGAAAATAAGTAGTTGTGTTTTTTCTTTAACTGGGCAGCATTGTAGCGGGGTGGAGTGTGGGTCCCCAGGTTGGAGAGCTCTGGATTTGGAGTGGATCCTAGCACATGGCCACCATGTGACCTTGGGCAGTGACTCAGCCCAGCTGGCTGCCAGGCTGCTCCCCATGAGGTGGTGGGAGCCGTGTGGGATCTGCCTACTGGGTGTGCAGCTGCTGCGGCCTAAGCGGCGTCCTTGCTTGGTCCCCCCATGAACTCAGGGGTGTGGCCTGGCTCCGTCATGTGTTTTGCAGGGGGATCTGAGGGGCCCAGAAGGTAAGAAATTGCCTAAGGCCCTTGGCTGATAGAAGAGGGAGCAGGGCTTTGACCAGGGGGACCAGCTCATGACTCTGTGCTGGTTACTGCTTTACCAACACCATGGCCATGCTGCACAGCTGTGCAGCCTCCACCCACAAAGGCCAAAGCTCCAATGGCATCTGTGATGCTTGTAAAACAAGTAGCAGCCGTGTCCAGGCTGCTGCTCTGAAACCTCAGTCTCCTTTACTGAGATTTGATGACGTTTAAATGAGCAAATGCATGTGTAGTGATTGGCAGGTGGCCATCGCTCAACCGACTTTTCCTGTGCCCTCTGCTTTGGCAGGTGCCCTTCCTGGCTCCCTGCTTCTTCCTCTCCTAACCTCCTGGCACTGTGCTCCTCACTCAGGAATTGCACCCAGCATCACCTCTGCAGGTGAGTCCCACACCTTCCCCCTGCTCTCCAAACTCAGACCCCAAGTCCAGCAGCATCTTCTCTCAGGCATCTATAGACCTCCACAACTTAAGACATCCAAATTCTCATTCCCTTGCCTTGCCATAATCTTCCCATCTCAGCAGCTCCTTCCTTCCAGGCTCTCAGGCTGAAGGTGGCCTATCCTTTCTTTTCTATCCCACATGGCAGCCAGGAGGCCTGTGGGCGGTGCCTTCAGGACGTGCCTCTTGTGCCCCTGTCCCCTACTCTGGCCTGAGTGTTCCTTTTAAAACTAGGTCAGAACTAGATTAAAGCCCGTGTCTAAGATGCTGCCATAGTCTCTTGCCCCCATATGACTGCCATGTCCTCACTGTGGCCCGGGAGGTCCCATGTGCAGAGCCGCTGGACCTCCGTCTCCTCTCACTCTCTGTTAACTGTGCTGCTGTCAGTCTGGCTGCCTGGCTGTTCCTGGGCGGTTTCAGGTGCTGGGGCTACCTAGAACCTTCCATCTTCCTTTCTTCACTCTTCCCAGAAGAGAACACTCTTCCCAGCTGTCTTACGGCCAGCTTCCTCACCACCTCGTTGCAGTCTTTTCCACAATGGCATCGCCACTACTGCCCTCCCACATCCAGCCATCGTCCTAGAATAACAGCCACTGTTGTCCCCTGACACTTGATGGCAGTTCATCTTTTATGACCCCCATTGTCCCCATTGTCAGTTGTCTTTTTTTTTCCTTATTAGAACATAAGCTCCAGGAAAGCAGATGTTAACGTCTTTGTTCACTGATGTATCTCAGGCATTTAGGACAGTACTGGTAACATAGTAGATGCTCAGTAAATAGTTAGATGAATGAATATTTGCTACTTTTCTTATTGACAGACATTTCTGAGGTACTTTAATATTACGTTAAGTAATGTTACAATTTCCCACGTGTTGATTTTATGTAAATAATGAGTAAATTACTCTCATAGAGATTTTAGAATTCTAATAAACTCATATTTCCCCTTCTTATAAGAGTAGAAAAATGCTTTTAAGAGTTTTCCTAAATTAATATTCTGGGAACATTAAATTTTAGAACTTTACTCTGAGGACATAGATAAAAATAAAATTAATTAGATACCAGGAATGTCAGATGCTAAATGGTGTATGGCTATTTGTGACATTCTCCTAGAATTAAACAGTTATTAACTTGCAAAGACATGGCAGCTGAAGTCAGAAATTGATGAACTTTTAAAGTTGGGAAAAAAAGAGCTTTAAGGTATCTTATTAAAATTGTAAACTGTCAGTTTAATCATCATAGAAACCATACCTGATACAGTAAATCGTTGCTATTCTGCTTTGAATTTCTGGATTCTCATGAATCAGACATTCTATTTTTATGTTTCTCTTCAATAATCCTAAAGGTAGAAGAAAGAAATGGGAAGAAAAAGGAAGAGAACCATAGCTACGTTGTGAGGGCATTACTTCAACTCTGGTAACTTCATGTGAAATGACTACAAAATGAATTAATATGCAGTAAGAGAGCCAGTGCCCCACCAGGGCACCTTTCCACTTGCTGGCACACAGATTTACCACAATTAGGGTACCGCTTGTCCTGTCATGCCGGGAGAGTCTAAATTACTCTGACTTTCAAGAAACCAAAAATATGCATTTTTGATGTTAGGAAGATTTACTGTGCATTGGGCTGTGTCATTTGATGAGGAAAAAACCAAATGATCTCTTTATGAAAATGAAGGTAAAATATATGTAAATGCCATTTTAATCTAACTTTTTATATGAATGTAGAACAAATATCAAACAGGATTATACAGTGTGATAGTCAGGAAAGTAGCATGCTTTTGTGTTTTATAGACTAGTCTAAAAGGAGCCCCAGTAGACTTGGTATTGTTAAACCAAGGAGGTCTTGAGAACTATTCTGCCTCCCTTGTGCCCATAGAATTGTAGCCTGTGGAGGTGACCAAGGAACCAGATCCCAAGAGGCCTCTGCCACTGAAAGGAGATTTTTATTACTTGCGTTTCCTAGAGGGGGGGCACTCGCACCAAGCAGGCCCACGGGGCACACTGGTGTCAGTCAAGGGGCAGAAAGGAGCCACAGGAAAGCCCAGGACAGAGCCTGAGTGGGGTTTCTGTGGGAAAGGCAGGGCAGGGCACCCGTGTAGGAATGGCTAGTGTGAACAGTTCCAGTGGGCCCTGGGCTGTAGGAGAGATCACTAGCTGCCTGCTACCAGGCCCTGGGGTGATTTAGGGCAGGCGGGCAGTTAGATAAGGGAGGTGGGTAGAGCCGACCACCTGCCTGGAACCCTGTGCTGGCTATAAGCCCTGGGAGGGCCAGTCTCTCCCTGTGTCTGTAAGGCCCACAAATGCCAAAGCATTAGGAATAAGAAAATGGACGTAATAGAATTGATCCTGTGAGGACTGGATGCCTAACTGCCACATACAGAATCTGAGAAAGCACAGAACAACTGCCTTCATTGACAAGATGGTGCCCAGAGCTCAAGACAGGCACACAGCAGGAGGATGCCGGCAGGATCCCTCAACAAGCTTACCGTGGTATCTTTCACAATGTTAACTGTCATCCCAGATTAACTTTTAATGACAGCATATCTCTGAAGATTGTGCTTTTAGCGTATTTTCACTTAAAGTCATATCTCATTTAGTAGACCTGCCAGATTCCGGAAAAGTTACACACAAGCCAGCTGACATGACCTTTGCCAGTCATGTTGACCACGTTCTCACCGAGCTGTGGACTCCTCACTAGGAGCCTTTACCTATGGCCAGATGGCTGTTGTCACTGCCTGTGGTGGGGTTACGGTTTCGGACTCACCTGATCCGTTCTGCCGGGATTACCTACGGCCAGATGGCTGTTGTCACTGCCTGTGGTGGGGTTACGGTTTCGGACTCACCTGATCCGTTCTGCCGGGATTTTAAAGTATGGGAGTTTAGGCATACTTTGCAAGTTGTTTCTTGAATATACTTTTCTGAATTATGGCTTGCTATACAAGTTTTGGTCTTTTAAGGTAAGAGTTACAATGGAGATGGGGAAATTATACTTTTCTCATTTCAAGGAAAACAACAGTCATGAGTTATGTATCAGTTGGGAAACGGGATGATAGGAAGTTGCAAGGCAACCTGGTTTCAGCCGGACCGGGACTCTCCCGGGGCTGCGTCCTGCTAGAGCCGGCAGGACACAGAATACCACCAGCAGCCTCCCTGGGAGTGGCTTGGCGTCTTGGCCACCTCTTTCCACGGATGTGGTGGATGTGGGGGTAAACTAGAGAGACTAAAGCCCACTATTGAGCTCAGCTTCCTGTAGAAATCAAATCAGATGAAAACCCTGACCCAGAGGGAGAAGGCAGAGAGTTGGACTTTTGAAAACGTGAGTGTGTCCAGCAACCAGGCAGCAACAGTCCTTGTTGTTATCGAAGTTCTATAAGCACTCTATTTCTCCAGAATAATTTCATCATAAAGAATCCAGAGCTCAGACAGCTCTTTACCATCTGTCTTTTCCTTTTTTCTTACCCTGTGTTTGGCTTGATCTGGACTGCCTAAAACCATGACAATATTAAGTGCTTTCTCCTGGGTAAAAATTCTGGCTTCTTTTCTAGAAATTCTGGCTCCACTTCTCAAATTGTTTCTGTCCCTGTTAGGAGACCCCTGGGGCTTCGGCTGGAGACACAGTGCAGCTAGTCTCAGCAGCCACTGTGCTTGGGCCTGGCCAGCCCCTCCTCAGGGGTCACGGCACTGCTCACCTGGTGACTAGGTCTTCTCAGCCAGATCAGTTCATGTGCTCTGGTGTTTTTGAGCTTCTGGCTAGTCCTCAGTTTCTCAGACCTGGTTAATCACAGTGTGGAGTCATTTTTCATAACTGTGCACCTCACTTGTTTGATGCATGGCAAGGGAATAATTAAATTAATAAACCTACAGAAATCCCCCCTTACAGTTTTCAAATACAGTAAGTGAATTTCTACTATAAAATAGGTCCAAAGAGGTTTTATTGTTTCTTATTTGAAATAATTAAAGAACATTTATGTTTCCCTTTTGTGGTTTCTTGGTTCTAATCCTGTGGGTTGCTTTTGACGTCGTCTGTTGGGGATACACTGTGCATCCGTATTTAACAGGAGATCCCGAACTCCCAGCAGGGAGCTAAGCACAGATGTGTGCACAGATGCGTGCTTAGGTAAGGATTTTGTGCAAGGTGACTTGTAATATGAAACTGTAAAATGTGCTACCTTGGACTGGAGAGAGAAGGGGGTGGTCTGATGTTTTCCACACGCCTCTTTTACCAAAATGGGTCATCTTACCTGTCTCAGGCCAGGCCCCCGGGGGGCACAGGAACAGCACAGCTGCAGTGAAGGAGGGGCTCCTGCAGCCGGGCCGGCCCCAGAGCGGTGGGTCGTGCCCCGCGTGTTGCTCAGCGCGTTCTGCAGTTGCCCTGGCCTTAGTCCCCCATCTCGCTGTGATAGCCATGCAGGTCAGCAACTGTGAGCCTTCCTGGCTCCCACGCTGCCCCCGGCACCTCTCTCTGTTTCTGCTCCCAGCATCCTCTCAGCTTCTCTTCTGAGCCCCACGCAGCGGTTCCTGCTTTACCAGCACCACTTCTCCTCTGTCACTGAGAGAGACCAAGAGGCTGCCGCGCCTGTGCCAACTGCCTGGTGAGGCTCCGTCAAGTGATGTTCGGGGCCTTGCGGTACAGCCCTCTCGAACTCACCCCACCAGAGGCCTGTCGGCATCACTGTCAGAAACAGGCGTTCTCCCCTCCCAGCCCCCGTCACAAGCTAAGCATCTGTGAGAACGGAGGCTCTGCTTCCCCGAGGATCCTGCCCCAGACGTGGGGGCAGCCTTTGCAGACAGCTTCTGTCCCACTCACCTCCTCCTTGGTTTTCACTCCTTTATGCCCTCACGGACCTGCCCACCAGTTCCCAAGCCCTCAGGGCCATGGCAGCCTCCGTGAGGGTGTGAGCTGGGTAAAAGGAATTAAGGTGGAGTCACAGCTACCAGTGGCTGATTGCCCATGGGTGTCAGGCTGGCCCTAGGTGCCCCATTGCTAGTTCACTGTCCTGGGACAGCCCCAGTATTGTCAGCATTGAAGGAAAGAATCCGGACAGGCAGCGGAGGCTCCCACCTGATGACACCGAGGCTCCTGCCTTAGCACCAGGGCCTGGGCTCCCCTTTGCTGTAATGCCGTAAAGTATGTCAGGAAGGTTTGCCCATGACCTGGTGGAGAGAGAAGAGATGTGACAAGGCGACTCTGGCTTGTGTGTCCCGCCCACAGGGGAAGCTTGGAGGAGTCGGTTTGTGAAAAATCAGGGCTCTGAGGGCACTGGAGCTGGTGCTGAGTTCTGCAGCAGTCAAGAAGTAGAGCAGAGCTGAAATCCCGGCTGCTCATGGGCATCACAGATGCATTCGCCAGCAGCTGGGCTCGGCTTTGCTCTAACATCCGCCCCTCCTCTGGGAGCGTTGTTTCTCTCTCCCTGGCTGCCCAGCCCAGCTCCCTGGCCTGGCGAGATCTCTGCATCATTTCTTCTCCCCAGCTTCTCTCTCCACCCATGCCGCCATGGGAGAGTTTAGGCTGTCTCGTCCCTGACTGGCCTGAAGTAGGGCTGTGACTGTCTCCTTTTCCCTCTCTCCTGTCTTCCTCACCTATCCCCACATAATCAGTCCACCTTCCTTACTGCTGGATGCAAACCTGCTGAGTCTCCATGGCTTTCAGGATGGAGTTCAAAGACATCACCTCAGTGTGAAAGGCCCTTTCAGGTCTGGCCCGGCACAACCCTGACACCCGCATGTTCCTGGGTGCAACAACATGGGCCCCAGGGCAGCTTCCCATGATGCATCAGCCTCTGCTGGCTCCTGATGTGGCCTCTGTTCCTGTCTTAGGCCCCTATTCCTCTCGGCAGGCTCCCCACTTGCCTTACTCTATCTCAGAAGTTCATCCTGACACCAGCTCTGTCCTCTGTACTGGGAACATGGAGCAGAAATCCATCACGGCTGCTGATCCATGCATGCTGATGAGTGGCTGGCTACCTCCTTGTGCACAGCATCTGGGGGCACTCAGGTGGCCCTGCTGTCCCTGGGCCTGTCCCTGACACTGGCAGGGGTTGGGGCACCAGAGTTCAAATGGGGGCCGCATATCTTGTCTAAATCTTCCAGAGTTTTAAGTCAAGCCAGTGCACTATTGATACAATATGTTGTGTCTTCTTCTTTGACAAATACATCTTCAAAATGGAAAAAATATATGGGGACCTATGGTTTTTATATGAATTAATGTTGGCAAAATATCAAAGACCACTGAATTTAACTGTTACTGTTAATTTAACTGTTATCTAGGTGTTCTGTTCAGAGGCCACTCATGTTTGAGTAACAGGATCGAGACATGATTTATCAATAAGTGCATATATCTCCCATAACATTGATTATTTTGTTTTTATTTCTGCAAATGACTAATCATGTTTTATATTAAGCATTTTCGGATAATGCTTGTTCTGTTGGTGCTCACGGCCTAATGCAGGGCTAGCGCACAGCGGCCTACATCCTGTTTTTGTGCAGTGTTTACATTTTTTAAAGAGTTGTTAAAAAATAAAATAGTGCAACAGAGACATGGCCACGAAGTCTAAAGTACTTACTCTTTGCCCCTTTACAGAAAATGTTTGCTACCACTTGATCTAAAGGATTAAAAAATAAAACATGTCATTGGGCCAGATGCGGTGGCTCACGTCTGTAGTCCCAGCATTTTGGGAGGCCAAGGAGGGCGGTTCACCTGAGGTCGGGAGTTCGAGACCAGCCTGACCAACATGGTGAAACCCCGTCTCTACTAAAAATACAAAAGAAATTAGCCAGACGTGGTGGCGCACGCTACTTGGGAGGCCGAGGCAGGAGAATCGCTTGAATCCAGGAGGTGGAGGTTGCAGTGAGCTGAGATCCTGCCGCTGCATTCCAGCCTGGGCAACAGAGCAAAACTCTGTCTCAGACAAACAAGCAAACAAAAATGTCATTGAATTTGAAGTATACAAAATTTGAATATCTTTCTATCAAAAATTTGAATTTTAAGGAAATAACAAAGCAAAAATTATAATTTTTTGTGTTTTCAAAAAATTATTTTTTCTAAATTATTAAGTTATAAGATATAAAGTAGTTAATGTGAAATGTTTAAATCAAAATTGTTTAAAGCTGAGTTTTAAATTTAATACTTTGAAAATTTAGTTAAATCATATTAATAATTTTATAAGAAATAAAACTATTGATAATTCTGATGTCTGACATCTGTCTGATTGCTGACATGGATCCTGAGTCTTACGGTGTTTTGAGGGCCTCCAGCTACATTGGGGTTCCAGTGCCAGAGTGGCTGGCAGCCCCACCCTAACGAGAAGTGAAGGGGCTGGGCATGCTGTTTCCAGTGCTTTCATGAGATGCTGCTTTGCCTGGCGGTCGGGCCTGATGTCTCGTTGTTCCACCTGTGACCAAGGGGTCCCTCTGGAAATGTGTGTGTACTGACACATGCCCTGGCGGCTCTTGTCTGATCCATGTCCAGGTTATTCCTGCCTGACCGTCACTCGTGCCAGGAGCCCAACACAAATTCAGGCACAAATTCAGTACACCACACAATGGGGGAAACATGTTCAAAGATTTTTACTTACAGGTCCTGAGCAGGGAGGGTGCCATGAGTCAGGAGGGCAGTCCTCTGTCCCTGGGTCATGCAAGCAGGAACAAAGGGTCAGGCAGAGAGAGAGAGCACTGCAGCCAACCAGCAGAACAAATAAGGGAGTAGGGTGGGGTCACTTGAAGTGTGTGGGCAGGTGCCTGAGTGAAAGATGCCTCTAGGTTCTCATCTCTGGTACTGGCTTGAGCCACTGGGTGTGGTGTAGAACTACAAAGTGTCAGGGGTGGCTGAACTCTGCCGCTACTAGGAGAAAGTGCAGCTCATATTCCAGATAGATGCTGAGGCAATAGAAAATGAAAAGAATTCACTATGCTTACGCAGAGTGTGTCTGGACACACACAAATTTAAGAGTAATAAGAATTGCTTAATATGGCATAATTTCCTTAGGTGCCATGTGCAGTTGTCACAAGCATTGCACTAATTGGAATAATGAATTAGAAAGTGGATGTTGGTCATTATTAGGAAAAGGTACTTTGTTACGCGAGACAGTAATTGCATTGTGCTAAGAGAAAGAATCTGACTAATTAATTTGTCTTTTTTTTCTTTTGCCTATGAGTGCTTCTTCTGCTTGACTCCTCCCCATAATCGGACTCCTTCCAAGACAGCCTAATCTTCAGGGCATTTGGATGCAGCTGCCTTTGTTCCAGAGACACAGGCCATCTCAGGGGAGGTATCTCCCTCGGGCCTGAACAGCGTTTTTCTAGACAAGAGGAGGCTGAGGGCTGTGGGTTCTGCTGTGCCAGCCCTGAATGCTGGATCCCGAGTGGCAGAGGCACCAAGTGCTCTATGATGTGTGTATGTGATGTGTGTGCATGTACATGTGTGTGATGTGTGTCCCTGCTCGCCCCAGGCTGGCCATGGTACTGTGCTAGTCACAGACTGGCTGTGCTGATCAAGCCAGGCACAGTGGAAAATGGGAAGATGTTGGCATTTGCCCCTCCCTTGGCTGTGTGTCATTCACCTGGGGCATGAGCTGTGCCCCTGCTCTGCAGTAATGAACAAGGCAGGTCAGCATTGGTCCGAGACACGTGAGTTAAGAGAGGAGGAAGAGCGCTCTCTGGGGGCGGGGGGATCCATTTGTCAGTGGCCTGCAGTTTCCTGTCCCAGGGATTTCACTGGTGACATCCTGACCACTCACCTGCACTTTATATGGAGCTGTTTTTATCAGCTGGTGTCTGCTGAGCCTCTGCATTGCGTTGTGTGGTAGCCTGTTACTTTTTGCAGTTTTATTTTCTAAACTGTACTCTTTTATTGGTAGATTTTTTGTATTAGGATTTCCATTTAAACAGGACTTTGGTACGTCTGCTGTGGGAGGTTTCCCTAGAAGATTCACGGCTATCGTTCTCTCCCCTCTGCTCGTGGTGTTTTATCTGTGACTGCACTGAACGGTTAGCTGTCACATGTCATTCTCTGGGTGGTGTGCTCTGAAGTCATTGTGGTGTTTGGGCCCCTTCAGCCTAGTTCTGCCTAACTGCGGTGTGATGAATGGGCCCGAGGCAGAGAAGGAGGCTCCCTCGTCGGTAGGGGCTGCTGTTGTCGCAGCTGCCGGCACACGGAAGTGAGTCGCTGTGCTGCTGCCCCGAGTGACTGAGGGACAGAATGAGGCTGGGGCCGGCCGGGCTGGCATTGGTGTGTCTGCATGGCGTCGTCCACCACTGGGCCTTTGCACATGGGGACCTTTTTCAGCGTCATGGGGCGTCGGTATAAAAGGAGGCGCAAGAAGCGCTCTGAGAGGAAAGGTAATTCATTTAGTTTTTATTCTTCAGTGTGAAGCATTTGTCTTTAATGCAATATAGAAGTGTTTTCTGGGATAGACGGCTTTGTGAATTAATCTTGCTGATGCCAGTTACTTCCTATTTTCCCTTTTTGAGTGCCTTTTTTGTTGTTGGCATTTTATAGAATTTTAGATAGGGGCACTTAAAAAGGAAGATTCAAAAACACGTCTGTAAACATGAATAGAAATCATTTAGCTTCAGAGTCTGGAGTATGTCTTTGGAAAGATATTTATAAAACTTTAAAGTTTGTAGCTTTGAGCTATAGAAAAGGTTTTTCTCCCAGAGACAGATGCTTATATGAGATTTCCTTTGCCGCACTCTTCATTAATGACTTTTCTACATTAAAACTGTTCATGCTGCAGAAAGCAAGGCTGAGCAACCATTGTGAAAATATTTCCCCTTTAAAAGAATGGAGAGCAAATTCCTTACATTCTGCACTCCAGGTTAATACCAGTTTTTAATTCAACTTAATGTTTTAAGTCATTAAAATCTAGATTTTTTTTCTCAAAACCAGATTCAAAAGTTGTCCATGACTATACATATCACAAGCTACTGGTTTTTGGACCTAAATTGCTGCTTTAAAAGCTGTTGATGTTTTTTTTTTCTCTTTGTATAATATGAAATAATTAATAGAAAATGCCTTAGTGAAAACATGTGTCTAGCCCGGAGAACAGCTGAACACAGGCGTGATCAGTGCCTCTGCCTCTGTGTCTTCTGGGCGCCCCCTTAGTGTCCCCCACCCGACAGGACTGGAGTACAGCGCTTCACCACCACAGGGCCCTTGGGACATGCTGTGGCAGGAGATGGCTGTTTCTTCAGGAAATAAAATTAACCTCGGTGTTTTGGTGTGGCTTCCTAAGAAGAAGAAAAGATGAATCTCAAAGTCAGCAATCTTGTAATAGTACCTTGTAATATAACAAAGGTGACAGCACCTAATGAAAGTCTGTGTCTGGGAGTGGGGAACCCCTGACCCTGGGCCCTCTGTGCACCATGCTGCCAGGTGCTTGTGTCCAGGGCTGGGGATGCCACACCCTCGATGCTTTCCTGGACTGACGGGCGGTCTCAGGACAGCCGATCTGTGCGGCCCCCTCTGCCCTCACCTCAAGAGGTCACAGCATTGGCCTGTTTTTGTTTCCTCAGTTAAGCTTTAGAAATTGAGATGTCACTAAGACAGGCAATAGGGAGTAAAACAAAGGCACAGGCAAAAACTAAAGGACATTTTTACCACATACCCTCAATTTAGAATTACCACCACTTTTCCCATGGATACTCATCACTAATTATTTAAGTTGGGAAAAATATTGAGAAGTACAAGAATAATTCTGTCGTCATTCTTTTGGAATTTACTGTGATTCAAGCTTAAAATGTCTTTTTCATGCATTCCATAATCTCATTCTGCAGTGGGAAAACCACTCTCAAATATGTTGCATTTTCAGACCAAGGTTATAAGAAATTGAGAGGGTTATAAGATGTAACAATGAGGCCCACATATTAAATGGCTTGTGTTCCTTGGTCATTCCTATGTAAGTTCATTGTGAGTGTTATTAAACAGTATCATGTTATGTGTTAGTTCTCGCTGTTGATATTTTATAATAAGCATTATCTTTGAAACTAATAAAAATACCTTTGAAATTATGGATATTATTAAGATTGGCCATCACATTTATACCAAACTGGCAAAGTTTTATAAGATGTAAAATAGTCTTTTATACTGTATATTTCTAAGGTACTGTAAATCATGTGTATTGCATGGTTTTTTTCCTAAGACTGGTATAATGTACGCCTTTTAAAATGTAATTCTTTGATGAAAACAATGTAGTAGCAAGTTACGGGTTTTAGTTGGCTTCAGTGGCAATATAATTTCAGTGATTTTTTTCATCACTCCTGAGTTATACATGCAGTTACTCCCTTCCACAGGGCAAATAATTGACTGTTGACTGTGTGTGAGCCTCAGATGGATTAGCTTAATCATCAGGAAAATAGGGCTAAAGAATAATGTACCATTTAAATAGTGGCCAGAGCCCCCATCAAGCAGACACTGCCACCCTGGCAGATGCTGCCAGCACGAGACCTGGGAGAGGTCTGGGAGCCACAGGGCAGGATTCTGAGGAGCAGTTAGTGCCCATATATGGAGCGCTTCCTGCACCCAGCCAGTGCCCAGTGGCTGCTGCTGTAGCCTCATTCACTCACAGCACTGCTGCTAAGTTCATGACCAGTGGGAGGGGAGAGAGATGGGAACACAGAGGCAGTCCTTCAGTCCCCACCCTACTGCTGTCTGAATAGCATCCTATATTTCCAGATGTATTTCTCACTGAGTGTTTTGTTTGTCCCCTATGTGATAACATCCTTATCTGTGCTTAGTCGTGTATGCACATGTGAAGACCACTGTCCTCTGGCAGCAGTTCTGAACTGTGTTTTAGTCTGAGGCTGGGCTCCCCCATGTTTCCAGGATAGAGGTGAACAGGGTGTGGGGACCTCTGTGGAGCTGGAGGTCCAGACGTAGAGAGGCCTGCTCCCCCTGAGTACTTCTGGAGGAGAAGCCCTGGAACTCCTGACCTTCATCCTTCACAGAGTGAGCAGAGCCAGTTGGCCAAGGGGAGGAAGCAGGCGGCTGTCGTGCCAGCCTCCTTCTCTGGTGCCAGCCATGACTCTCACCTTACAAAGAGAGCAACCCTTTGTGAGATGCAGAGCATGGTAGCACCTGGAGGTATAGGACGGGATGGCATTTATCCACCCATCCATATACCAGTCCATCTACTCATTGTAGTCCATCCATCTGTCCATCAACCTATCATCCATCTGTTCACTCATTTACCTATCTGCCCACCCATCCATCATCCATCCACTCACCCATCCATCCACCCATCTACCCACACATCCATCATCCATCTCTCCCTCTAGTCATCCATCTATCTGCGCATCTACCCATCACCCATCTATTCATCCATCCACCCACCCACCCACCCGTCATCACCTATCATCCATCATCCATTCATCCATCCATCCATCCACCCACCCACCCATCATCACCCATTACCCATTATCCATCATCCGTCCATCCACCCACCCACCCACCCATCATCCATTCATCCAACCATTCATTCATCCACCCACCCACCCTCATCACCCATTACCCATCATCCATCATCCACCCACCCACCCATCATCCCCCATCATCCATCATCCATCCATCCACCCACCCACCCACCATCACCCATTACCCATCATCCATCATCCACTCACCCACCCACCATCACCCATCATCCACCCACCCAACCACCCACCATCACCCATCATCCATCATCCATTCATCCATCCATCTGCCCACCCACCCATCATCCATTCGACCATCCATCCACCCACCCATCATCACCTATCATCCATCATCCATTCATCCATCCATCCATCCACCTACCCATCATCACCCATCATCTGTCATCCATCCATCCATCCACCCACCCACCCATCATCACCTATCACCCATCATCTATCCATCCATCCATCCACCCACCCATCATCACCCATCACCCATCATCCATCCATCCATCCACCCACCCATCATCACCCATCACCCATCATCCATCTATCCATCCACCCACCCATCATCACCCATCACCCATCATCCATCCATCCACCCGCCCATTATCACCCATCATCCATCATCCATTCATCCATCCATCCACCCACCCATCATCACCCATCATCCATCCTCCATTCATCCATCCATCCATCCACCCACGCACCCACCCACCCACCCACCCATCATCACCCATCACCCATCATCCATTCATCCATCCATCCACCCATGCACCCACTCATCATCATCCATCATCTGTCTTCCATCCATCCACTCACCCATCATCACCCATTACCCATCATCCATCATCCATCCATCCACCCACCCACCCACCCATCACCCATCAGCCATCATCTGTCATCCATTCATCCATCCACCCCCCCACCCACCCACTTCTCCATCAGTTGTTCCATTGTTCCGTTCATCCAACAAGTACTCATTACACCCTTCTGCATGCTGGCACCAGGGGTTTGAACATGCTTAGGGAAGATGGGGGTAATGGGATGGCAGTGGCAGGGGGCAGCCACAGCTTTCAGGTTTGAGGTTTGTTCTGGAATGGGCCACCTGAAATCCCACTAGGTGCGTGAAGAGGATGGATTTATGTGATTTGTCACTGCTGCACTATATGTGTAGTAGTGGGGAGGGATATTCTCCAGTATCTGGTGAGAAAGGAAGACACCATTCTCTAGCAGTGTCTGCCAGGAGAGGGGCCCAAGTAAGGAAAGTTGAACCCCCAGTGGACAGCAGCGTTATGGATAGAAGGCCCAGATCTCCTAGAACCTGTTTTAATGGCTATGTGTGTACCTTTCACTGTATCTGTGCTGATGGGCCTCACAGCACAAGAAAGACTCTGCTGCCTGGGCAGGAGCTCCTCTCAGCTACAGGGTGCATTTCAAGCACAGGTGCATACACTCTAGGTTAACAGTTGAAATTCTAAAGTAAGCATGTAGAAGTAGATTTGCGAAATTGCACTTGAAATACCATGGAAATTGGATCCAAAGCAGATTGAACAGTGCCAATTCTTAGTGCAGTTATAAGTGTTAATATTGAAAATAAAGTTTACATCGTTGTCTTTTTTTTCCCTTTGATTCCAGAAAATTAACTACAATTTTCAAATAAGCAGGAACTTACTTAGGTTGTGTTAAGTAGAGCAAAGTGGACAGTCTTTCAAATGCATTGCTGCTGCGTTTGCACTGTGAAGGACAGAGCACCTTCACGAAGGCAGGGCCCTGTGAAGGTTTGTGCTCTCGCGCACCGGCTCTGACCTGTGATTTTGTTGCTGGATGTCTCCTTCAGCAGTTCATGTGGCTTTCTAAAGCTTGCCGTTGCTTAGGCATGCCGGACTGAGGCGGGAAACAAGCGTGTGGATCAGTGTGGCTCTGTAGGTGTGAACATGTATGGACATATGTGCATAGGGTGGGGGTAACGAGGGAGAGGGACAAGAAGGGCCAGGGCTTGTGACCACATCAGAAGCAAGGGTGATGCTCTGTGGCACAGCTGGGTGATCCTCTGTGGCACAGCTGGCCCTCGAAGTCACTCAGGGACCTAGGTTTCTTCCATCATTAAGCTCTGTTCTCTAACAGAAGTCACCCTGGCAGTTGCTTCTAGTCCAGCAATAGAAAGGTGAGAAAGAATACAGAGAAGCACGCAGGAAGCTGTGTGAGTTGGCCCAGATGCAGTGGCACACACCACAAATTGCACAGCACCCCCACGGGAGGCGAGCCTGTGTCCTTGCCCATCACCTCTTTCCAACTGGTGTCCAGACCTCGGGGTGATCCCTGATTGCTGTTTCGTTGGTCTGGCCGTGGCTCTTCGTGGGCCAGCAGCCTGGGAGCCACACAGGGACAGGGTAACTGCGATAAAATACAATTATGCAGGAGAGGAGGTGGAAGGGTCCAGCCTGGCCCTGTCTGGCCAGCTTCCTGCACCCTGCACAGCAGGGAGCATCCTCATTCTCCAGACCCTGATTCTTCTCAGGTTGGGGCGGGAGGGGGGAACTCCCTTGTCCATTGATTGTTCTCTCAGCCACTGGCTTCATCCTTTGGGGGTTCTTTCTGATCATTGCCTCCAGAGTCCCATCTGAAGAGGGTGTCAGTGTAGAACACAGTGAGGCAGAATGTGGAAGCAAACGGGACCATCTGGAAGTTTTGCTCTAGGCCTTATAAAACACATAATTTGTTAGGTGTAAAATATATAGTATGTGTAGTAGTGATAATAGTATGGAATAAATGCCTTAGATTTGCAAAATTGGGTCAGAGAGTTTAGGGATCTTTGGTCCTGTACCAGTGACATCATTTTGTGGCTCTTGGGGATTTGGGGAGGGACTTCCCCGAGGCCACTGTGCAGCAGCCTCATGCCCAGGGCTCACAGGTCCCATATGTGTTTCCTCCACCAAAGCACCCTGAGCTGTCCTACCTTCCTCACATCCCCACACCCCGCGGGTGTCCCTCTGCTTAGCAGCTATTTATTCTGCCTGTATTTGGGCCAACTGCACAGGCTGTCTGAGACCTGACAGTATGCTAGAATGTACAGGGCATACAATATTTTGTGTAATATCATGGAAAAGTGTGCCATTCTTTCGTTGATGGTGGTTGCAGATAAGACTGCAGAGACAGCTTGTGGTGGGTTGGAGTGTGACTCAGTCTCCCGTGGGTCTGCTCCCCTTCCAGACTGCATGTGGAATTCTGTATAGAGTAAGGCATATTCGTGTATGTGGGAGGGAGGCTTAGAATAAAATTTATTTTTTTTCTTATGGAAGCAGTACATGTTCATTGTAAGAATTAGGAAACATAGATACAAAATAAACTTTACAAAAAAGCAAAGGTGATCATCTGCATTAGTCTGTTTTCACACTGCTAATAAAGACTGAATAATTTATAAAGTAAGAGGTTTAATTGACTCACCGTTCCACATGACTGCAGAGGCCTCTCAATCATGACGGAAGATGCAGGAGGAACAAAGGGACGTCTTATATGGCAGCCAGCAAAGAGAGAAATGAGAACCAAGCGAAAAGGGAAACTCCTTTTAAAAAGTCAGATCTCATGAGACTTCTTCACTACCACGAGAACAGTATGGGGGAAACTGCACCTGTGATTCAATTATCTCCCACTGGGTCCCTCCCACACTCGTGGGAATTATGGGAGCTACAATTCAAGACGAGATTTGGGTGGGGACACAGCCAAACTATATCATCATCCTTGAAGCTAAATCTTTGAATGGGAGCAAAACCATAATAATTTTCTTCCAATTCGTAGTACTAGAATTAGATTTAGAAGTGTTTAAGGCTTTATATTTTTGTCTTACTATGACCAGGAGCTCAGTAATGCCTCACTTCTGCCTTGGAGGATGATGTGAGCATACAAGAGGGATGGCGGCATCCCTCTAGCTTCATTCCTGGTGTCCAATGGGAGGCGAATAGGCCCCTTTGCACCTCTTAACCACCATAGTCCTCTCCCATTGCCAGCCTCTTCTGACTTTTGGGATTGTTTTACCCTCTGGACAGCAGTGTGAACAAGGTATGTCAGGCCAAGGGGGCTGCTCCCCATGGGAGGCCTGGCCGTGTTGGCTTCCAAGAGGCCAGATGGGTGCTGCTTACCATAGAAAGTGACCCTTTTCCCTGTTCCTGAGCCAACCTGTCACTTCCATGCGCTGTGTGTCACTTTGAAAACTATCTTTGCTTTCTGCAAAATGAAACTTTCAAAAGTCAACGTATTAAAGCCTGTTTGCATTTATTGTTTTATGAATTTTGCTCACATTTTTTAATTGGGTGTTTGTCTAAAGACAATTATCGATCATAGTAGGCTGCTGGAAGATTGACCACAGAAACCTGGTTCTCTTTCAGGGAGGTCACCATGTCTGCCTCCATTCAGGCCCATCGGGTAGGGGCTGCCTTCTGTCAAGGCACATGCTCCAGGTCCCTTAGATGGAAGGAAAACACATGGTCTTTATCCAGTGGACTCAGGGTGCAGGTAACTGAAGGAATTAACCTCCATCATTTTCACAGATCCTCGTAGAGCTGGACCGAAGGAGGTGGGAGATCCCTGCCGGGAGCCGCTGCAGTGGGAGGGCTTACAGACGTTCGCATAGTCTCTTTCTGTTTGGTTGTTTTAACTCCCATTAAAAGGAGTGGCTTTCAGCCTTCTTGCTTACTGTCTTGTGACGTATGTGTGTTCACATGTTCCATGCACATTTGTAACGCTCACCATGCTCTCTGATTCAGCTTTGTTCCCTTAGCGTTGCCCCAGCACTGCTTTGCCATGATGATTGTGTTTTTAAAATACTTCCAGTTGCTTGCTTCTGTTTAGTTATCTCAGTGCTAAATATTGTTAATTAATTAAATATAAGCAGCATGTTCTAGATTTTATGTGTCTGGAATTCTTACTAAAAATCTTCCTGGATATGACTTGCAGTCATAACGTTATGGATTTTTATTGTAAACAAGGTAGAATTTTATTTGCCTTCTAATCATTTCATTATGGTGAGTGTCCTCCTTACAGAGCGTATACTGAATTTGGGTTTTACTCCTTTTTTGTTCATTTCCACAAGTTGAACTCTGTGTTATTATCCTATTTTCTGTTAGGGTCATTGTGTTGTTAAGTAATCGACTTATATAGAAGGTGTGCACCTAGAAGGTTAACAGAAAACAAGTTAAAACATGACTGAAAATATATTTCTGTAAGAATTACTGTAATTCTTCTGAGAGTATAAATAGCCAGGGTTTTAAAGATCTGCTTTATAGGATTTATACTGCAAATAACTTGGCAGGATTAATTGGCCTGCATTTGCTTGCTGTAGTCAGTACCATCTAGTGTTTTAGTCAATATCAGTTTTTGTAGTGTGGATGAGGCTGGTGATGGCAGCTGCAGCCTGTCTGGAGTTGCTGCTGCCATGGTGTCAGCTGCAGCGGGGGAGGCTAGGGCTCTGTGCTCTGCAGAGTTGGTGGGAGCCGGGAACAGGTGGAAGCCCCACCCCCTTCCAAGTTGGAGGGGCAGGAGCCCCGCCATCCTGGGCACAGCTGCAGCCGTCCATTAGCAGCTGTGGACCCAGGCATCCCTGCACTCACCGGGGCCCAGGAAGCCCCCCTGCCCCGACAGACTGAGAAGTGCCTGCTCCCACTGCTTGGTCTCTCCCCACTCCCAGTACCTGCTCCAGTTTCAGATCAAAGTTGTGGCCGAGCTGGGGCACTGTCACAACCTGGCTGGGTGCGTGTTTGCTCAGGGCAATGCTGACATGCCAGCACCCTGCTGCCTCGGCACCCCCAGACTTTGGGTGCTGACGAGCATGAGAGGGAGGCCAACGCGGGGCTGAGGGAAGCACAGCGCAGGCCTTGCAGCCACCCCTCGGCAGGAACACTCTGGATGCCATGCACACTGTGGAGGGCAGGATAATGGTGGCTGGAGGCAGACAAGCTCCTGGGAAGAAAGGGGAGGGTCCCTGGTGAAACTCCACCTTCAGCTTACAGAGGGCTTAAGGCCTGGGGCCCAGGCTGTCAGTTCCACAGACCGGAGTGAGAACTTATGGTGCTTTTTCAGGGCTCACCCATGACTGCCCATGCACCAATCAGCACACACTTTGCTCTGAAGCCCATAAAAACCCCCGGACTCAGCCAGACTCGGGCAGAAGACAGGACGACCTGCTTATGGAGAATAGCTGCCCACTGTGGGTCTCTCTGAGCTGTTCTGTCACTCAGTGAAGCACCTCTTCACATTGCTCACCTTCCACTTGTCCACACACCTCATTCTTCCTGGACATGGGAGAAGAACTCAGGACCTGCTGAATGGCAGGTCTGAAAGAGCTGTAACACAAACAGGGCTGAAACACACCCATTGCTTGCCACGTTGCAGGCAATGAGGAGAGCAGGAGAGAAGGAGAGAAGAGCTGCAGCCTTTCAGGGAGCCCAGACCTAGGAGCTCCCTGAGCCAGGGCAGTGACGCCCCCTTTGGGGCCCTGCGGTTCCTGGTGTTTCCAAGCTTCTGGGCACTACCGTATTCCCTGGTTTCAGCCATGGAAGCTGTGTGTAGTATGCCTGGTTCAGCTGCAGCCTTGCAGGGAGCCAGTGTCCATGCGAGTGCCTAGGTCTGCCCGTCTCACCTGCCTGGCTGTACACAATGGCTGGACCCCACTCCCACTCACTCACACACCCCTTGCCTCTCCACACTTGGCTGCCCCTTGGCAGGCATGGGATCCTGGCGGAAGTGTGAGCCGAGCGCAGCCTGCCAGGCTGCGTGGGCAGAATGAGCCCAGCAGGCCCAAGCAAAACTCGGGTAAAGGCGCCACCAGTGATGGAGGTTTCTGGCCAGAAAAATGATACCCTGAGGATCCTGTGACACTGGGTTCTGATTTACCAAAAAGAGCAACACCTGACCAGGGACATGGGGAAGCAGGGGCATGCAGGTCTGTCCACGAAAGCCCCACTCCTTGCTTTAGGGGCAGTAGCTGATGCCCATGAGCGCTCCTTCATGCAGGTGCTGTGCTAGCACTGAATCACCAGGGCTTGCTCCGCCTATAGAACCACAACCAAGAAGATGGGAGAGACTCTCAGCTCACAGCACCAGACACTTCAGACTCAGGTTGGAGAGCTCGAAGGCCTGAAACAGGCTCCAAGAAGATGTGAGTCTGAACTCACATCACCAGACACTTCAGACCCAGATGTGAATCTTAACTCACAGCACCAGACACTTCAGACCCAGGTCGGAGAGCTCGAGGGCCTGAAACAGGCTCAGTCCCAGACTCTCACCCAGTGCTCCCTTGCCCGCTCGGCCAACTGTCGTTTTGCAGACAGCAGGCTGGTCAGAGGCTTCCCATCTAGAGTGACCCATGAGGTGTTTCTGTTCCTTAGAAGAGGACGATAATAGCTGCCCGGGAAAACAGTTGTTAATGAGGATTGTACTAAGTAGATCCCTTTCACATCAATAGTAACCAATGTAAAGCCCTTTCATTTACAAATATTTCTGATTTAAGGACTTAGAGGTCAGTTCGTATGCAGTCAAGTTTAGATGTGTTTTGGAGAAAGTGGATACAGCCCACATGGTCCCAAAAGGCAACAAGGCACAGGTAACATTCCCTGGCTGTGATTAGTTAGTTGAGGACATCACAATTGGAAGCATCCACGTTCTTCCTCACAGGAAGCACTTGGCTGAGAGCTGTGGACACTGAGGATGAGGCTTGAGTCTGTCCTAGCAGAGCTTAGGGCCTGGTGGGAAAAGCAGGGTGGTCAGGCCAGCGGGGGAGTGAGCGGGGAGGGGCAACCAGCTTTGCACAAGGAGCCAGGAATCCCCTCCCCCACCTCCACCCCACACCAGGGGCGCTGACTCTGGGCCCTCAAGGGCCCCCACCGGGGACGCTGACTCTGGGCCCTTAAGGCCAGTGGCATCCACAGCTCCATCCACAGCAGCGAGCCTTGTGCAGTTTCACCACAATGGTAGCACACATGTGACCTCCTGGGGGCTGCTGGGGCCTATGGGAGTCAGGGTTGTGGACGGTGTGCTCCCTGGGCCTGCTCAGGGGGATGCTGAGTACCAGGCAGCAGTGAGTGGGGTGACTGAAGGGAAACTCGAGGGACATCTGGCCCTCTGTGCTCTGCCACACTTCTCCCCATGCTTGCTGTGTTTGGTTTGGGGCCATTGGCCCTGCTCTTGTAGACTCAGAGTAGCTGTCTGTCCCATGTTGCCATAGCTGAGTTCGCTCGGCACAGTCACCTTGGGCTGTGTGCTTTTTTTGCTGATCCCTTAACTGGTGAGAACTAGTGTACGTTTGAACACTTGCCATCCAGTTGACACCTTTCAATAAAAATTGCAGATTAATAATAAATGATAGAAGTTCATGCTTTTTCCTTCTGGTGAAGACCAACAAATGGCCCTATTTTAAAGAGCAGAAAGCTGCAGAGCCACTGCCACGTCGCAGGCACCATCCATGATGTGTAGGTGTCTCAGGGATGTTACGGCACTCAGAGGATTGGTTTATTTTTAGGAAACAACTGTAGCAGCCAAGTGAAGACTCTGGACAGGGGAGGACAGCTGTTGAATGTGTCCACAGGGCCTGAAGTAGGCCATGAAAGCCCCAAGTTTGCCCCTGCGTTGGCACAAGTACTGGGGCTGCCAAGGAAAAGGTGGGGGTGGAGGAACTCAGTGTACAGCATGCCTGTGGGGGCAGGCATGGCGCCCGGGGTGGAGGGGTGGAGGAGACCGAGCCTGCCCCAGCCATGTGGGCCTCGCAGCCCGCTGGGAGAGGCAGGCCACAAACAGGGAGACAAATTGTGGATTGCACTGTGCGTGGAGGGAGAGGGAGGGGCGCGCTGGGGTGGGTTGGTGCTGTGTGAGCTGGATGCTGGTGCTCTTGAGCAGTAAGAGGTGGGGTCTGATGAAGCCTTGCGCGAGGACATGGCAGGGAGGGAACAGGGAAGCACCCCAGGAAGTTGGAGAGGCTCTGGTGGGCATGGTGAAGGGCTGACAATGAGCACATGGGCATGTGTTAGAGGACGTTTTTTATTTATAAGGACATAACCCTGGCTGCTGCGAGGAGAGGGGCTCTCAGGGTCAAGAGAAGGCAGAGAGGCTCCTGCACAAGCTGAGTGGTAACAGCAGCGCAGAAGCAGACAGGCTGATGTGTTTAGCCCAACTTTGGGAGAAGAGCTGGTGACATGGGGTGTGGGGTGAGAGGGGAGAGAGAACCAGGTAGTCTCCAGGTGTCTGGCCTGATGGGTGCAGCGAGGCGACAAGATTTACACATGTGCATTGGTACACCTGTTGCCTGGGGTGGCCAGGTGAACAAGGAGTTGGCCTTTGTCAAAGCTGAAAACACCTTACTTGAGGACCCCTGGAGCGCCCAGGCCTCACCAGGCCCACCCCCGCCCAGCCACCCTAGAGCTGCCTTGCTGGGCCAGTCTACTACTGTCTGTGTGACTGGCATGTGGTTCTCCCGTGATGCATCCCTTTTAGTGAGGAAGGAACTAGAGCCACAGTTTGATGAAGTTGCTGACTGGACCACTGAGGTGTTGGTGCCCTGTGCAAGGTGCCCTAACTGACACCTCTGCATGTTTCTTTCTGTCATTTGTCCTTGCTAGAATTTCCTCATCTGTTTCAGTAGATTCCTATTCTCATCAATATTTCCCACTTAATATGATGAATATTGTACATTATTATTCTTATTTTAATTATCTCCTTTTGCATTGCACTAGAAAAAATGCGTTTGCTGAAAATTAGGCACAAATCTTGCTTGCTCTGTGTACAAGATCTATAAAGATTCACTTAGCAGATTGCAGGGAGGGTTTCCTAGAAGGTAAAATATTTCACTGAAAATATTATCAATTGAATATTTTGGAACACTTTAGTGATATTGTTTGGTTTAGATAATACTGAAAGCAAAATATAAATTATGAGGTGAAGTGTATCTCTAAACATGCATGATTCGCTTGTTGAGTTTCAGATTGTTTTCGTTCAAATGATGTAAGAGGTTTATACTTCAGTTGCTTTTGTTAAATAAGCAAATCATCTTTCAATTTTTTTGCTACAAAGTTAATCTAGCTTTGGAATGCTGCTTGATGTATGATGTATAGTAAAGAATGAACACGAATAATCTCCACTTTAATACTGTTTCTTTTTTTTTTTTTAGTTTGCAGTTCAAAGCTATTAAATATGGAACCCATAGCAGTCATAAAGAATATGTAAAAGTTTTCTCAAAGCTATCCATTTTTGAGGGGAAAATGGATTTAATCCAGTAATATATGTTAGTAATTTTAATCAAGTTCACCAGTTGTCTTAAACAGTTTTTAATCTATAAACTTTTAGTGGACTCCTAAAGATGGCATTTTTTACCAGCACAATAGAAACTATTCAAGTTCTGATGCATCTTTAATGTAAATAAGTCATGTTTTTAATATTTTATTCCAGGATATGTTTTTTCATTAAGGGAAGGGGAGAAAAAGGGTAGGTATGCTCATTGTCCAAAGTTGATGAGAACATTATATATATTGTTTATACTTGTGGTTGCAATGTATCTATAAAAAGGTATAAAGAATAATATAACAATCATTTACCTACCCCCAGTACAAAACGTATAACATTGTCAATTTGACCATGTTAGCTGAAATCAAAAGCGAGCTCATGAAGAAATGATTAGGACACAGTGAGGGAATGGCCTTGTTTGATCCAGCTTGATCTTCTTCCATGTCGGCACCCAGTGTCTGGTCCTGTTTATTAAAAATAGAAAGCATGTTCATATGTCCCTGATTTAAAATGCCACCTTTACCAAATATTCTGTGTCTGGATGTGTTGTGTCTGATTCTAGGTTTTTCTTCCATCACATTGACCCTCTTTGTCCGTGAGCCACGCTGTGTTGCTTTAGGCACTGAGGCTCTTTATTTCTAATAGGAAGGACTAAGCCACCTGCTCCTTTGGTTCAGAGTTTTCCTGAGTATTTGAGTCTGTTTATCCTTTTCACGTAAACATTAGAATCAGCTTGTCTAGTTCCATTAAAACAAGTTGGATTTGTACCTGGAACCAAGTGAAACTGAAGTCTCAGGTCTTCTGCAGTCAAGTTCAATGTTCTTCCACACTCACCACCTCCCAGCTCTGTCTTCTTACTGCATTAGGAGGCATTCTGAGAAATGAAGAGGTTGTTTTGAATATTGCTATCAAATAAGTCTTTTTTTTTAAATTGACCATTCTTGGAATTTTGTTCCATAGGGGATATTTGATAGGGTTTTAATTCTTATTTGTTTGTAGTTCAGGTCATAAGAGGTTCTTTTAAAAAGGGAAGAAAAAATAGCTCTGTGAAATGTGCTAAAGTGCTTGCATGTGCTATTTTGCTTTGTTTTATAACCTTTGGTACAAGAGTTGGCATTCATCAAAACTGAAAACGTTGGCTTCTGCTCTGCAAGAGATTTGTAGCTCCCATTCTTAATGTGGGCGGTACCTGCAGGTACTCACCTGCCACCACACTCGGCATGACTATTTTCTACTGCGAGACATTTTCCATGTCCTTTTAAAAGAATTTTAATATGTAAGGGCAGGAAAACAAGGTGAACTGTATGAATTAGGTGAACTACATGAGCTGGGCTCACTCCTGTGCCTCTGCACTTTTATTGTTGTTGTAAAGTTTGTTTTTCCTGGTCCCAGAAATCTGAGAGAAGTCAGCCTTCTCAGGCAAACCAATTATTGATTAATTATGTATAAGAATTAAATTAGCCATTTGTGTGTCTTCTGCCTATTATTAATAAACTTTTTATTTTGAAGGCTGGGTGCGGTGACTCATGCCTGTAATCCCAGCACTTTGGAGGTCAAGGCAGGCAGATCACCTGAGGTCAGGAGTTCAAGACCAGCCTGGCCAACATGGTGAAACCCCATCTCTACTAAAAATACAAAAATCAGCCAGGCGTGGTGGCACGACCCTGTAATCCCAGCTACTCGGGAGGCTGAGGCAGGCAGCTTGAACCTGGGAGGTAGAGGTTGCAGTGAGCCGAGATAGCGCCACTGCACTCCAGCCTGGGTGAGCGAGATTCTCAAAAATAAAAAATAAAAAATACTTTTTATTTGAGATAATATAGATTCACATGTAGTTGTAAGAAGTAATACTTATATGAACATAAGCCTTCATTTCTCTGGGATAAATGCCCAGGAGTACAATTGCTGAGTCATGTGGTAGTTGCATATTTTATTTTTAAGAAACTGCCAAACTACTTTCTAGAGTAGCTATCCCATTTTACATTTCTGCCAGCAGTCTATGAGAGATCCTTTTTCTCCACAGCCTCATTTCACCTGGGGCTGTCACTGTCTTTAAAGCAACACTATGTTGAATAGCCCTTCTCAGAGGCGTGCAGCGGAGTTATCTCACGGTAGTTCTCAGCTGCATTTCCCTAGTGACTCGTGATCCTGAGCATCTTTTCATGAGTTTATTTTCCATCTGTAGATCCTCTTCGTGTCCTTTGCCCATTTTCTAATTGGACTATTTGTTTATTTTACTGTTGAGCTTTGAGAATTTCTTATATATTCTATTTGTTGGATATATATTTTTCAAATATTTTCTCCCAGTCTGTAGCTTGTTTTTTCATCTTTTTAACAGGGACGTTTGCAGAGAAAAAGTTTTTAACTTCCAGTTTATCAGTTGTTTCTTTTGTGGATTGTGCTTTTGGTGTGAAGTCTAAAAACTCTTTGCCTAGCCCTAGATCCTGAGGATTTTCTCCTGTAACTTTCTAAAAGTTTTATAGTTTTATGTTTTGCATGTAAGCCCATAATCTATTTTGAGTTAAGTTTTGAATAAGGTAGGAGACCTGAATTGAGGTTCATTTTTTTGGATCTCTAGTTGCCCCAATAAGGCTGTGCCTCTTCACGAAATTGCTTTTGCACCTTTGTCCAAAATCAGTTGGACATATTTGTGTGGTGTATTCGGGGTTCTCTGTGCTATCCTCTTGTGATCTGCTCGTCTGCCCCTTGCCAACACTGTACCGTACCGATGACTGTAGCTTTGTAGTAAATGCTGAGATCAGCTAGACTGATTGCTCCCACTTTATTTTTTTTTATGGTGGTTAACATTAAAGTCTTTCTAAGAGAATTCTAACACCTGTGTCATCTCCGTGTTGGCATCTGTTCATTGTCTTTTTTCATTTAGTTTGATATCTTCTGTTTCTCGATGTGACAAGTGATTTTTTATTGGAACCTGATTATATGATATTATGAGACTCTAAATCTTACTGAAGCCTTCTGTTTTAGCTGACTTTCTCATACACCACGGTGTCAGAGGAAGCGGGGATGCTGTCTCATTACTGCTGGATGGGGGATAAGTCCCAGTTCCCCACTGGGGCTCCCGGATAGCTCCCTGTTGTGAGAGAGCCTCATCACTGCTCCATCTGGAGCCTTCACTGGCAGCACCGGCTAGCCTCGTTTCCACCAGGTGGAAAGAGAGCCCAGCTTCCCCACATAGTCTCTCATGACTCTACACTGTGGCGTGGGAAGGGAAGGGGTTGTTAGAGCCTGGTGGAAATGAAAATTGTGGCTTGTCACTCAGCCTTATCTGACACCACCCAACAAGGGGACTCTGGGGTTGTCCTTACAGCCTGGCACGGGTGGGGCGTGGTTGAGGTTTTTTGTTTGGTGTTTGGCTGGAATAAAGCAATTCTTGTCTAAGAAGTTTTCTGTCTTGCTGGGCTACCTCTTTCCTGGTCCTTTGGCCAGAGAGAGCAGCTTTTGTTGCAGCTTTTTGTGTGTTTTGTTTCTGCCAGTGCCTGCTGATGTTTCTGGGTTCTGGCTTCCTCAGCTCTATGTTGAGAAAATGAAGCAAAAGGAAAATGCAGGGTCGCTTCTCAGGTCCTGAGCCCCCCTGGCTTGTCAGCTTTCTCTACATCTCTCAGTCTTTTTATGTGTGTTTTATGTGTAATATCCAGGATTTTTAGTTGTGTTTAATGGGAGGAAAAAGGAGAAGAACTCTGTCTTCCCACTGAGGAAGTTCCTTTGCCTATTTAAGACCAGTTTCAGCCAATAAGAACAGAGCTATTTGGACAGGCTTATTCGTTGTTCCTCCAGTTTATAGTTTGGGCTTCTGAGAAGCGCCTTGCCATCACTTTGCCTGCATAACCTCAGTGCCCTCACACAAGCCACCTGTTTTTCCATCTTCATGATATGCTCAGCCAGACCCCTTGTCTGAAGCTCAGTTTAACGAGCATGTCCTCATTTTTTGGCCTGATCCCTCCAGCCAGGAGGCTCCTGGGAGCACCCACAGCCTACTGAGGGCACCTGCCCTGCCTGCAGGGATCTTGCCCTCTGTGCCTACATCTCACCTCCCATTCTAGACCTTAACCCAATTACTTTTTATCAGTCCTTCCGTAATGGAAATATTAAAACATATACAAATATACAATTGTATCAAGAACTCTGCATGCCCATCAGCCACATCAGTAATTACCAACCAGGGCCCATTTGTTGGTTTTGTCTACACCTCATCTGTGTTTTTCTCACCACACTGAATTATTTTGAAGTCAATCCTAGACATTGTCCTTTCATTTGTAAATACTTCAGTATATGTCACTAAAAGAGAACTGCCATTTCTACACCTAAAATAATTTTTCATAATTCCTTAATATAATCAGCTGTTCAGGCAGTATTTACATTTAAGTTTCTCAGAATCTGATTTAGGTTCTTGTATCTAGCACAAGTGCTTTGCACGTAATAGATTCTCAGAAAATATATCTTGAAATAGTTAATGACTATAAAATAATAATGCTTTTAAAACTATCTGGAAAACTTTCTTGAATAAAGGATTCTAAAGAGAAACTCATTTAACTTTTAGCAACACATTTGCCTGAAATATAGTGAGATTGAAAGTTATTAACATGATTTCATGAAAAACTATATATATAAAATATCTATTTTTAGATATATGATATTTGATATAGATATATAAGATATATGCATGTTTTAGTACATTTTAGTCACCATTTTCTAAGAGCAATGAATTTGCCTTTTAGTGATTTATAAGTTTTATTTGTATACAAAGTAACGTGTGATTATAAAATTTGCAAATCTTCTTTTTCCTCAATTGCAATTTGATGATATTCTTTATTATAGAACATGTATTAATACAGTCTGACAAAGTATATCTAAAATATTTAAGAAGAGGAAACTCTTAAATTTGTTAGTAACTAGAAATTGTAATACCTGTTCTTTGAGGATTTCCTGTGGTTTCTCCTGCCAACAAAATAATACTTATATGTAACTAAGAAATTAGATTGAATTTTAGCAGTCATGTGCACTTTAGTTTTGTCTGCATAAGGAGCTATTCAAGGTGAGAGAGAAGTAGCTAAGTGAGAAGCTGTAGGTTCTGGTTCTGCTGTGTGGCTTTAGTTTACAGCTGGAAGCCAAAAGTCTACCCAGAGTAAAGATAGATGGCAAGTATGTGAGCGCCCTTCTGAGGTCTGTCGCCATCTGTCATGGCGTGTTGTGTCCTTAGTCCATCCTGCAGCAGGCGTCTTTCCAGAGTGCAAATACCAGTGCCTTTGTCCCTAGTTCAGCGCTCTTCATGGCCCTCCATTGCCTGGAATCAAACCCACCCTCCTCAGAGTGGTGTGAGGTCCCTGGGCACTGGCCCTGAACCTCCCTTGCTGGGACCTGGTCCCACCCTCCTCATCCCTCCATGTGGGAGAATCCACGCGAGAAGTCCTTTGCTGTGCTGGAATCCACGCGAGACATCCTTTGCTGTGCTGGAATCCACACGAGACGTCCTTTGCTGTGCTGGAATCCACGCGAGACGTCCTTTGCTGTGCTGGAATCCACGCGAGAAGTCCTTTGCTGTGCTGGAATCCACGCGAGACATCCTTTGCTGTGCTAGAATCCACGCGAGACGTCCTTTGCTGTGCTGGAATCCACGCGAGACGTCTTTTGCTGTGCTGGAATCCACACGAGACGTCCTTTGCTGGGCTGGAATCCACGCGAGAAGTCCTTTGCTGGACTGGAATCCACGCGAGAAGTCCTTTGCTGTGCTGGAATCCACGCGAGACGTCCTTTGCTGGGCTGGAATCCACGCGAGAAGTCCTTTGCTGGACTGGAATCCACGCGAGAAGTCCTTTGCTGTGCTGGAATCCACGCGAGACATCCTTTGCTGTGCTGGAATCCACGCGAGACGTCCTTTGCTGTGCTGGAATCCACGCGAGACGTCCTTTGCTGTGCTGGAATCCACGCGAGAAGTCCTTTGCTGTGCTGGAATCCACGCGAGACGTCCTTTGATGTGCTGGAATCCACGCGAGACGTCCTTTGCTGTGCTGGAATCCACGCGAGACGTCCTTTGCTGTGCTGGAATCCACGCGAGAAGTCCTTTGCTGTGCTGGAATCCACGCGAGAAGTCCTTTGCTGGGCTGGAATCCACGCGAGAAGTCCTTTGCTGGACTGGAATCCACGCGAGAAGTCCTTTGCTGGGCTGGAATCCACGCGAGAAGTCCTTTGCTGTGCTGGAATCCACGCGAGACGTCCTTTGCTGTGCTGGAATCCACGCGAGACGTCCTTTGCTGTGCTGGAATCCACGCGAGACGTCCTTTGCTGTGCTGGAATCCACGCGAGAAGTCCTTTGCTGTGCTGGAATCCACGCGAGACGTCCTTTGCTGTGCTGGAATCCACGCGAGAAGTCCTTTGCTGGGCTGGAATCCACGCGAGAAGTCCTTTGCTGTGCTGGAATCCACGCGAGAAGTCCTTTGCTGTGCTGGAATCCACGCGAGACATCCTTTGCTGTGCTGGAATCCACGCGAGAAGTCCTTTGCTGGACTGGAATCCACGCAAGACGTCCTTTGCTGGACTGGAATCCACGCGAGACGTCCTTTGCTGTGCTGGAATCCACGCGAGACGTCCTTTGCTGTGCTGGAATCCACGCGAGAAGTCCTTTGCTGTGCTGGAATCCACGCGAGACGTCCTTTGCTGTGCTGGAATCCACGCGAGAAGTCCTTTGCTGTGCTGGAATCCACGCGAGACGTCCTTTGCTGTGCTGGAATCCACGCGAGACGTCCTTTGCTGTGCTGGAATCCACGCGAGAAGTCCTTTGCTGTGCTGGAATCCACGCGAGACGTCCTTTGCTGGACTGGAATCCACGCGAGACGTCCTTTGCTGTGCTGGAATCCACGCGAGACGTCCTTTGCTGTGCTGGAATCCACGCGAGAAGTCCTGTGCTGGACTGGAATCCACGCGAGAAGTCCTTTGCTGTGCTGGAATCCACGCGAGACGTCCTTTGCTGTGCTGGAATCCACGCGAGAAGTCCTTTGCTGTGCTGGAATCCACGCGAGACGTCCTTTGCTGTGCTGGAATCCACGCGAGACGTCCTTTGCTGTGCTGGAATCCACGCGAGAAGTCCTTTGCTGTGCTGGAATCCACGCGAGACGTCCTTTGCTGTGCTGGAATCCACGCGAGAAGTCCTTTGCTGTGCTGGAATCCACGCGAGACGTCCTTTGCTGTGCTGGAATCCACGCGAGAAGTCCTTTGCTGTGCTGGAATCCACGCGAGAAGTCCTTTGCTGTGCTGGAATCCACGCGAGACGTCCTTTGCTGGGCTGGAATCCACGCGAGAAGTCCTTTGCTGGACTGGAATCCACGCGAGAAGTCCTTTGCTGGACTGGAATCCACGCGAGAAGTCCTTTGCTGTGCTGGAATCCACGCGAGAAGTCCTTTGCTGTGCTGGAATCCACGCGAGAAGTCCTTTGCTGTGCTGGAATCCACGCGAGAAGTCCTTTGCTGTGCTGGAATCCACGCGAGAAGTCCTTTGCTGTGCTGGAATCCACGCGAGACGTCCTTTGCTGTGCTGGAATCCACGCGAGAAGTCCTTTGCTGGGCTGGAATCCACGCGAGACGTCCTTTGCTGTGCTGGAATCCACGCGAGAAGTCCTTTGCTGTGCTGGAATCCACGCGAGACGTCCTTTGCTGTGCTGGAATCCACGCGAGAAGTCCTTTGCTGTGCTGGAATCCACGCGAGAAGTCCTTTGCTGTGCTGGAATCCACGCGAGACGTCCTTTGCTGGGCTGGAATCCACGCGAGACGTCCTTTGCTGGACTGGAATCCACACGAGAAGTCCTTTGCTGTGCTGGAATCCACGCGAGCAGTCCTTTGCTGTGCTGGAATCCACGCGAGAAGTCCTTTGCTGGGCTGGAATCCACGCGAGAAGTCCTTTGCTAGACTGGAATCCACGCGAGAAGTCCTTTGCTGGACTGGAATCCACGCGAGAAGTCCTTTGCTGTGCTGGAATCCACGCGAGACGTCCTTTGCTGTGCTGGAATCCACGCGAGAAGTCCTTTGCTGGACTGGAATCCACGGGATAAGTCCTTTGCTGTGCTGGAATCCACGCGAGAAGTCCTTTGCTGTGCTGGAATCCACGCGAGACGTCCTTTGCTGTGCTGGAATCCACGCGAGAAGTCCTTTGCTGGACTGGAATCCACGCGAGAAGTCCTTTGCTGGACTGGAATGTGCCAAGGAGGAGTATTTTGTACCAGATGGCAGATCTGACTTCTGTAACAAGACCTAGTTCTTATTTTATGATTTTTTTCCTTCAATTTGTAATAATGTTGTAATTATTTCCTTAGAGTAGACTTACTTCATATTACTCCTGTCATAGGCACACTAAATGCTATTTTCTTACTGTCTTTCAGACAGAAACAGTCTCCGCCAGTCAAGAAACCCTCAAAAGTATTTTGCCATGGATATAGAAGATGAAGAAAACATGAGTAAGATCTAGGCCTATCACGTAGTATCAGATAGCTAATTTTATGTTAACATTTTGGTGTTTTTTCAAATGTATTTCATGAGAGCAGTGTGGGGATTGTGTTTTTTCCCGTAACATCTTCTACTGACAGTGGCATGTTTTTAATTTTTGGTGTGTTCTCTGCAACAGGTGTCAGAATTTGCTGCAGACGTTTTCCCTGCAGCTGTATGTCTAGGTTTTTCCTTCCTCCTTATCGTCGTGGGGCATCACTGTGCCCCGTGGAATGGGCTTCTGGGTATATCTCATGAAGCCCCACTGTTTCATGTGGAGTCCTGTCACGGCATGCCTCTCAGAATAATGCTCTGAGTATTCACACATACAAATCGAAGATAACGTCTGAGATTGATTTAAATACCCAGTCCTTTGCAATAATAGGACAGAAATATTTCCCTTCAAAATGCAGGTTCTCGCTGCATTTTGAAGGAAGGGGATTCACACGTGTCTGTTGATCTAAAGTTCGCAAAGGTGCTAATGAGAGCTGGGACTGGTGTGGGCCTCCTCCTTCCGTGCTGTTCTCTCTGGTGCCGGGGTGGTGGAAGGCCGCTGGGGTACGTTGGTGTTTCGGTGAAGGTACTTATCTCTTCTAGTTCATCTTCAGTCCCAGAAAACAGGTTTAGATGCTTCCACGGAAGTTGGGAGAGTTTAGTAGAGAAATTACAACAAAGGCATCATTGCTCTAACTAATATAAATATCCGTATTTACCTTCTTACTTGTCTGAAGGAATAACATGCAGCTGTCAATGATGAGTGACATGTCACTGGGAGTGATTATTGAGCATTAGAACTTAGCACTTTCCCTTTGACTTTACGCACAACCGATGATCTGGGGTCTTGGAGTCACTCTTGCGTACCATGTAGAACCCAAACCATGACCCAGTGAAGCATTTCTGCATGGTATTGATTTCTGCATGGTATTGATTTCTGCGTGGTATTGCTGCCCCATGGGTGTGCTGTGGATGCTGTGGAGGCGGCTGGGCCTCTGCTCTATGGACTGTGTGCTAAGTGTTGGCTTTGGTTGAAGTCAGCCATCTGGGGTGTGAGGGTGAGACCACCTCCTGCAGTGCTACCCAGGAACCACGGGACCAGCGTGCTCACCTCACTTCCGCTGTTGTGTGCGCAGCCCGTGCCTGCCTGCTGGTGATTGTTTTTTTCAGGTTTTTATCCTCATCAATCCTGCTCTTGAGATCTTTTAAAAACCCAGCTTTATGTTTTTACTGGGCAGTTCTACTCACTGTTTCCAATTTTGTGACAAGTTTTAAGAGAGAGGTTACGTCCATACTCCTCATTTGAGAAAATGTGACCTGTGCTTGGCCCGTGCAGTAGCCCACCAACGGAGCGTGTGCAGGGGTCCTCAGGGCCTCTGTGTCAGGACTGTGGCCTACAGCCTACAGCTGCAGTCACCTCGCATAGACAGAGGCTTCGTGATCGTGTAGGTTCTGGAACTATCCCCAAACTGATCCTGTGATCACTTGACATGCTAAAGAATCCTCCCACATTTTTCTGTGAAGAGAAGCCGATGTTGTAGTGCTAAAACGTGGACATTCTGGTCCTGTATTTGTATCATTTTGAAAGCAATGCAAAGCCCTGTCATGATCAGTATTTACATTTATGAAGTGTAGTAGCATGATACAGAAAGAGAAGGCATCTGTTGAAGAAAAGCTGTGAAAGTGGCATCTTTCTCTAGTTTTAGTATTTTCCTTTATGATAGTAGCATTTTCAGTGACAGTGAGAGTAGTATTTCAGTGTGCTCCTGAGGTGAATAAGAATTTAGAATGTATGGAATCTGTGTTACAGAAAGTGTATTCTTCTCAAGATTATTTGTCAATCCAATAGTAATTATTTTTATTTCTGAAAGGAAAGCATTTGGTTATTTCAGAGGTTATAAATATTTGGTTAAATGCATGTCCAAATACATTTATAATGATTTGATTTTTGATATTGATAATTGTTTAGCAACAAAGTCAAAATGTAAGCAGTAATCTAGTATGTCATGTTCTTGCTCAGTTTATTAATCTCTGAATTCCATCTTGGCTCTATTTTTTTTTAACCTTTTGTTCCCTTTGAGCACCGAAAGGAGTAACCTATCGAGCTTTTGCTGGAGGATGTTATAAATGAAAATTTAGTGTCCATTCCATCAGCTTTGTCAACTGGGAGAAGTGGTGTGTGTGTGAGGATTATTTTGGAGAAATAATGTCTGTAGAGAAAGTTTTAAATCTCTTAGCCTCTACCACAGTGTGGCATCAGTTTTCCCATGGGTTGTGTCTAAACCAGGTTTATGCTCTGCTGTCTTGGCTGAATGATGACAGCCCTGGAATTAGAGATCTTTAACCTCAATTGGCAGCCAAGGGCGAGGACTTGGTCCCTTTAAACCTTCCCATGGATGAAGCTGATGAATATTTTCACAACTTTTCAGTTTGCTTAACATAATGAGAATCTACCTTTTTACACATGTAGTAGAAATAGACCCTAAAGCCACCATATGGGGCACTCGTAAATTGGTTTACAATTTTAGTAATATTTTGGTTACTTAAAAAAATACAGATTTTTGAAATCTAGTGGTAGATGTCTTTAACTTTCATTCACATTACAACCTTGCAGGCCACTGTAGCCCTCACCCCTGGGCTCCATGTGACAGCTGCCTAGCCATGATGGAAAGGAATTATTTCTTCTTCTCCTTTTTAAAAAGCTTGATGAACACTTTATACTCCTCTTTTTAAAATAAAAAATTAGGGCCGGGCACGGTGGCTCACACCTGTAATCCCAGCACTTTGGGAGGCCAAGGCAGGCGGATCACCTGAGGTCAGGAGTTCCAGACCAGCCTGGCCAACATGATGAAACCCCGTCTCTACTAAAAATACAAAAATTAGCCGGGCATGGTAGTGCACGCCTGTAGTCCCAGCTACTCGGGAGGCTGAGGCAGGAGAATCACTTGAACCCGGGAGGTGGAGGTTGCAGTGAGCCGAGATCACGCCACTGCACTCCAGTCTCAAAAGTAAATAAATAAATACATACATACATACATACATGTATAAACACATAAATAAATAAATAAAATTTAAAAATTATGTTTATTTTGCCATGTAATTTTACAATTCTAAAATTGTCTGTATTAATTCAAAATCTGAAATACCTTTAAAAGTTAGGATAAACAAATTATTCTGGAAATTCATCAAATAATTGTTTTAAAAAAGACAAAATCAGCAGAAAGTGTATTTATGAAGTTAGGAAGTTGTAACCTGCCTACAGCTTCAGTTTTGTGTCTTGTTCTTACACACTTTTCCTATCATGGAACGATATTAAGGATTCAGACTTAATCAGCCCCCATATATAATATTCTCATTTTTAAATAGATACTAGAAATAAAACCATACCCTCCTAAACACAACAACTAAAAAGCCATAATACTTTACACAATTACATAAGCAGCTTTTAAAGATTGGTTCATAAACTAAATCAAATAATTGTATTTATTGATTGAATATTTTAAACCTGAAAAACTAATTATCTTGTGAATGCATGTTTTTAAATAGTTTTCTCTTCTGAGAGACGCTGCAATTTAAAACCCTTAGATAGCATGAGGGTAAACAACAGTGAAAGGAAGATGCTAAAATAAACATATATTTATCCATATATTGATATTAAATTGTCATTTCATTAGACTTATTAATGTAAGGTCTTTCTGGATTAATTTATCATCCCACATTTTGATAAGGTTGAAAAAGTCTAGGTACTTCATAATATTCTCAGAAAATTATTTAAAAAATTAAAAAAAATTTTTAAATTATAAAAAAAATTATTTAAAGATTTTACTTTTTAAAGCAAAAGCAGTTGGTGACACTAAATAGAAATGGTATTAGTCACTAAGCAAAGTGTCAGATTACTTGTTTAGTTGAGGCTGGTAGTTCTTTAACTAAATGTATAACTCTTCATGTATACATCAAGGAATAAAATTTATAAGCACACATCACTTAACCAGTTACAAAGAGAGCTAAAGGAATCTATAAATTTTGCATTTACAAGATCCTGCAACGAAGGCATTGTAAGTTACTCTTTCTGGGCACCACAGGTTCCAGCAGCACTGATGTGAAGGAAAACCGCAATCTGGACAACGTGTCCCCCAAGGATGGCAGCACACCTGGGCCTGGCGAGGGCTCTCAGCTCTCCAATGGGGGTGGTGGTGGCCCCGGCAGAAAGCGGCCCCTGGAGGAGGGCAGCAATGGCCACTCCAAGTACCGCCTGAAGAAAAGGAGGAAAACACCAGGGCCCGTCCTCCCCAAGAACGCCCTGATGCAGCTGAATGAGATCAAGCCTGGTTTGCAGTACACACTCCTGTCCCAGACTGGGCCCGTGCACGCGCCTTTGTTTGTCATGTCTGTGGAGGTGAATGGCCAGGTTTTTGAGGGCTCTGGTCCCACAAAGAAAAAGGCAAAACTCCATGCTGCTGAGAAGGCCTTGAGGTCTTTCGTTCAGTTTCCTAATGCCTCTGAGGCCCACCTGGCCATGGGGAGGACCCTGTCTGTCAACACGGACTTCACATCTGACCAGGCCGACTTCCCTGACACGCTCTTCAATGGTTTTGAAACTCCTGACAAGGCGGAGCCTCCCTTTTACGTGGGCTCCAATGGGGATGACTCCTTCAGTTCCAGCGGGGACCTCAGCTTGTCTGCTTCCCCGGTGCCTGCCAGCCTAGCCCAGCCTCCTCTCCCTGTCTTACCACCATTCCCACCCCCGAGTGGGAAGAATCCCGTGATGATCTTGAACGAACTGCGCCCAGGACTCAAGTATGACTTCCTCTCCGAGAGCGGGGAGAGCCATGCCAAGAGCTTCGTCATGTCTGTGGTCGTGGATGGTCAGTTCTTTGAAGGCTCGGGGAGAAACAAGAAGCTTGCCAAGGCCCGGGCTGCGCAGTCTGCCCTGGCCACCATTTTTAACTTGCACTTGGATCAGACGCCATCTCGCCAGCCTATTCCCAGTGAGGGTCTTCAGCTGCATTTACCGCAGGTGAGGAACTATGCTGCTGCTTTAAAACACGGGGTCATTGCTCTTGGTAATGCTTCTAGACAGCATTTTAGTTTCAGCATTACTGTTGACTTTCCACCTTGACATCACTCTGTCCCCACCAGGAGGAGTTACTGGTAAGTCTGGCTGCTTGATTTCCATGGCCATGTGGCCACTGAGAAGCCGTCTGCATCCTAGTGCATGCTGGGTCTGTCGCAGTGCAAGGCAGGGACACCTGAGACCCCGTCCACCAGAGCAGTGTTTACAACGCTATCCATAACTCCCTTCCCGTTAGGCAACCCCCCCATGACCCTCATCCCACAGCAAGCCTTTAGCAGGAGAGAGGGAAGAAGAGCCCAGTCTTTGAAACCTTGCCCCCAGTTCAGCACCATTTTCCTTCAAAGGTCTCATCCAAGAATCTCACATTCAAGATAAGTGACACCAGCCCGTCAGCAGCTGAAAACCCAAGTCTGGGTCAGGATGGCAGCCTCTGGGCTCCCACATGACTGGCTGGTGGCTGTTTGCTGTTCCTAAGCCGAGGAGCCCATCAAAGCAGCGAATGAGCCAGCACAGCAGTGAGCACCTATCAGAGCGCAGGGAGGGAGGGGCCTCCAACAACCGTTCTAGGGCCTGCCAGTTGCCTGGGAGTCTCTACTTTGAATTTCCTACATGGGCTGTATGAGGACTTCCCCGCATGCCCAGGCTGGAGGTGGACAGCCACGCTTCCATTTGACCTCCCCAGCCCAGTGAAATCAGGATGAAGGAAGGGGAAGTTCCAGGGTGGGCTTAGATTGGCTTACGTGAAAGAGAAAAAGTAAAGGAGAAAATCACCTTTAGTTCCCATCTCTAAATCCTAAAACTCTGATTATGTATTCCTTCTTTTCTTGGAAATCCAAAGTTCTTCTGGTCTATTGCAAAAATTATTTTTTTGACCCTCTATTCATTTATTCCTTTGTATCAGAGTCTTCTTCACTTTGAAGATAACATGTATACTACCCTTGACCACAAGACTTGAAGGTGGCTTGTGTTCCCATGGAAGAATCCAAGTGTCTTATAGTTTCTTTTTTGCTGTTGGCTACAATTAGAACAACCTCTGTGCAGTTGTAGTCTGAGATGACCAGGAGTTCTGTTTTAAAGGAAGGAAATGTATTTTATTTTGCCTAAAGGAATCAAATGCAACATCAATATAAAATAATATATTCAAGGTATTTCACTGATTTTTTTAACGAACCAAATACTTGCTTCCCTTATTAACCTCTCGTCAACATTGTTTATAAGGATTATTAGTCCATTTGTACTTTAACAAATCAGTGCTACTAGATCCCATGTGATTTTTTATTTTCAGGGTTACTCTTTGCTAAAATATTAAAGCCTGAGTTCAAAATATTGTCTGATGTGACTTGTCTTCCCTTAATATTGACAGAGTGGCATATAAGACCATTGAAATGACATCAAATGCCGTGGATCCCAGATATCTGAACCTTCAGTGTGTAGGCTGGGAGCACCTTAGGCGGACGCAGATCGAAGTGCCAGTAGAGATGTCACCCCTGCCTCCCTGGCTTGGCTGTGCGCCTGCAGTGACTTCTGTGTGGAGCATGACCAGAGCCCCTGGCTTGGGAAGGCTGGAGGGACATCTGTTGGGCTTCAGCCTGGGGAGGGGTGCAGGTGGGCAGGGCTGTCTCAGCCCCCTGACGCCACGTTCCTCTGGGCTCTGTAGGTGCTGAACACCAGGCTCTAGGCCTCATGTCCAGAACCACTAGGGCATGAGGGGATGGAACTGCACTTCTAGTCTCTGCCAGAGTGGAACCTGCCACCTTGTGTCTTTGGAGCCCCCAGGATAGCCCCGGAATGTGACATGTGTTCCTTGTAGGACCCGGGTGGCCCTCCCAGAAGCAGTCCTTAGGGCTTTGTTGGTGGGCTCTATTGTCTTTCAACAGGAAATTTCCAAATGTGCATTCTAGGATGGGTGGAAAACCCTCACTCTTTTTCTAGAGTAACCCTTGAAGGACGTAGGTCAGTCATCCCTGCGTGTCATTGCAGGTAAATGGTGCTGCCTGGGACTGTGTGGCATGGGTTTAACTCTTAAGAACATTTTTTTTTGTTCTTATATCTGTCCCCCAAATTAAGAGGGAAGTCCTTCATTAACCATACAGGTTAATGAGACCAGTAATCCCCTCAATGGGGTGCTGAGCCCTGGCCACGTGCCTCAGATGTCTGCGTTAACAAGCATCAGCCCCAGCACCAGACCTCAGAGTGAGGCTCTCGGAACTTACTCTGAAGTTAAAGTTCTTCGCCTCTCTTTGAAAGTTTGGAGATTCGCCTAATCTTATATGAAATGGAAACTTTTATTTCCTCTGGCTTATCCCTAATCTTCTTATGACTTTTTCTTCTCTGCAAACTCGAATGAATCGCCCTTTTCCTCTGGCACCCTGGCCAATTGGAATGCGTCGCCCCTTCCCTCTGGCACCCTGGCCACGTCCTGTGTTTCTGTCACAGCCTCAGTTCCTCGCGTCCGCTCGCCCCTGCATTGCAGATGCCGCTGCCTGCGGGTGCATGGATCCCTGCCACCAAAGCCTCTGTCCATTCTCCGCATGACTTGTCTTGAACACTGTCCTCTGGTGCTCACTGATACTTGCTGGTGCAATGATAAGAGAAAAACATCCTGACAACTATCTTTTCTACTCATTTCAGAAATATTTTATTAAGGACCAACCTGGGGATGCTGGGTTTTCCTAGTAGTCATTTGATTTTCCAGACAAGTGTGAAATTGGTGGGACATGAGTTGAAACTGGCTCTTAACACCCACCTCCCAGCAGACATCATTTCCCAAAATGCCATGGGCTCATTATATCCAAGATAAATCATAAGCCATAAGACCATGTCCAAAATCCAACAAATACATCTGTTCTCAGAAGCACTTTAATACAGATGTCTGTCTGACCTGAGCATATACCTGTGCAGGTGTTCCGAACGTCTAAGCGCTTTCCCTCCCCGTGCTGTTCTCTGGTACACGATTCTATCATACCGTCTGGGCGAGTGAGCGGAGTCAGAGTGCATTTGTGTGGAGAGGCTGGAATGACTGAGAAGCCTCTCGGTGGCGCCTTTGAGGGAGGTGCTGTGCACAGCTTGTGGCTTCTTTCACTGGATCGCATCTCCAAGCCGCCCCTTTCTCTTGCCTGTGATTTTGCACATCATCCTGGGCTGTGCTCCCAGCTATGTGTGGCCCTGGAGCTGACTGAGCCACACCGTGTGTGCATGTGAGAGAGGGCAAGGGGGGTGGGAGGGCCATACTAGGTGGGCGTAGGCGTGGGCAGGTGGCCCTGAGCAGGCAGTTTTGCCTGTTTGCCTCGGTTTCCTCCTGAGGGCCGGGCTGGCCTGCGGTGAGGATTGGAGGGATGCTCATGTGTGGTGCCCACACTCCACACTGGCCCCACGCGGGTGGCAAAGGACTCAGCCAGAGCCTGGCAGGATCCTGGGGTGTCTATTTCCAAGGAATGTTCTGGAAGAAACAGACACACATACTTGTTTGCCAGATTTACCTGTGTGGTTTTCCAGATGAGAAGCAGCCTGTGTCACTCCATAAGGGAGAGTGCGTGCAGCATTGAGAGAGTGAGCCCTGCTCCCAGCTGCATCTGGCCCCTAACCTGCATCTGTGCTTCCCACACAGGTTTTAGCTGACGCTGTCTCACGCCTGGTCCTGGGTAAGTTTGGTGACCTGACCGACAACTTCTCCTCCCCTCACGCTCGCAGAAAAGTGCTGGCTGGAGTCGTCATGACAACAGGTAACCATCTTGGTGTTGTATGTAACCCTGCCTGTTTTCATGTCTGACAAATGTGAAATGTTCTCAATCGACAAAAACCACTGTGCCACACCGACGGGAGATGGTTACTTCTTTTCTTCTTCAAAATGTCTGCCGTATGCAAGTTTACGAACTGCACTTACAAGCTTTTTTCCCAAAATGTTCATCTTTTTAACCTAAGTTTGTTTTATCTGGAGAAAGCATACTATATTAATATTTGATTCCTGTCATCTTCATCCTGTGAATGGCCTCAATCTGCTCTGGAAGATGGCAAGGGGCTTACTAATTCTTGCTTTATTTGAAAGTAGAGCCTATCTATTGTATCAGTTAATGTTAACGATGCCAGATAAGTTTCGGTGTGACTTCCTTTGAGGAGGGAGAAAGCTCTAGCAAGAGTAGAAAATCCGTGGGGAAAAAAAGCACAATTTAGAACAATAGAAGAAACCCTATTAAATTAGTCTAGAAGTTCCCAGTAGCAAAAGGAACCCCCGATCCTCTCCCCATATCCCGGGAGTGAGAACACGCAGCAGCATCTCTCTGTGGGTAGCTCCTGGGAAGGGAAGCCACATCCTTGGCCAGTGGCTGGCTCCCCAGGGTGAAGCAAGACTCAGGGAGAGGACCCCTGTCATGTGGGGCCGTCTCTGTGCCCAGCATCTGCTCAGCCCAGCCTGGACAGCCAGATGCAGGAAGCAGGCCCTAGAGGTCAGGGAGGAAGCTGGGGACAGTTTCTCTGTCTACATCCACCAGCCCCGGAGAAACCCCCAGTTCTCGGTATGTGACTTTCTTGTCCTTTCCCCCTGAGGGGTCACCTCTATCAGACTCTGCAGCCCTCTTCACTGACCCACCTCTTGCTGCCCTAAGAAACCTGGCTGCTCTGCTCATGACCATTGTTTCCTTGCTGTGCCGTGTCCAGGGAGGAGGAAGCACCCGAACAGCAGCTTCTATTCTAATGTTTTGTACCTGTATCTTCTCCCCCTTTTACCTCTCTCCTTACTGCTATCTTTTACATTAATCAAAGGTGAACACCACAACGACTGAATAGAGTAGTTCCCTAGGTAAGACTCCCTGCCTCTTCCAGCGGCATGGGTGAGTGAGCTGGTCATGTTCTTTCATCGTTTTTTTGTTGTTGTTGTTTTGTTTTTGTTGTTGTTGTTTTTAACCACCTTAGAAGAGGCCGATCACCTTCTGGGAACACCTTACATCTTAGTGTATATTTCACCTGAAACCACTTGCTCAGAGCCATAGTTTACATCTGAAGCCAGGACGCTGGAGCACTTGGCACTCCAGACAGCTGGTTCAGGGGGCTTCCGCTGGTTGAGTGGCCTTGGGCAGGTTACAAGGCCTCTGTGCCTCAGTTCCCTCGTCTATACAGTGGAGACATTAGTAGCATGAGCCTCAGAGGACATCGTGGGAATGCAGTGAGGACAATTTACCTAACAGACCTGGTGCATACCTGCCACATGGTGTGCACACCATTGGTTCAGCTGTAGTGGATGCCAGTTTCCCAGCAGGTAACTTCCAGGGTCCTGGCATCACACCTCTGGTCAGTGGTTTATCTCACAAAGTTGAGACGGAGTGATCTGTCTGTGGGAGTTCACCACTACTTGTGATTTCACTCCCAGTGTGGTTACATGGTGACAGTTTACTAATGAAAACATCACAAGTTAATTCTGTTTTCCTTCTTATTCCTCTGGGTGCCGTTAACCCCTCCTTCCTAATCTCTTCAGTACTTTGATATTTGATGTCAAGATTAATTACCAGACCAGTTAGTCCACCTTTCCATAGTGTTGCCCAGCTGTGTTCTAATTGTGAGCATTCAAGAAAAGATGCTGTTGCATACCAGAGGAAATGACTTCCTTGAGTTTAGTGTCTGGACACTAAGCAATGACGATGGTTGGCTTTCCAGAAATGTCACAAAGTGAGTCCTCAATAGGAGGTTGTTTGCGTGTATACATTTGCCCACTTAAAAAATAGGTGGTAAGAATATGCATGAAGATGAGCTTGAAAAGTCTGTTGGCCCCTGAAAAGTTAAGTCACTGAGAATAAGAGTCAGACTTCAGGAGCACAGTTAGGCAAACATTACTGTGAATTACAGAAAATAGTGTCTCTTTTTTTTTTTTTCAGGCACAGATGTTAAAGATGCCAAGGTGATAAGTGTTTCTACAGGAACAAAATGTATTAATGGTGAATACATGAGTGATCGTGGCCTTGCATTAAATGACTGCCATGCAGAAATAATATCTCGGAGATCCTTGCTCAGATTTCTTTATACACAACTTGAGCTTTACTTAAAGTAAGTTTAGTAAACAAATAAGGACAGGAAGCTCTTTTTAAAAAATATTCTTCCATTAGAAAACATTGCAAAACCTTTCATTGTTTCTGTAATCATGGAAAATCTCTCAAAATCATAACTTTAATTAGCAACAATAAGGCTGGATCCCATTCTTCCACAATGCTCAACACACATATGCACACATACATACAATAACATAACATGGTCATAAATTTCAAGTCTGTGTTTAAGACCATGTGATTTTGTTGTATGCTGTATAAATAGAAGTTCCCAAACTGCCAGGTAAAGATGGTAATTTTTATTCTAGTCACTGTTTCTAGAATGAGCTAGTCATGTATCCAAACTCCTTTTCTTTACAAAGCCATTTTTTGTATGTGGTCTTTCTGTTCTGAAGTCATAAATTGGAAGAAGGAAAGGTTACTCACATTCTGATGACATATCCATTATTGACTGACAAGAACTGTATTAATTACCCTAAACATGTAAAATAAATATTCCAGTTCAAACTTATCTTTCCCTTGTGGAAAATACTAGCCTCTGAAAATGATAGACTAAAATTTCACTATATACAGCTTTAAATGTTACTTTTGCAACTTTTTTCCTTTCAGTAACAAAGATGATCAAAAAAGATCCATCTTTCAGAAATCAGAGCGAGGGGGGTTTAGGCTGAAGGAGAATGTCCAGTTTCATCTGTACATCAGCACCTCTCCCTGTGGAGATGCCAGAATCTTCTCACCACATGAGCCAATCCTGGAAGGTATGAGACGAGATTCTTCAACAAGCCAGTTTCTCAAGAAAATGTTAACAGATAAAAACTAACCTATGTTAATATCCCTTTTCCTTTTTTTCTCTTTCTTTTTAGACTTGGATGTGGATCTGATAAGAGTCTCTATAAAAGCATGGATTTTTTTCTTTCCAATTAATAACTTAATTAGAAAACTTTAATGAATGAAAAATGCCGATTGTAATTAACCAAGTAATTAGAATGAAGCGAGAATATTAGATTAAAATTGTATCAGTATTTAAATTTGGGTAATAAATATCTCTAAATCAGAGGTGTATGTGATCCTCCATATTTCTGAGAAATTCTAATTTGCTAAATGTGTAATTAAAGTATTTATTTGCCTGATATTTCAGAAGCAGATAAACACTAGTGAAAAGTGAAACCACTATTGTGATCATATTTTTTTCCATCCTTCTTTACATTTGAGGTTAGCACTTTTGTTTTTTAGTGTTTTGTATCTACATCCCTTCTCCCAAGCTCTTAGGCATTGTTTATTCCAAATAGAACGTCTTATTACATCACTTTCCTTGTTTATAAAAGCAACAGGCATACTCACTGTGGAAAATTGCTAACTATTTTTAAAATATAAGAACATTAAAATCACCCATATTCCTGTAACCCAGAAATACTCAGTATGGATGTTTTACCATACTTTCCATGGGTTTATTTCTGCATCTGTCTAGATTTATTTTGGAAATTTTAAAAATATAGAGGAAAATAACATGGCAAACACCCAAGTATCCATCACCCAGAATTAGCAAATGTTAGCATTTTGTCCTATTTGCTTCAGTGCATTTTTAATGATAGAAATAAATCATTTCAGTTAAAGTGAAAACCCCATTTCCCCAACTCCCTTGGAGACCACTTTTGTGAATTTTGTTTGTGTTATGTCCTTCCTACTCAATTTCATATAATTTTTTTTTTTTTTTTGAGACAGGGTCTCGCTCTTACACCCAGGCTGGAGTGCAGTGGTGCAATCATGGCTCACTGCAGCCTCGACCTCCTGGGCTCTTAAGCGATCCTTCCACCTCAACCTTCCAAGGAGCTGGGACTACAGGCATGTACCACTATACCTGGCTAATTTTTATATTTTTTATAGAGATGGGGTTTCACCATGTTGCCCAGGCTGGTCTTAAACTCCTGGGCTCAAGCGATCCACCTGCCTCAGCCTCCCAAAGTGCTGAGATTACAGGTGTGAGCCACCATACCCAGCCTCTCAGCTTCACATACTTATTTTGTATGTGTATTTTGTATGTATGGCATAAACATATGCATTTATATGCACAGACTGTATTTTAAATTTATAAGCTATTGTTAAATGTGCTTTTCAATAAATCAAATAGATGGTTTACTACCTGTGGGGTTTTAACTCTTTTTCTCTCTTAGAACCAGCAGATAGACACCCAAATCGTAAAGCAAGAGGACAGCTACGGACCAAAATAGAGTCTGGTGAGGGGACGATTCCAGTGCGCTCCAATGCGAGCATCCAAACGTGGGACGGGGTGCTGCAAGGGGAGCGGCTGCTCACCATGTCCTGCAGTGACAAGATTGCACGGTAAGGGGCGGGGGCTCCCTGTGGCCACCTCCCTGCACACAGGATTCATCCGTACTGTTTGCCAACCTCCCTTTTCCACAACCATTTGAATTTTGGCCCCATTTCCCACTCAGGTGTTCCACAGTATTCTTTGAAGGACTGAGGTTCTAAACAGGTGGTGCTGGGACCCCCGTGAGGGGCAGCAGCAGGACCTAGACACAGGAGGCTCCACGCTTCTAACATTCCTATCCAAGCGTCTCAGAGTTTACACTTATTTTTAACGTGGGCTTCTGGGTTAAACTGATGTTTTTAATGGGCTACAGGCCATGACATCTTAAAACTACTGGCTTCTCCTCATTAGTAGTAGATGTAACTTCAGTGGTCACTTTCATCATTCAGTTAACATTTTAGGTAGTTGATATTTGCATTTTAAAAGTAATGCAAACCCTGTCACAAGCATTGTGTTCTAAGCACAGAGAGCATCCCCAGCCATTCTGTGCCTGGGTGTGGGTTAGGCTTAGAGGAGGGCCCTGCAAACACACTTCTGTAGTCAGCAGGCACCTGGGAGATATTCATCTTTCAGAAGCCTGTATCCAGAGCAGATTATAGAAAACCCATTTCTTCAGATGGTATCAGTTCCAGTAGTTCTTTGTTTTCATTTTTAAACTAATATTTATTTGGAAAAAAAAAAGTAACATAAGCAGATGGTAAAAAGCATACAATGATAAAGTTTAAAACCTCCCTCTTCAGAGCCCTACTGTGGCACCCATAGTGAGTGGGTTTTGACTGTCCATCCAGAAGCTGTCAAAATTGATGCATATGCATGTGCACATGCACATCTTTTCATTGTTTGCATGCCCTTTGTGTTGATTTCCTTCAGTGGGTCTTGTCAGGCAACCTCAAGTACAGGGAGCTGGATTAATCACACATTTTGGGCCATTGCCCACAGCCCAGGTGACCACTGTGATGTGTTTACTTATTATTTGTCCTTCCAGTCCACCTCCACACTTGCATATGTCAACTTTGTGTGTGTGTGTGATGTGGGGGAGGGGGGTGTACTCTTGAAAAATACACAGTAGAATTATTTGGAGTATTTGTTGCTAATTTACAGAAATGATACTATGCTATAAATCCTATCTGATTCTTACATTTTCATTCAACCTATATTTTTGGAGCTATTTCTGTTGCTCTAACCAACAGCCAGTTCACTACTGACTTTTGCAAATCTTCCTTCATAGTCATGGGCCATTTCCTTCATGATGGGACACCCAGATTTCTTCTAACTCCCTTATACATGTAGTCCTGTATATCCTTCAACTTATGCAAACTCCGTCACGATATTATAGACTTTGCTAGAGTTTCTTGGGGCATATATTCAGGAGTTATGCACATATACAACTTCACAGAATAATATCAGATTGCATCCCAGGGCAGTCACACTAGTTGACACTTACACCAATAGTGCATTAAGTTAGCTTCTCCCACATTCTGTAAACTGATATCTTCATAGTTTAAATTTTTATTTCTCTTTATCACTAGGAATGTTGGGCATCTCTTCAATTACATATTAACTGTTCATCTTACACCTTCTTTGAGTTGTCTGTTAATATCATTTGTTCATTTGTCTTTTGAATCTCATGCCTTTTTCCTCTTGATTTTCAGAGTTCCTTTTATAGTTGATATTGTAATCCTTAGCCCTTTGAAAAGATGCAGTGTCTTCTGCAAGTCCTTTCCCCTTTGAGTAGTCTTGCACTCTGTTGAAGATGATTTGTACATATACACAAGGGTTTATTACTGTGCTGTCTGTTCTATTCCATATGTCTATTCTTTATGCCATTGTCATGCTGTTTTGATTACTGTAGCTTTGTAATATGTTTTGAAATGAGGAAGTTTGAATCCTCCACCTTTATTCTTCTTTTTTCAAAATCGTTTTGGCTATCCAGGGTCTCCTGAGATTTCATAAAGATTTTTGGATGAAGTTTTTCAAAAAATGCCATCGTTATTTTGATAGGGATTATGTTGACTCTATAGATTGCTTTGGTTAATATGGACATCTTAACAATATTAAGTCTTCTAACTCATGAACATGCGATATATTTCCATTTATTTGTATCTTCATTTCTTTCAGCAGTGTTTTATAATTTTTATTGTACAAGCCACTCACCCCCTTGGTTAGGCTTATTACTAAGTAATTTATTCTTTTTTGTGCAATTGAAAATTGTTTTCTTAATTCCCTTTTCAGATCATTCATTGTTAGTGCATGGAAATGCAACTGATTTTTGTGTGTTGATTTTATATCCTATGATTTTGCTGAGTGTGTTTATTATTTAAACAGTTTTGTGGAATCTTTAGGGTTTTCTACATATAAAATTATGTCATCTGCAAACAGATATAACTTTACTTCTTCCTTTCCATTTTGGATGCCCTTTATTTCTTTTTCATGCCTACTTACTGTGGCTAGAACTTCTAATACTGTGTTAAATAGAAGTGGCAAAAGTGGACATCCTTGCATTGTACCTGATCTTAGAAGAACAGTTTTCAGTCTTTCACCGTTGAGTACAGTATTAACTGTGGTCTTTTCGTAAATGTCCTTTATTACATTGAGTTAGTTTTTTTCTATTCCTAGTTTGTTGAATGTATTTATTATTATTAAGAAAGGGTGTTAAGTCTTGTCAAATGCTTTTTCTGCATCAATTGAGATGATCATGTGGCTTTTGCCCTTCATTCTGTTAATGTAATGTATTAATTGATTTTCATATGTTGAACCATCCTTTCATTCCAGGAGTATCATAATGTATAATCCTTTTAATATGCTATTGAATTTGGTTTGTTGAGAATTTTTGCATCAGTAGTCATCAGAGATACTGGTTTGTAGCTTTTTTTACCCTTCTTCATGTCTTTGGCTTTGATATCAGGGTACTGCTGGCATCATAGAGTGAGCCTGGAAATGTTCTCTTCTCTTTAGTTTTTTTGGGAGAGTCTCAGGAGGATTGGTGGTAATTATTCTTAAATGTTTGGTAGAATTCTCTAGTGAAAACATTTGGTCCTGGGCTTTTTTTTTTGAGATGGAGTCTCGCTCTGTCACCGAGGTTAGAGTGCAGTGGCACAATCTTGGCTCACTGCAGCCTCTGCCTCCTGGATTCAAGTGATTCTCTTGCTTCAGCCTCCCGAGTAGCTGGGATTACAGGCGCCTACCACCATGCCCAGCTAATTTTTGTATTTTTAGTAGAGATAGAGTTTCACCATGTTGGTCAGGCTGATCTTGAATTCCTGACCTCAGGTGATTCACCTGCCTCGGCCTCCCAAAGTGCTGGGATTACAGGCATGAGCCACTGCCCCCAGCCGTGGGCTTTTCTTAATTGGGAAATTTTTTATTACTGACCCAATATTCTTATCCATTAATAGTTTGAATGAATTCTTTTTCATATTCATTATTCCTGCTATCATTTGGTTACCATCTGCATGGAATATATTTTTCCATCCTTTCACTTTTGGCCTATGTATCCTTAGATCCAAAATTAGTCTATTATAGACAGTACATAGTTGAATTCTGTTTTTTTTTTTAATCCATTTACCCAATCTGTATCTTTTGACTGGGGAGTTTATTCATTGACTTAAAGTAATCACTGATAGGGAAGACTTACTGTTGCCATTTTGCTGTTTTCTGTATGCTTGTAGCTTTTTGCTTGTTTTTCCCTTATTCTCTTACTGCCTTCCTTTGTGTTTCTTTCATTATTTTTTCTAATGATAGGTGTATTAGTCCATTTCCATTTTCATTGCTGATAAAGACATACCTGAGACTGGGCAATTTACAAAAGAAAGAGGTTTAATGGACTCACAGTTCCACCTGGCTGGGGAGGCCTCACAATCATGGCAGAATGTGAAAGGCACAATTCACATGACAGCAGACAAAAGAGAGCTAGCTTGTGCAGGGAAACTCCCCTTTATAAAATCATCACATCTCATGATACTTATTCACTATCACAAGAATAGCATGGTAAAGACCTGCCCCTATGATTCGATTACTTCCCACTGGGTCCCTCCGACAATACGTGGGAATTGTGGGAGCTACAATTCAAGATGGGATTTGGGTGGGGACATAGCTAAACCATATCTATAGGATTCTCATTTCTTTTTTTTTTTTTTCCTTTTGTCTCCCTGGGGTACAGAATCTCATTTCTTTTTGTGTATATTCTACAGGTATTTTCTTTGTGGTTACCATTGCAATTACATAAGACATCTTTAAATTATAGCATTCTATTTTAACTTAAACTTCAATTACGTAGTAAAACTTTACTTCTTTACTTCCACCCCTTCACACTTTGTTATTGAAGTCACAAATTACATCTTTATATACTGTATATCCATTAATATACATTGTAGTTGTAATGTTTTTGTCATTTAAATATTGTGCACCAAAATTACAATAGTATTGGTTACTGTATTTGTCCATGTGCCTCCCTTTACAGGAGAACCTTATTTTTCCATACAGCTTAATGTTGCTATTTACTGTCTTTTTATTTGAACTTGAAGGACTCACTTTAGCATTTCTTGTAAAGCAGGCTAGTGGTAATGTACTCCCTCTACTTTTGTTTATCTAGAAAAGTCTTAATTTCTTCTTCATTTTTGAAGGACAGTTTTGCCAGATCAAGTATTCTTGGTTGACAGGGTTGGTTTTTTTTTTTTCTTTCAGCACTTAAAATATATCATTCCACTCCTTTCTGGCTTGCAGGGTTTCTGCTGAGAAAGCCACAGGTCTTATGAATCCTCCCTTGTATATGACAAATGGCTTTTCACTTGATGCTTTTAAGATTCTCTGTCTTCACTTTAGACAGTTTGATTAAAATGTGTCTTAGTGTGGTTCTCCTTGGATTCATCTGTATTTCATTTCTTTGAGCTTGAATTTGTGTGGTCCCTTTTTTTCCACAGATTTGGGAAATTGTTAGCAATTATTTCTTCAAATAAGCTCTTAGCCCCTTTCTCTCCCTCTTCTCCTTCTGGTATTCCTAGAATACTTGTATCAGTCTGCTTGATAGTGTTCCATAAGTCCCTTAGTCTCGCTTCACTTTTCTTCATTCTTTTTTCTTTTTGCTCCTCTGACTCAGTGATTTCAAAAAAAAGACAGTGACCTGTCTTATTTTTTCTACCTCATCAAGTCTTCTGTTGCATGCCTTTAATGATATTTTCAGTTCAGTTATTGTATTTTTCAGCTCCAGAATGTTTGGCTCATTTTTATACTAATATCTCTTTGTTGATATGCTCATTTTGTTCTTGCTAAGTTGTTCTTATTTTGTTTAGTTGTCCTTGTTCTCTTCTAGCTCATTAGGCATCTTTATGACAGATATTTTAAATTCTTTTTTAGACAGCTAATGTGCATTTCTTTAGGGTCAGTTTCTGGAAATTTACTTTTGGTCCTTTGGTTGGGCCATGTTTTCCTGTTTCTTGTATGCCTTGTTTATTTGTGTGCTTTGCTAATATTTGGGCATTTGAAAAAAGAACCACCTCTCCCAGTCTTTGTGTACTGGCTGTGTACAGAGAAAATTCTTCACTAACAAGCTGGCTAAAAAATCTAGGACCTCTTATGCTTTTTCTGATTTCCTGCTTCTCCTGGTGTCTTCCTGGAAAACTGTAGCTCTAATGTGCTGCTTGCCTCTGTTTTTAGTGGCTCCCAAACTCTGGCACCAGTCTCATCACTGAGTCTGATGAGACTCAGGCAAGACAGAAACCAGCCCTTTGGGCAGACTCCAGACAGCCAGAACATCAGACTAATAATCCACTCTTTTGTTTCCATCCCAAGAGAAGAGCCCCAGTATGGAGGCTTCCTCCCAGTTAGGGGGCACCTTGCTATTTAGGGAAAGGGGTGCAAACAGGCATGCCAAACATCGTGAAATTTCCTATCCCTTTCATTGGAATCTCTTCCTAGTTTTACAACGGCCTGGATACTCTAGCTTCTCAGTTGGTCTCCAGAGTTCTCACAGAGCCATTCTGGTCTGTATATTGTTGTTAACTCAGGGTCTCTATGGGGGAAAGAGGGCCTGTAGCTTCCTAGACTGCCATCTTGTTGAAGTCATAGTCCAAACACCATTGATTTTTTAATGTTAACCTTATGGCCAGCAACTTAACTCACTTCTTATTCTATTTATACTTTCCTGGTTGTTCTTGAATGTACCAAGTCACAGTCTGTAGATATTGACTGTTCTATATCTTCTTTTGTTATACCAGTGTTATTTTTCTTTATTCCTGCTGTCCAGGACCTTGGATGATATGTTACAGCACTGTCCTTGTTTTCTTCCTGAATCTCAGAGAGATTGTGAGTGAAGTTTCTCCATGATGTACAGTTTTTCCTACAGGGTTTTAGTAGGTAGCCTTCATCATGCTAGGAAAATTCTCTTCTATTCCTATTGTCTTAGAGCCTTTTTATTATCATATATTGGTATGTAACTTTATCAAATGTTTTATGTGTGTCTATTTTTAATAATGGTAAATAATTAATAGATTTCCTGATGTTGACCACCTTTTTGCATTTTTGACATAAACCTTACTTTATTGTAGTCACTCATTGTTTTAACATACTGTTTGATTTGGATGACTAATATTTTACTTAGGATTTTTGTTTATAAGTTAAATAGGCCTATACTTTTTCTAAACTTTTTAATTGTTCTTATCTGATTTTGGAATCCAGGTTATATAGCCTCATAAAGTGTGTTTGTCTTCTTGTTCTACTTTCTGAAGTCTCTTCTGTGAGACAGTAGTGTATAGAACCCAAGAGTGAAAACATCCAGTCCTCATATATATATATATATTTTTTTTTTTTTGTAGTTATCTTCATGGTCATCCTCATCATTTTGGCAGGAGACCAGTCTAGATATTGTAGTTGTAATTTCAGGTCCTTTTCTGGTTACTAGTTTCTTAAATTTTTGTTTCTTCTAGAACAAATTTTTAGCCTTCATATTATTCTAGAAATTTATCTAGAATTTGAACGTTTGAGGCTGCTTTGAAATAAGCCAGTCGATTGTGGCATTCAGGCAGAGAAGGTGGATCTATAATTAGAGAATAGAGTAGTGGTAGTAAGAGAATGAGAGCTAAAAAAGAGTCAGCTAATGCAGTCAGAAAGAAGAATGCTAGAATTTTACTATAGTAGAGCTACAATAATTTCTGTGGTTATGGTTTCAAAGAGAAGGTATGGGAAGGAGTAACCAAATAAGGTGGACATTTGAAAATTATGATGTATTGTATTTTACAAAGATAGCCCCACCCCAATGCCTCTCATCTAAAGTCCTCTCCAACAATGTGACCTTGCCACTGTCCCATTAAGAGGTGATGTCTCTGTCCCATCCCCCTGAATCTGAGCCTGTCATGTGGCTGCTTTGAATAAGAGAATGTGGTGGAAGTAATGCAGTGCTAGTTCTGGCATAGCCTTAATTGGCCTGGCAACTTCCATTTCTTGCCTCTTGGTGGCAGCCACCATGTGAGAGTTGTGACTACCTTGAGACCACCAGGCTATAAGAAGCTGCCCCTCCGTGTAGAGAGGCCCTGGAAGATGAGATGCCACTTGAAGACAGAGAGAGGGCAAGAAACAGTGAAGCACCAAATGTGTAAGAAAAGAGTTCACCTGGAAAATGGAAGAGAGAAGACAAAATTACCAATATCAGAATGGGAGAGGTGAAATTACCACAGATGCTACAGATACTAAAAGGATTGTGAAGAGAAATTATAAACAAGGCTATGCCAATTGACAATTTAGATGAAATGGACATATTTCCTGAAAGACACATACTACCAAAGCTCACTTAAGAAGAAGTAGATAACTTGGGCTCTCTATATGTATTAGAGAAAATGAATTTGTAATTTAAAGCCTTTCCCACCAAAAATGACAACAAAAGAAAAACCCCAAGCTCAGGTGGCTTCACTATTGAATTCCAAACATTTAAGGAAGAAATACCCATTTTGCACAAAATGTTCCAAAATTGAAGTGAAAGAAATACTTCCCAACTCATTCTGTGAGGCCAGCATTTCCCTGGTTCCAAAACCAGATGAAGACACCACAAGAAAATAAAACTACATGTTAAAATGTGTCATGAACATAGATCCAAAAGTTCTAGCAAAACTTTAGCAAACCAAATACAGCATCATGACCAAGTAGGGGCTATCCCAGGAATTCCAAGATAAATGAAACATTTGAAAAATCAATATAATTCACCATATTAACAAACTAAAAAGACACAGAAAAGGCATTTTGCAAAATCCAACATGTGTTCCTCATAAAAACTCATAGCAAAATAGAAATAGAAGGAAACCTTCTCAACCTGATAAAGGAAATACATGAAAAATCTACAGGTAATATCATTCTTAACAAGGAAGGACTGAATGTGTTTGCCTAAGATCAGGAACAAAACAAGATTGTCTGCTCTCCCCACTTCTGTTCAACATTGTATTGGAAGTTCTAGCCAGTGCTATAAGGTCCTAAGAAATCAGTGGTATCCATATTGAAAAGGAAAAAGTAAAACTGTCTTTATTTGCAGACATACTTGTCTATGTAGGAAATGAGATTGATATTATACAAAACTATGAGAATGAATGAATGATTTTAGCATTGTGGCAGAATATAAGATCCAAAATGCAAAATACAAAATCAGTTATATTTTTTACGCCTGCAACAAGTAGTTGAAATTGAAATGTGTAAAGCAATACACTGAAAGCTGTATATTGAAAACCGTAACACATTGCCTAGAGAAATTAAAGAACTAAATAAATGGAGAGATACATCATGGTCACTGGTTGGAAAACTCAGTATTGTCAAGATGCCAGTTTTCACCAGATTGATCTATAGACTCAATGCAATCCTAATCAAAATCTCAACAGGATTTTTTGGAGAAATTGACAAACTGATTCCAAAATCCATATGGAAATGCAAAGGACATAGAATAGCTAAAACAACTTTCAAAAGGAAGAACAAAGTAAAAGGCTAATACTACCTGATTTCAAGATAGTAATTAAGAAAGTATGATTTTGGCATAAAGATAAGTATACAAACAACTGATTCCTTATTATTTAGAGTGGTTTTAGGTTTATAGGAACATTGAGTGGTAGATACAGAATTTCCCATATACCCAGTGCCCTCACGTATGCACAGCCTCCCCATCATCAGCATCTCCCACTCTAGTGCTATATTCGTTACAATTGAAGAAGCTACATGGACACATCATCATCACCCAAAGCCCACAGTTTACAATGGGGCTCACTGTTGATGTTGCACATTGTCTGGCTTTGGACAAATGTATAATGACCTGTATCCACCATCACAGTGTGAGACCAGAGTAGTTTCACTGCCCTAAAAATCCTCTGTATTCTGCCTGTTCACCCCTCTCACCTCCTAACCTCTGTACTCTGCCTGTTCACCCCTCTCACCTCTTAACCTCTGTACTCTGCCTGTTCACCCCTCTCACCTCCTAACCTCTGTACTCTGCCTGTTCACCCCTCTCACCTCTTAACCTCTGTACTCTGCCTGTTCACCCCTCTCACCTCCTAACCTCTGTACTCTGCCTGTTCACCCCTCTCACCTCCAAACCTCTGTACTCTGCCTGTTCACCCCTCTCACCTCCTAACCTCTGTACTCTGCCTGTTCACCCCTCTCACCTCCAAACCTCTGTACTCTGCCTGTTCACCCCTCTCACCTCCTAACCTCTGTACTCTGCCTGTTCACCCCTCTCACCTCCTAACCTCTGTACTCTGCCTGTTCACCCCTCTCACCTCCTAACCTCTGTACTCTGCCTATTCACCCCTCTCACCTCCTAACCTCTGTACTCTGCTTGTTCACCCCTCTCACCTCCTAACCTCTGGCAACAGCTAATCTTCTTAATGTCTTCGTAGTTTTGCCTTTTCCAGAATGTGATCTAGTTGGAGTCATACAGTATGTAGCCTTTTCAGATTGGCTTTTTACACATAGTAATTTACATTCAAGATTCTTTGATGCCTTTTCATGGCTTGATAGCTCATTTCTTTTTAGTGCTAAATAATAGTTTGGATGTACCACAGTTTATTCATTCACTTGCTGAAGGTTCATTGCTTCCAGGCTTTGGCAGTTACAAATAAAGCAGCTATAAATATCTGTGTGCAGGTTTTTTTGTGGACATGAGTTTTCAAGTCCTTTGGGTAAGTACCAAGGAGCACGAATGCTGGGTAGTATGGTGAGGGTGTGTTGAGTTTTGTCAGAAACTGCCAAACTGTCCTTCAAAGTGGCTGCACTGTTTTGCATTCCCACCAGCAATGAATGTTGTCCCACATTGTCACCAGTATTCAGTGTTGTCAGCAGTTCTGGTTTTGGGCCATTCTAATACACATGTGGTAGTATCTCATTTTAATTTGCAGATTCCTAATGACATATGATGTGGAGCATGTTTTCATGTGTTTATTTGCCATCTGTATATCTTCTTGAATGACGTGTCTGTTAAATTTTTTTGGCCATTTTTTAATCAGGTTGTTCATTTTCTTATTGTTGAGTTTAGAGAGTTTTTTGTATATTTGGAAGAGTTCTTCATAGATTTATCAGATATGTCTTTTGCAAATATTTTCTCCTAGTCTGTGGCTTGTCTTTTCACTCCCTTGTCTTTCACAGAATAGAACTTTTTAATTTTAATAAAGTACAGCAAATCAGTTATTTCTTTCATAGATTGTGCCTTTGATGTTATATCTGAAAAGTCATCACCAAACCCAAGATCATCTAGATTTTCTTCTGTGTTATCTTCTAGGAATTTTATAGTTTTGCATTTTACATTTAGGTTGTGACCTACTTTGAGTTAATTTTTGTGAAGGGTGTAAAACCTATGCCTAGATTCTTTTTTTTTTTTCTGCATGTTTATGTCCATTGGTTCTAGCACTGTTTGTAGAAAATACTACCTTTTGTCCATTTCATTGTCTTTGCTCTTTTGTCAAAGATCAGTTGACTGTATTTATGTAGGTCTATTTCTAGACTTTTTATTGTGTCCCATTGATCTATTTGTGTATTCTTTCACCAATACCATGCTGTCCTGATTACTCTAGTATAGTAAGTCTTTAAGTCAGGTAATGTTAGTATTACAGCTTCATTATATTCCTTCAATACTGTGTTTGCTCTTCTGGATTTCCCTTTTTATATCAGCCTTAGGAACAGTTCATCAATATCTACAAAATAACTTGTTGAAATATTGATTGGGATTGTGTTGAATCTCTATGTCAAGTTGGACAGAACCAATGCTGAGTCTTCCTAGCCATAAATATGGAATATCCATTTATTTAGTTCTTTGATTTCTTTCTTTGGAATTTTATAGTTTTACTTATACAGATCTTGTACATACTTTGTCAAATTTATACCTAAATATTTCAGTTTTGGGGGTGTTAGTGTAAATGATGTTGTGTTTTTAATTTCCAATTCTGCTGTTCATTGCTGGTCACAGTTAAATTTTGACCAAGGCACAAAGGCAATTCAGTGGAGAAAGAATAGTCTTTTCAACAGTGATGCTGAAATAAGTGGATATCCCTGCGCAGAAAAAAAAAAGCAAAAAAAATCAAGCAACCAAACAAATGGACTTCACTTATATTTTGCACCATATACAAAATGAATTTGTAATGGGCCATAGACCTAAATGCATAAAAATTCTGGAAACAGGAGATAATGTTTGTGACATTGAGTTAGGCAAGTTTTTAGCTACACTAAAAAAGACTTTCCATAAAAGGAAAAAAACTGTCAAAGTTTAAAAATTACTTCTTTCAAAAGGCACTGTTTAAACAGTGAGAAATAAACTGACAAACAGGGAGAAAATGTTTGCAAATCATATATCTAATAAACGATTGGTATCCACAATCCACTGGTACTCTCAAAACGCAACAAGGGGAAAATAGTTTTTAAAATGGGCAAAATGTTTGAATGGACACTTCACCAAAAAAAGATACACAAATGTGAAATAAGCACATGAAAAGCTGGTCAACACCATTAGTCACTGATGAAATGCAAAGGAGATGCCACAACACATCTCTTGGAGTGGCTGAAATTAAAAAGACTGGCCAAACCAAATGTTGACAGTGATATGGAGGAACTGGTACTGTCATCCACTGTGGCTAGGTATGTAAATAGAACAATCACTTTTAAAGACAGTTTGACACAGCCAGGCACGGTGGCTCATGCTTTTAATTCCAGCACTTTGGGCCAAGGCAGATGGATCGCTTGAGGTCAGGAGTTCGAAACCAGCCTGGCCAACATGACGAAACCCCATCTCTACTAAAAATACAAGTATTAGCCAGGCATGGAATCCCATCTACTCGGGAGGCTGAGGCAGAAGAATCACTCGAACCCAGGAGGCGGAGGTTGCAGTGAGCTGAGATTGCACCACTGCACTCCAGCTTGGGCATCAGAATAAGACTCAAAACAAAACAGAGAGTTTGACAGTTCCTTAAAAAGTTACAGATATGGCCAGGCGTGGTGGCTCACGCCTGTAATCCCAACTCTTTGGGAGGCTGAAGCGGGTGGATCACAAGGTCAGGAGTTCGAAACCAGCCTGGCCAGTATGGTGAAACCCTGTCTCTACTAAAAATACAAAAAGTAGCCGGGCATGGTGGCACACACCTGTAGTCCCAGCTACTCAGGAGGCTGAGGCAGGAGTATCGCTTAAACCTGGGAGGCAGAGGTTGCAGTGAGCTGAGATCACGCCACTGCGCTCCAGCCTGGGCAACAGAGCGAGACTCTGTCTCAAAAAAAAAAAAAAAGTTACAGATATGCCTGCCATGTAGCCTAGCCATTTCACTCCTAGTGGTTTACCAAAGAGAAATGAAAGCGTATGTCCACGCAGACTTGTAAATGAATGTTTGTAGGACTTTCTTTGTAATAGACAAAATAGTCAAAAACTGGAAGCAATCCACGCGGCCATCAACCGGTAAATAGATAGAACAGACGGTGGCATATCCATGCAGTGGAGTATTACTGGGTGAAAAAAAGAACAGTGATACACACTACAGCATAGAGAAATCTCAAAATAATTACGCAGAGTGAAAGAAGCCAGATGAAAAAGAGGAATTACCATACAGTCCCATTTGTATACATCTCGGGAGAATGCGGACTAAGCTGCAGTGGCAGAAAGCAGGTCAGTTATTGCCTAGTGGGGACAGAACGAGATGTAAGGAGACAGGAGGTTTGGGGAGTGAGGTCTCATGGGTACATACAAATGTCAAAACTTACCACAGTGTCCCTTTAAGTGTGTGCAGTTTATTGTATGTCAGTTGTACCGCAGTAACTCCAGGGGAAGAAATCACATGAGAAAATGCTTAGATAAGTAAATGACAGAAAGCACCGCAACTATATGAATTAGAAAAATTCAAATAAGTTAGAAGGACGCAAACAGTAAAGTTAAGAGCAGAAATTAGTTTTGTAAGCAACAAAGATGTAGCAGTGAGCAGTAACAAAGCCTCTAAGGTGTCAGTACTTAGAGGAGGCAGGTTGATTAAAGTCAACAGAACCGGTGAGGCTGATCAAGAAGACAGAAGGCACTTCCAAAACGTATCTGGAATGAAAACACGGATATCCTTCAGGGTCCAGCAGAGATTGCTACAGTGGAGAGTCATAGACACTTCAGCACTGATAGGTTTTAAAACTGAGACAAAATAGAACATTTTCTAGAAAAGTGTACATTGCTAAAAGTGACTTAAGCATATGCAGAAAATTGGAATAGAACTCTGCCTATTAAATCACACACACACACACACATACACACACACAGAGAAGAAATTAAGAAAATAGAAGGAAGGAGGGTCTGTGGAGAGAGGGGAAGTGGTTGGCCCAGACAACATTGAGTGAGTTCTAGACATCGTTTGTGGGATGATGATCCCCATTTTATGTAATATTTTCCAAGGATAGAAAAGTAGGGAAGAATTCTGCAGCTCATTGTGTGGCTCATAACTCAAAGGTTACTACAACCTTTATCTCCACACCAGACAAGGACAGTAAAGGAAAACAAAACGACAACATGTCATGGAAATACACATTTATACACTTACATTATCTTTAAAAATTTAGCAAGCCAAATTCTATTTTATGTTTTTTAAAGCTTCATTAATTCCTCTTAAATCTATCATTTCAATGTGATTTTAATAAAAATCTTATTTTTTCATAGTACTTAAAAGTTGCATCCCAACATGGAGATAGAAAAGTAACAATATAAAACCATAGTAATCAAAAGTGAGTGGTAATTTTCAGCAGAACAGTGGCACAACATACAATCTGAAAAGACCTGCAGAACCATGGGGCAGCACTGGTGATCAGGCCTGCCCGTGTTTAAAAGAAAATGTAAACTAGATGGAGGCTTGTCTCTCTCACAGAAAATTAAGTCCAAAAATAGGTGGCCCAGAGAAGCTCTGGTGGCTCCATGGTCTGGAGCCTGATCCCTCTTTGTCCCGCACCATCTAAGAGGTCTCTTCTGAGTTCAGGGTCTTCGTAATCCCTAGAGCTGACGAAATCCCTGAGCACCCAGTCTGAATTCCAGGCACAGGGACACTTCAGCCAGCTCAGCTCATCGTCCAGAGCTCAGGCACAGGGCTCCACTCGCTATGGGGCAGCTGGGGTGGCCGGGCTTACACACTCAGCCACCTGGAAGAGGACTGGGGCTCTGTCATGCAGGAGGAAGGGAAGAAAGGCAGGGCTGCAGCCAGCAGTCTGTGCTAGACGTGCTGCTCGCAGAAGACATGGACAAAGTAGCCAACGACCAGTCCTGGAGAAACAGGCTGGCAGCCCGCCATACACTATCCAAAGCTGTCTGTGCAGAGAAGCAGCCCGCCATACACTATCCAAAGCACATGCCAGGACAGTTAAGGACCTGAGTATGCAGAGCAGTGCCTGGCAGTTGCAGGGTTCTTCAATAAGGCACAGAAAACCCAAATTATAAAGAAAAGTGAATAAATTTGACTAAATTAAAATGTCAGGAATTATTTACTATAACCCACATATTTGAAAAAGAAAAGCCACATATTGGGAAGAGATTTCTGATGTCTCATGTGACCAACAAAGGATTCGACTTGGTTACAGGCTGACTCCTGCACCTGCATAGCACAAAGCCATCCATTTGGAGGATCCTTGCTGGGGCGTGGGGATGTCACACACATAAATGCAGGAGTCGGGGCTCATGGACCTGAACCCTTCAGATCCAAGCCTTTTATTATATAGTAATTAGACTTTACCTCAAGGAAGAAACAAACACAAGCTGATAGAACCTAGCATGCGTGGGCCAAGAAATAGCAAATGGCCAGAAAAGTTGCCCAGAAAGAGCCCTGGTGGCCAAAATGATGCCAGTTGGCTGCAGCTGTGTCCCTGCTCTGGGAGAGTGGAGAGTGGGGAGCAGCCACCTTGGAGGGCCAGGTGGATGGGGCTGGGTGAGGCTGAACTGTTCCCCTTACACAGGGCACAGTGGCAGGCAGAGGGCCCAGGGCCATGGTAGGTTGGGGGTGGGGTGGGAGCCACAGCACTGCCATTGGAGGTCACCAGGGTGTCCATCCCACTGGCAGGCAGTTTGGCGGTGAATACAGCCCCAGAGAGTTGTCCACAAGACCATGGGGTGAGAGGCTCCCATGGGGTTGGCCACCCCACGGTGATTATGTTGGCGCGGGAGCCGTGGGAAGGAACGAGAGTCTTGGTTCAGATGACCTCGGCCTGTGTCCTCAGCTGCACAGAGCTGTGGGAACAAACAAGACCATCCAGAGGAGGACCAGCAGCCTGTCTATTCAGAGTCGGCTATGGCAAGGGGGCCAGACCACTGTGTTGGGCAGACTCAAAGGCAGGCACAGGAAGGGGGATGGCTTTATTGTAGGGAAAGGGGGAGGCTTTGGGTATGTTCTGATGGAGGTAGGGGAAGCCAAGATGAGCTCTGCAGAAGGTGGCCTCCCGTGCAGCTGCTTGAAGAACCCAGGGGCATCTCTGGCTGGTCCTGGGTTGAAAGCAGGAAGGAATGGGCGTGGGGCAACCACTAGGAAGCTGTAGTCCTTCCTGAAAGCCTGGCTGACTGGGCCGAGTGCTGTGGAGGCTGTGGTTTGGGTCAGAGTAGTTCTCCTGCCCTGTGTGGTCTGGCCGACGTCTGTCTGCAGCTCAGTCTCTCAGGCCGGGCCCTTTACTGAATCAGGGGACAGATCAGATGATAGCAGTCTGGACTCTGTTCCTAAAGAAATGGCACAAGGAAAATGAAAGACGAAGAAGGCCAGGCACAGATGCCTAGACCCGGGTGCACTGAGCCGAGGCCATGCTGCGAGAGTGGGGACACCTGTAGGTTCCTTGGGTGTCAGCCAAACACACTTCATGGCACGCTGTGAGTGGGCACCTCCCATGGGGTCCGCAGGACAGGTGGCTGTGGACATGTGGTGGGTATCTCTAGGAGATGTCCTGCCTGCAGTCTTGGCAGAGCTTTACTTGTTTTATTTGCATGGACGCTGACTGTGTCTGACACCCTCTCACTGGCGCTAGGCGATTTCATCCTGATGAAGTTTGTCCCAGCTGTCCTTTGTGAGGTGCATTAGTGGAAGCTGGTGCCACACCATTTCCCACCCAGGGCCTCTGCAGAGCTGTAGACACTCTTGGAATTATCTTACAAAGCATACGTTCAGAATTAATGGCTCCTAACAAATGAAGGTTTCTGCAGGATCACTGCTTTAAAGTTTGCCCAGAAGACCTAATTCAGCTTAAAGATGCTGAGTCCATAGAGGCTTCTAATCTGTAGAAAAAAGGGGCCTGTGTTTCTTAGAGGTATTGAATCATTTCATGCTTTTTCTGTAAGTTAGGGAAACCTTCATTTTCATTTCCATTTTGGAAGGTGGAGGGAATGTGTCATAGGAATTGGAGGATTTGTCCATTCGACACATATTTATTGATCTTCTGTATGTGCCAGGTACATATTGTAAGTGCTGGGATAGGTCAGTAAAGAAAGCAGACAGAAACCTCTTCCTGCACTGGGGTAGGATGGGAGCAGAGAGTCCAACATGGATCTGTAAATTATGTGGAAGTCAGAATGGGGTTGGAGGGCTTGGGCGGCAGGGAAGGGAGACCTCAGGCAGCAGGTAAGCAAAAGGCTTGAGTGGCTGGGAAGGGAGGCCTCCCTCAGAACGGCTTTTGTACAGGGACCTAAAGTGGGGGCAGCAGTGGCTGCCTCTGGGATTGGTGTTCCAGCTGGTGGACCTGTGGACAGAAGCTTTGGGCAAGCAGCAAGGAGGTCCCTGAGGGTGGCCAGAAGCTTGGGGACAGGTGCAGGGTGAGAGGTGACAGGGCTGGGGGATCTGGCCGGAGGACTGCTGGCATTTTCTTGGGAGCCACTGGACTGTTTTGTGCCAGGGAATGGCCTGTGCTGGCCCACGTGTTCACAGGGGTCAAGAGGAGAGGGCTTGGGGCAGGCACCGGGTTCCCCTTAGGAGAGGGCGTCATGACACAGGCAGGGGGGCATGACTTGACCCATGGCGTAGCAGTGGCAGTGGCCAGAAGTCAGGTCCTATATCTCTTCCAAAACTGGATCCCAGGTGATCTGCTGATGACTGCTGTGACAGGGATGAGCAGGGTGAGGGTGACCCCAGAGTGGGGACTGAGCAGCTGGAGGTCAGTGCTGGAGCATATCCAGAATGAGGCGTAAACAGGTGAGGTTGGCGGCTGTTTGTCATGTGCTGCCTACCCCACTTGCCGGCTCTGCCCTGCTAGGCTCTTGAGGGGGCATGGAGTGGCCCTGAGACTTCAGGCCTCCAAATACAACTGTGGGCATTGTCAGGCAGAGGCTGTGCCATGGAGTGAGTGACGGAGGGGGGATATATGGAGGCTGGTTCCAGTCTGGGCGTCAGCCTCCTCCAGTCTCAAGTCCTGCCACATTCGCAGATCTAAGCCCGAATGTTTCTCATCTGCCCTGGCCTCCCTGTCCCCACACTGCTCAGTCGACCCTCATTTCTGACCTGTACTGCTGAGCGTCTTCCCCTGCAGCGCGTGCCACACTGTGCTGAGCGTCTCACCCTGCAGCGCGTGCCACACTGTGCTGAGCGTCTTCCCCTGCAGCCTGTGCCACACTGTGCTGAGCGTCTAACCCTGCAGCGCGTGCCACACTGTGCTGAGCGTCTTCCCCTGCAGCGCGTGCCACACTGTGCTGAGCGTCTAACCCTGCAGCGCGTGCCACACTGTGCTGAGCGTCTAACCCTGCAGCGCGTGCCACACTGTGCTGAGCGTCTTCCCCTGCAACGCGTGCCACACTGTGCTGAGCGTCTAACCCTGCAGCGCGTGCCACACTGTGCTGAGCGTCTTCCCCTGCAGCGGGTGCCACACTGTGCTGAGCGTCTTCCCCTGCAGCGTGTGCTGAGCGTCTTCCCCTGCAGCCTGTGCCACACTGTGCTGAGCGTCTTCCCCTGCAGCCTGTGCCACACTGTGCTGAGCGTCTTCCCCTGCAGCCTGTGCCACACTGTGCTGAGCGTCTTCCCCTGCAGCCTGTGCTACACTGTGCTGAGCGTCTTCCCCTGCAGCCTGTGCCACACTGTGCTGAGCGTCTTCCCCTGCAGCCTGTGCTACACTGTGCTGAGCGTCTTCCCCTGCAGCCTGTGCTACACTGTGCTGAGCGTCTTCCCCTGCAGCCTGTGCCACACTGTGCTGAGCGTCTAACCCTGCAGCATGTGCTGAGCGTCTAACCCTGCAGCGCGTGCCACACTGTGCTGAGCGTCTTCCCCTGCAGCCTGTGCCACACTGTGCTGAGCGTCTAACCCTGCAGCATGTGCTGAGCGTCTTCCCCTGCAGCGCGTGCCACACTGTGCTGAGCGTCTTCCCCTGCAGCACGTGCCACACTGCTGACGCCACTTCGTAAAATGCGCATGCGCCAGCCCCTCCCCTGAGACACTCCATGAAATTAGATTGGGCCACTCCAGAGGCCTCTCTCTGCCCTCTGAATACCGCCCCCTCCCTCATCAAGCTCCTGGCTGCTTAGGGGCCCCTGCCCTGCCCCTCTGCCCTGCCCCTCTGCCTGGCTGCCCTTGCTGCTGTCCTGTGTCCCCTGCCCCCCAGGCTGGGACATGCGTTCCTCCCTCAGCCTCACAGCCCCCTCCTTTGGGGCTAAGCTTCAGGGTCACCCCAGGAGCATTCCTTCAAGTACATACCCCCCTTTTTCTTTTTCACAGAACCCCGCCCTTTCTCCCAAATTGATTTTACCTCAATTTATGGTTCTTCATTTGTCTTTTTATTGCATTATTGTTTAGCTCCTGGGATGTATCTCCCCCCAGTACCTCACACCCTGTGTATGTAGCGCCCAGCAAAGGGTGCTCCAGACACAGCAACTCCAAGGCTGAGCAGAGCATCTCTGCTCTTTGTGGGGCTCAGAAAGAGAGAACAGGCATATTGTGAAGGCATGTGTGTGTTGGAGCTGATAATGAATACCTAAGTTGCCATTGGCATGCATCATTGGTGTCATGCATGTCAGCTGCACACGTGCAGTTGCTGTAAATCCCCACACCCTACCTGCCTGTGCATTCAGTGCCATTGTCACTTGCAGAGAACAGGAAATAAGCAGTTTAATGTTTTGAAGGACCTCTTGAAGAGCTGTCCTTTTTTAAGAAGTATAGTGGTCCCCGCTTCTCCGTAGATGTGTCTCAAGACCCCCAGTAGACTCCTGAAACTGTAGATAGTACTGAACCCTGTATGTGCTGGTATTTTTCCTGTAAGTACCTTCCCATGTAAAGTTTAATTTATGATTAGACACAGTAAGAAATTAACAGTCACTAATAATAAAATAAGAGTGACTTGAACACAAGCACGGTGATGCTGTGGCCATCAATCTTATCACCAAGGCGACTGCTAATGGGCCAGCGGCATCTGCAACGTGGATGGTTCACATCCTGGGCTGGACAGCACAAGATCGCACCACACTCCTCAGAACGGCATACAGTTGAAAGTCTGGAAGTGTTTATTTCTGGAATTTTTCATTTAATATCTTCAGATCACGGTTGACAGTGAGTAACTGAAACCTCTGAAAGTGAAACCTCAGATAAGGGGACCTGCTATAATTAAATATGTAATTTCCTTTTTGATATTTCCCACAGATTTCTCACAAGAAACATATGTGGCTCATTGATTGTGGGAAAACGTAATGGTAAAAACAAACACAGTGTAAAATAACTTTTAAGTAGATTTTTGTCTTTGTGATCGTAAGCCGCTAAATCAGTCTGTTACTTTTTGTTGCACTCCTTCGTCAGTTGGTTGGGATCCTGCGGAATTGCCAGTGCATCCCTGTAACCACGCAGGCTTGGGCTGGGCCGCGTCGGCACTGAGTCCGAGCTCCCTGAAGACTGTGCTTTCTTCTCCCTCCAGCTGGAACGTGGTGGGCATCCAGGGATCCCTGCTCAGCATTTTCGTGGAGCCCATTTACTTCTCGAGCATCATCCTGGGCAGCCTTTACCACGGGGACCACCTTTCCAGGGCCATGTACCAGCGGATCTCCAACATAGAGGACCTGCCACCTCTCTACACCCTCAACAAGCCTTTGCTCAGTGGCAAGTATCTCTAGAGTGTGCTGATTTAATCTCTGTCTTGATTTTGCAATGTTTTCATCCTCATGAATGAAAAAAACACCACCTGAGCTGCTCTGTGGCTATCAAAAGAACATCAGAGTCCTTCTAAAGGGACCCAAGGTGATGTTTCTGAGGCTCTCCGGGCCTTGTCTCTAGGGCCTTTTAAGTGAGTCTCTCTGTAAGATTAATCTCCTTTACCAATCACAAACCTAGCCATTCATAGAAGAATTGATGGGTTCACACCTGTCATCCCAACACTTTGGGAGGCCAAGGCTAGTGGATTGCTTGAGCCCAGAAGTTCAAGACCAGCCTGAGAAAAATGGCAAAACCCCATCTCTACAAAAAATACAAAAAAATCAGCCAGATGAGATGGGGCACGCCTGTGGTCACAGCTACTTGGGAGGCTGAGGTGGGAGGATCACCTGAGCCCAGGAGGTCAAGGTTGCAGTGAGCCAAGATTGTACCACTGCACTCCAGCCTGGACAACAGAGTGAGACCCTGTCTTTAAAAAAAAGAAAGAAAGAAAGAAAGAAATGAAAAATGAAAAGAATGAAATTATGACTGGGCTGGGCACCTGTCTGTTTTCCTCTCACTCAGGCACTGTATTCATTCCTGTCTCAGCAGCAGAGACTCAACAGACACTGAAAATTATGTCAGCATTGGCTTTCCCAGACTAACCCTGAGCCAGGTCTCCGGGACGTTTACGCTGTCTTAGAGCCACCAGGGTGTCCACAGTGGTGAGCTGCCTAGAGCCTGCCCTGGGCTCCCTGGAGAGGCCCTGTTGGCTCCGAGAGATGGTGACAGGTGGAACCAGGGGTGCCAATGGCAGGCAGAGGCTGTCTCCCTGGTGTCTGCACCTACCCTCGATTCCCTTCATTGCTGGTTTTCTTTTTTCTTTTTTTAGAATTTCAGTGGCTAACAGTAAAGTGAACAGGAGCTTTTGAATTCAAAGGTCCTAACTTCTAAGCTCACCTTTATTTAAAAGGACACAGTTAAGGTATTTTTATCTTTTTAAACATATAATTTTACTACTTTTTTAAAAGCTCAAAACTAAAACCATAATCCTAACCTGAAACACGTTTATTTTGGGGTGTGTGTGTGCTTGTGTTTGTGCTGCCTTGTTTTCTAGTGCCTGGCAACTAGCACGCCTTTAATTTGAGGAAAAGCAGTGTGGAATTTTATTTGAAAGCATGCCTATCAGAGCACATGAAGGAGGCAGGGATGGGGAAAAACAGTTGTCTTTAATTAAATTTTACAGCTCCATAACTTAACCATTGTGTTTTAAGAAAAACAAAATAGACAGATAAAACTTGATGGTAGGTAGGTTGAAATTGTAGCATCAATGTCTTTTGAAGTATTTTGTTGTGTATTGGTGTGTGAATTTCTCATGATTCAGAAAATTTCCCTCTTTGCTCTCTATTTTCTGTACTTGAGCAAAGAGTGCTTTAATTTTAGCTGTCACTCATCTTTTAAATGCATAGATACTTAAAACATTGCGTGTGGAATATGGGACACATAGGTGATACTCAAAAATAGTTGTTAATTAGGGCCTTGTTGAATAGTGCTGTCTAAGCAATATCTCATCCGTAACTAAAATCTGCAAAGACAGAATCATTTTGCTAAAGAAATTTTCTAAGATATTGAAAGTAGAGCTCATTTATAAAAGTCAGTGTATTTTTATCATATTTCACTTATGTGAAAAGCATCTATATCTGTTAAAAGACCTTGAAAGATAGTGTCTGCAAGATAGAGACTTCAAAGTTACTGATGCTGCTGTTTATCCTTTCCTCCTCAATATCTTCTCTGGTCTTTTTTTTTTTTTTTGAGACAGAGTCTTGCTCTATTGCCCAGGCTGGAGTGCAGTGGCGTGATCTTGGCTCACTGCAGCCTCCACTTCCCAGGTTCAAGCAATTGTCCTGCCTCAGCCTCCCAAGTAGCTGGGATTACAGGCATGTGCCACCACACCCAGCTAATTTTTGTATTTTTAGTAGAGACGGGGTTTCACCATATTGACCAGGCTGCTCTTGAATTCCTGACCTCAGGTGATCTGTCCACCTCGGCCTCTCAAAGTGCTAGGATTACAGGCATGAGCCAACGTGCCTGGCCTCCATTATCTCTAATCTTGATAGCCTAAAGCACATTACCAAACCCCTCCCCTGGTCCCCGCTGCAGGGGGCTGTGCCGAGCTGATTCAGCAGCAGCAGAGAGAGCCTGGGTTGGAGCCATGAGGCTGCCCCTGCGTCAGCTGTGCCTCCTTGGAAGCTTCTGTGTCTCGGGTTCTTCATACGCCCAGTGGCAGGGATGGACCAGGCACCCCTTGCAATCCTTCTGGACAAATGTGCCACTGTCCTATGAAAATAAAAGGACACCACTCAAGCTCCAGGAGGCAGAACCTTAACTCAAATCTGAGCCAATAAACAATGTCACTCTAGCACCAAAGTCTATTTCAAAATGCAAACTATTTGAAATATCTTATTTTTGGTAAATGCTTTATTTTGGAAATGGGTTTTTGTTGTTGTTTCCCTGAAGAGAGTTCAGATCAGCAAAGCAAGTAGCTTTGGAGAAGACACCTTTAGACGAGAGCTCCTGTGAATCAGCAGGCTAGCGTAGCAGGACATTAGGTGAGCCACAGGGTGGAGCAGGACGGGAGGGCAGAGGCTTCTGCTTCAGAATTGAAGTCGAAGGCAAGTAATGCTGTGGCTGTTACTGGAGACAAAAGGAACCAAATAAGAAAAATCTGGAGAGGCAAATGTTGATGTCTTAATAGATTTGGGAGGTCACACTCTTTAAAAATGGGTCCCAAAGCAAAGCTCTCAAAACTTCATTAAAAGAAAAGTCTTACATTTGACAAGTGACCTGGACAGAGGAGCTACCAGGACATTGGCCCCCTTGCTGTGCATCTGCACTGTGCCTCACAGCTCACGTCGTGTTTGTTACACTTTGTCACCTCACATTTTATTATAAAGGTCATTCCCGTGTTAAAAAGAGAGCGAGGTATGACGGCGCCTAGTGAATTGTAGTGTCTTTAGGGAGGAACAAAAATGGACATAAATGAATACAAAGAAAAGATTACCTGAAACTGGGAGCAAATCAAAGTAAAAATGTAGGGATAGGGTGTTGCTTTCTTTTAAAAAGATAATGCTGTCAGGATTAAAGTGAGAAGAATTTAATTTTCATTTCAGCCTGAACACTAGTTTTACTTTCAGAAAGGTTCTTGGTGCCAAGCTGTGACACTTTTGCCTTTGTGGGTATACACACTTGGTACCCTTGCTTAGCACTGTGGAAGCGGAAGTCTCTCGAGCTTTCTCAGACTTTCTCTCAAATGAGTTTCACATCCAGCACTTGCAAGTTTCAGGACAATTCCAGCTTCTTATTTACGTCCATTGATCTCCTGAGTGTGAGCTCCTCAACTGGCCCAGTTTGTTGTCCAAGGCTCACTAAGATAAACCAAGAAGAAGGAGCAGGGTGCCCAAATGCCCCATGCAATGGCTCTGGGGACCTTGTTGACAGACAGCCTGCTCCGGGGTTGGCGGACAAGGCTTCCTATCCTGCTGGTTTTCATGTTGAATGTTGGCACGAAACGTTAACAAACAAGGCTACATGATGGGGTAGGGTCCTCGTGAAGAGCTTACATTTAGGTGTCTCTGGGAGGACAGCACAGGGACCCAAGGGGGCTGGCAGCAGGCCCAGGTGTGTGGCAGGAAGAAGGCAGGTGCCTGCCGAGCTGCTGTCCACCCGAGACCATTTGACATTATGGGCAGGAAGAGCAAGGGAAGCTGGTTTAATGAGGCCCTGGCTGGAGTGAGAGAGAAGGAACATCACTGTGAGAGTGTGGAAAGTGTGTGTGTGTATGTGTGCGTGTGAGTGTGTGAGTGCGTGTGTGTGTGAGTGCATGTGAGCGTGTGTGCGTGTGAGTGCGTGTGTGCGCGTATGAGTATGTGTGCATGTGTGTGCGTGCACGTGAGTGTATGAGAGTGTGCCTGTGTGTGTGTGTGTGTGTGTGTGTATGCGTATTCTCCAGGTAAGAGCAGGCACCGGGGTTGTGGGAAAGAGATGTCAGTAATGTGAGTTTCCTCCTTGCCCTGGTTTCTAGGAGGAGTGAACGTGCCATGAGTCATTGTAGAAGAGAACGACCACCAAGCTTGGCTCCAAGTACAGAATCATTCTTTTCATCTGACAATTTTTCTTTCCATTTTACTTTCTGTTTTCCTCCCCTTTGCTTTTGCTGGACCGATTAAATTGTCTTTCCCCTTTCTTCCGACTGGTGGGAAGTTCTAAATCTTATTTCTATTCTGACCAGTGGTTACCCCAATTTTTTAAAACAAATATGTTTAAATCACTTTGAAAAAATGTTGGCATCAAGAATTAATATTTGTAAAGATCCAAACTTGGGAAAAGCTGAAATATTGGGCTCATTTTTATTCCACACTCTTCCCATCCTCATCTTCCTAGATTCTGATGACATCATCTTGAGTTTTAGAAACTCATTTTATCGTGCTTTTTTTTTAAAAGCCTTTCGTAATGAGTCACATAGCCTCATGATCAACAATTGTTTAGACGAAGACGTAAGAGCTCCTGGTTTCTCTTCTAACCAGTTTTCTGTAGCCAGTGCCCGTGCCCTTAACTCCACATCCAGATTTATTTTTCACTTTGCTGGAATATATCCTTAATTGGGGTGACAGGGTGATTTCTTGGTTGGTTGTTTTTGTTTGGTTTTTGGAGAAAAGTCCTGTGTGGGTGGGGCCCTGGATCTTGATGTTACCTGGCCCTTGTCTGTGCGCCAGGTGGGCTGGGGACTGTGGATGTCTGGGCTCTGCCCTACCCCAAGGACACGTCAAGACCTCCATGCCACCCCTCCATGGTCACCCTTTGTCACAGAGCCAGTTTGAGTTTCTTTCCTTTCTAGAAGGTACCTCCTTGTTTTCTCTCCTGTAGCGTTACATTTATCTATTTTCCCTAAAATTCAGGAATTTCAACAGATCAAGCCTAGGTGTGTGGCTAGTTTGTTTGAGTTTCTTTCCTACTTACTACCCTGAACCCTCTGATCTGGATTGTTGAGTCTTCACTTCTGAGAAGTTTCCTTCTGTCCTGTCACTTCTGCTAGAAGCATCTTCTCTGCCCTCTCTGTTGTCCCTGAAAATGCTGCTGAGCAGAACTCACAGGCCTGTGACCAGTGTCTCTCCTCTCATCTGATGTGCTTTTTTGACTGTACTGCATTCTAAGAGAATGCCTGACTTCTCTGTCACCATCTCAGGAGTGAACTGTTTTCCCCGCAGAGCAGGCTCCCCGGGAGCTCATGCCTGGCCCACTTCCCTGCACCACGGCCGCCACACGGCTCCGTCTCTCGCTCTAGTTCTCCTTTCTGGGAGAGTGACTCCATTTGGGGCTCGTCATCTCTGTTGGGTTTTCAGTGGCTGCATTTGGGGTTCCTCATGTCTGTTGGGTTTTCAGTTCTCCTTTTGCATACTGAGAGAACAACTTTCTAGTGATTGGAACTGTCTAGAAAAGTTTCCTGAAAGGAATTGGGCTCCCCTGACTGGAAGTGTTCAGGTTGGAATTGGATGGACACTGTTGTTATGGACACGGTGATAGGGGATCTGGCTGAAAGGATTAATCCACGTGATCTCCAGGTGTCTTCTAAACTCAAGATCCTACGGAGTGCAGTTTGCTTGTTTTTAAATTCTCTGTGCAGATGACTGTAATGGTACAGAACAGTTACCTATTGTATCAATGACACTTTTGAAGGTTTTTAAAAATAATAATAGTTATACTTCACTGACTGCCGTCCTCAGGCCATCTCCTGGGCATGCATGTGCTCAAGTCAGGAGCCAGATTCTTACATGCTTCCCTGAATCCACGCCGCAGCCCTGTGGGCCGGGCCTGCCGTCACCCTTCACAGTGGAAGCAGCCGCAGCCGGCAGACACCACGGGGCTTGCAGCTCACAGCCATATTCCACTGTCCATAGGACAAGTACAGCTTGAACCCACATCCCACCTTTCACCACCCCAAGCCTTGCCTCCCATGGACGAAGATAGTGCACGAGAGTACCTTGGGGCTCCCCCAGGAGCTGCTTCAGGAAAAGGAGGAGCTGGCAGGATCACTGTGAGCCTCTCAGCCCCACTCCCCCGGCTGCTCCCCTTCATCCACATCCAGTTAGCATCTCCTGCCCATGTAGCTCTCTGGACATGAGCCCACCTCACTCAGGACCACAGCTCTGAGGCTCCTTCCACAGCTGGTGTTTTAAAACCCTGAGGTCTCCTTTGAGAAAGGACTGTTATGTGGCCAGAGGTACTCTGTGTAAAGCCCTCAGCACCTGGCTGGGGTTAGTGGACAACCAGGACAAGGCACTTCCGAGCTGGCAGAGAAAGCCTGAGAGCAGCCCTGGGGAGTGGGCTGGAAGGGTCAGGAGAACCCAGCCATCTTGCTCTGTACGGATTCTAATGGCTTGTGTTTATTTCTCTGTCAGCTCAAGGGCTGCCCTTAAGACTATCACAATGAAAGGCTCAAAGGTGCTCTGCTCTCAGCTTAAATGGCAGGTTGGTATTGGACCCAGAGGGGCTCAGAGGCTCCCTCCTGTGTTGCATGGCCTGTATCATCCTCACTGGGGGTGCTGTGCACAGTTTTCCTTATACTGTAACTTATGCCCAGGTCTTGACTCTTTCTTATTTGCAGAATAAAGGCCACTTTCAGTCGAGATTGTAAGTACACATTTTCCTTGATCCACTAATGAATGTCTGATAGTTTCTATAACATGAACCCACAATAACCCTAAAATATCCATTAATCATTATGTATATTATTCATTTTTGATTACCCTACTATATGAGGAACCTATTGGAAAATACCTTTAGGGTAGAAATAAGAAAAAACATCAATGCCAGCTCTTCTGAGTTTTTTAATTGTAGCAGTTATTAGGCCAATTCACAGTTTCTCTGTATTTTTGCTTTAAAAGTTCTGATTCAGCACACTTAATTTACAACAACAGAGGGATTCTTGTTACCAGCCAAGTTGTTCTTACTTTTATTGGTTTCTGTACCGTGGCCTGGGATTAACTCATTACCCTAGTTCCCTCTTTGCAGGCTGGAAAGATAAGCATCTCACTCACGTCAGCCCCCACACTGCACTGGCCTCAGGGACTCGTAGACGTACGCACTTATGACCATTTAGGGGCTTTCTGCCCCAGAAAAAGCATATGGTTAGTATTGGAAGCTCGGGCTATTTTCTTTTTGCCTTGTTTCCTCCATTTTTGTTTCAAGATGGGACTTGATTTAACTTAAAATATAAAAAATATTTTGTACTATTGGGATCTTATATTTTTTGTTAATCATTTAGTTTTAGTGAAAAATATTGTAATTCTAAGGTTTAAGTATCATTCAACAGTAATCCTTTATTTTGATGAGAAGTAGTGGAATTGCAAAGGAAGATAATATAAGCGTTATCCATTTGTTTATGAAAGATTCAATTCCATTATGGTCAGAGATTCCCCAGCAGTTTAAATGGACACCCTCTCTTCTAGCCATTCCCCCGCAAAAGAAATCCTTCCTGATTCTGTCTGCTTGAAGGGTGTGACCTTGAACATGCTCCTGGGGCTGCTGCCTCTACAGAGTGACAGCTCAGGGACCTGCAGGAACTCAGAACATGCAGGCAGGTGCTGGAGGTAGGGCAGGTGTGCTGGTAACACGGATGACCTCAGTTCCACTGGCAAAACTGTGCCACAGGAGAAACCTGAGCGTGTGGTAAAAACCACCCCAGCAGCAATCAGTAAATGCAGGAACAGTGACCTCAGGAAGACATGAGGCTCCTACCAGTGCCTGTGATGAGGCCAGCCCAGCCCTGTGTGTGGTTAGGGCACACCTGACCACCCCGACAACCAGGGAAGGACGGTGTTGGAGCTCTGAGTTCTTGGCGTGAGGACATGATCTTGGCTGATTGTTTTCCTTCAGACCTTCTGCAGAATTGAATGCACATCAAAGAAACAAGCAGAAGAAACCATGCCAGCTACTTGTATTGAATAAAAGTATTTTACTTACAAACTTGGATTATCAAACTTATGAGGAAAATAACACAAAAGAGAAAGATCTATATGAGAAAACAGAACAACTGAGAGAAAGAAACAATTTAGAAAACAAGAGAAGTAATGATAAATCTTATTAGTATGTTATTTAGTAAGTGCTGAAATCAAATATTAATTTGAAGGTCTAGAAAATATTCAGTATTTTTTGAGTGTGCAGTGGGCATGGTTCTGGGTGTTGGGATTTTGCAGTGAACAGGACAAACAAAACCTCTTCCTCATGGAGCTTTTGCTCTGATGAGGGCAGGGGGATGGTGAAGTCAGATAAGTCTCAGATAACTTGGAACAGAAAGGCAGAATTATGAGAAAAGCCTTCAGAGATGTGGCAAGTTATTCAGAAGGCCCAATGTTTATTTAATAGCATTTCAAAAATAGGAAGTAGGGAGGAGGAAATAACAGAAGAAAATTCCTCAGTACAGAGGAAAACACAAATATTGGAATTAAGTGTATGCACTGAGTACTGAGCAGGATTAATGAGAAAAGTCTACGCCCAGCACATCCCGTTGCAGTTTCAGAACACCAAGGACAAAGAGAAGATCCTAAAAGCTTCTAAGTTAGCTGCAATACGTTACAGATTCATATAACCCTTATCAGGACACCGGAAGTCAGAACGGAGTGATGAGATGACTTTCTGGTTCTAAAGAGAAAATATTTTTATTGTAGAATTTCCTACCCAACCAAATGTTAATCAAGCATTGGGACAAAGTGATAATTTTTAGATAGTCAAGGATTCAGAGGACATACACTTTTGGAGGAAACAAAATGACTTGAGGATACTCTAGCAAAATGAAAAAGACATCTAAGAAAGAGAAAACTTGAATTTAAGAAAGAATACCTTATAAATCCAAAGTACAATTGAAAAGGATAATTCACAGCAAGCTTGAAAAGTAATTTCCAAATTAAAAGAGAGATTCATATTAGACAACACTAAAAAGAATGTTTTTAGAAGAAGGTGAATTTATTTTTAATGAATAGCCTAACTGAGAAGTGGAATGCTCTGAATGGTAGGGTGAAAGCAAACACTTCTTTTGTGGACAAAAAAAAAAGAAGGTAAAGGAGAGTGGAAACTCCAGGGAACATAAAAAAGCTATTCAGGAAAGGAATGGCTCAGACATGAAGCAAACAAAACTAAGGCATGATTTTGAACAATTCTTGAGAAGCAAAACAAAGAGACTCCAGTATAAGTTTGTGCTTGGAGGGGTGTACTGAGGAGCACAGGCTTGGTGGTGGTGTCAGCACTGTTTCTCCTGCAAAGTCTGTCACTTTTGAAATGTTAAAAAAGCAAAAATTTGTCTAATTATTAGATCAGACAAGAAACCAGAACTTAAAGTACTGACTATTTAGAATACACATATCAAAAATGGTGAATTGGAGCCCCACTTACCCTTAGGAGATCATGGCCTTAAATGAATAGAAAAAAATAAGTGAACTAAGCCTTTCTTTTCCAAAATTGGGAGGGAAAGCACAACAAAGCTAAAGAGGAAATACAGGAAGAAGGAAGGAAATAGAAGTGAGACAGAGAGGGGGACGAGGAAGGAAATGAATGATACAGGAAAGAGGAAAAAAGATTAAGATTAGTAAAACTGGCCAGGCGTGGTGGCTCACATCTGTAATCCCAGCACATTGCGGGGCTGAGGCAGGCGGATCACCTGAGGTCAGGATTTCAAGACCAGCCTGGCCAACATGGTGAAACCCCATCTCTACCAAAAATACAAAAATTAGCTGGGCATGATGGCGGGAGCCTGTAATCCCAGCTACTCAGGAGGCTGAGGCAGGAGAATTGCTTGAACCCAGGAGGGGAGGTTGCAGTGAGCCAAGATCGTGCCACTGCACTTCAGCCTGCCATCTCAAAAGAAAAAAAAAAAATAGTAAAACTAAGAGGGACATTGACTTCAAAGAACAGTAAAACAGATCTACCACTGCCAGGGCTATCTAATCTAATATCAGATAAAACAAAAGTAACGAAGTGGAAATTGAGGGATATCTGCAGATGTGGAGGAGGGTACAGTCCCACTCCTCATTGCAGTTTCCCTCTCCAGGAGGCCAACCAAGGTCGGAAAATACTATAGCACTTAGAGAGAAAGAGCACATTCACATAATTTTGACTACAGTATATTCTTGTAATTGTTCTATTTTAATATTACTTATTGTTGTCAATCTCTTATTCCTATTTATAAATTAAACTTTATCATAGGTGTATATGTATAGAAAGAAAACATAGTTATTTAGGATTTGGTACTATCTGTGGTTTCAGGCATCCAGTGGGGGTCCTGGAATGTATCAAGATTTCAAAAGAATTCTTTGTTCAACTCCGATACCGATACTTATAAATTTGAAACTGTCAACAGCAACAAAGAAAAAATAAGAAGATGTAAATTATCAAAGTTAACCCAAAAAGAAATACAATATATAGCAAAGGAAATTTCCAGAGAAGACATTGAAAAGGATGAAATTGGAAACCATCATTCTCAGTAAACTATCGCAAGAACAAAAAACCAAACACCGCATATTCTCACTCATAGGTGGGAATTGAACAATGAGATCACATGGACACAGGAAGGGGAACATCACACTATGGGGACTGTGGTGGGGAGGGGGGAGTGGGGAGGGATAGCATCGGGAGATATACCTAATGCTAGATGACGAGTTAGTGGGTGCAGCGCACCAGCATGGCACATGTATACATATGTAACTAACCTGCACAATGTGCACATGTACCCTAAAACTTAAAGTATAATAAAAAAATAAAATAAAATAATAATTAAAAAAAAAAAAAAAGAAAAGGTTGTCCACAAATTACCTTCCAACAAATTCACAGATGGTTTAATCTGTCTATCAAAGAACATGTAATTCTGCCTCTCTATAAACTTTCCAGGCCATAGAAAAGAGCAATTGACCTAATCCAAATACCAAAACTGGACAAAACGCAAGTAAAAAGAAAAACCACAGAATTACCTATGACTATAGATGCAAGACTCCTAAATGAAATACTATAAAATCAAATTTAGCAATATGCCCAGGAACCTAAGTATAGTTTCATTTTATACCTGTTAGTATAGTTTATCCATGAGAAGGTTATCAGAAAGGATCCGTATCATCTCAGTGCTCTACAGAAGTCAGCATGTGTTCATGAATATGTATGCTCACACATGCATGTGTGTGTATACACGAAAAGAATATGCATTCAAATGGCAAAGCTCATCTAGGAAGGAAGGATTGTTTTGGGAGAGTTTAAGAATCTATAGCGTCTTTAAGAATTACTCAGCCAGGCATGGTGGCTCATACCTATAATTCCAGTGCTTTGGGAGGCTGAGATGGGAGGATCACTTGAGGCCAGGAGACCATGCTGGACAACATAGCAAGACCCTATCTGTTAAAAAAAAAAATTTAGCTGAGTGTGGTGGCATGAGCCTGTAGAGGTGAGAGGATTGCTTGAGCCCAGGAGTTCAAGGTTGCAGTGAGCTATGATCGTGCCACTGCATACCAGCCTGGATGACAGAGCAAGACCCTTTTTCTTAAAAAAAAAAAAAAAAGGGGGAAAGACTCATGAAGGATTTTTTTTTTTTTTTTTTTTGCATTTTGTTTTTTAAGACAGTGGCCAGGGTCCTGCCCAAAACCTACCCAATCAGAATCTCAGAGGTAGGATTCAATGTGCTTATTGTTTAAAGCTCATATCTGATTCTACTGAACATATCTGCTTAAGAACTACAAAATATATAGTGGCTGTCTCTGGGTTTTATAGCTTTAATTTTCTTTTCTAAGGTTTGTGTGAATTTTTGGAATTGTCCATAGTGAGCAAATGTTATTTTTTTAATGAGAACAATTTTTTTTATTTTTAAATTATCTTTAGTGTCTTTTCACAACTTTATTGAGGTATAATTGGCATATGATAAACTGCATATTTAAAGTATACAATCTGATAGATTTTGGCCTATGTTTAGGTCTGTGCAACCATCACCACAATAAAGATAATGAGTATACTTAATCCACTTCAAAATTGTCTTAGTACTCCTTCATAATCCCTCCCTCTCCCCGATCCCCATTCCCATCTCCAGTATGTACCATCTGTCTATATAGATGAGTTTGCATTTTCTGGGATTTTACATAAATGTCATCATAAGGTTTGCACCGTTTTGGTCTAGCTTATTTCACTCAGTTTAATCACTTTGAGATTGATCTATGTTGTTGGGTTTATCCATAGTTCATTCCTTTTCATTGCTAAGTAGCATTGCACTGTGTGGATAAACCACAATTTGTTTATCCCTTGAAATATTGATGGATATTTAGGTTGTCTCCAGTCTTTTAATATTATAAAGCTGCTGAGAACATTTCTGTACAAATCTTTGGGCGCTTACTTCCATTTCTCTTTAGTAGATACCTAGGAGTGGAATGGCTGAATCATAAGATAGGTGTATGTTGAACTTTTTAGAAAACTATTGACCTGTTTTCCAAAATGGTTGTACCATTTTCACATTACCACCACTAGTGTACAAGAGTTGTAGTTCTGTCACTTATATGCCAGCACGTAGTACGAACGGTTGTTTTAGACATTTTAGCAGGTGTTTAGTGATATTCCATTGTGGTTTTAATTTGCATTGCTCTGATGACTAATGAAGTTGAATGCCCTTTCACATGCTGATTTGCCATCCCTGTGCCTTCTTCAATAAACTGTTCAAAACTTATGCACATTTTTACTGAGTTGTTTAACATCTTATTACTGGGTTTTGAGAGTTATTTATATTTTCTAGATACAGATCCTTTATCAGATATATGATTTGAAAAATGCTTTCTCCCAATCAGTGGCTTATCTTTTAATTCTCTTCATAGTGTCTTACACAAACCACATAATTTTAATTTTGACAAAATCTAATTTATAGAAATTTTCTTTGATGGATCATGCTTTTGATATTATATCTAAGAAATATTTGCCTAAGTCAGTACTACAAAGATTTCTTCTTATATTCTTGGAAATTTTACAGTTGCAGTTTTTACATTTAAGACTATATTTCACTTGAGTTCATGTTTGTGTAGGGTATGAAGGATGAACTGAAGTTCATTTTTTGGCATGTAAGATATCCAGTTGATTTAGCACCATTTAGTGAAAGGTTCCTCATTTCTTCATGGAATTGCCTTTGTGCCCTTGTCAAAAATCAGCTGGCATGTATATATACATGTGGGTCTGTTTCTGGACTCTGTTGTTTGCCTTTAATCTCTTTGTCTAAAGGCCAGTATTACATTGTCATGATTACTATAGTTTTATTATAAGTTTTGAGGTCAGGTAGAGTTAGTCTTCCAACTTTGTACTTTTTCAAAGTTGTCTTGGCTGCTTAGGTCCTTTTTGTATTTCCATAGCAATTTTATAGTCCACTCATCAGTTCTACATCCTTATTGCACTGGTTAGGACCTCCAGTACAATGTTGAGTAGAAGTGATGACAGCAGACATCCTTCTCTTACATGTCATCTTGGGGGAACACATTCAGTCTTTCACCATTAGGTATGATGTTGGCTGTAGGATTTTTTATTGTTGTTTTTTGTTTTAGAGACAAGGTCTCACTCTTTCACCCAGGCTGGAGTGCAGTAACGTGATCATAGCTCATTGTAACCTGAAACTCCTGGGCCCAAGTGATCCTCCTGTCTCAGCCTCCTGAGTAGCTGGGACTACAGGTGCATGCCACCATGCCTGGTTCATTTTTAAATTTTTTATAGAGACAGTGTCTTCCTATGTTGCCCAGATTGGTCTTGAACTCCTGGCCTCAAGCAACCCGCCTGCTTCAGTCTCCCAAAGTGCTGAGATTATAGGAATGATCCACCATATCTGGCTGCTGTAGGTTTTTTACAGATGTCTTTATCAGCTCAAGACATTTTTTTTCTATTTATAGCTTACTCAGCGTTTTTAATCAAGAATGTATGCTGGATTTTGTCATATGCTTTTTTTCTGCTCTTAGATGACTGTTGTCATTGCAGTGACTTGGGCCTATAGTCCCAGCTACTTGGGAACTAAGGCAGGAGGATCACTTGAGCCCTGGAGTTTGAGGCCATCCTGGGCAATGTAGTGAGACCCCATCTGAAACAACAACAACAAAAAATGAGATGAGCATTTAGTTCATTTTTCAGTTTGCTAGTGGTGACATTAAAAAAAAATTAAACCAACTTTGCATCTTGGGATAAACGTTATGTGGTTATTATGTGCTATTCTTTTTATATATTGTTGGATTCAGTTTGCTAAAATTTCATTTAGAATTTTTGTATTTATATTTGTCTGTAGGGATATTGGTCTATCATTTTAGTTTAATGTCTTTGTCAGGCATAAAATGAGTTGGGGTGCATTTCTTTCTCTTCAGTTTTCTGGAAGAGTTTGTTTGGATTTGGTATTATTTCTTTAAATATATGGTTAAATTCACCAGTGAAACCACTGGGCCTGAAGTTTGCTTTGTAAGAAAATTCTAACTACAATTTATTTTTCTATAATAGATTTAGGGCTATTCATGTTATCTGTTTTTATCTTTTTTCTTGAGTAAGCTTCAGTAATTTGTCTTTCTGGGAATTTGTCCATTTCATCTAATTTGTCTAATATATTGGCATAAAAGCATTCAGAATATTCATTTTAATATCTGTGATATCTCTAATGATATCGTCTTATCCCTTATATTGATGATTTGTATCTTCTCTTGTTTTTTTATGATCAGTCTAGCTGGAAGTTTTTCAATTCTGTTCATCTCTAAGTGCCAACTTTTAGGTTCAGTGATTTTTGTCTTTTGTTTTATATTTCAATAATTTTTACTCTGACTTTAATTATTTCTTTTTTTTCTGCTTACCTGGTGTTTCAATTGCCCATCTTTTTGTAGTTTTTTAAGGTGCTAGTTGAGGTCATTGTTTTAAGACCCTTTTTACTGCTTTTGTAGCATTTAAAAATTATGATATGTTTTCATTTTCACTTATATTAAAATACTTTGTCCCTTGGGTTATTTAGAAGTCTGCTATTTAGTTTCAAAATACTAGGGATTTTATACAGAGATCTTTCTGTTGTTGGTTTTTTAGTTTCATTTAATGACTTCAGTCCTTTTAAATTTATTAGACTTGGTTTTATGGACCAGAATATGATCTATCTTTATAAGTGTTCCACAAAACTTGAAAGAATGTGAATCTGCCACTTTGGGGTAGAGTGATCTGTAAATGTTGATTAGGCCAAGTTGTTTGATTATACTATTTATTTTCTTTTATATTCTTACCGATCTTCTACTTGGTCTATTAGTTATTGAGAGGCAGGATTGAAAATCTCTTAGTTATAATTGTACATTATCTATTTCTTCCCCTTTTTTAGAGTTTTTACTTCCTGTATTTTGTAGCTCTGTGATTAGATGCATAAAAATGTAGGATTGTTGGTTTATCTTAATAAACTGACCTCCTTTACCATTATATGATGACCCTCTTTATTTCTGGTAATAGTGTTTGTTCTGAAATTTGTTTTGAGATTAATATAACCTCCTCAACTTTCTTTTGATTAGTGTTAGCACAGTGTATCTTCTATCCCTTTATATTAAAGTACTTTATCTTAAAAATATGTTTCTTATAGACATATATTTATATATATTTATATGTTTGGATCTTGCTTCTCTCTCCCACCATGGACAATCTCTGCCTTTTCACTGAGGTACTTAGACCATTTACATTTATTGTGATTATTGATATTATTAGGTTTAAATTTCATCTTGCTACTTATTTTCTACGTGTTTCATATGTTCTTTGTTCACTTTTTCCTCATTTTCTTACTGCTTTTGCCTTAATTGGGTGTGTTTGATGATTCCATTTTGACTCCTTCTTGACTTTTGAGCTGTAACTTTTGTTAATTTGGTGGTGGTTTTTAGGGTTTATAGTATGCATTCTTACCACGATCTCCCTTCAAGTGATATTATACTACTTCACATATAGTAAAAGAACCTTACAACAGGATACTTTCGTTTTTCCATTCCCAACCTTTGTGGTATTGTTTTCAGACACTTTTGCATATGTTAAAAAAATCCACATCTTATTATTATTATTTTCATCTTAATAATTATCTTTTAAAGGAATTTAAATAATAAGAAAAAAACCTCTTGTATATTTATCCATGTAGCTATCATTTCCAGGGCTCTTCATTCTTTGTATAGATCTGGATTTCCATTTTGGTATCATTTTTTCTTCTGGCTGGAGGACTTCCTTTTACATTCCTTGTAGCACAAGTCTTCTGATGATGAATTATTTCAGCTTTGGTATGTCTGGGAAAGTATTTTGCTTTCATTTTGAAGTATATTTTGCTGTACAAATATATTTCTGCTGGAATGGCAGGGTCCTTTTTCTCCTTTAAGCACTTTAAAGACATTGCTTCCCTGACTTGTTGTTTGCGTTGTTTCCAGTAAGAAATGTGTTGTTATCTTTATTCCTCTGTGTGTTTTTTGCTCTGGGTTTGCTTAAGATTTTCTCTTAATACTAGTGTTGAACAGTTTGTTCTGTTGTGCTTTGGTATAGTTTTATTCATGTTTCTTGTGCTTGGGATTCATTGAAATTCTTTAATCCATGGGTTTGTTGGTTTCATGAAATTTGGAAATTTTTTATTCATCTTTCTTCAGATATATTTTCCGTTCCCCCTTCTCTCTCCTCACCATCATGAAATCTAATTACACATATTTCACCCTACCTAAACCTGCCCCATATCACTGATTTTCTGTTCTTTTTTTCTCTCTTTGTGTTTCATTTTTGGTAGTTTCTGTTACTGTGTCTTTAAGTTCACTAATCTTTTCTTCTGCGGTTTCTATTCTGTGGTTAGTCCCATCAAGTGTATTTTTTATCTAATACATTGTAGTTTTCCTCTCTAGAAATTTGGCTTAGGCCTTTTTATATCTTTATGTCTGTATCTTCTATATGTGAATGTCAGGCACTTTTCCATTCTCTCAGGAGGCTGTTTCCCAGCCTTGATTGAGTAACATGCCTACTCTGATCAGTGCTCCACAGGATATTCAAGGACACCCTCTGCGTATCTCCAGGGCTCACTCTGTCTGCATGTCTCTTCCTTCCGGTACTCTGTCTTATGAAATCTGGCTGACTTGGTTTCCCTTGACTCTCAATTCAGGGGATCTGCTACACTCTGCCTGGGTTCCTTACTCTGAACAGTGAACTGTCATCTGGGTTTTGATATCTCTCCAAGGGAGGGATAAATGGTCATTGAAAGCAAGTGAGCATGGTGACGGGGTGGGGGTGGCCTCCACAGGGCACGAAGTGAGTTGTACTGAGTCATCTGAGAGTGCAGTGTGCTGCTTCTGGCCAGTGGGCTTGACAGTTCAGTGTCTGGGTTCAGAATATGAGTCTGCCCATGTTCTAAGCATGTTCTAAAGATTCATATCCCAAATTAGTTTTGATTTTGGTGGCCTATAACATCCATGTGATATGAATTATCAAGCTCAATATATAAATGCAGATACATGTATTCAATTCCGAGTTATGCAAGTGTCTTTTTAAAAACTTTCAACCCTGCAGAATTAGCCTGTGATTAGTTAAGATGAGATCGTTTAAACACAGCAAGAAAATAAGTACAAGGGTACTTCAAAAAGTTCATAAAGTTAACAGATAAAAAAATGTTTAAAGATATAAACATTATTTCTCAACATAAGCTCCATCAAATTCAAGACATTTTTGTAAGTGCTGATCCTAGCCATTTAGATTGTCCCTGAAGAACTGAATGGTGGCTGGGTGCGGTGGCTCATGCCTGTAATCCCAACACTTTGGGAGGCCGAGGCGGGAGGATCATGAAGTCAGGAGATTGAGACCATCCTGGCCAACATGGTGAAACCCCATCTCTACTAAAAATACAAAAACCAGCTGGGCATGGTGGCACGCACCTGTAGTCCCAGCTACTTGGGAGGCAGAGGCAGGAGAATCGCTTGAACCCGGGAGGTGGAGGTTGCAGCGAGCCGAGATCGCGCCACACACTCCAGCCTGGCAACAAGAGTGAGACTCCGTCTCGAAAAAAAGAACTGAATGTCTTGGGAGTTTAACCATGTCAGTGCAGTCTTTCTTACATTATTAACTGAAGAAAAATTCCTTAAGCGTGCCCCTTAAGGAATTTTTGAGATTAGGAAACAAAAAGAAGTCAGAAGGAGCCAAATGAGGTGGATTTGCAACCACCATAAGGTGGACGGCTCATGATTTCCTCTCGAAACCCTCACACAGTTGCCCTTGTTTGATGAGGGGAATGAATAGGCGCTTTGTCATGGTGAAGGTCTCTGGCGAAGCTTCCCCAGGGGGGTTTCTGCTAAAGCTTTGGCTCACTTTCTTGAAACACTGTCATCATAAGCAGATATTACCATCCTTTGGCCCTCCACGTGAACCCAACAAGCAAAACGCCTTGAGCATCCCCAAAATGCTGCCATGGCCTGTGCTTTGGCCAGTCAGCCTGTGCTTTGACTGGGCCCCTTCTGCCTCTTGGTAGCCTTTTTTTTTTTTTTTTTTGGATTATGCATTTTCTTCAGGATTGTCTTTGTAAAAGCTATTTTTATCTCCTGTTTGATGTTTGTTCTTGCTTCAATTTTAGCAGAAGTCATGTAGCTCTGATAGGAGCGCTTTTCAAACAGATGTCTTAATCTTCTTAGTGCCTCAAACTAGATCCTATTCAGACATGTTTCAGCAAGTTAGTACAAGTTTATTTTGGTGCCAAAAAATTTTGAAATCCATGAGGTTTTTTCATAATAAGCATTTTCTATGAACTTTTTCAAGACTCTTGTGAACCATTTCAAGACACTTGTTAAGAATTAGGGTTTCCTATTGCATCATGGATGTCACACATGCAAAGCCACGTGACCTCAACATGCCTGGCCTCTCAGTGGCAGGGGAGCACATGCAGGCATGAGCGCCAGAGGTGGTGTGACACAGGAGCAACCCCCACCTGCACGACCTCATGGGACCCTGCATTAGTCTCAGAAGTGGCTCCCACCCATCCACCCTCAGGCTGCCAAGGTTCCTGGCTCCGTCAGTGCCAGAGTGAGAAAAGACACACTTGTCAGGAAGTCTCATGATTTCAGGTTTCTGTCAATCTTCTGCCCACCTGCCCTGTCAGACAAGTGCATACCCGTGGGTCAGTTCTGCTTTCTCAGCACTGCTCCTATTCTGGTGGCCGTGGAAGAGTGTGAGGCCACTGCCACGGCAGATGCACGCTCAAGTCTGCGTGTATTCCTCGGCAGGCAGAATTCCCCCACCACGCACTTCTGTGGCCATGTCTGAGCACAGTGTGCCGCCCCTGGCTGCTCCCTCCCTGGGGGTGAAAGCGGGCTTCACACCACCTTCCTGTGTCTTCCGTTTCAGGCATCAGCAATGCAGAAGCACGGCAGCCAGGGAAGGCCCCCAACTTCAGTGTCAACTGGACGGTAGGCGACTCCGCTATTGAGGTCATCAACGCCACGACTGGGAAGGATGAGCTGGGCCGCGCGTCCCGCCTGTGTAAGCACGCGTTGTACTGTCGCTGGATGCGTGTGCACGGCAAGGTACTGAGGCGCCCTCACCGCAATGCGCCGGCTCCACCTCCCCAATAGCTTGTCTGTCCTCACACCTACTGTTCCTTAAATTGTTTCATCATGTCATCATGCACAGCTTCCGAAAACGATCACTTGGAATGATTGTTCCTTCAGATTGTTTTAGCTTAGAAGTGTGGCCACGTCCCTGAAACCTTAATGCCATCTCAAAGGCAGCTCTTTTCCTCCCTGCTGCAGGGTAACACCCACTGCCAGGCCACCGTGTGTGGTGGAAACGTCTCTTACTCTCAGATATTGAAAGTCATTATGCAAAACGCAGGGCCAGTCACCCTGCTGTCCCCTCCTTCTCAGCAACATAAAAATTGCTTGGATTCTGATAACCCTCCAGTGGAGTTTTTAAACCTTTTGAATTAGCTGTGGGGCCCTTTTTTCCCCAGAATAAAACTATATAGTAAGTCAGGGTATTACTAGTTTGTGTGTATTCTTCAGTCAAGTAGATGGCATCTATTTATTCTGAGACCAGCATTGTGCACTGGCATGGGAGGTATAGCCAGAAGGGACAGTGCCCGGGAGGGTCCTGTTCACCAGGGGCAGCACCCAGGCCAGCTGCCACAAGTCCAAGGTCCACACAGAAGGAGTTACTGGCCGCATGAGGGAAGGCCTCCGAGGTCATCAGGGTGATGACACACATAACATCCGTGGTGCTTCTTAGAGTTAAAAATGAAACTTGAATCAACTACTGGTGGTTTCCCAGAAGCATGTCTTCAGAACTCGGGGGTCTGTAGCTGCCTGTTTGACCAGCAAGACTGGAACGTGGCGATAACTCAGCCCTTAGGAGACGCCGCACCTTGTTCTGTGTGAAGCCGTTCCCTTGGCAGAAGGCGCCTTCCTCTGGGTTGCTTTCTCCCCAGAAGCCAATGCCGTTCTGAAGGCCACGTTTTGGCGTCTTCTTAGGTGTTATTCTCATCAGTTACAGCGTCAACAGTTGCATTTGTCTTTTTATCCTTCACAGGTTCCCTCCCACTTACTACGCTCCAAGATTACCAAGCCCAACGTGTACCATGAGTCCAAGCTGGCGGCAAAGGAGTACCAGGCCGCCAAGGCGCGTCTGTTCACAGCCTTCATCAAGGCGGGGCTGGGGGCCTGGGTGGAGAAGCCCACCGAGCAGGACCAGTTCTCACTCACGCCCTGACCCGGGCAGACATGATGGGGGGTGCAGGGGGCTGTGGGCATCCAGCGTCGTCCTCCAGAACCTCACATCTGAACTGGGGGCAGGTGCATACCTTGGGGAGGGAGTAGGGGGACACAGGGGACCACCAGGTGTCCACGGTTTTCCCCAGCATCTCACATCAGACCTGGGGCAGGTGCGCAGTGTGGGGAGGGGATGGGGTGCGTCAGGGCCCAGCATCGCCGCCTGGCATCTCTCTGCCGCAGCATTTCCCCTTCTGAACCGTCCAGTGACTGCTTTCAATCTCGGTTTACGTTTAGAAATTGAGTTCTACTGAGTAGGGCTTCCTTAAGTTTAGGAAAATAGAAATTACTTTGTGTGAAATTCTTGAATAAATAATTTATTCAGAGCTAGGAATGTGGTTTATAAAATAGGAAGTAATTGTGTCAGGTCACTTTTATGCCACATTATTTTAATTGCAAAAAAGCATCTATATATGGAGGAGGGTGGGAAAATAGAGGTAGGAAATAGTAGCCTAAAGGAAATCGCCACACGTCTGTCTAAACTTAGGTCTCTTTTCTCCGTAGGTACCTCCCTGGGTAGTTCCACACACTAGGTTGTAACAGTCTCTCCCTGAGGAGCAGACTCCCAGCATGGTGTAGCGTGGCCCTGTCACGCACATGGGGTCCCGCAGCAGTGACTGTGTGTCCTGCAGAGGCGTGACCCAGGCCCCTGTAGCCCTCAGCCTCCTCTAGAAGCTTCTGTACTCCTTGTAGGATCAGATCATGGAAAACTTTTCTCAGTTTACTTCTAAGTAATCACAGATAAAACATGGCCAGTAACCCCAGGCTGGCCATTCATTCAGGTTTTTTAAAGGATATTTAACTTTTATGGACTAGAAGGAATCACGAGGGCTACTGCACAATACATGGCCTAAGTTCCCTCTGTTCCTTCCTCTGAATCGAATGGATGTGGGTGACCGCCCAAAGGCCTTCACAGGCTGGAAGTAGAATGATTTCAGTAGATACTCATTCTTGGAAAATGCCATAGTTTTAAATTATTGTTTCCAGCTTTATCAAAGACATGTTTGAAAAATAAAAAGCATCCAAGTGAGAGCTGGTGAGACCACGTGCTGCCGGCGTAGTGTAGGCCAGACATTGACAGTCCTGACAGGGGAGCTCAGGGCTGCCCAGCACCCAGCGTGCACGGGACGGCCCCACGACAGAGGGAACCAGCCCGGGAGGTCAGGAGCGCGGCGGGCGAGGGCCCTGTGTGGACCACCTCCACCAAGCTCAGAGATTTGCACCAGGTGCCTTGTTGCCTCCGCTCAGGATGAAAGAGGAGCTGAGAGAAGTGCTCTGCCTGCCAGTGCAGTGCCCAGCTCCAAGGCTCTAGAGGGTGTTCAGGTGGGTCTCCTGGGGCCATGGGGAGAGATTGGTGCAGACCTTACCCCACAGCATACACCTGCCACAGCGAAATCCAGGGTGTTGGCACCTGTGTGTCCGTGATGAGCCTAGGAAACCAGAGCAGGGGCAGAAGGGCGTCATCCTCCCACCGGACGCTGGGAGCTCAGACCCCAAAACTGAAACACCATGGCTTCGGTGGGGGGTGTGCCTCCTGATGTCGGGAGCCCCATCCACGTGTGTCCACACAGATCTCGTCGCAGCGCGGCAGGAAGGGGTGCTGCTTAGGGCTCATTGTTGGGGACATGACCGGGTTCAGCGGCTAGAACATCTGCCCCACAGCAGCCTCCTCCTCCACCGAAGAGGGTAGTTGTCTCCCTGAAGCAGTCACAGCAGGCGTCTCTGCCGCTCCGTCACCACAGTGGGGTTTTGTTCAGGCAGATCGTGCTGCAGAAGGAGAGGGGTCTGTTGTCGCTGGCCTTCCCCCAAGCAGGCTCTTGCACACTCTAGAAAAAACGCCTTGTAAGTCTGTGCATTTTTATTGTCTTGATAAATTGTATTTTTTTCTAATGGGGATTGGGAGATGGACTTAGTTTTTAAAAATACGTGGATTTTGGTTACCAAGTTTAGTGTTAATATATTCCATATACATACAAAACTACCCGGTATGTCTGGCTTTTCCCTTCTGTCAGGTAATAGCTAAAGTCAGCATGATTGCTCCCTGTACCACCCCAAATAAGTGAGTGCCTCACCTTGTGGGGCCTGAGCAGCTGCCTTGAGACCATGTGAGGAGGCACCTTTCCGGGGTGGACTCCTGTGGCCTTGAGGACAGGCACAGGGCACCCTATCCCAAGCCGTCCAGGCAGGAGGAAGGCAGCCAAGGCAACTGGGTTCGGGGAGCCCTGGGCGGGGTGGCTTTTGCGGGGAACTGGGTTCGGGGAGCCCTGGGCGGGGTGGCTGTTGGGGGGAACTGGGTTCGGGGAGCCCTGGGCGGGGTGGCTGTTGGGGGGAACTGGGTTCGGGGAGCCCTGGGCGGGGTGGCTGTTGGGGGGAGCTGGGTTCGGGGAGCCCTGGGCGGGGCGGCTGTTGGGGGGAGCTGGGTTCGGGGAGCCCTGGGCGGGGCGGCTGTTGGGGGGAACTGGGTTCGGGGAGCCCTGGGCGGGGGGGCTGTTGGGGGGAGCTGGGTTTGGGGATCCCTGGGCGGGGCGGCTGTTGGGGGGAACTGGGTTCGGGGAGCCCTGGGCGGGGCGGCTGTTGGGGGGAACTGGGTTCGGGGAGCCCTGGGCGGGGGGCTGCGAGGGGGCGGCTGTGGGGAGGAGTTGGGTTCAGGGATCCCTGGGCAGGGTGGCTTTTGGGGGGAACTGGGTTCAGGGAGCCCTGGGCGGGGTGGCTGTTGGGGGGAACTGGGTTCGGGGATCCCTGGGCGGGGGGCTGCGAGGGGGCGGCTGTGGGGAGGAGTTGGGTTCAGGGAGCCCTGGGCGGGGCGGCTGTGGGGAGGAACTGGGTTCGGGGAGCCCTGGGCGGGGGGGTGTAGGGGGGCGGCTGTGGGGGGGAACTGGGTTCAGGGAGCCCTGGGCGGGGCGGCTGTGGGGAGGAACTGGTTTCGGGGAGCCCTGGGCGGGGGGGTGTAGGGGGGCGGCTGTGGGGGGGAACTGGGTTCGGGGAGGCCTGGGCGGGGGGCTGCGAGGGGGCGGCTGTGGGGTGGAGTTGGGTTCAGGGATCCCTGGGCGGGGTGGCTTTTGGGGGGAACTGGGTTCAGGGAGCCCTGGGCGGGGTGGCTGTTGGGGGGAACTGGGTTCGGGGAGCCCTGGGCGGGGCGGCTGTGGGGAGGAACTGGTTTCGGGGAGCCCTGGGTGGGGGGGTGTAGGGGGGGCGGCTGTGGGGGGGAACTGGGTTCGGGGAGCCCTGGGCAGGGCGGGGGGCGACTGTAGGAAGGAACTGGGTTCCGGGAGCCCTGGGCCGGGGCGGGGGGCGGCTGTAGGAAGGAGTTGGGTTCAGGGATCCCTGGGCGGGGCGGCTGTTGGGGGGAACTGGGTTCGGGGAGCCCTGGGCAGGGGGGTGTAGGGGGGCGGCTGTGGGGGGGAACTGGGTTCGGGGAGCCCTGGGCGGGGGGGCTACGGGGGGGCAGCTGTGGGGAGGAGTTGGGTTCAGGGAGCCCTGGGCGGGGCGGCTGTTGGGGGGAACTGGGTTCGGGGAGCCCTGGGCAGGGCGGCTGTGGGGAGGAACTGGTTTCGGGGAGCCCTGGGCGGGGGGGTGTACGGGGGTGGCTGTGGGGGGGAACTGGGTTCGGGGAGCCCTGGGCGGGGCGGCTGTGGGGGGGAACTGGGTTCGGGGAGCCCTGGGCCGGGGCGGGGGGCGGCTGTAGGAAGGAACTGGGTTCCGGGAGCCCTGGGCGGGGCGGCTGTGAGGAGGAAGGTGATGTGCAGGGGACCAGAGGCTCTGCACTGCTCCTAGGACAGCTCATCTGTAATCAGAAAAAAAATAAATAAAATACAGAATGCTGACTCCTCCCTGAGACAGATCAGGGAACTTAGCACTTTAATCCCTCCCTTCTGAGCGCTCGGTGTGCATTAGACTATAGCTGTTTCATTGACGTGTCATTTTGCATCCAGTGTCCTTGATGTGGGTTTTAGAGACTTAGCAGAAAATTCGACACAAGCAGGAACTTGATTTTTTAAGAAAAAATATTACATTTTGAGGACATTTTGACAAGTAGGGGAAGAGAGGGCTTCTGTTTTGTTTTGTTTTGTTTTGTTAACTAAACCTGAAGTATTAATTCCACAAAGACACTGTCCCTCAGGACCACTCAGGTACAGCTCTGCCAGGGACAGAGTCCTGCTAGTGGGAGGTCTCAGGTGGGGCGGTGTGTTCTGTGCCATGAGGCAGCGACAGGTCCAGATGGATGTCGTCACCACCTTCCTCAGCTCTCATCACCTGGTCGTAGGCCAGGCCCACCTCTTCCCAGCAAGGGACGCCAAAGAACTGCAGTTTTTATTCTGAGTCTTAATTTAACTTTTCATCATCTTTTCCTATTTTGGAGAATTTTTTGTAATTAAAAGCAATTATTTTAAAATGTGCAAGCCAGTATCTCACAAGGCGTGGATTTCTGTGGAATTTATTTTTATTCAAATAACCATATTTATCTCCAGGCTGTGGAATCGCCACTTTCTTTGTGAAGACAGTGTCTCTCCTTGTAATCTCACACAGGTACACTGAGGAGGGGACGGCTCCGTCTTCACATTGTGCACAGATCTGAGGATGGGATTAGCGAAGCTGTGGAGACTGCACATCCGGACCTGCCCATGTCTCAAAACAAACACATGTACAGTGGCTCTTTTTCCTTCTCAAACACTTTACCCCAGAAGCAGGTGGTCTGCCCCAGGCATAAAGAAGGAAAATTGGCCATCTTTCCCACCTCTAAATTCTGTAAAATTATAGACTTGCTCAAAAGATTCCTTTTTATCATCCCCACACTGTGTAAGTGGAAAGGGTATTGTGTTCCGTGTGTGTCCAGTTTACAGCGTCTCTGCCCCCTAGCGTGTTTTGTGACAATCTCCCTGGGTGAGGAGTGGGTGCACCCAGCCCTGAGGCCAGTGGTTGCTCGGGGCCTTCCGTGTGAGTTCTAGTGTTCACTTGATGCCGGGGAATAGAATTAGAGAAAACTCTGACCTGCCGGGTTCCAGGGACTGGTGGAGGTGGATGGCAGGTCCGACTCGACCGTGACTTAGTTGTAAGGGTGTGTTGGCTTTTTCAGTCTCGTGTGAAAATCCTCCTGTCTCTGGCAGCACCGTCTGCACTTTCTTGTTTACTGTTTGAAGGGACGAGTACCAAGCCACAAGAACACTTCTTTTGGCCACAGCATAAGCTGATGGTATGTAAGGAACCGATGGGCCATTAAACATGAACTGAACGGTTAAAAGCACAGTCTATGGAACGCTAATGGAGTCAGCCCCTAAAGCTGTTTGTTTTTTCAGGCTTTGGATTACATGCTTTTAATTTGATTTTAGAATCTGGACACTTTCTATGAATGTAATTCGGCTGAGAAACATGTTGCTAAGATGCAATCCTCAGTGTTCTCTGTATGTAAATCTGTGTATACACCACACGTTACAACTGCATGAGCTTCCTCTCGCACAAGACCAGCTGGAACTGAGCATGAGACGCTGTCAAATACAGACAAAGGATTTGAGATGTTCTCAATAAAAAGAAAATGTTTCACTACTCTGGTGTTGCTGAGACTTTCTTTTCCTTTCAAATTATTTCTGCCCTTGGCTCCACTAGCAGGCCTGGGGATGGACACCCACATGCATAACCTGAAAAGGTGGCTGAGTCCCGCCCAAGAGCTGCAGCTCTGCCTCCACGTAGTCTTGTCACCTGCTGTGCTTGCACCAGTGCTACTGGAATTTCCCCACCTTGGGACAGTCTCCCCTCAGTCCCCACCCCTGTTAGATTCTTGATTTCTTCACTGTCTTCCTGGAGAGCGTGTTGGCGCCTCTCCTATATATAAGGTGGTGTAGAGGAAAAGTAGGCAGCTGCCCCACTCCCATCCTGCTTATAAAATGGATGTTGACACATGCCCGTGTGACTCGTTACCCTCACGTTACTTGTGGCTAGAACACAGGAAGAACCTACACACTCAATAAGAGGCAAGGGTGACACGGGTGCTGAGGTGCAGTGAAAAAAACCAGGTGCTAAGTGACACCATAGAACTATGTTATTTCTAGTTACAACACTGGAAGGACAGTCACAATAAGTGGAAAGTTGGCAGCAAAGCGGCATTTCCGTGTCATGGCTGTAACAGTGTATATATGCTTCACGTACTGTACAAGCACGGGTGGGCCAGGCTGGCTAAGGCGGGAGTCTGGCCGTGGTCTGTGGACATGGGATTTGAGATGGTTTTGATTTTGTGTTCCTATGTAAAAAGCATATCCATTTGTCTGATGTTTCTACAATTAAATGAAAAACAAATATAGGAAAATATTTTGAAAAGTCAAAAGCATCATACAAGTAATAAAGCACTATTACAGACAGGTAACTTGATTTTCTCATTTGCATCAATTTTGAAACTATTTCATTTCCCACAATAAAAACGTTAAAATATGTTGCAGCAAAAACAAGCTTCAGAGAAAAAAATGAAGGGAACCCTCTCCCTGATGAGTGAATCCTTTGAACAGTGATTCGGGAGCTGCCTCGGGGGCCGCACCGGATGGAATACTCGGACTCGCTATTCTGTCATGGAACTGGGGAAATGTCCTGAATTTGACCACGTAAGATGAAAGTTTTGCTTTTTACGAGATACTGTATAGTGAATCTCGTAGAGCCTGACTGTAAATGTTGAGGTTCTCGAGCTTTTATTCAGTACATGCGTAATGAAGGCCGACCCGGAAGGCACTATTTCAGGTGCTTGGAACAGGTCAGTGAACACAACACAGACTCCCCCCCAAATAGCTGCTGCTCTGCAGGAAAGCAAATAACACACCAGACGCCAGTGTCAGGGAATGGTGCCTGGGAAGAAAGAAAAAGCAGGTGAGGATAGTGCAGTGGGGCAGGCTGCAATGGTAAGTACTGGGATCAGGGTGGCCTCACGGAGAAGGCTTGCAAGGTAGATGGTCAGCCAGAGGGGGCCTGGCGAGCCCGGAGCACTGGACCAGGCATCAGTGTGCCACTGCTGGAGGCTGCAGTGCCAGGAACCTGGCCCACCAGTAGGTGAACGCAGCTGTTATTTAACGTCACATTTGATAAACTCAGAATGATATTAAAAACAAAGGTAAACACTCGAAACTCGTCACTTCCTACTTTTTGCTGCATTTTACTGTAATCTGTGTTCTTACTGTGTGCATACTCTGCGATGGTGGGCACGCCCCTCCTAGGCTGCGTTTGGGAACTCACATCAGTGGCTTGGAATCCGTTGTGGTGGGAGGTTTCACACCACTGATACCCACAGACACCGTGACTCAGGGCTTGACTCACTGTTGTGATTGTCTCTAGACCTAGCAAGTGATGGAGGAAGATGCAGATCAAACTGCAAATGTAGCTGTTACATTGTGAATGGCACAGAAAATTGAAGAAACTGTCTCACAGCCTCTGGAAACTGTTATCTACTTAAGCAAAGAAGTCACTCAGTCACTGAACAAGTGAAGCTCTGGCATTCGTCCTGCTGCTTCGCCTTCATCTGACTCATCGGTGAAAACATCCCCAGCATTCTTGTCAGAACCACACTCATTCATCAGCTGCAACCCTGTGTTGGCTTCAGATGTAGGGCTCAGCCAGACTCAATGAAAGCATTCCATAAAAACTGGCTCTGTGGGATTTACAACAGTACTGTATATTTTATTCATGTTTCTAAATTGCATGCTGCTCCTTTTATATCTGTAACATGTACAGTAAGCTTATGTACACATATATGTGCCCACACTGGAGCAGGGTAGCCTGTTTAGCATTTACTAGCACACCACTGGGTCCCAGATGTCCTTGGGAACAGATCAAGGCAGTGCAAAGGCCCTGTGCTGGTGAGGGGCTGAGAGTTGGTGGGAACTAATCAGCCTCTGGCAGGTGCCTCCCCCATCCCACCCTCCAGGACTGGTGAGATTGGTCTGTGTGGTACAGCTGCAGGAGAAAAAAGTGTGAGGCCAGACCTGAGGGATGAGGAGTGAGTGTGTTTCTGTTGGCCCACCTCCCGCTATGCCCTCAGGCACTGAGGTCCCACCTTCTGCCTTCTGGCCAAGCAGCCGATGCCTCCAGGGGAAAATGACCTCATAAGGAGAAATGAGAAATCTGCAGAGCACAACTATCTAAAGCTCAAAATGGTAATACTGAATAGAGATCCTATTAGAATAGATTCTAGCGTTTTAGAACACAGTCCAGGAAGAGATCAGAAAACAGAACCAAGCAGAATTTGAAAAAGTGAACACAACAGATGAACTAAATAATGGAATGAACTTACCATTGGAAGACCACATGGAAAAGGAGAGGGTAACAAAAAAGAAAATATAGAAATACTAAAATATTTGGCTGATAGAAGTGCTAACATCTGGCTAATATGATGTTCATGGACTTTGCCACACCCACAGACTGAAGGCATCACAGATGAAAGGATGTGTCTGAGACGGGCTTAAAACAGCAACAGGAGCCGGGCATGGTGGCTCACGCCTGTAATCCCAGCACTTTGGGAGGCTGAGGTGGGCAGATCATGAGGTCAGGCATTTGAGACCAGCCTGGCCAGTATGGTGAAACTCTGTCTCTACTAAAAATACAAAAATTAGCCGGGCGTGGTGGCATGCACCTGTAGTCCCAGCTACTCAGGAGGCTGAGGCAAAAGAATCGCTTGAACCCAGAAGGCAGAGGTTGCAGTGAGCCAAGACCACACCACTGTAGTCCAGCCTGGGCGACTGAGCGAGCCTCCATCTCAAAAAAAAAAAAAAAAAAAAAAAAAAAACACAAAAAAACAAAACTGGGACAGCTGAGCGTGGTGGCTCATGTCTGTAATCCCAGCACTTTGGGAGGCCAAGGCGGGTGGATCACAAGGTCAGGAGATTGAGACCATCCTGGCTAACACGGTGAAACCCTGTCTCTACTAACAATACAAAAAATTAGCCAGGCATGGTGGCGGGCGCCTGTAGTCCCAGCTACTCGCGAGGCTGAGGCAGGAGAATGGCGTGAACCCCGGAGGCAGAGCCTGCAGTGAGCCAAGATCGCACCACTGCACTCCAGCCTGGGCGACAGAGCGAGAGTCGGTCTCAAAAAAAAAATAAATAAAACAGGGACAGGCAGCTCCATTAATGGAGAAGACAAGAAGATTCGGATGAAACAATACCGGCCAAGTGTTGGTAATTGTATGTTTGCAAATGTTCATAAGAAGATTTAAAAAGTGCTAGCATAGATTTTTTTAAATGCCATTTATTTGGTACTCTAAGGACTCGTGGGATTTTTTTCACACAAAAGCAACAACTTTTAGTGCTGTAAAATGTAAATTGTCCAAATTACAGAAAATAAGAAAAATATCAGGAAGCTTTTAAAATTGCAATCATTTACTTCCTTAGAGAGTCATTTTAAATGTATTTTTGTGGAAACAAGTGCTTTATACATCAGCTGAATCTTATGTTGTTCTCCCTGGTCGATTTTCTTTCCTAGCACTGATTAATGACATTTGCATTTGTTTGTCTGTCCCACTATGAAATGCAGACATCAGGGGGTGAGAGGCATTGGTTTGTTCATGGCTATTCACTTGGCACAAGCCTGCTATGCTGCAGACATTAAATAAATATATTCTGAATTAATTTAAAAAGTTCCCAGACATACCATGTGTCAGAGCTTTGCCACCTGGGAAGCAGGTTTGCATGAGATGCTTAAATTGAGAAACAAAATTTAGGAAATCTTACAAGAGGTTTACAGTGTAAAAATCAGTACTTTGGTAAGTTTGTGGTGTTTTTTTTTTTTTCTTTTGAGATGGAGTCTCGCTATCGCCCAGGCTGGAGTGCAGTGGCGCCATCTCGGCCCACTGCAACCTCCGCCTCCCGGGTTCACGCCATTCTCCTGCCTCAGCCTCCCGAGTAGCTGAGACTACAGGCGCCCGCCACCTCGCCCGGCTAATTTTTTGTATTTTTAGTAGAGACGGGGTTTCACCGTGTTAGCCAGGATGGTCTCGATCTCCTGACCTCGTGATCCACCCGCCTCGGCCTCCCAAAGTGCTGGGATTACAGGCGTGAGTCACCGTGCCCGGCCTGCGGTGGTTCTTAAAAAGCTAAAGTCAGGCCAGACGTGGTGCCTCACGCCTGTAATCCTAGCACTTTGGGAGGCCGAGGTGGGTGGATTGCCTGAGCTCAGGAGTTTGAGACCAGCCTGGCCAACATGGCAAAACCCTGTCTCTACTAAAAATACAAAACATTAGCCGGGCATGGTGGCATGCACCTGTAATCCCAGCTACTCGGGAGGTTGAGGCACGAGAATCGCTTGAACCTGGGAGGCGGAGGTTGCACTGTGAGCCGAGATTGCGCCACTGCACTCCAGCCTGGGGGACAGAGTGAGACTCCGTAAAAAAAAAAAAAAAAAAAAAGAAAGCTAAAGTGAAAGAAAACAACACACATCTTTAATAACCCAGAATTTAGTCTGGGTAATATCAACGTGATAAGGCCAGGGCGACATGGAGACCCAAGTATATGAGAGTACGTCTAAGTCTCTGTCCCACTGGGGCACAGATGGGAATCTCCATTATTTTTCTAATGAACAAAGGTCATAGATTTTATGTTAATCTTTATAAAATCTGTTAATAAGGGAAGTGGTAAGATGTTAAAATTGACTCCGTTGACAAATTGACTAACTCTAATAGATTAAATGAATTAGGGCTTTTATCTGCTTGTCCCAGGCAGAAAACAGCAGGGCCAAAACAGAAGTCAATAACCGGTGGATAATTTTGTCTGACCTCATGAATATTGAATGCTTCATGAATACTGAATACCTCATGAATATTGAATGTCTTATGAATACTGAATGCCTTATGAATACTGAATATCTCTCTGATGCTCCCATTTCCTCTCCACAGTCTACTGGCTCATGTGTCTCACAGGCTACTGGCCTGTCTGCTCATTTCTCTTATTTTCTATGGATGAGTTGAATACTCTTAGATACTCATAAACAATACTGCAGACACACCTTACACTTTGTCAGCTACGGGACTTGTTAGTTTTCCGCATTATGTTGATTCTTTCCTTCTAGAACTTAGAGTGAAGACACATTGGACCTTTCATGCTATCTACCACTTGGGTCAGTTATGAAGCTTTATCTCTCAGTTCCAAATTCAATATTTACGTTCCGCTTTATAATATTGAGGCTGGGACCCTGCAAATATGATGTTCCCATTCTCTGCTGGCTTTATATTCTGCCAAAGGTAGCACAAGAGGGACCATGGCAGACAGGATGAGGGAGAAGGTGATTTCCTGCCATTTGCTTGCTATTGCTGCTCAGCCGCAGTGCTTCTGCAACTGCAAAGCTGCCATTGGTTCTCATCAGCAGGTTGCTTTGGAGTCTCACTGCCTGCCTTCACAGGTGCCAGTAGCAGGGCAGCAGCACTCTGCCTCAGAGGCTGAGGTCCAGCTCTGCACAGCCCCTCCTGAACTTCTGTAATGCGTAGCAAAATTAATGGGGGAGGGTTTATAAATGACTTTTATACTTGATTTTTTAATAAGAGATGGGGTCTCTGTCACCCAGGCTGGAGTGGAGTAGCACAACCGTAGTCCACTGCAGCCTCAAACTCCTGGGCTCCTCCCACCCCAGCCTCTTGAGTAGCTGGGACTACAGGTGCATGCTACCACACCCAGCTAATTTTTTAATTTTTTGTAGGAGTCTTGCCATCTTTCTCAGACTAGTTTCCAACTCCTGGGCTCAAGTGATCCTCCTACCTTGGCCTTCCAAACAGCTAGGATTACAGGTGTGAGCCACTGCACCTGGCCTGTAGTTGATTCTTATTTAGTGTTTTGCTCCTGAAAGTAATGTTCAATAAACATATACACACAAGTCCTCACTTAGTACATGACCTGAACATTTACCCACATGCTTCATTAAAGTGTTACAAATTAAGAAAAGTGGTATATAGATGTATTTTCTTGTAATGGCATATCATAAAGTGGGTCAATTAATTATATTAGCTCTACACGTCAAATCATAACTTTATTGCTTTTGGTAATTTAATAAGATGTCCTCTATAATTTATTTCTCAGTGGTTTTCTTTTTTTAATATCCTTGAAAAAGCGTGCTAACACTTTTATTTCAATTGAAAAAGTAGGTCAGACTTTTCCTGACGAAAAATGTCTAATTTGGTTCACTGGTTTGACAAGGAGGATTAGGGTATATGGAGGACATCTGCCATAAATAGAATGAACTACATCTTCAACTCCAAGGATTCAATGAAAACACATTTAAAATAATAGTATAATAAAAGCATTTTATCAAAAATATTAAATTGGCCCCAAAAAGCAATGAAATTAACAACATTTTAATGTTCCCAACCCCCTCAAACTATATTAGATTAAATAAGGTGACAGAGAATCAGGGATAAACGACAGTCCCTTGATAAACTGAGACAAGGACAGCCTCTTAGTAAATGTTCCAGAAATTGAGACTGACTGGATAACACATCCTTTGGCAAGTCAAGTAGTTTCTAATCCTTTGCTTTCAAAACACTTGAATGAAAAACCGAGTTGATAGCTGATAAAGCATTAAACTAATTTTTACAGTTTTAAAATTTCAGATCATCATCCGATTTAGGAACTATTACTCAGAAGAGTTCTGAACACAATTGAAGGTCATTGCTATACTATACCTCCTTATCTACATATTCATGCAAACAAAGTTTCCTAACATGGTCTATAAAAATGAAGAGAAAAATATACTTGAGACTGAATCTTCCACACTGGAGCTGAGTCCTCTTGTTCCTTGGGTGTGGGAACCAATTGGCTGGAAAAACAGTCCCACTCTTCTCATTAACAAGGCAGTTTCAATCAAATGTGTTTATGTGTTAATAGTTATCTATCAGTTTGTAACATACATATGTTTTCTGAAAAACTGAAGTGATACTACTTGTGAAAATAACTCAGGAGATATTAAAAGCTTTTGATCACAAAATAAATTTTAAATTTTTGACCCCATTTAAAGCTTTTTGTTGTAGAGAAGTAGGGCGAGGTAAGCACAAAAGACTTTCAGGAGGCAAAGTAGATGGCACTGGGGTCAAATTTTGTGACAGAAGCTGAATCAAGTCCAGAAACGACCAAAACTTCCAAAGGGGCAAAAGCTAGGCCTTTTGCGGAGGCGCCGGCGGAAGCGGCGGCGGAAGCGGCGGCGGAAGCGGCGGCGGAAGCGGCGGCGGAAGCGGCGGCGGAAGCGGCGGCGGAAGCGGAAGGCGTCCATCTTTACCGTGTTCAGATCCGGATGAGTCCCAGTCCCCGCCACACAGGTCGTGGGTTCTCCTTTGAGAGTGACCACTGGTTCCTAGAGCTTTTCCTAAACTGGAGACGGATCCTGCCCTGGGGGTCTCAGTCACCGCGAGGACTCGAGGGTAACTGCCAGAGGTCCCAGGTGGCCTGAGGTGAAGCCGGGCGCAGGGAGGGGCTGGGGCGGAGAGAGGGCTGGGGTTTGGGGCCGTGTCGGGGATGAGTGGTGAGGGGTGCCCAGAAGGGGGAGGCAGAGGTTGGTGTGGCCACGGTGGAAGGAGCCACAAACGTGGACATGTAAAGGAGGACCAAAAGGTTTTTTTTAGTAAAGATCAATATTTAGGACAGAAATCACAACCTTTGTATAAAACAAAACAACTGTATAATTTAAAAATTGAATTGTGAGCTAAACGCATATGAGGGGTTACGGGTTTTCAAAATTCAGAGATTAGGAGCAAAACCAAAAACTTGTAGCCCGCTTCCCTGTGAGCCTCTTCTCCAGCCCAGCCCGGCTGCAGGACTCTGGGGCTGCCTTGAGGACGGGGTGCTGTTTCTCAGGTTTCGTCTGCAAAGGGGTAAGTCACCCCAAACCAGAGCACTCAGTGGTGGACTTACAGCCAATCCTGAGCTTCTCAAGACACTAGAGTGCACCCCAGCCTGCCTGCCCCCGAGGCCTGGCACCAGCCAGTGCGGCAAACCAGCAGGCAGGGCACTGAATGTCTGAGCTGCAGGGCCCTTCCTGGGGCTGGGGGTCCAGGCCAGAGCCTCTGTGCTGTGTGTGTGTCCTTACTGTCCACGCCCGAGCCTCATTTATATGGAGAACACATTTCTTCTCAGAAAAGCAAACCTCAAGCAGTTGAACTGGAGAATGAGGACAGAAGGGCTTATGCAGAGCCGGGATATTTTTACACAAAATCAGAGGAGGGCGACCTTCAAACTATTATTTGTTTTTCTCCTTTTGCCTGGAACTAATCAGCTTAGCATGGATGCCTGGGTGTCCCGGTGAGATAGCGAACCCATCTCATTTGGGTGTTTACCTTTTATAAAAGAAAAAAAAATCCATTTCTTATGAGTACATTGTTATTTATTCTAGAACTTCCCTCATAAACCGTCAATTCATGCTACGTAATCCTATAAAGTAGTTTATTTTTTAAAATCATTGAAAGGATAAGCAGAAGATCGCCTCTTCCTGGCATGTGTCAAATTGCTTTATATGTAGCTATTCTAGAGCAAAAATGCTGACTGTCCGTTGAATATTGTCACTTGCCAAGCAGAGAGCTGCGCACCCCTTTCACCCATCTGTGGGTCAATATGCAGTGTATTTGGGGATATGACACAGTTTCTTATCGCTTCCCATCACCTGTCCTATGTGAATTGAGGCGGAAGTAATCTCTTGAGGATGACCTGTCTGTGTTTAGATTGAAGATGAACATTGCCGTGGACAAATCTGATTTGATCATTGAAGGGACAAGCCTCTGTTTTAGAATTCATTGTTGTCACTCAGTTTTGCTGCGATTGCCTCCTTGGTGCCTCCTCTTTCTGCGACAAAACCGAGGGAAAAAATAGGTGGGGGGAACTGTGCTGCAGGTACTTTTAAGTGGATTCAATTTACCTCTGTTTAAGTAGTAGAGAAATATGTTTGGGCCCTGGAGAGAAAAATGCCCTGGATAATTTGCTTATAAACCAGGCACATGCCTGGAGTGACCAGTGAGTGTGGCAGCAGCCAGGAGGGGCCACCCTGTTGTCCCTGCCTCAGGGCAGGCTCTCCCACCCCAGCTCCTTGGTGGTTCAGGTGACCTTGTGCATCCCTCATGTCAAGCCCTTGCCCAGGCAAGCAGGGATGGGGCTGGAGCCCTGCGATTCACACAGGACACGCCGTGCACCATGAGGTCAGTGACATCATAACAGAAGCCTGGCTTCTCAGACCCATCCAGCCCCAGGAATCCTGAAAGTGGGCAGACCTTCAGGGCACTGGGACAATTTGGAGGGAAGGGAGGGGCTATCTCAAGGAACCCTGCACTGCATGTACCTCTCAGGGAGAAACGGGTGACAGTGGAAGTGCCCTGGTCTGGGGATCAAGGTACCTGGGCTTAAAACTTTGCTCCCATATACCTCAGTCAGCCTCCTCCTCTGCAAAACAAAGACAGTAAAGCCTGGCCAGCCACCCCTTGCTTGGTCTTCAGGGTGTCAAGATGGAACTCACACTTTGAGTCTTGGCTGGGATGGAGTTTGGGCTGGATAAAGGAAGTACAGTGAAAGTAGAAGTGGTAGTCAGACCGATGTGCAGCTGGGTTTGCTCTGCTGGGCAGTGAGAAGCAAATGCTGAGTGACTGCCACCCAGAGGAACATGGCTGTCAGGCCCTGTGACCCAGCACCTCTCCACCCTGGATGTAAACTGCTGAGAATCAAGGGGTGGGGCTCCCAGGAATGAGGCCATGGCAGATGAGGAGGTCTGGAGTGTCTAGCCTAGTGCAAGCTATTTGTTTCCCAGACAAATAGCTCAGTGGAGCAGAATAGAGAGCCCAGAAATAGACCCATATAAATATAGTCAACTGATGTTTGCCAAAAGTACAAAGGCAGTAAAATGGACAAAAGATAGTGTTTTCAACAAATGGCGCTCGATGTTCACATGAAAAAAAAAAAAGCATGTAAACACAAATCATAAACCCTTCACAACAGCTAACTCTAAATAGATCACAGAAACTACAAACTACAAAATTTCTAGAAAATGACATTAGAGAAAACCTAGATGGCTTGGGTTTGGTGATGACTTTTTAGGTACAACACCAAAGGCAACATCTATGAAGGAAACAATAGGCTGGACTTCATTAAAATTAAAAACTGCTCTGCAAAAGATAAAGCCAAGAGGCTGAAAAGACAGGTCATAGACTGGGAGAATATGTTTGCAAAAGACACATCTCATAAAGGGTCATTATCTAAAATCAATAAAGACTCTTAAAGCTCAACAATAAGAAAATGATCTGATTTTTTAAATGGGCAAAATAATTTAACAGATTCCTCACCCAAGAAGATATACAGATGGTAAATAAGCATATGAAAAGATGCTCCAAATCTTATGAGGGAAGTGCAAATTAAAACAAGAATGAGATACCACTACACATCTATTAGAATGGGGAAAATCCAGAACACTGACAACACCAAATGCTGGTGAGGATGTGGAGCAACAGGAATGCTCATTCATTGCTGGTAGGAATGCGAATGGTACAGCCACTTTGGAGGACGGTTTGACAGTTTCTTACAAAACTAAATATAATCTTACCATATGGTCCAGCAATTGCGCTCCAAAGAAGCTGAAAACTTAGGTCCACACAAAACCTGCTCACGGATGTTTATAGCAGCTTTATTCATTATTGCCAAACTTGGAAGCAACCAAGATGTCCTTCCTTCAGTAAGTCAATGGATAAATGAAACGTGGCACATTTGGGCAATGGAATATCAGTCAGTGCTGTAAAGAAATTAGCTATCAAGTAATGAAAAGATGTAGAGGAACCTTAAATGCATGTTACTAGGTGAAATAAGTCTATCTGAAAAGGCTATATATTGTATGATTCCAACTATATGACATTTTGAAAAAAGTCAAAACTGTGGAAACAGTAAAAAGACTAGCAGGAGTCAGGCATTTGAGAGCAGGAGGAGTGAATAGGCATAGCACAGAGGATTTTTAGATGGAGTTTTGCTCTTGTTGCCCAGGCTGGAGTGCAGTGGCGCAATCTTGGCTCACTGCAACCTCCACCTCCCGGGTTCAAGTGATTATCTTTTCTCAGCCACCCGAGTAGGTGTCCACCACCACGCCTGGCTAATTTTTTTTGTATTTTTAGTAGAGATGGAATTTCACCATGTTGACGAGGATGGTCTCGAACTCCTGACCTCAGGTGATCCACCCACCTTGGCCTCCCAGTGTGCTGGGATTACAGGCATGAGCCACCGTGCTCAGCCAGTATAATAAGATTTAAAGAGAAACATCAAAACATTAAAAAGTGGGAGGATGAAGGTAAAATGTAGTTTTTATTCGTTTTCTCTTTGCTTGTTTGTTTATGCACCAGTGTTAAGTTGTCATCAGTTTAAAATAATGAGTTATAAGATATTATTTGCAAGCCCCATGGTAACCTCAAACCAAAAAACATACAACAGATACACAAAAAATAAAAAGCAAGAGCTGAAAATGTACCGCAAGAGAAAATCACCTTCACTAAAAGAAAGACAAAAGGGAAGGAAAGAAGGAAGATGAGAGCACAGAACAACCAGAAAACAAATAATAAAAGGACAAGAGTAAGTCTTTAACTTATCAATAATAACAATGAAAGTAAATGAACTAAACTCTCCAACAAAAGATTAAAAAACAAGACCCACCTATCTGTTGCCTGCAAGAAACACACTTCACCTATAAAGACACACAGTGGCTGAAAATAAAGTTATGGAAAAAGATATTCCATGCAAATGGAAAACCCAAAAAAGAGCAGGAGGCCCTATACTTACGTCAAACAAAATAAATTTCAAGACAAAAACTATAATAAGAGAAAAAGTAGGTAATTATATAATGATAAAGGGGTTAATTCAGCAAGATGATGTAACAATTTTAAGTACATATGCACCCAACACTGAAGCACCCAGATATATGAAATATTATTAGAACTAAAGAGAGAGACCCCAATACAATAATAGCTGGAGACTTAACACCCCACCTTCAGCATTGGACAGACCATTCAGATAGAAAATCAGCAAAGAAACATTGGACTTAATCTGCACTGTAGACCAAATGGACCTAATAACTGTTTACAGAATATTTTATTTAATGGCTGTGGAATACACATCGTTCTCAGCATGTGGATCATTCTCAAGACCGTATGTTAGGCCACAAAACAAGCCTTTAAAAATTCCAAAAAAATGAAAGTATATAAAATATCTTCTCTGACCACAATGGAATAAAACTAGAAATCAATAATGAAGAATTTTGGAAACTATGCAAACATATGGAAATTAAACAATGTGCTCCTGAATAAGAACAAAAACCATATGATAATTTCAATTGATGCTGAAAAAGTATCTGATAAAATTCAACATCCCTTTATGATTAGAAAAAATAAAAAATAAAAGCGATGTACAACAGACCCATAGCTGGTATTATACTGACAGGGAAAAACTGAAAGCCTCTCCTTTAAGATCTGAAACAAGACAAAGATGCCTCCTTTCACCACTGTTATTCAACATAGCACTGGAAGGCCTAGCTAGAGCAATCAGACAAGAGAAATAAATAAAGGGCATCCAGATTAGAAAAGAAAGTCAAATTATCATTGTTTGCAGAGGATATGATCTTATGTTTGGAAAAACCCAATGACTGTGCTGAAAAAGTATTAGAACTGATAAATTCAGCAAAGTTGCAGGATACAAAATCAACATACAACAGTCAGTAGCATTCGTGTATGCCAACAGTGAGCAATCTGGAAATGAAATCAAGAAAATAATCGCATTTACAATAGCTACAAATAAAATGGAAGAAACTTAACCAAAGAAGTGAAAGATCTCTGTGGTGAAGACTATAACACATCAATGCAAGAAATTGAAGAGAACACACAAAAAAATGGAATGATGTCTCATGTTCATAGACTGGAAGAACCAGTATTGTTAAAATGCCCATACAACCCAAAGCAGTCTACATACTAAATGCAATCCCTCTCAAAATACCAATGACATTCTTCACAGAAATAGAAAAAAAATCTTAAAATTTATCTGGAAACACACAAGACCCAAAATAGCCAAAGCTATCCTAAGAAAAAAATAAAACTGGAGGAATCACATTACCTGATTTCAACTTACACTACAGAGCTGTAGTAACCAAACCAGCATGGTACCAGCATAAAAACAGACACACACCAATGGGACAGAATAGAGAACCCAGGGCTGGTTGCAGTGGCTCATGCCTCTAATCCCAGCAATTTGGGAGGCCAAGGCATGCGGATCACCTGAGGCCAGGAGTTCAAGACTAGCCTGACCAACATAGTGAAACCCCGTCTTTACTAAAAATACAAAAAATTAGCCAGGTGTGAGGGTGGGTGCCTGTAATCTCAGCTACTTGGGAGGCTGAGGCAGGAGAATCGCTTGAACCTAGGAGTCAGAGGTTGCAGTGAACAAAGATGGCACCACTACACTCCAACCTGGGTGAGACTCCATCTAAAAAAAAAAAAAAGAGAGAACACAGAAATAAATGCATCCATCTACATACAGTAAACTTATTTTTGACAAAGGTGACAAGAATATACATTGGAAGAAAGGACAATCTCTTCAATAAGTGGTGCTGAGAAAAAACTGGATATCCTTATACAGAAGAATGAAACTGGACACCTATCTCTCACCATATACAAAACTCAAATCAATATGGATGAAAGACAAAGACAAATCTCAAAACTATGAAACTACTAAAAGAAAACACTGAGGAACTCTCCAGGACACTGGACTGGGCAAAATTTTTTGAGTAATACCCCACGACCACATGCATCCAAAGCAAAAATGGACAAATGGGATCACATCAAGTTAAAAACCTCCTGCACAGCAAAGGATACAATCAACAAAGTGAGGAGACAACCCACAGAAAGGGAGAAAATATTTGCAAACTATCCATTGGACAAAGAATTAATAACCAGAATATATAAAGAGGTCAAACAAGTTAATAGGAAAGAAATCTAATAATCCAGTTTAAAAATGGGCAAAAGATCTGAATAGATATTTCTCGAAAGAAGGCATACAAATGGAAAACAGGCATATGAAATGGTACTCAGTATCATTGCTCATCAGGTAAATGCAAGTCAAAACTATGAGATAGCATTTCACTTCAGTTAAAATGGCTTTTATCCAGAAGGCAGGCAATAATGAATGCTGGCAGGGATGTGAAGAAGAGAACCCTCATACACTGTGAGGTGACAGGCAAAGGAAATGTAACATACACATAATTGGAATCCCCAACAAAATATTGGAAAAATGGACAATAATAAATACTAAAAAAGAGTAAGTCAAGAATGTCTTCCACAGTCCTGTGCCTGCACACGTCATCCACAGGCCCAAGGGCTAGCCAGCCCTGCCTGCTGCCACCACCACTAGCACGGGGGGCATGAGGGTGCACCTGCTTAGCCCATCACTAGTATCATCAACACCCATGTGAGATGCCCAGGGGTTCAATGACCAGTCTGCAAAGGGCCTTCTGCCACCACAGCCAGTGCCTGTGCTGCCACCCAGGGTAATGAGGACTAGCTTACACAGCACTTCAGCCTCCAGCAAAGCATCACCACAGCCTCCAGAAACAGCCACAGCCTAAGCTACCGAGGAACTTGCAGATACCACTGACGTTGATTACAGCCACAGAAATCATACGGAGACTACATTACAGCACCCACTTAGAATTAAAGCTAAAGTACCCTACCCAACTGACACTATGGATACAATTATAGGAAAAGAAGTATTTCCCTAAGAAAGCTACTTCATAAAATTGGTAGAAGTGACTATTACAACAGATGCACAGTTATCAACCTAAGGACACAGGAAACATGAAAAAGCAAGGAAACATGACAGCTTCAAAGGAACACAATAATTCTCCAGCAGCAGACCCCAAAGAAAAGGAAATCTGTGAAATGCCTGAAAAGAATTTCAAAATAATAATCTTAAGTCTTAGCAAGATATACAGAAAGACAAAACAAAGAAATCAGGAAAACAATTGATGATCTGAATGAGAAATTCAACAAAGAAATACATTTCATAAAATGAACCAAACAGAAATCCTGCAACTGAAGAATTCAGTGAACCAAAAATACAACCAAGAGCTTCAATAATCTATTATATCAAGCAGAAGAAAGAATTTCTGAATTTGAAGACAGAGCAACGAGCACTTTTTGTTTGTTTTGTTTTGTTTTTGAGACAGAATCTTGCTCTGTCACCCAGGCTGCATGGCATGGTCACAGCTCACTGCCGCCTCAACCTACCAGGCTCAAGTGATCCTCCCATCTCAGCCTCCTGAGCAGCTGGGACTACAGGCGTGCCCCGCCACACGTGGCTAGTTTTTAAACTTTTTGTAGAGGTGGCATCTCACTATGTTGCCAAGGCTAGTCTCAAACCCGTGGGCTCAAGCAATCCTCCCATCTTGACCTCCCAAAGTGCTGCGATTACAGGCATGAGCCACCATGCCTGGCTGAAGACAAAGCTTTTGAAATAACCCAGTCAGACTGAAAAAAATAAAAAAAACAGTGAAAAGATCAGGCGCAGTAGCTCACACCTGTAATCCCAGCACTTTGGGAGGCTGAGGCGGGCAGATCACCTGAGTTGGGGAGTTTGAGACCACCCTGACCAACATGGAGAAACCCAGACTCTACTAAAAATACAAAATTAGCGTGGTTGCACATGCCTGTAATCCCAGCTACTTGGGAGGCTGAGGCAGGATAATCACTTGAACCCGGGAGGCGGAGGTTGCAGTGAGCCAAGATCTCACCATTGCACTCCAGCCTGGGCAACAAAAGCAAAACTCCATCTCAAAAAGAAATAACGGCCAGGCGCAGTGGCTCATGCCTATAATCTCAGCACTTTGGGAGGCCAAGGCAGGTGGATCACCTGAGGTCAGGAGTTCGAGACCAGCCTGACCAACATGAAGAAACCCCGTCTCTACTAAAAATACAAAATTAGTCGGGTGTGATGGCGCATGCCTGTAATTCCAGCTACTCAGGAGGCTGAGGCAGAAGAATCGCTTGAACCCAGGAGTTGGAGGTTGCGGTGAGCCGAGATCGTGCCATTGCACTCCAGCCTGGGCAATAAGAGTGAAACTCTGTCTCAAAAAACAAAAAAAAAAAAAAAAAAGAAAAGGAAAAGAAAAAACAGAAGAAAAAAAGAAAAATCCTGTGTGACATATGGAACACCACCAAGTGAACAAATATTCAAATTTTAGGAATTCCAGAAAGAGAAGAGATGGGGAAAGGCATAGAAAATTTATTCAATGAACTAATAGCTGAAAATTTCTCGAGTCTTGGAAGAGATATAAACATTTAGGTAATTATTATGCCACTTTCTGGCTTCTGTGATACTAATGAGATGTCAACAATCTAATTGTCATTCCCTTGTAAATAATCTGTTTTTTTTTTTCTTTAGGGCTATTTTTAAAGATTTTCTGTTTCCTTGATTTCTCCTCCTTTGGATGTATTGGGCTTCCTGACTCTTTGAAGAATCTATCCAGTGTCTTTAAGGTATCTGAAAAATTCTCAGCCATTGTCTCTTTAAATATTGCCTCTCGTGTTATTTCTATTATTTCCTTCAAAAACTCTTTTACATGTATGTTAGGTTCTCTGTTTCCATCATCCATGGTTTTTCAACTGTTTTTAAGTGTTTTGTCTCTTTGTTTCTCTGGACTGCATTCTGATGTAATTTCTTTGGATCTGTTTTCCAGTTCGCTGTTTCTCTCTTCGTCTGTGTCTAAATCTGTTGTTCAGACATTGAATTTTATAGTAATTTGTTTCCTTTGTTCTTATTCTTGATTGTGAACTGTTCATTTGCTTTGTAAATATATTAGTTGGAATTATTTGAGTCTTTGACTTAATTTTCCCCAGAAAGATTTGTATTTCCTTCAACTTGTCACCTTGATGGGAGGGGGGAAGAGGTGTCTCCAGTATAGGACTATTTTTGTAAATAAATCAACTTAAAATTTGGACCACACAAAGTTAGACTGAATTTGGATCATCAACTTCATTGAGGTCTGCCTTGAGTTTATAAATTCTTGGGGTATTTTTTTCTCCTTCCTCAATGTTACTGCTGAACTGTATCTTGGCCTTTTGGCTAAGATCAAGGGGAGTATCTTTTCTTATCAGTTTAATGTTAGGGCTGAGACAGGAACATTTCCTGCATGTCTATGTACAATTGCATGAAATTTTTCATTTACCCTTTGAAGTTTCTGCTGTACAAAGGGTCCTCTTCTATTTTTCCCACCTTGGGAAGATCCTCAGGCTTATTTCCTCTCCTCTCAGCCCTCTATCATTGTCAGACTTGCTCAGTGTTTGCAGGGTTCTGTAGAAAACCTGGATTTGAAAGTTGGATTTGGCATGGCTTGTCTCCTGGGGTTCTTGATTTCCCTCTCTTTGTTCCTTGTGGTTTATTTGCTTTCATGAATGATCTGTGGTATGTTTTATAAGTTTCTTTGAATTCAGCTATTTACTTTATTCAGGAGGGTTGTTCAGGGCATCTTATCTGCAATAGTATAAGAATTATAATCCCCAAGGCTATTCTTCACTTTCTATGTCCTTTTGGTTTGGATCTGTCTTAACCTAGAAAACAGAGCCTGAGGCAAGGATATAAAGCACTGGGGCTTTATTTGGGAAGTGTAAACCCAGGACTGTGAGAGTGAGGTGCGAGAGATTGAGGCAAGGAAGGACCTCCCTGCAGTGATGCGATGTGAGTCTCAACTGTGCTGGCTGCTGTTTCATAAGGGGCTGAAGTGACCTGGCTCGGCAGATGCCTCTGGGTCAGCTGCATGGGAAGATGGCTCCAGGGAGTCCACAGGAGGGGAACGGAATGTATCTACTGGCTCTCTTCTGGCGGCTACTTTCCACTGGTCAAAGCTGTCCCCGCAGGGAATCAGGGGCCCTGGGTTGCATTCCCAGCCTCCTCAGCAGCTGCTCTGGGTACCACATCCCCATGCTGCAGAGTGGCATCTCATGAGGACACAGAAGTGGCAGGTGGAGCATGTGGCTGGTCTGCCTGGCTGCACTGAGTTGGTCGAGGCAGGTCAGCAGGAACCTGAGTGGCTGCTTGGCCCACACCACAGCAGAGCCAGGGAGACCAGCAGGCACATGAGATGTCTGCTGACACCGGGTCTAAGATGGCCCAGTTATGCACTGGCCCCTGTGCATTTCTGGGCCACGACACCTGCTGAATTGAGTTCTCAGTGTCATTACAAGTCACAGGTTTCTGGGTGATGTTAAGATATCACAAGGTGGACTGGCTGTGTTTCCAACCCTTTTTCTTCTAGCTCTGTACACCATCTCCATCCCCAGCGCTGGCCCTTGGCAGCTCAGGGTAAAGTCATGTGAAGCTCTGGGTGCAGGTCAAGGGCTAGTGGTGGAGGTAAGAGGCTCTGCTCCTATGGGGTGGGGGTGAGGGGCTCTGTGCCTATGGAGTGGGGGTCAGGGGGTGAGGGGCTCTGTGCCTATGGAGTGGGGGTCAGGGGGTGAGGGGCTCTGTGCCTATGGAGTGAGGGTCAGGGGGTGAGGGGCTCTGTGCCTATGGAGTGGGGGTCAGGGGGTGAGGGGCTCTGTGCCTGTGGGGTGGGGGTGAGGGGTGGGGGCTCTGTGCCTGTGGGGTGGGGGTGAGGGGTGGGGGGCTCTGTGCCTATGGGGTGGGGGTGAGGGGTGAGGGGCTCTGTGCCTATGGGGTGGGGGTGAGGGGTGGGGGGCTCTGTGCCTATGGGGTGGGGGTGAGGGGTGAGGGGCTCTGTGCCTATGGGGTGGGGGTGAGGGGTGGGGGGCTCTGTGCCTATGGGGTGGGGGTGAGGGGTGAGGGGCTCTGTGCCTATGGGGTGGGGGTGAGGGGTGGGGGGCTCTGTGCCTATGGGGTGGGGGTGAGGGGTGGGGGGCTCTGTGCCTATGGGGTGGGAGTGAAGGGCTCTGTGCCTAAGGGCTAGTGGTGGGGGTAAGAGGCTCTGCTCCTATGGGGTGGGGAGGCCCCGGGGGTGGATAAGTTCAGCTGTGGGGAGGCAGTGGGAGGCTGGTTTGGATAGCGGGTTCAGACTTGTTTCCAGGCAAGGGTATCAGAGCCCTGCTGGATTTCAACCCTCTGACACTGAGGTCAGTACCCCAAGTCCTTCCAGGGCAGAACCTCAAAACCCCCACAGGAGTGATACAAGGTATGGAACTGGGTTCCTGGACAGCCAGCCTTGTAGGTGTGCACAGACGTCCTCTTCATTGTGATGCTGTCACTAATACTGTAAAAGATTGGTCATTGTTCAGTAGGAGAAAAGAATTCTATGGCCAGATACACATGGCTGTCTGCACATGACAGTCATAATGCCCCCACTGGCTCTAAGAATTCCTGAAACAAGGGGCTTATCTGACCTGGTGTCATGTGTGACCATGGAGTCCATCTCCCACGGACGTGAGCTGAGGGAGCAGAAGCCAGATTGTGTGCCCTTCCCCACACGAAGAGCCTCAGGTCTTGGTAGAGCAGCATGACATTCTGGTGTGGCCATAAGAGGGTGTGGGAGGGGCAGACGGGGGAGAAAAATGGGGCAAGCAGCGCCTCCTCAGCCCCCCAACCCAATGACCCTTAACAGCCACCAGCACCCACAGGAGCAGGTGTTTTAGGACAGCCAGTCGAGAAGGCGAGGTAAACATCCTCTGTGTTAGCCTGGTGACAAGTTTGAGCTTATGGGACATTAACTCACAAAGCAAAGTAACTGCAGCACGCTGTGAACCCTCCCTGAATTAATGGCAGGGGAATCTGCTTCAAGCAGAAATGGGTTGTCTACAGAAACTTTGGATGTGCAGTTGAGTCTGAATCCTCCCCATTAATGGTGAGGGTAATGGGGTGGAGAGGACAGCCTCAGCCGGCCCCAGCTGACTTCTCTCCACTGTGGAAGTTAATTCTGTGATGCTGTGGGGCCTGACAGCGTTTTTTGCCTTCCTGCTTTTTTTAAGGCAGACATTGCCAATTCACCTTTCCGGAGTTGTCTTCTGTTCCGCGTGGGGAGAAGATGATCGAGGGGGCTGCTGGGAGCATAGGGGAGGCACCTTGTGCCCACACACATCTGCGGATGAACTCTTGGGGTCATGCGGAGTGAGTCCTAACTGTGTACGGCTTTAGAGGGCGTCTCCAACTCAACCAACCGCTCAGTGCTCAGGGCAGTCTTATCTCATGGATACATCATGATAGATGCCAATGGCAATGTAATCATCAGAAAGTATTCTTTAAATTTCTTGAAGCAGGCAACCAGAAATATTAAAGATAAGCCTAAATATAAGGCAGCCCTCTGTAACCCACCCACATGACACTGGTGTAGGTTTGCACACGCCTTGCATTCCATGGAGTCATCGAATGGTTATACAAGTGTTATCTGTGGCCGGGCGCGGTGGCTCACGCCTGTAATTCCAGCACTTTGGGAGGCCGAGGCAGGTGGATCACCTGAGGTCAGGAGTTCGAGACCAGCCTGACCAACATGGAGAAACCCCGTCTCTACTAAAAATACAAAATTAGCCAGGCATGGTGGTGCATGCCTGTAATTCCAGCTACTCAGGAGGCTGAGGCAGGAGAAATGCTTGAACCCGGGAGGCGGAGGTTGCAGTGAGCCGAGATCGTGCCATTGCACTCCAGCCTGGGCAACAAGAGCAAAACTCCATCTCAAAAAAAAAAAAAAAAAGTGTTATTTGTGTTATTTTAATGTTCTCCCTTTCACTTCAAGTCAGATACCTTTCTACATGCCTAACTTTATTATACTTTTCAATACTGCCTAGTTGTATATTTAGGAGAGGTACAGTAATTTACTAAAACATCTCCATTATTGCACATTTAGTCAAATAGTTGTTTTTTCGTTTAAGTGATGTCATAATGAACATCTCCATGGCGGTTTTGTTTCAGGTGAGATTCTTGTTCTTAAGCTGCATCCCCAGGAGTAGGATTACTGGGTCAAAGCACAGGCACATCTTTATGACTTTTGCTCTGTGTTACCAAAATTCACAAAAATGTTTAAAGGATTGTTTGCAAAAAGGTTGTGTTCAAGGTGGTTCAAGAGAATCAGGAGTTTCAGGCCGTCCAGAATTTTGTAAACCAAAACCACACCCCTAATGCAAACAAGTTATGGATCTTATAGAAGAAAGAAAGAAAATCTGTGTGACGCTGAGCAGAAAACATCACTCATCAGCCCGATACTTATTTTTGCCATAGCTGACTTGTTTAAAAAGCTGTAATTTCAGAAGATGTGTTATTTTTAGTAATAATACTCAGCAGCTGACATCTACTGAACTCTTAATGTTCCTGGCACCATAGTAAGCATTTAACATGAATTTTTCACACATAATCTGTATGACAACCCACGGAACAGCCCTATTTTATTTTACAGCTTTGGAAACTGGGGTTAGAGAAGCAAGTAGCCCCAAATCACACAGGGGCATAGGGCTGAGCGTGGATTCACGTCGGCTGGGCTAAAGCCAGAGCCGGTGCTTTGGCTTTATCCAATTGTGTTAGGACTCTGTGCTACTGATCAATGAGCTATCGATGAATATCAGAAAATCGATTGATTAAGGACACCTGACAGTCAGGTCTTAGGAGTCACTTTTCCTCTTGGTACAGATGAACACCTACAACAGAGAGGACAAAGCTGTCCTGCAGTGCCGGGCTTACCTGCGCCACCGCCTGCAGCCTTTGCTTCCTGACTCAGCCTAACTCCCAATGTCAGAATAAATGCAGGAGAGGGCAGTTTGGTGATAAAAGGAGAGGAACTATACTTGGAAATGATATTTTTCTGCATATTTAGAACCAAAAACCCCACTGGTTCATTGATCTCTGTGAGTAAAGGGTTAATAAAGCTCCCTTTCTGGAATTGAATCTGACCTCTGCTCACCTCCAGCTCTGGTCCCTCGGGAAATCTGAGAGGGAGGGCCACCAGCTCTGTTCCTAGGTGTGGGCAGCAGAATTCCAGCCTCGGCAAATGCCGTCCCAGAAGTGAGGTCGCCCGTGAAAATGCTGCGTTGCTTGGCAAGAGGGACCTGTGCCAATGTCATTAAGATTCCTAATCAGCTGACCTTAAAGTAGATGAGCCTGGATCCTCTGGGCGATGTGAGTCCCTGACAGCAGGAGAGGGGGCAGGAGGGGAAGGCGGGGACTCGAAGCATGAGGGAGACTGGCTGCTGCTGCTGCTGGCATAGAAGGAGCTGGCTTCTGCCAACAACCTGAGGGAGCCCAGTCGCTGCTGCCTCCCCAGCACCCTCAGGCAAGACCTCAGGCTGGGCATCGCCTTGCCTTTGGCCTGGTGAGGCTCCAAGCAGAGAACCCAGTCATCACCCTCAGAAACTTGTTTCAGTCCTTTCGGTTTGTAACAATCCAAGCACCGTCCCCAGAGTTACATGATAACTTTCATTGTCTCCTTCACTGTGGAGGCCATGAGGAGCCCCTGCCTGAAAAATCCTCAAGTCCCCATGCTGCGTTGAACCGTACAGTCCGCAGTAGGGCAGGACCTGCCCGCCTGTTCGTCGCCCCTGGCGGTGGCTGTGCGGTGAGCCTCCCGTAAGCAGCACATAACTCAGCTTCAAAAACCCAATCTCATAATTGTGCCTTTGATCAGAAGTTGTATCTATTTAGATTTATTGTGATTTCTGATACATTTGGATTGTTTATACCTCTCTATATTGTGTTTTCTAATTTATCCTTTTGTTGTTTTTTTCTCCTTTCTTACCCCTTCTTTTGGTTGATTCATTCTTTCTGCTTATCCCACTTTCACTCCTTCACACTACTTTGAGAATTATATTCTCTATTCCTGTTGTTTTGGTGGGGAATCTCAAAACTTTAATCTACTGTTTATCTTAGAGTCTAAAGTGGCAGGAGCAATGCTGCACGCCTGTAATCCTAGCACCTTGGGCGGCTGAGGTGAGGGGATCACTTGAAGCCAGCACTTCGAGACCAGCATGGGCAACATAGTGAGACCCTGTCTCTACAAAATATGGAGGGGGAAAAAAAAACCTAGCTGAGTGTGGTGGCATGTACCCGTAGTCCTAGCTACTCAGGAGGCTGAGGTGGGAGGATTGCTTGGGCCCAGGAATTCCAGGCTATGGTGAGCTACGATCATGCCACTGCACTGCAGCCTGGGCAACAGAGCGAGACCCCATCTCTTAAAAAAAAAAGTCTAAGGCTATTCAGTGTCTTCAGTCTCTTTTCATTCTTCTCAAACATCCAGAGTTTCTGAAACTCAGGTAGTTTGCCGTACCTTGTTTTTCTCACCCCAGCAAGCAGGGATATTGCTGTTACTGGTGTTAGGATTATTAACACAGTGAGTTTAACTTTATTCATGTTTATGGTTCCCTTGCTTCAGTATCTCTTTTTGTGTCTTCAACTTTCCTTCTGGGATTATTTTTCATCTTCAAAGGTCCTTTGCTGAGATGTGTTTATGGTAAACTGTGTTGGTTTTTCTTTGTCTGGAAGTAATCTGTATTTTCTTCTTATTTTTGAAAGATAGTTTTGCAGATAACAGAAGTCTAGATTGAGAGTATTTTCCCCAAGTGCTTTGAGATATTACTGGCGCCTCCCGGCACCCAGTGTGGTAAGGAAGCTGGCTCTGAGCCTTGTTGCTGCTCTTTTATGGGTCATCTGCCTTTTCTCTCCTGGGACTCAGCATCCTCTGTCTTTGTTTTCTGCAGGTTCACCATCGCTCTCCAAATGTGGGTTTCTTTTGATTTAGCCTGTTGGGATTCACTGGGCCTTCTGAATGTGAGGATTTATGTCTGGAAAATCCTCACCTGACATCTCCTTGAATGTGACCTCTCCTGCACGCTTTATTGTCTCTTTCTAGAACATTCTTTACATAAAGATGAAGCCTGTACATTCTCTCTTCTGTGTCCTTTCATATTTCTTTGATTTTCTATCTCTTTACTTTCTTCGCTGCATTCTATGTAACATTATCAGATTTATCATTTGGTTCATGAATTATCTTTTAAGTGTGTCGAATTTGCTATTCATGTTTCTAATTTCAATGATATTTTAATTTCTAATTGTATTTCATTTTTGATAACATCTTGTTCCTTTGTCACACTTCATACCCTCTCTTATTTCTGTAAATATGTTAGCCGTCATTACTGTATATTCTGCCTTGGATTATTCCACTATTTGCATTGTGATGAGTCTGATTGTACATTTGGTAGTTTCTGCTGACTTGCCCATGGTGGCCGGCTTCCTGGTGCGTGTGGTGCCTCTGTGTTGTGAAATCACATTTGCATGCGTGGGACTCTCAGGCATCCGAGGGTGGATCCCCGCAGAGGCTTTGTGCTTGCCTTTGCCAGGACCCGAGCAGCCCACTTGGAAGTACATTTTGTGGGTGTGGATGCTTTAAACCTTGAACCCACTTGAGGATGGCCGGTGGTAGAAATTCTCGAGACTTTTTCTCTTATTTGCTCCTCTTTTCAGAGCTGAGGCTCATGCAGCAAGCGTCCCTGCCACTTCCCCGTGACTGGCGGGTTTCCCTGGCTCACTCTTGACGGCCCCTCTTTTGGGCTCCTGGCTTCCTGCAGGGCTCTGCTCTGGGTTCCTGCCTCACACAGGCCCCAGGCTTCATCTCTGTGCTTGCCTGGGGCTCATTAATGTTCCGGATCCTGGACAGCAGGGATCAACAGGACCTGGACAGACGGTGCTGTGCCCAGCTGGACTCACGCTTCTCCATGGCCTCAGGCCTTTTGGGATTCAAGTTACCTTCTCCCCAAAAAGATTTTCAAATGTGATGTTATTGGGCATTTTCGGGTTTTAGAGGCTGTCTGTTGGGAGACCTCCTCCCCCATCTCTTCTGCTGTATTCTGGAAGGGGTGTTCCTGGCCCACCTCCTCAGGATTAGAGAACTGCATTGCGGCCAGCATTTGAAGGACTCGACACAGTGGCCCGGCCTTCCTGTTCATCTTCTCTCTCTGCTCTCCAGCCTCTGCTGGGCCTGTGCACTGCGGTGGGTCTCCTGCCTGCTCCCTGCATGCAGAACGTCACTTGTTCTACAGCTTTCCCTGATGTGGTCTCACTGTCCCTGTCCCGGTGGCCACTTATGTGCCTGTTTATTCATCCTCCATGTTCCCTGAGGAGACGGGCCTGGGAGGGCAGCGGCAGGCCCCACTCACACTCAGACCCCAAGCCTGGGCCCACTGCTGGCCACGTGGTGGCTCAGGAGACCGTGGCATCTGCCTCCTGGTGCAGGTGGCATGTGCCCGTTCTCCTGAGGGGCATTCTCTGCAGACCAGCTCACATGCTGTAGCATTGCGGCCTTTCTCAGGAGTCAGCAAGCATGTGTGTTCGTGCAAGCCTTTCTAGAAAGTGACGGGTGGGGACGTGTTGGCAGTGGGGGGAGGGGAGGGACTGATAGCCTTGCAGCCTCTTGCGGGCCCAGGGCTGTCCACTCTCCGTACCACTCACATGGCCACCCTGAGTGCAGTGAACCCGGGCCCGTGAAGCTGCTCTGGTGTGTCCTGAAAAGGCCTTTCCATAGGAGCGAGAGGCTCCATGTGTGACAGGCCAGAGCTGATGTGGCCGTGACGACTGATGGGTCTGGAACGCATGGTCCCGCAGAGAGGCACGGCTCCACGGCGCCCCCAAAATGTGAGCCCCTCCATTCACTCCTGTCGTTCCCACTTGTCGGGGCCGGGTCACTGAACTCCCAGGCCCGCTTGGGCTGCCCCCCACTCCCTGAAGACTCCGTGGCAGAGGGCTGGAGTGCAGGGAGGAGATGGCCCCAGCAGTGGGGGGTCTGGAAACATCTCCCTTCATCATCTTTGGGGTCCCCTCTGGACCCGCCGTGGCCTCCCTCACACTCCTCCGTGCGGGTCCAGGCTCTGCCTCACACGTGCCTTGCTTGCCACACTGGGGGCTGGGAGGCTGGGTGGGCTGGGGGTCTGCCCTCCGCCTTGAGGAGCAGGACAGCGAATCCAGCCTAAACTGACTCAGCCCTGCCCTGGCCTCTTCTTGAGGTGGAAGCGGTGTGTGCAATGGAAGGGGTGTCAGGGCAGAACTGTGTCCCCCAAAATTCATATGTTGAAGCTCTAACCCCTAGAACCTCAGAATGTGACTTAGGTCTTAAAAGGAAATAGGGGCTTAAAAATGGGGATTGAGTTAAAACGGAGGCCATAAGTCATTAAATTGTACACCTTCAATACGTAACCTTGCAGTGCCCCAAATACCTTAATAGATAAATGTTTAAGGCAAAGGACATCAGCAGGGTGGCTGGGACCCAGTCTGCCTGGTGTCCCTGTAAGAGGAGGGGATGAGGATATAGACTCACGCAGAGGGATGGCCCCGTGAGGACACAGGGAGGAGACAGCGTCTGTGAGTCCAGGAGCATCTCAGGAAGCAGCCCTGCCCCTCCTTGACCTCGGAGCCAGCCTCCAGGAGAATCCCTCCGTGTTGGTGCTGAAGCCCCCAGGCTGTGGTGTTTTCTCACAGCCGCCCTGAGTGACTCACAGCAGTTTGTCCCTGATGACTCTGTGCTCTCCTGGGGCCATGTCTTGGTTCTATGGCTGAGCACCCCTGTTCCCTGCCCTTCCAGGCTCCTGCTCTGACAGCTGGGTGCCTGTGCTGATCTCCTGGCTGGGGCCGGAGACTCGCAGAGAGGAAGTGGGTATTCCTGCCAGGAGCAGGGCGTGCACTTCTGAAAACAGGAGGGTGATCGGTGCAGGGGGAGCCTGGCTTCATGTGCTGCTGGAAGTGGATCTGGGGATGAGTGACTCGGCTTGAATCCCTCAGGAGGTGTGGGGCGCCAAGGTCCCGAGCAGTTCCTGCTTCTCGTTTTTATAACCCGAGGTGTCCCAATTAGCTGCTGCTTCAGAACAAATCACCCTCAAACTTAATGGCATAAACAACCACTCATTTAATTGTCTTCCACAGTCCTCTGGGTCAAGGTTCCAGGCGGTCTGGGCTCAGGGCTCTACTTGCAAAATGCACTTTATGGGCCCAGCTTCTCCCTGCCGTGGTGGGGGCCCAAGAAGCATCCCCAGTCTGGTGGAGTCCCCGGTCTGGATAAGCCCCCAGTCTGGTGGCGTCCCCGGTCTGGGTGAGCCCCCGGTCTGGATGAGCCCCCAGTCTGGTGGAGCCCCCGGTCTGGATGAGCCCCCGGTCTGGTGGAGCCTCCGGTCTGGATGAGCCCCCGGTCTGGTGGAGCCCCCGGTCTGGATGAGCCCCCGGTCTGGTGGAGCCCCCGGTCTGGATGAGCCCCCGGTCTGGTGGAGCCCCCGGTCTGGATGAGCCCCCGGTCTGGTGGAGCCCCCCAGTCTGGATGAGCCCCCGGTCTGGATGAGCCCCCGGTCTGGATGAATGAGCCTCTGGTCTGGATGAGCCTCCGGTCTGGTGGAGCCCCCGGTCTGGATGAGCCCCCGGTCTGGATGAGCCTCCGGTCTGGTGGAGCCCCCCAGTCTGGATGAGTCTCTGGTCTGATGGAGCCCCCAGTCTGGTGGCGTCCCCAGTCTGGTGGAGCCCCCCGGTCTGGATGAGCCTCCAGTCTGGTGGAGCCCCCGGTCTGGATGAGCCCCCGGTCTGGATGAGCCCTCAGTCTGGTGGAGCCCCCAGGTCTGGATGAGCCCCCGGTCTGGTGGAGCCCCTGGTCTGGATGAGCCTCCGGTCTGGTGGAGCCCCCCGGTCTGGGTGAGCCTCCGGTCTGGTGGAGCCCCTGGTCTGGTGGAGCCCCCCGGTCTGGATGAGCCCCCGGTCTGGATGAGCCCCCGGTCTGGTGGAGCCCCCGGTCTGGATGAGCCCCCGGTCTGGTGGAGCCCCCCGGTCTGGATGAGCCCCCGGTCTGGATGAGCCCCCGGTCTGGATGAGCCTCTGGTCTGGATGAGCCTCCGGTCTGGTGGAGCCTCCGGTCTGGATGAGCCCCCGGTCTGGATGAGCCTCCGGTCTGGTGGAGCCCCCCGGTCTGGATGAGTCTGTGGTCTGATGGAGCCCCCAGTCTGGTGGCGTCCCCAGTCTGGTGGAGCCCCCCGGTCTGGATGAGCCTCCAGTCTGGTGGAGCCCCCGGTCTGGATGAGCCCCCGGTCTGGATGAGCCCCCGGTCTGGATGAGCCCTCAGTCTGGTGGAGCCCCCCGGTCTGGATGAGCCCCCGGTCTGGTGGAGCCCCTGGTCTGGATGAGCCTCCGGTCTGGTGGAGCCCCCGGTCTGGATGAGCCCCCGGTCTGGATGAGCCCCCAGTCTGGTGGAGCCCCCGGTCTGGATGAGCCCCCGGTCTGGATGAGCCCGTGGTCTGGTGGAGCCCCTGGTCTGGATGAGCCTCCGGTCTGGTGGAGCCCCCCGGTCTGGGTGAGCCTCCGGTCTGGATGAGCCCCCGGTCTGGATGAGCCCGTGGTCTGGTGGAGCCCCTGGTCTGGATGAGCCTCCGGTCTGGTGGAGCCCCCCGGTCTGGGTGAGCCTCCGGTCTGGTGGAGCCCCTGGTCTGGATGAGCCTCTGGTCTGGTGGAGCCCCCGGTCTGGATGAGCCCCCGGTCTGGATGAGCCCCCAGGCTGGTGGAGCCCCCGGTCTGGATGAGCCCCCGGTCTGGATGAGCCCGTGGTCTGGTGGAGCCCCTGGTCTGGATGAGCCTCCGGTCTGGTGGAGCCCCCCGGTCTGGGTGAGCCTCCGGTCTGGATGAGCCCCCGGTCTGGATGAGCCCGTGGTCTGGTGGAGCCCCTGGTCTGGATGAGCCTCCGGTCTGGTGGAGCCCCTAGGTCTGGGTGAGCCTCCGGTCTGGTGGAGCCCCTGGTCTGGATGAGCCCCCGGTCTGGATGAGCCCCCGGTCTGGATGAGCCCCTGGTCTGGTAGAGAACGTTGAGGTGAGTGCTCGAGGGGTTGCTCGCTGCTGCTGGGCCCCACGGTGCCCACCTGGCCCCCAGGACCCCAACCCCACACAGCCCTTTGTTAGCCTCCCCACCCCACGCACCTTCCTCCCTCCCCAGAACATCTGGTGAAGATTTATTGTAACCTCCTGGGCCCACAGTCCTTGGGGCTGCTGCGGTCCGAGTGTCGGCGTCCCCCAGAATTCACGTGTTGAAATCTTACACCCCAGTGAGCTGGTGTTAGGCCTTTAGGTGAGTGATGAGGCGCGAGGCTGGAGCCCATGAATGCGATTCCCAGGGCTCAGCACAGCCTCGTGCCTGAGAAAGCGGACGCAGCCGGGGAGTTGAGAGACGGCGCCAACACGATGTGAGCGGGAGGCCAAGCATAGAGACGAAGTTTAGTTTCATTAAATGTCTTTCTCTTTGGCCGCGTTGCGGGAAAAATTGCTGCTGCTCATGAGTAGAAACACAAAGCAGACAGAGGAAGTCAATGGCCGAGGGAACTCAGGGAAGGGTGAACAGAGGCAGGCAGGCAGGTAGGAGGGCCAGGGAGGAGCCTGGCGGCCCGGAGCTAGGGGACAGGCAGGGCCACCTTGTGAAAGCAGAGGGAGCCTGGGGGCTTGGGTGGGTTGGCCCTTTGTAGTGCTGCCTGTGTTCTTCCCTGAGTGCAGGAGAGAAAGGGAGAGACAGAGAGAGGGAGAAAGAAAGGGAGAGATGGGGGAGAAACACAGAGACAGGGAGACACAGAGGGAGAGACATAGAGGGAGAGACAGAGAAACATGGGGAGAGAGAGGGACAGAGAAGGAGTGATGGGGAGAGAGGGAGAGACAGAGAGACTCAAAGAGACAGTGACTGAGGGGAGAGGCACAGAGACGGAGCAGAAGGGGGAAACAGAGTCAGAAAGAGACACGGAAGAGGGTCCTGGGCGGGGCCAGGAGCTCTGGTTTTGGGGGCAATAGGACTCAGTACCCGAGGGGATGTGCTCGGCGTTTGGGTGGATGGGGGACGGGTGAGAATGGGGGAGGCTGTTTCCTCAGTTTGGAGGCTCCATTGACTGTAGGAGACACAGTAGCAGAGAGAGTGAGATGAAAACTAAATCCGTCTCGGAAGGAGACAGGGCGGAAGACGTGGCTTTTGTCCCGAAGTTTCCAAAATTCCATGCACTGCACAGGTGTATTTGGGGCAGGGTGTGAACGGGCTTCCAGGATCCCCCACCTGATGGAGCCGAAGGTGCGGCGTCACCTGCTTCAGGAGAGCAGCTGCAACCATAGCCGGCCAGGGCCCCGCCTCCCAGCCCAGCTCTCCTGCCTGCCTGGGTGGTAACTCCACCCACAGGTGGCAGCCGTGGCCACGTGTCTCTGGGCCACGTGATTGTGTGGGGTCAGGCGTGACTCCTGCTGGCCTCTTCCACCTGCCAGGCTTGGGGGTGGGAGTGGGAGGACGTGGCTGTTGCTGTGGGGGCATCCCTCTTGTCACCGTGGCAGAGGAGCCTGGAGGAGATCCCAGCAGTGCCCCCCCGCCACACACCCGGAGCGGATCCCAGCAGTGCCCCCCACACACACCCGGAGCGGATCCCAGCAGTGCCCCCCCCACACACCCACAGCGGATCCCAGCAGTGCCCCCCACACACACCCGGAGCCGATCCCAGCAGTGCCCCCCACACACACCTGGAGCCGATCCCAGCAGTGCCCCCCACACACCCGGAGCAGATCCCAGCAGTGCCCCCCACACACACCCGGAGCCGATCCCAGCAGTGCCGCCTGTGTCCCTGGATCCAGCCGTGCCTGAGGCCACCTCACCCACTGCCTTTTGAGTGGTGGAAGTTGTGCTCTTGAACTTCAAAGCCAGCTTGGGTCAGGCTTTTGTTCTCTTGCGGCTGAAAACGTGCTGGGGTGGTTGTGGGTGGGTGGCAGGTGCCTCAGGAGGTGGCACAGCTTCGTGGGCAGGGCCCAGAGGTGCTGACCCGGGAGGCCTCCTGGTGCCACGGGGAGAGCCATGTTGAGGGGTCTGGCACGGATGGTGGGAAGCACCAAGTAAGTGGCCCTGACTCCAAGAGAACGGGGGAGTCCAGGGCTGCAGGACGGAAGGGCCCAGTGCTGCCTGTGGCGGCCGGGGCAGTTCTGGCGCCTCACGGGAGGGGCAGCCGTGGAAGCCCCATGAGCTTCCTAGGTACCAGGCCCTCTCTCGGCAGGACGAATCTCACGTGGTCCTTGCTGCCTGGATGGAGGGGAGTGACTAAAGATGGCAGGGACAGAGGTGTGGCAGGTCCTGTCTGCAGGGTGCCACCCCGAGGTGGAGCAGGGGGCCTGGCAGTCCCACCAGGCTCAGAGCCTCCCCTCACCCTGCGCTTGGCTGGGGACATCAGAGCCTGTGGTGAGGGCACCTGTAATTCTTGATGGGGGCTCTGCTGGGTCAGGGGCTGCTTAGGCCTGGATGCCCTGATTGTGCCCATCCCCCTCTCCCTCCACACTGTCCCCTGCTCCCGAGGGGCTCCCTGCAGCCCTGACTCTGGCTGGCAGGGGAGGAGTCTGTGGTCGGTGGCGCACAGCAGGTGCGCAGCTGCTGCCCAGAGCTGCCCCCGGGCTCGGGAACTGAAGGAAGGGCTGTGGAGCCTGAAGCCTGGGCCTGGCCTGTGCTGCGGCCGCACCGCTGGGTGATGCAGGAGCCACTCCACCTCCCTGGCACCCCAGCCTCATCCGGCAGCCTGGGAGCGTGGGCCTCCTGCCCCTCCAGGGAGGCCCTGGCCGTGTCCTCATGGGGCCCCTCCAGGTCCTTGTGGCTCCAGGTCGGGACAGTGGCTGTGAGATCTGACCCTCCCGTTCCCCCTCCACCAAGTAGGAGAAACCCTGGAGCATGAGCCCTCGTCCTTCACCGTCCCAGGGACAGGGGGACCCCCAGATGCTGCACGGCTGACAGGCCAACGTGGCAGAAGCTCCGGCTTCACAGGAAGCCAGTGACCATGAGAGTCTGTAGCTGTAATGAAGCCACAGAGCTGTGGCTTTCTTTCCCCTTCAGCTCTAGGGAAGGTTATCTGCCCTGCACAGATCTCCGGAGGCCTGGCTGGGCTCTGAGAGCATCAGACTGATTATCGTAAGAAAATAATCTCTGCAGACACATTTCTCGCTAGAAGCAGGGGACAAAGCCCAGCTTCAAAGACAATTCCACACACGCCCTCCCTGCCCTGCACAGCTGCCTGCCGGGTGGGAGCAGAGCCCTTGCAGCCGGGCTCAGGGGCCTGGGCAGGGACAGCGTGTGGCAGGGGCACAGCTGAGACAGGAGCCTCAAAGCGACACCACCCCGACATGAAGCTACAGTTGAGGAGACACAGCTGCCCCCATTCCCGGGCCTCATCTCCACAGTGAGACGCTGGACTCTTTCCCTGACCCACCGTCTCTTAGAACCTCCCCTCCATCCGGAGCAGTTCGGCAGCCCCAGGGCAGCCACGGGAACCCTGCCGAGTGCCTCTGGGCCGCCACAGACCGCAGAGCCCGCGGGAGCCTTGCTCACACAGCCTCATGTCCACTGTGGTCTTGGGGGAAAGCCCCGTCCTGGGACAGGGGAGCCGTGGGTCCTGGCCCTGGACCACCATCTGGGGACCACGTTCTCACGCCTGCAAAGCTCCCTGCCCCACCCCCATGTGCCGGCTGGTGTTGACAGCTTTGTACAGTGGGAACCTGCCTCCGAGCCCCAGCCTGCAGCCACAGGGCAGGTTATAGACCAGGTGAGAGGGCGCCGCGCCCAGAACCAAGGAGCACAAGCCCGCAGTGCCCATGAGATCCTCATGCTGGCCAGCGCAGGAGCCATCCTCGGCCTCTGCAGGTCCTCGTGGGAAACCGCGGGGGCACGTGGGGCGGCTGCAGGGTCCGCAAAGCCGACTGTTTGCGGAGGGCGCAGCTCCACCTGGAACAGCCGAGGCCGCCCACGCGCTTCCCGCGGGATCAGAGCAGCCTCCACGGCTGTTGTCTCAGGCACCACGGGATGCCTTTCTTCGTTTCAATAGCTGTGGGAAAGCCTCAATCGGTCCTGAAAGAACCCAGATGTGCAGCAATGACAAGGCCTTCTCTGAGACTCTAGAACCTTCTGCCATCTCAGACGGGAGGGAGCCGTGAGGCAGGCGGGAGATTTGCAGTCAGCAAAGGACGGGCAGGTGGGGCAGCTGCACACCCAGGGCCCTCTCCACGGTCCTCCGGGCCCACCCCTCCCGCGGTCCTGGGTCATCCACCTGCTGGCCCCACCCAGCCCGCAGGGCCAGGTCCAACCGGCCCCTGAGCTCAACAGACCAAAGCTGGCCCGACCCCACCCCCAAGAAGAATGAAACAGAATTTTTTTTTACCTCTTGCAGAAAAGTAAAAGATCATTTATTCATTCTGTTTCTATATAGCAAAACTAAGTGTCAAAAGCACCTTCTGCACACAGTGTGCACACACTGGCCGGTGGTCCTGTTCCCGCGAGGTTGAGCTGTGTCCCACAGACTTGGGTCCTCCGGGTGATGAGGAGCCGCTGGAGGGCCCTGAGCTGCACGTGCTAATGATTAACGCCCCGTCCGTGCTGGCCGGTTTCTCAAATGCCTCCTGACGATTGCGCACAGCCGGACATCATTTCTACTGAGAGACAAAAGGAAATCATTGAGGCTTTCTGAGGTGAGCTGGGCGGCCGCGGGGGGACTGGACTCACACCTGCTAACGGCCAGTCCACAGGACCTGCCCAGAGGCTCAGACACACAGCTGAAGTCACATCCCACGGGGAGCATCCTCACCAACTGACAATCAGCACGGGTTTGCAATTAAGGGTTTCTGCCCAGCCAATGAACGGCCTCCAGAAACAACCTTTGTGGAACCCCCTATAAAAGCCTTGCCAGCGCTTGCCTTCAGGACACTGCTCAGGGCTGACTCAGTGTACCCAAACTGCAGTCTTTGTTTCCCAAATAAGCAGTCATTCATTCTACCTCCGTGTCAATCTTTTCTTCGTGAACACAGCTGGTGTCAGGAGCAGGGCCCAGCAAGATCTCTCCTTTGAGCGGCTTTCTCTGGAATCGGGTGAAGTCCCCACAACACAGAGGCCCCTGTGCGCGCCCCTTCTTTGGGGCCAGCACCTCCCTTCAACTGAGGCTGATACCTTTATTTGGGAATCTGGGGGCAGTTGCTGCCTCTGTGCCGGCAAAGCCTTTCAGCTTGGAGGACATTTTCCCTGCTTACTGGAGATTTTCCCAATGGTGAGTAGTATTATCTTAAGTATGGGACTCTGTGCGTCTAAACCTCGTAACAGTTGTGCCCCCTCTGGACTCCAGCCCCATTTATCTGGAGCAATGGACCTTTTTACATTGGCCAAACTGGGGTTCCTTTGCTACACCAACCTAGGTTTTCTCTGAACTAAATTAGAAGAACTTGGTTCCAAAACAAGGGTCTTAGCATGTGGGAAGCCACAGAGCCCTAGGAAGGGGGCGTGCTCATGGAAAGATACTGAGCACGAGGAGCGTTGGGTGCAGCTCCTCCGGAAGCGAGAGAACGGCCCGTGGCTGTGTATTAAAATACATACGTCCAGATGGGGTGCTTGTTTCAATGGGCATTTGGAGGCATCTGGCTGGATGCTATCAGAACTAACATTGCCTCTCTCCAAAACACAGCGTCTGAACTCACAGAGGCTGATAAAGCACTGAAAGGTGGAGTCCTGGGCCCAGGGCTACTCCTGCCCCTCGTTCGGGTTGTTCGTGAGTTTGGTGTGCTTTGGAAACAGACTTTTTAACCTCCAGAGGGAACCAAATTAAAAATGACACTTTTGTCAGTAGTTTATTAAATTCAATTTGGCTTCCCTCTGGCCATAATCAAAATTTCTGGGTATTCAAAATTGGAGTCAGATGAGGCTAAAGAAAAACTTGGTTGATTCCACAGCAAAAGCCGCTGCCTTGAGTTTCACTGAGACCAAAAACCTTACAGCTAAGATAATTTTCCCAAAAAGGATGTAAATGATGTTATTAAAGACACTCTGTCCCCAGCACCCCATGAGCCAGTGTTACCAGAATCTATGAACACATCAGACGACTCATTGGGCAACTAATGAACTTACACGTTTACAAAACAGTATTGGTGGGGAAACATTTCAAGGGCGGCCGAAGAGGCACAACTGCCTTGTGCTGTTTGTCCAAAATTCAACCCAGCAAAGACAATTCGGAGAGTCCCAGGTCATTCTGACCTGCCAAGTGGACCCTCTGAGGTTTGGCAAATGGACTTCATCCAGCCACTGCCTCTCAAGACCATAAATGTGTCGTGATGATTTGCATGTTCTTCTCCTGGGTAGAAGCATTCCCTTCCTGATGTGCCGCTGCCTCAGATGCTGCAAACTCTACAAGAACAGATTCTCCCTAAGTGACAAGGGCATATCTTCACAGGTAGTGACAAGGAGCTCCACTGGCCAGGTCATAAAACAAATCTGTGAAGTCTGGTCCACATGACAGCACTGTCATTGTGCCTACCATCCCCAATCTTGCAGACTGGTGGAAAGCACAGATGGCATCAACTGGCAGAATTTCAGGACGCACTAAAATTGCCCCGGCCAAAGGCACTTCCTCTGGTCCTTCTGAATCTAAGGTCTGCACCTTTTGGAAACTGCAAGTTGTCACCTTTTGAAATGATCACTGGAGGGCCAATGCATAGAGTCCCTTCTGCTTTTAATAGTCCACTGATTAAAGGAGACATGCTCCAGTATTGTAAAGGAATAACGAAGGCTATCCACGCAAGTCATACCCTGGTCAGACAATCTTTACACAGTGTGTTCCCAGGAGATAAAGGCACCAGACATCACAACCTTCAGCCTGATCATTTTCTCTATTGGAAAAGACATTTACAAAAAGATTTCCTTCAACCTCAGTGAAGAGTCCACATCAGGTACTCCTTACCCATCCCTGTGCTGCCAAACTAAAAGGTGTTGACCCTTGGATTGAGGTTTCTCATTTAAAGAAACCTCTACCCCTGCTGGAATTCGGACAATCACCTGAAATGAAAACTGACCCAAAGGTGAAGCAGATGACAGTTGAGCTTGACTGAGGTCACGTCCCCAACGAGGGACATGACTCCCTGGGACAAGTCCCTCCCAGCAACAAGGGACAACATCACATTCACCAACTGATCTGTGACACTTTCTGGAGGAAGAACTTGGTCAAAAGGGGGAAATGTGAAAGAAAATGAAGTCACTAATGCTGAGGCTAAGTGGGACTGGGCGGCTGCGGGAGGCCTGCACTCACACGGCTGACGGCCAGTCCACAGGACGCGCCCGTAGACTTGGACCAACAGCTGAAGTCAGCCCCTGACGGCCTTCACATCTCCCAGCTGGGAGTGCCCTTAAGAACTAACCCATCAGAATGGGTTTCATTTAGGATTTCTGCCCAGCCAATGAACTACCTCCAAAACCCCTTTGTGGAAATCCCCTAAACAAATCTCTCCAGGCCGGGCGAGGTGGCTCACACCTATAATCCCAGCACTTTGGGAGGCTGAGGTGGGCGGATCACCTGAGGTCAGAAGTTCGAGACCAGCCTGGCCAACATGGTGAAACCTCATCTCTACTAAAAATACAAAAATTAGTCAGGTGTGGTGGTGTACACGTGTAGTCCCAGCTGCTCAGGAGGCTGAGGCAGGAGAATCGCTTGAACCCAGCAGATGGAGGTTGCAGTGAGCTGAGATCACGTCACTGCACTCCAGCCTGGGCAACAGAGAGAGACTCCGTCTCAAAGAGAAAAACCAAAGTCTCCAGTGTTTGCTTTCTAGGACACTACTCAGGGCCACCCTGACTCAGTTTACCCAAATCACAATCCTTTGTTTCCCAAATAAATGCTTAATAGTATTAAAAGTGAACAATGAAAAAGCAGATTCAAAACCTATTCAAATGGTTCTAACTCAATGTGTTAGTATAGTCACAGCTGCTTACTGAAAACACACACTTGGTCTACTTCAGGAAGACGTGTGGAGAAAGGGTGAAGGGTGAGCCACTGGGCCCAGCTCACCACACAACGGCCCCCTGTGCTTGTGTGCGCCCCAACTCACAGTGACAACACTCCGGCCGTGCCTCTGCATGTTGGCTTGGTGTCATCTGCATTGCACTGGAGTGAAACAGGGTCAGGCTGCCACCATTCACACAAACTTTAAAAATGAAACCTTTATCAAGGGAACATCTTTGGACTGTTTTTAAAACCTTTGGAACCATGACTTGGAGCTGGCAGAACAGGCTGTGGCTGTGGACTTCAGCACTACCAACAGTGCTGAAAACACTATGATTTACATCCATTCCAAGTTGCAAGTCCATCTTTTCTTCCTGCAACAAAAGACCATTAGCTTAAAAAAGGGAGCGGGTTCCATCATCCTTGCAGCAGCTAAGACAACCCCTTGGGGTCCACCTGGGCTCCCAGCCCCACCTTCCTGATGTTCAGACCCAGCAACTCCTTCCAGGGATACCGCGGGCACTCAGGTCCTCTTGTTAAATTAAATTTGGCCTAAAGCTGCCTCCATTCTTTGCATTTCTGCCTAGTGAATTGCAACCTAACGAAGCATGTAAACAAACTCAACCTAATGAGTCTATTCTTGTAACAAGTAGCTGAGTCTGTCATAAGCTGCCAGTGGGTCAGACCACACCCACATGTGGCAGACGCCCAGCCGTAGCCAATCAGGCTGTTTCCGTGTCTCACTTCCGTGTTCTGTCTGTAAGTGCTGCCTGCCCGTGCTGCTGAGTGGAGCTCGCTGAACCTCTCCCGGTTTTGAGTGCAATTCATGAACTGTTCTTTGTTCAAATAAACTCTAAAGTTTTTCTTTTTTTGAGACAGAGTCTCATTCTGTTGCCCAGACTGGAGTGCAGTGGCACAATCTCAGCTCATGGCAACCTCTGCCTCCCGGGTTCAAGTGATTCTCCTGCCTCAGCCTCCCAAGTAGCTGGGATTACACACATGCACCACCACGCCCACTAGGCTAATTTTTTTTTAATTTTTTTATTTTATTTATTTTTTCTTTTTAGTAGAGACGGGATTTCACGTTGGCTGGGCTGGTCTCGAACTCCTGACCTAAAGCAATCCAACTGCCTTGACCTCCCAAAGTGCTGGGATTACAGGTGTGAGCCACCACGTCCAGCATAAAGTTTTTCAACACTCTTGACCATTGCGTCTCACCCGGACCACGCAACAGCCTCCTCACCAGCCTCCGGCTTCCAGGCTATTCCCTGCACAGTGGCCACATCACACCCTACGCTGCTCAGACCCCGCAGCGGCCCTCCTACCCACAGATCCTCCTGATGCATCACTGGCCCAGCTGCTCCATCTGGGACACCAGCTTCTCTCCGCCTTGGCCGTATGTGCCCTGGGGGCCTCTGTATTCATTGTTCCCGGCCATTGCGAGTTATAGCCCCTCCCAGCCTTCCTGAGCCCCTCCCAACCTCCCACCACCTCCAGGCTTTCTCCACGCGAGTTCTGCAGCATTTACCAGCACCGACCACACAATCTTCTCACTGGCTGGTCTTTTCCCACCACAATTAAACTCACAAAGGCCATACTGCCATCTCCTATGTGCCTAAAAACCTGGCAGTTTTACACCTGAGGGATTCTTTCCCCAAAGAGGCCTCCCAGCAGTCTAATGAACAGAGGAGGGCTGGTTGCTGTTGATGACGAGGCCTTGCAGGGCCCCTTGAGCAGACCCAGGCCACACTGGGGGCCCAGGGGCTCTGGCAGAAGTGGTGTCCTGACGTAGATGCCACAGCACTCGCAGGCCAGCAGGAGCGGCCCCTACCCTGTTCCTCCATGCCTGGTCACCATCCGCTTTCTGGGAGATCTGAAAAGGTTCTTCCACCTTCCGCTGTGTGGCAGGAAATGAGTCTAATGAGTCGACACTCCACAGCTACCAACTACCATAAAGCAGTTTATTTTTCTTAAAAAGGAAGGTACATGGTCACAGTCCAAAATGTTTTATACAGCTCTCAGCCTGGAAAATGCAACTGATGAAAAAGGCACTGTTTCTAGAACAAATGGAAAAAGAATAAATATGTCATCATTTACCCTGCACAGCTTTGAGTAACACCATAGGGCCCTGTCACACGTTCAGGGTCACTTTTAAAAGCTTGAGAAGACACAGCAAGGTGATGTCCTAGACTAGCCAGGCTCCGAAGGGAAGAGCTGTCTGTCCCTCCTAACTGTCCTCTCTCTGTCACACAGGTGTCCATGTCACTGTTCCTCTAGCAGATGTGGAAAGTGGCTGCTCAGTGAGGACTCAGCCCCCACCAGCCTGACTGAGGGTCACACGACACCATGGTGGAAAGTCACAAAGGGTAACGGGCCAAGAGGGCGAGGGGGGCTCCCTGACCCTGAGGACCCCTGAGGCACTGCTGCACCTTCCACGGATTCTGTGTCTAGCGTTGCCCTCTTTGCAGATGCCCCTCGTGGTGGTGGCACAAAGACCTAAAAATGATTTCTGTAAAATGGGTATGAGGAGCTCCCTGATAAAGCAGCTCATCCTAGACAGCCTTTTGGAGTTAGCGTAACTGTCCTTCCTCATTTCTAGTTCTCAATAGCGAATGGTAGACCCGGAGGCCCCATGTGCACCTGCCAGCCGGGGTGAGGGCAGGGACAGCCAGCCGGGGCGAGGGCAGGGACGGCCAGCCGGGCGAGGGAGGGGCAGTGGGGGCGAGGGCGGGGCAGTCGGGGTGAGGGTGAGGGTAGGGCGGGGCAGTCGGGGCGAGGGAGGGGCGGCCAGTGGGGGCGAGGGAGGGGCGGCCAGTGGGGGCGAGGGAGGGGCGGCCAGTGGGGGCGAGGGAGGGGCAGTGGGGGCGAGGGTGGGTGGCCAGCCGGGCCTGGTGTGAGGAGCGGAGCTGCAAGTTTCCTACAGACAATCCACTGAGTGCCCCAGAGACATCACTGAAAAACTTCCCAGCGCTCTGACGTGCCAGCAGTAGGGCCTGAACTGTCATCCCTCCACGGGGCTCCCTGAGGCCTCAGGCCCTTCCTTTGCAGCACCAGGTCTGCCTTGCACGCATCCCAGGAGGAAACACACAGGCAGCCTCCTGCTGCGCGGAGGGCAACGGAGGGATTCATGAGGCCCCTGGTCGCTCTGCAGACATTTAAAATGACGCTTCTCCTTGCACCAGCTCCCAGAGAAATGTCAGCCCGGGTCCGCCTGACGGAGGGCAGCTCACCCGCCTGCATCTATCCTCAATGAACTTAAAATATGAAGACATGAAAGGTGGCTGGAAAGACCAGAGCGGGAGCCTGACAAACACTCCTGCTTCTGGGTCACCACGCGGGCACTGCTGGCAACCGAGCTGTGGGTTCACAGACGCTGCCTGGAAACAACCGCCGCTCCCGAGAGCAGCGGAGCCTCTTCATCAGCCATGGCGGCTGGCAACGCCGAGGACGGAGCACAGCTCTAGAGGCGTGGGGCCTCTTCTGGGCCCGGGACCCTGCGAGGGACGGTCCTGTCCGCCCAGCTCCCGGCTGGCAGTAGACGGTGACTCCACGGCGACAGAACCTGCATCCACCCGCGCCTGTCGGGTCCGGGGAGCGGCCCCGGAGGATCCTCCTCAGTAGGTGATCTTCCAGTGGGTGGGTTGCTCACACGCCTTCTCTTGGTCTCCGCAGAACCTGTTGTACGTCGTCTTGGGGTCCAACCCCAGGATTTCTCTTTCCTCATGAATCCGAAAAGAAAATGTTGAGACTGAGGTGCCAATAAAAAACCTGCAAAGGATCACAGAGGTTCCAGAGTCAGGGAGAACTGGGGTCACAGAGGTTCCAGAGTCAGGGAGAACTGAGAGGAGCAGCTGAGTGAAATGAGTTCCACAGTTACATGGAACCAACACGGCCGCCCCCCGAGCACCCACCAGCCGGCCGCCCCCTTGCTGGCACCCCTCGCTCAGGTGCCCTCGACATCTGCGCCCTGAGGGGCTCTGCCTGGTGCTGCAGCCCCATCCACACCCCACAGTCAGCAGCCGCCACGCTCCTCTCCCGCCGCATGTCCCCCCGGGAGCCCTCTCCGTCACCAAATCCCAGGCCAGGCACGCCAGTGCAGGTCGAATACCTCCTGGGGGTCACACGGTGAACAATGAGAGATTCCTACTAACCACACACTGTCTAGCCAGGGCATGGGGGGTCCTTATCCTGAGGCACAGCAGACATCACGGAGGTCAAGGCCCCCCTCCACACACACGCTGTATGGGCTGGGGGGGACACCCTTCTCCAGGGGTTTCTCCAGACCTCAGGTCAGCGGCCTGCCCGTTCCTCCGGCTCCTGCGCAGCTGGTCTCTGGCTCTCCAGCGGCACTTCATGAACTTCGTGAACAAGCAAACCCCAGAGATGTTTCCAGAGCAAATGTAACATGCACAGCGCTGTACACGGAGCCACAGGGCCAGCAGGCCACACAGGCCTGTATGCTGCTGCGGGGTGCAGCACTGGTGGGGAGACCCTCACCACCCCACACACACGGGCCTGCCAGAGCAGGCCGCGCCGGCCCGGAGGCAGGGCAGCTTCAGTGAGCTGGGCCGAGCGCTTCGCGCAGCTGAGGGCAGGAGGCTGAGAGCTCAGTGCGAAGCCTCCCCACAGCAGGCTTCCTGGGCTGCGGAGACAGCACCACCAAGGTCGCAGTCAAAATCCCAAGGCCACACCTGAGAAGCAGGGGCGAGCTCATGACTGGGCTCCTGCACACCTCCGCCCCGACCTAAGAAGTCAGCGCTGCATCCTGTCTGCTTAACAGGGAAAGGGACCCACACCCAGCAGACAGCATCACCCGGAGCCTCTGTGGGTCTTATACACCATGCCCAGAACACCACAGGAAATAGCAGAGGTGTGAAGAGGCACCGGCTCAGGGCGCTCAGTATTCCTCGGGCAGGAGAGAGACAGACTAACCCACAGAGACGCACGCGCAGGCACAGTGCTAACCACAGGGAAGATCATTCCCTCTACTTTCATTTCCCATTTAACTCAAACTGTTTCACCCTAACCCCAGCCTTCATCTCCTATGCAGATGGGCAGGCAGGTCTTTGGAGGAACAGAGGCCCAGGCGTACCTCCCACAGCAACCCCAGAGGAATGACTGCACGCAGGGCCCATGCTCCCGGCCTCTGGGACGCTCACGGCAGCCCCACGAGAACGATCACACGAGGGCCTACGCTCCTGGCCTCGGGGACGCTCACGGATGCTCAACAACACACATAGCAACAAGGACACGCCCAAGTCCAGGGCACGGGCAACTCTCAGGGCAGGGGGCAGACGGGCAGAAACTGGGAATGATGGGAAAATGAGACACAAGAAGAGGTTCTGAGACGAGGCCAGCTATGCCAACAGCCTGCTATGGAGGAATTCTGTGCGTGAGAACTAAAGGGGCAAGATGAACAATTAACTTCAGCCCAGGGAAACACCGAACCAGATGCTACAGGAGACTCAGACGAGGAGGCAAACAGTATGGAAATGACCACTGTGAACACAGGCAACCATCTGCTCTGACACCGAGTACTTGGGACAGAAGAACCTTTGAAAGCCACCCGACCCGCTCTCGGCCGACAGTGACGTGGGCAGGCACCTGGCGTGTGCGCAGATCCACTGGTCAATAATCGCAACGCCTCCGTCCTTGTAGAGCTCCAGCTCCTCCCACGTGGGTTCAAACCTCACCATCTCGGGTAACAGCTTTTTTAGCTCTTCATATTCTGCAAAGTAGAAGGAGAGACCCTTTGAACCGGGATCCTCCAGTAAGGACAGATACGTGTCTCTTTAGCAGACAGACATGCGTACTTGGCTTCTGGTTAATTCGTTAGGAACTGGCGCCAAAGGTGCAGACACACAACTCAGCTTTACCCTCCCAGGAGTTACAGTTGAAGATCATGCAGATCTTCATGGATCTGGTAGTTCCAGGTCTACCCAGAACGGAACCAGGGATCAAGAAGAAAGGAAAGAAACGAAAGCATTGAAGCTCCATACCCTTTCTGACGGCATCTGTGGCCACAAACACCTTGTCCAGCCGGTGGGTCTTCATGAGGCTGCGGATCTTCCTCACGGCCCCTTCCAGACTGGGTACATCCTGTCTGTGACCCCAGATGAAATCTTTTCTTCTCAGGTGGACTCCCAGGTAGGGGCCCCCTAGTGCGGAGCCCAGCTTGACCTAGCAAAGAACCACAAGGAAATGCAGAAGCTGACAGGTGGGCTCGGGGCTCATCCTGGGCACCGGGTGGGACTCGAGACGCAGAGGGATGACCCTTTCCATGTGGCCTCCTCCACGGGGTGGCTCCAGGGCTGTCTAAGGGATTCAGGTGGAATCTCGGGGGCGACCAGATGTCTTTCTAAGAAGACAGTGAAGCAGTATTAATTACCAGAAATCATTTTATCTGAGGTAAAGAAAAATATTTAAAAAGAGAACAGCATGTGGAGGCTCACGCTGTGAACTTTTGCTCCGAGAACCACCGCAGGGACGTGCCACAAAGAGTTCATGGATCCTGTGGACAAAGCAGCTCACAGCCGCAAACTCCCTGGGAGCCAGAATGCTCTGCTGCCCTCTTGACAGTGCCACCTCCTGGCTGGAGGCCACCAACGCAAACGGCTACAGCAAATTCTAACCAACAACACTGCTCCAAGGAAGGAGAAAGCAACAGCTAATCCCACCACCTGCAACCTCCTGGCTGTCCACAGGTCCCGAGTCTGTCCACGTGACAACTTCACTGCAGCATAACCAGCATTCGAGAAAGCCAGTGCACTCAACAAAACTACAACCAAGGACCCCCGCAGAGTCCACTTCACTCCCCCGCCACCTCCAGCAGAGCAGGTGCTGGAACCCACGGCTGGGAGACCCGAAGACGGATCACATCACAGGACTCTCCACAGACATTCCCCAGCAGCATTCCAGGGCCTGGTAGCCCCACTGGGTGGCTAGACCCAGAAGAGCAATAACAATCACTGCAGCCCAGCTCTCAGGGAGCCCCATCCCTAGGGGAAGGCGAAGAGCGCCACAGAGAACCCCGTGGGATAAAAGAATCTGAACAGCAGCCCGTGAGTTCCAGATCTTTCCACTGAAGTAGTCTGCCCAAATGAGAAGCAGGCAGAAAAGGAATTGTGGATAATATGACAAAACAAGGTTCTATAGTACCCCCAAAAGATCATAGTAGCTCCCCAGCAATGGATCCAAACCAGGAAGAAATCTCTGAATTGCCAGATAAAGAATTCCGAAGGTTCATTATTAAGCTACTCAAGGACATACCAGACAAAGGTGAAAACCAACTTAAAGAAATTAAAAAAACAACAACAACAATATGGATGAAAAATACTCCAGATAAATAGGTATCATAAAGGAAAAACAATTGCAACTTCTGGAAATGAAAGACACACTTAAAGAAACGAAATACACTGGAAAGTTTCAATAATAGACTAGAACAGGAGAAGAAAGAGCTTCAGAGCTCGAAGACAAGGTTTTCAAATTAGCCCAATCCAACAAACAAGAAAAAAGAATAGTAAAAAAAATGAACAAAGCCTCCAAGAAATTTGGAATTATGTTAAACAACCAAACCTAAGGATAATTGGTGTTCCTGAGGAAGAAGAGTAATCTAAAAGTTTGGAAAACTTATTTGAGGGAATAATTGAGGAAAACTTACCTGGTCTTGCTAGAGATCTAGACATCCAAATACAGGAAGCTCAAAGAATACCTGGGCAATTCATCACAAAAAGATCATCTCCTAGGCACACAGTCATCAGGTTATCTAAAGTCAAGATGAAGGAAAGAATCTTAAGAGCTGTGAGCCAAAAGCACCAGGTAACCTATAAAGGAAAACCTATCAGATTCACAGCAGATTTCTCAGCAGAAACCTACAAGCTACAAGGGACTGGGGTCCTATCTTCAGCTTCCACAAACAAAGTAATTATCAGCCAAGAATTTTATATCCAGCAAAACTAAGCTTCATAAATGAAGGAGAGATCATCTTTTTCAGACAAACAAATGCTGAGAGAATTCACCACTCCCAAAGCCAGCTCTACAAGAAATGTTAAAGAAGTTCTAAATCTTGAAACAAAACCTCAAAATACGCCAAAATAGAACCTTCTTAAAGCATAAATCTCACAGGGTATATAAAACAACGCAATGAAAAAGAAAGAAAACAGAGTATTCAGGCAGCAACTAGTATGATGAATAGAATACAGTACCTCACACCTCAATACCAAAGTTGAATGTAAATGGCTTAGAGACTCCACTTAAGAGAAACAGAATGGCAGAATGGAAAAAAATCCACCTGAAAGCTGTGAGGCAAAAGTCTTCAAGAGACTGACCTAACACATAAGGACTCACACAAACTTAAGGGAAAGGGGTGGAAAAAGATACTCCATGCAAATGGACACCAAAAGCGAGTAGAGTAGTATTCTTATATCAGACAAAACAGACTTTAAAGCAACAACAGTTAAAAAAGATGGAGGAACATTATATAATGATAAAAGGATCAGTCCAACGGGAGAATGCCACAATCCTAATTATACATGCACCTAACACTGGAGCTACCAAATTTATAAAACAATTACTACTAGACCTAAAAAATGAGATAGACAGCAATACAACATAAGTGGGGACTTCAATACTCCACTGACAGCACTGGACAGGTCATCAAGACAGAAAGCCAACAAAGAAACAATAGACTCAAACTATACCCTGGAACAAGTGGACTAAAATATTTACAGAACATTCTACGCAACAGCTGCAGAATATACATTCTGTTCATAAGCATATGGAACGTTATCCAAGATAAACCATATGATTGGCCACAAAACAAGCCTCAATAAATTTAAGAAAATCAAAATTATGTCAAGTACCCTCTCAGACCACAGTGGAGTAAAACTGGAAATTAAATCCAAAAGGAACCCTCAAAACTATACAAACACATGGAAATTAAATAATCTGCTCCTGATCTTTGGGTCAACAATGAAATTAAGACGGAAATTTAAAAATTCTTTGAACTGAACAATAACACTGACATAACTTATCAAAACCCCTGGGACACAGCAAAAGTGGTGCCAAGAGGAAAATTCACAGCATTAAATGCTTACATCAAAAAATCTGAAAGAGCACAGACAATCTAAGGTCATACCTCAAGGAATGAGAGAAACAAGAACAAACCCAAACCCAGCAGAAGAAAACAACCAAGATGAGAGCAGAACTAAATGAAATTGAAATGAACAGACAAAAAAATACAAAAGTTAAATGAAACAATAAGCTGGTTCTCTGAAAAGATAAACAACATTGATGGACCATTAGTGAGATTAACGAAGAAGAGAGAAGATCCAAATAAGGTCAATTAGAAACAAAACGGGAGATATTACAATCGATACCATAGAAACACAAATAATCATCCAAGGCTACTATGAACACTTTTATGCGCACAAACTGGAAAATCAAGAGGATAAATTCCTGGAAATACACAACCCTTCTAGATATAGACCAGGAAGAAATATAAACTCTGAACAGACCAATAACAAGTAGTGAGATTGAGACAGTAATTTAAAAATTGCCAACAAAAAAAGTCCAGGACCCAATGAATTCACAGCTGAAATCAGACACTGAAAGAAGAAGTGGTATCAATTCTACTGAAACTATTCCAAAAGACAGAGAAAGAGGGAATCCTCCATAAATCAACAGACCAATATCCCTGATGAACATAGATGCAAAAATCCTTAACAAAATACTAGCTAACCGAATCCAACAACATATCAAAAAGATAACACAACATGATCAAATGGGTATCATACCAGGGATGCAGGGATGGTTTAACATATCCAAGTCAACAAATGTGACACACCACCTAAACAGCACTAAAAACAAAAATCATATGATCATTTCAATAGATGCAGAAGAGGCATTTGACAAAATCCGGCATTGCTTTAAGATTAAAACCCTCAGCAAAGGTGGCATAGAAGGGACATACCTCAAGATAATAAAAGTCATCTATGACAAATCCAAAGCCAACATTATACTGAAGGGGGAAAAGTTGAAAGCATTCACCCTGAGAACTGGAGCAAGACAAGGATGCCCACTCTCACCACTTCTATTCAACATAGTACTAGAAGTCCTAGTCAGGGCAATCAGACAAGAGAAAGAAATAAACGGCATCCAAATCAGTAAAGAGGAAGTCAAACTGTCACTGTTCACTGATGATATAATTGTATACCTAGGAAACCCTAAAGACTCATCCAAAAAGCTCCCAGATCTGATAAATGAATCAGTAAAGTTTCAGGACACAAAATCAATGTACACAACTCAGTAGCACTGCTATACACCAACAACAACCAAGCTGAGAATCAAACCAAGAACTCAACTCCTTTTACAACAGCTGCAAACAAACAAACAAACAAAAACAACCAAAAAAACCCACAAAACTTGATCTCTACAAGGAAAATTACAAAACACTGCTGAAAGAATTCATAGACAACAAAAACTAATGGAAATACATCCCATGCTCATGGATGGGTAGAATCAATATTGTGAAAATGACCATACTACAAAAGCAATCTATCAGTGCAATTCCCATCAAAATGCCATCATCATTCTTCACAGAACTAGAAAATACGAAAACCTAAAATTCATATGGAACCAAAACAGAGCCTACATAGCCAAAGCAAAACTACTAAGCAAAAAGTACAAATCTGGAAGTACACAATACTCAACTTCAAACTATCCTACAAGGCTATAGTTACCAAAACAGCATGGTACTGCTATAAAAATAGGTACCTAGACCAGTGGAGCAGAAGAGAACCCAGAAATAAAGCCAAATACTTACAGCCAACTGATCTTAGACAAAGCAAACAAAAACATAAAGTGGGGAAAGGACATTCTATTCAAAAACGGTGTGGGGATAATTGGCAGCCCACATGTAGAAGAATGAAACTGGATCATCAACTCAAGGTGGATTAAAGACTTAAATCTAAGACCTGAAATCATAAAAATTCTAGACGATAACATCAGAAAAACTCTTCTAGACATTGGCTTAGGCAAAGAGTTCCTGACCAAGAACCCAAAGCAAATGCAACAAAAACAAACATTAATAGATAGGGCATAATTAAACTAAAAAGCTTCTGCACGGCAAAAGAAACAATCAGCGAACAGCTCCCAGAGTGGGAGGAAATACTTGCACACTTTGCATCCGACCAAGGACTAATATCCAGAATCTACAAGGAAATGAAACAAATCAGCATGAAAAAACAAATAATCCCATCAAAACATAGGCTAGGGACAGGAATAGACAATTCTCAAGATACACAAATGGCCAACAAACGTATGAAAAAATGCTTAACCTCACTAATGATCAGGGAAATGCAAATGAAAACCACAACAGGATACTACTTTACTCCTGCAAGAATGGCCATAATTTAAAAACCCAAAAATAATGGATGTCGGCATGGATGCAGTGAAAGGGATACTGCGACACTCCTGGTGGGAATGTCAACTAGTACAACCACTGTGGAAAACAGTGTGGAGATTCCTTAAAGAACTAAAAGTAGAACTACCATTTGATCCAGCAGTCCCACTGCCGGGTATCTACCCAGAGGAAAAGAAGCCACTATATGAAAAAGACACTTGCATATGCATGTTTATAGCAGCACAATCCACAGCTGCAAAAACATGGAACCGGCCTGAATGCCCACTGACCAATGAGTGGATAAAGAAAATGTGGTATATTAGCCATAACGAGGAACGAAATGAATGCATTTGCAGCAACCTGGATGGAGCTGGAGACCATTATTCTAAGTGAAGTAACTCAGGAATGGAAAACCAAATATTGTATGTTCTCACGGGAACTAAGCTATGAGGATGTAAAGGCATAAGAATGACACAATGGACTTTGGGGACTCGAGGGGAAGAGTGGAGGGCGTGAGGGATAAAAGACTACACATTGGGGACAGTGTACACTGCTCGGGTGATGGGTGTACCAAAATCTCAGAAACTACCACTTTATCCATGTAACCAAACACCACCTGCTCCCCAAAAATGATCAAGGCTAAAAAAAAAAATGATAAAATAAGCCAGGCACAGTGGCTCACGCCTGTAATCCCAGCACTCTGGGAGGCCAAGGCGGGTGGATTACTTGAGGTCAGGAGTTTGAGACCAGCCTGGCCAACATGGGAAAATCCTGTCTGTATTCAAAATACAAAAATTAGCCGGGTGCGGTGGCACACGCCTGTGATCCCAGCTACTCGGGAGGCTGAGGCAGGCGAATTGCTTGAACCCGGGAGGCAGAGGTTGCAGTGAGCTGAGATCGTGTCACTGCACTCCGGCCTGGGCGACAGAGTGAGACTCTGTCTCAAAACAAAAACAAAAACAAATTAATTAAATAAAATTAAAAATAAAATTAAAAAGAATAAAAAAATAAAAAACACTGAAAAGAAACACAAGTGGGATAAAAATGAAAAAAATCTTCTATATTTTTTCCCCAGTAAAAACTGTCCAAGTAACTTAATTATTGCTGGAACAATGAATGCTATTCCATTTGGAAATAGCTCAAATACCCCATAAAGAACAAGCGAGTAAAATGGCACTTCTATGAAAGTTTTGTTTAAAAAACGCTAAAAACAGACACTGAAAATGCTTAAAAACAGTATCAAGTTGAAAAAGCAACACATTTGTTGAAATTACATCACAGAAAAACCCAAACTTTCAGAAAACACTTAAAAATATATACAAAGAATAAAAAAAGGATGATTCTAGACCAAAACAGCACTGATGGTGCTTTTGGGTGAGTCCAGGTGAACGCTGCTTTTTTCTCTTTATCAATCAAGTCAAGATGGAAAAAGGCCGAACGTGCCTCTGACCACCTCGAGCTCCTGCTTCCGCGCTCCTGGCCTCGCCACGCTCTGAGAACACCTTTGAGTCTGCTGGGCCTGCCATGACTGCCCGTGTTACTAAAGGTAAAGCCAGGCCGAGTGACTCCCTGAGTCTGCACATGACGAGGGCCCCAGGGTCCCGGCGCCTCCCGAGAGCAGGTCATTACTGTGACTCACATTCCAGAGAGGCGCCGAGGCATCCACACCCACAGACACGCCAACCCTGCTGTGACTTTACATGGAAGGCCTGAGTGTAGGGCATCTCCAGAGAGACTTTACCTTTTCTCTAATTAACAAAAGGGAGGGGGGCTACCTTCATCTTCGTCCAGTCCTCCTGGAAGGGGATCCCGTCTGCGTCGTCCGTGGAGTTGAGGTGTCTGCTCCTGAACTCGTCTCCCACCTCCCGCAGGTGCCTGGCAAACACCATGCTGCGACGGGTCTGTGGAAACGGCGACGGCTCGGCTGAGAACACGCCCGCCCGCCACGCAGCCCTCCCGGAGCGGGTTCTCCTGTCGCTGCCACCACCCACCCCCGCAGCTGGAACAAGCCCCTCAGACACGTCCTCCATCCACGGTCGCCTGAGAAGCAGCGCCATCCACGGTGGAGGCTCTTGGAGGGTCTCCTGCATGAAGCCAACGCAGGGCAAGCCGCCCACCCCTGCCGGCTCTGCCAGCCCCTGCCGTGGGAAGCTGAGGCACACACTGGGCTCAGCTGGCCGTTGCCCCTGGCTGGCACAACTGTGTGCAGCTCCTTCCCCTCAGTCTCTCCCCAACTCGACTTCTAGCTTAGGCGGTTAGCACATCCTGCTTTGCCAAACGGGGTGGGACTGACCTGCACAAAGTCCCACGTGAGCAGGGACTGTGTCTCCTGCAGGCAGGTTCCGGCTTTACAAGCTGCTGCCCTGGTGAACACGTCAGCAGGCCTGCTGTGTCCACGGGAGGGGGCAGCCGCTTCCCGCCCTCTGCTCCCACTCACTCACAGAACCAGGGGTGGCTATGGAAAGTCACCCCATCAATGCGGAAATCAACGCCAACAGAAAAGACCCGCTGCAGAGAATAGTCCCACCTTTCAAAGCTAAAGAGAGGAGAAAGGAGGGGTCTACGTTCCAGCCACTGACGGAGTCACTGACTCGGGGGCTGACTCCAGGGCACTGCCACCGCCTTCAAGGCCTGTGGCATCAGAGGGGAGAGCTGGGTGGCCCTGTGGGCTCCCGAGGACCTGGCTCTGCAGCCATGTGAGGCTTGGGGGTGGCGCAGAGTCACCGCAGTTGCCCAAATCCATGGCTTAAAATGATGGTTTTAATCAGCAAGGTTCAAAAAGAGCTGTCGACTGTTTTAAATTTTCAAAAGCGAAATAATGGGCAACATACACTAATTGAGAAAAACGCTCCCGAGGAAACACTCACATCCCAGTATTCTTTCCCTCCATAGTGGTCGTGAAGTAGGTTCTCGGCTCTGTCTAACATCACGGACCTGTTTTTAAACAACAGAAGAATAAACAGTTATAAGAGTTAAGGATGATGACATTCACACTCTCAGAGCACAAACTGGGAGAACCCCGGGCCGAGGAAGCAGAGACCAAGTCTCCGAGGGACACTAACCAGGGCGCGTTGGGTGGTTATGGCTGAGACACAAGCAGGCTGCCGTCTGGCCGCCACACCACGGTTCTGAGGGGGCTTTAATGCCTACTGTCAACTAAGAGAATGACATCAGAGAAAAGTATCTCCTAATTTGAGGAGTGTATTTGACAGTGGGCAAAAGGCTTGGAATCCAGGATCCACCGACGGCTATGGCAAGCTGCAGGCGTGCCTGAGGAGGGGAGGGTGGGGGAAGGTTTTCTTTGACAAAAAGGAGAGGTTCACATAAGCTGCCTGGAAACAAATTCACTGACTCGAGCTCCAAGCCGGAGCTGCATCTGTTCCGTGGTAGAGACGCCATTCCTGGGCAGGCATTCTTTCCACAGCGTCTCGTCCGAATTACTGCAACCCTTGTCCGGTGGCAAACCTAGTCCCAGGAATACGGGCATACGACTGAAGCAGCGGCTGTGAAAGTTGAGGTGCGTGAAGCACGTGAGGAACGTCCTGGGGTTATTTCAGAGAGCCCTCCAGCTGGCCTTTATCTCAGACTCGCAGGCAGGTGCCTCCTCCTCAGTGCCTTCCTTGCTCCAGTTTGGGTCTGACAAGTCATCCTGGTGCCTGTGACTGTCACGTTACCTAATTCCACGTGGGAAGTGCCTCTCCTATTCCAGCCATTGAGCCAACCGTCTCACCAAACTCCCCCCAGGGCTCTTGATGCAAAATAAAAACGAAACACACAAAATGGACCGTGAGCAAATAGACCTGAATATTGGGGTGGTAAAGGCTGGAATACAAAAACGCAGAAATTTTTAAGGAAAAATAAAAATTTTAATTTTGGCCAGGCGCAGTGGCTCACGCCTCTAATCCCAGCACTTTGGGAGGCCAAGGTGGGCGGATCACGAGGTCAGGCAATTGAGCATCCTGGCTAACACGGTGAAACCCCGTCTCTACTAAAAATACAAAAAAATTAGCCGGGCGCGGTGGTGCATGCCACAAGTAGCCCTAGCTGCTTGGGAGGCTGAGACAGGAGAATCGCTTGAACCCAGGAGACTGAGGTTGCAGTGAGCCGAGATCGCGCCACTGCACTCCAGCCTGGGCAACAGAGCAAGACTCAGTCTCAAAAAAAAACAAAAAACAAACAAACAAAAAAATTTAATCTCTACAGAGAAAAAATGAGCAACATATCTAAGTTGGCATTTTATAGAATAACATTTCAAAAGGCTTTTAAAGTGTAGTTTTACTCTGAAATCAAAGAAACACAAACGAACAGAGCAAGGATTCCACATTTTGCTACTGGATCCACACAGATGGAAGCTCTCGGCCCTCGTGGCTGCCTGGGAACCAGCCGTGCACGGCCACTGCGGGGACTCTGAGGACTGCACCAAGGGCACACCCAGCCATCCTCTTCTGGGTGGCATCCTACAGTTTTACACCCTCATGGTTCACACAAAGACTCTTCTACAGAAACCTGGAAACAACCAAAAGCCACATTTTCTTCCATCTGTACACAGACAACTGCAAAAGAACGAGGTGATGTCCATGTGTCGTAATACCCAGGTGAATGGCTGGGTGGGAAGAAAGGGCAAACTGAAAACCGCATGGAGAGGGCACGTGTGGTGATTCCACGTGTGTTTCAAAAGACGGCCCCATGCACAGGTGGTGATGTGAGGCGATTTCTGGAGAGAGGGGCGTAGCTGGATTCAGTGGGTGCCTCCGGCCCTGCTTCTAATGCCGTTTTAAGGGCTTTTTATGAAATGCAATACTGCACTTCAAGACGCACATTCCACACGGGCGCGGGTAGAGGACATTCCGCACGGGCGCAGGTAGACAAACTGCTCCAAAATGAACACGGTGCAGCCCCCACCCGGGTGGAGGAACAAGGAGGAAGAAAGCGCTTCACACACTTGCTCTGCCCCGTCCTCAGGGGCCTCCCCGGCATCCTCCCATCTCTCCCTCCGATGCATGGGACTGTCTTTGACCTTCATGCACATGGAACATGACTACATTTATCTTTTTCTTTTTTTTACTGGGCATTATATCTTGATTTCTCTTTGTTGAACACGGCAGCAGTTTGCCCATCTTCAGCTGTGGATCTACCACACTCTATCCAGTGCGTGGCTGAGGGGTGCACGTGTTTTCCTGGTCTGGGGAGGCTATGAAGGTTCCTGGGCAGGGGTCTGCGGGTGCATGTCCCGCATTCAGGGTGCACTAGGTTCCCAGGGTTTTACCAGATTCTTGCTCCAGGAGCAGGCTTTGAGCCCCTGCGGGCCTGTCCTCCCGATGGCGGTTGGTTTCCCGAGCATGACAGCAACGGGGGCACCTGCTCGCATTAACAGCAGCTGTCCTTACTCCTGAATCGCATGGATCCTGTGTTGGACTCACCTCACCCCAGGCTGCCTGTCCCTCACTCGCTGAGTTTCGTCTCAATTGCACGGATCCCGTCTTGGACTCGCCTCACCCCAGACTGCCTGTCCCTCACTCGCTGGGTTTCGTCTCCTGTATCCCAGAGAGTCCTTAGTTCATCAAATGTGCTGCAGGACCTCCCTCTCTGAGGCCTGTCTCCATTTTTCTAATGGACAAAAGTTCTTGATTTTAAAGTAACTGGCTTTACCAATCTTTCTTTTTTGGTGCATGCTTTTCCCATCTTGTTGAAGAAAGCTTTCTGCCCCACGGTGGTGAGGCTCCTCTCCTGACGGCTTGATAGCTTCACCTTCCCATTAGGGCTTTAACCCCCGGAAGAGACTGTCCCTGGGTGCTGGGGGCAGATGACCTCACCGCCCATCATCAGCCTCCTTTTCCACTGCGCCTTTTCCCCATGCTCCCCGGCAGAAGCGTTTCTCCTAAATCAGGACCATCTAGTTGGAAGCCCCCTCTGGGCTCAGCTCCATTCTAACCTGTAAATGTGAGTCAAAAAAACTGACTGGCAAGACTGTTCCACAGGCCCCAAACGTAGGCAGACTGGCTTCCGAAACCCGGATATTGTCATGAAATGAACCCAGTCCCAGGACAACATTAAAGCTGCATCTCAACAACCAAAACAATTCAGCCCAGCTCCCTCCACAACCTCTGAGTTCTGTCTGCAACAGCCGGGCTGGCTGAGCAGCAGACACGCGGGCCTGTGCTGGAGCCACCTGCCTTCACAAAGGCCCAGAGCAGCTGAGACCATGTGGTCCCGGCCCGCTGGGGCCAGCGGCAGCTGTTACTGACCAGGGTGATACCGAGCCAGCTGTGATGTGCAACAGGATCGTGGCTGATGGCCTCTAGAGGCACACACAGGGCACGACAGCAGACAAGGCAGCCTCAACGTGGGCAAGTGCGAGGGGCACCCATGCCCTGCTATGCCTGGTCTATGGGAGATGTTCACAGCGCCTGCTGGGGGATTCAGAAGACCCAAGGGAGGTGACGGAGAGGGTCCCAGTCTGCAGCAAGTTCTAAGAACGTGGCCATCAACAATTCCCTCCAGAGTTTACGACATCATCAGGTACTGACTTGTCTGCAACCCCAGCCTCCTGGGTGGACCCTCGAGGCCCAGCTCACCAGGCCGGCGGCCACTTACGGCAGACGCATGGCCAAAGGTGGCTGCATGATCCTCCCCAGACCCGTGAGGCAGAAAACAGATCAAACAGTGGGTGTTGGGTGTGGGGAGGGGGAAGGTACTGGTAAAAGCTGCCCAAGTGCTACAAATCGAGAACAGTCTCATGGTGAGCTCCCCGCCGCCCCCAGCCCAGCCCAGCTCAGCCCCTCCCCGTGCACCTGGCCGGGCCGAGCCCTCACCTCTGTGCCCCTCACCCACTGTCCACGTCACCCACTGCACCCACTGGGCTGTTTCACAGAGACACATGCAAGCACTTCCCTAACCACCACCCCCCAGGGCCCCCAGGGTCCGCTGTCTGTGAGGTGGGTGGGCCAGGGATGCGGGAGTATGGGTAGAGAGCCCCCAGCCCAGCACGCACGGAGCAGACGCCACAGCCTCCAGGCTGCTCCCGAGGGGACCGGGGCACTCACCGGGCTGATGTGTTCCTCAGCAGCAGGGGCGCCACGATGGAGGCTGAGCCCTGGACGGACAGACAGGAGACGTTTAGACCCCTGGTCTCCTCATAACCCCAAAACCATCCTCTGGAAAACAAAACCCACAGCAGCTCTATCAGTTTATTTTGCTTTCACGAGGAAAACAAATCAAGTCCAGACACGCACACACTGTGGCTTGCTCCTGATGAAACGCGGCTGCTTTAGGAAAACTTACTGATCGTGACTGCAGATCGTGACATTCTAGTAAAATTTTAAAAGGCCCACGAGTGTCTCTCAGGCTGATGGACCACTGAGGCTTTCCCCATGATAGGGGCTGGCGGGATGGCCGGGGAGGCAGAGGGAGCCGGACAGAGGCAGCCCTGTGCACCTTCAGGGCCAGCCTGGCTGTGACCGTCAGCCAAGTCAACCGCGCCCTTCCCAAGAGCTCACCTGCCATGCTTTAGAGCCAGCTGCCCTGGCACTGGACACATGGAGGCTGTTAACTGACAGCTTTTCCACAGGAGGCCTGGCAGTGTCAGAGCCTTTAATGGCAATCGACACTTGGGACTGACAAGACCTCCATCCCTGTGGCAGCATCCAAATGCATGAAAAGACACAGGGAAAAAGGCACGGGGTCTCAGCCAGGTGTTCCTCACGGCCCATTCTCCAGGCCTCAGCACAAAGGGGACCAGCCTGTCAAGGACGAGGAACGGTGTGGGCAGCCACAAGCGCTACCACCACAAGGGCCGCCGCAACACTGTCAGGATGCCCAGGAGGGGACACCCAGAACGCTGCATCAGCAACCAGCATGGGCAGCGAGGGCACTGCGGGGGAGGTGGTTGCGGCCGGGGGAGTGGGGGCTGAGGACACCGTGGCGGGGGGAGGCGGGGTGCTGCAGGGGGGGCGGGGGGCACCCGCAGTGGTGGGGAGGAGTGGGCGGGGGGCGCCTGAGGCGGAGGGGGAGCGCCTGCGGCAGGGGGTGGGGGGGGTGCCTGCGGCGGGGGGGGCGCATGCGGCAGGGGGAGGCGGGGGCACCTGCGGCAGGGGGAGCAGCCTCAGCAGGCACCTGTAGTACTCGTGCTTATCCTGGGAGTACAGGAGCTGATCAATACACGGCCGCTCGTCCACCTTCTCTTCCCAGGTCCCTTCTTTCCACCCCTCTGCGTAACTTTGTAGGACGTAAACCTGGTCAATAAAGGGCCCACCAGACTCTGAAAGACACCAAGAAAAGCCAGGCAGTGTGACAGCGATCGGAAGCTCACTTACGGGCACGCATCAGTCACCAGCAGCTGACTCTTACTACTGTACACCACCCTATTCCCAAAGGGGCTGTAGGCGGCTCACAAAAGCAGAGACAGGGCAGAGCACATGCCTTGAGGGCACATGGCCGTCAGCGCGCAACAGCAGCCGGCAACAGCAGCCGGCGGGGGCTGGTGTGGAGCTGGTCCCCAATTCCCCGGCCCCACCCCTGCCTGGCTGCAGCAGGCCCCATCCTCACAAGGGCCCGTATGAGCCCATCCGGCCCTCACGCTCTGGTCCAGGCTGTTCCCTGCCAGGACCACTCCCCTTGGGGGCTCGCCCTCCGGCCCTCTGTGAGGCCACTGTCCCCTATCCCCCTGGTTTTCCACAGCGCTCCTCACCACCTCGGCCACCATCTACTGCACTGGTGTCCTGCCTCCCTCAGGGACAGAAGCTCAGGTGAGCAGCAGTCGTGCCTCTTACTCACGGCCCAACCCGCACCAAGAAGGTGCCATTGTGACGCCCAAGAGGTCAGCAATTAAGATCTGCTCAAAGGCAGCAGGAATAAAGCGGGAGGGAGCACTGCGCAGGTGAAATTCTGGGGCAGGAACAAAGCGGGAGGGAGCACCGCGCAGGTGAAATTCTGGGGCAGGAACAAAGCGGGAGGGAGCACCGCGCAGGTGAAGTTCTGGGGCAGGAACAAAGCGGGAGGGAGCACCGCGCAGGTGAAGTTCTGGGGCAGGAACAAAGCGGGAGGGAGCACCGCGCAGGTGAAGTTCTGGGGGCAGGAACAAAGCGGGAGGGAGCACCGCGCAGGTGAAGTTCTGGGGGCAGGAACAAAGCGGGAGGGAGCATCGCGCAGGTGAAGTTCTGGTATCCTTTTTGCTCACTCATGACTGGGGGCTAAGGGCTGCGTGGCCTAAGGGCCCAAGGCCACAGCTGCGGGGACTCCTTTTACGCTAGTGGGAGGTGGTGAAGATCCTGCACGCTGGGCGCTGTGTCAGCCACATCAGGAGCTCACCATGTGCAGTCTCTTGGCAGCCTCGCCCTAGGACAGGCACCCAGTTCCTTCCCCACCTCACAGGCGAGGAAACAGCTCAGCAAAGCCCCAGGCTGGTGGATGGCAGGTAAGCGTGAGACCAGCATATCTGCCTCAGAAGCTCATTACACAGCGTCTGTCTTCCCAGACCTTCCCAAGCACTCGGATGCCCAAGGCCCAGACCTGTCCGCTTCCCTGTCAGGAAACCCACTGGTACCAAAGGGAGGTAAGGATAGCATCTCTGGGTTCCTATAACCCAATGTTCAGACCAAGGGCTGGCTGCTAGTTAGACCAAATACCCAACCACAGCTTTCATCTTCCAGGACTCACAAGCAAATTTTAAAGTCAACTCAGGAAAGGACGCACTCTAGGAATGCTTTTTACAAGCAGCAGACTTTCTGACTTGGTATCAACAAGGATGTCGGAGGTTACCCCCTGTTGTTGCATGCCCCTAGCACTCACAAGACTGACCCTGACACAGAAAACATTTCAGAGTGACAAGATCTAGGGTGCAACGAGAACCATATCCTTGAAAAATGATGACACGGGAGCCACACTCCTTGGCAGGGAGCAAAGGTCTCTAAGCCCTGAGAGTGGCTGTCGAGTAAGAACTCAACAGATGCTAGAAAGCAGGAGCCTGACTCAAAACTAACTCATTCGTCTTTAAGGCCTCTCAAGTGCAGCAGCAAAGCATCACTTACCTTTATCTCTTCCAAACAACGCAACACAAAAAGCTCTAAATACCTTCATTCTAAGAAGAGCTTTAATTCTTCTCTTAAAATTAAATGAAAAGATTAAGCAACACAAAATTAAACAAGACAGACCTTTATCCCTGGCGCTGCACTGAGACACCACGAAGCGTACTCCACACGCAGTGCGTCTTCCTGAACGTAAAACAGCCTTTCGCACAGGGAGCCGAGTCCTGTCACTACAACACCCAGGGGTGGCCGCTTTCTTAGGGTGTAAGGGCGGCTCTGAGGGGGCACAAAGCTTATCCACTTCAGGTCCATTTCCGAGAAACATTTTGGGAAGCTCACTGCAGCGTGGGAAAGGGACTGTGCTCCTGAGCGGAGAAGGTGCTGCCACAGGCCTCAGGCAGCAGCACTGGGCACTGGAGGATGCTGGTGAGGCTGGATGCAATCGTAAGCCCAACCTGATGTCTACCTTAGAAATGACTGCCTGGCCCCAGTTAAGCAACCACGGCCTCCCAGCGTGCCGCTCGGCCTCACCTGCGATGAACTGCTCATACTCGATGACGGGGATGTTTTTATTGAGACTTGGAAGATCAAAAAACTCAGACCAGGGAATCCGGACCTGGTGGATGTCAGGACTCTGCCAGTGATAGAGGCGGCCCCATGGAGGCAGGACAAGCACCCACTCCTCCGTCTTCAGCAGAGTCTTCAGGAGAGAGGCGATTCGGATATAGACATCCCTGCGCAGGTTGAAGCCTTCCGGGGGGTTGACGTCATACAGAAGATACCTGAGCAGGGAGAAGGAGGACCACAGGTCTCAAATGCTGAGGTTTCCGCACGGAAAACCCGACTGCTCACAAGTCTCAGCGCGTCGCCCGACTCGGCACTTACAATGGTTCCTAGTTTGTGAAGGCAGTGAGTGGCCTGTTTCTCTATGACCAGTTACTTACGGAGCCTGTAAGCAGAAGCAGCAGACATGCTAACATCCTTTTAACAATTAGCAATAGTTCAACACTAAGGCAGAGGAATCCCAGTGACTGGAACCCAAGAATCAGTACCCACATGGTTCTCAAACTGTTTAGTGTAAAGACCCCTTTACACTGGAAACAATGACTGACAGCTGGTTATGTGCACTAAGTCTATTAATAGGTCCTCTGTTAGACGTTAAAGCTACAAGTATTTAATTCAGCTAAAAATAAGAAGCCATTACATGTTAACAAAAACCACATATTTAAATAAAAAATAAGTGTATTTTAAAAAATGAATTAGTGAGAAGAACTGTGATGATGTTCTTAATTTTTGCAAATCTCTTTTGGGTCTGGTGACAGCTGGATTCCCATACCCGTTTCTGCATTCAATCTGTTGTGACATCACGGATCAAGGAAAACTAGGAAAACTCCACAGTGCACTCATGAGAAGTGAAAAAGGCGTATAATACTCTGGTACTACTATTAAAACGGCTACAAAAGCTCAAAGATCCAGGACACACTTTAAGATCACTGCCCTAGAGGAAGGACACAAAGCGCCCCAAGGCACAGACAAGTCCCCAAGGCACAGACAAGTCCCCAAGGGCTACAGAAACCCTGTCCCTGGCGCTCTCCTTTCCCTGCTCTGCGCTGGTTTTCCATACTCCCATCGTCGCGAGTGAAGCTGCGTGCAGCGCCCAGGCCTGCGAACGCCACGAGGGGCCGTGCATACCTCTGCGTCCAGGCCCCTCCCGGGGTCCGCTTGGAGACCCCACAGCCACAGGGCGGCCGCGAAGCTCGTCTTGGCCCTGAGAATTCACTGCGGAGCGCCCGCCCGGCACTGACTCCCGGCTCCGCACACCCAGGCCTGGACCCGTGTCACTTGCAGGGGCCTCCGGAGCCCGCCCACGCTCAGCCTGAGCAACCCGGCCCCCTTCCTGGGCTCCCGAGGCTGCGCCCCCGGCCTCGCAGACGACCCCGCCTGCAGACCCGGGCCGCAGTGACGCAGCCTCGACTACAGCCAACCCGCTGGCCCGACCCTGCCCCCAGCCCCCGCCCCATCCCATCCCCCAGACTCCAGCCCGGCCCCGGCCCCTGCCCCTGCCCCTGTCCCGTCCCCGTCCCATCCTTCCTGGCCCCGGCTCCCGCCCCGCCCCCATCCCATCCCTCGGGCCCCCGTTCCTGCCCCCATCCCATCCCACCCCTCCTGGCCCTAGCCCCTGCCCCGCCCCCATCCCATCCCATCACCCTGGCCCCTGCCCCGCCCCCATCCCATCGCCCTGATCCCTGCCCCGCCCCCATCCCATCCCTCCTGGCCCCTGCCCCCTGCCCCTAGACCATCACCCTGGCCCCTTACTCCGTCACATTCCTTGCCCCAGAACCCTGACCCCATCCCATTCCCCTGGCCCCTGCCCCCTGACCCCGCTCCATCCCATCCCCCTGGCCCCTGCCCCATAACTCCGCTCCATTCCATCTCCCTGGCCCCGGACCACCCTCCATCCCGTGGGCCTGCCCCTGACCCCATCCCATCTCCCTGGCCCCTGACCCCGCCCCGCCCCCATCCCATCCTCTGACCCTGCCCTGGAACCCCAGCGTTAACACCGTGGACGCGCGTTTACCGTCTGCGGGAAGCCGCCCCCGACAGAATATCGGCCGCCGACTGTCCGGGCCAGAACTCCTGGCCGGAGGCAGAAGCCGGAGGCCAGGACACTGCCCCCAGCAGCAGGAAGACGAAGCTGAGTGTCGCCATGGCCCCGGGCGGCCACGCACTTCCGGCGGCCGCGCCCCGCCCCGGAACCACGCCCCCGCCCCCGTGAAATGCGTTCCCAGTAGCCACGGCAACGCCCAGCTCCGCCCTCCCCGCGCATGCGTTATGCGCCATCACCGGCAAGCAGGGGCGGGAGGGGGAACTGCGCGTGCGCAGAGTCTCCGCCCTCCTGACCGCCGCGGCTAGAGGTTCCATTGCAGACCCGGAGGCCGTGGCTGTGGTTCGCGGCGGTGCTGTCGCGGGCGCCCTGGCGCAGCCCACGCAGGGGCTCCTGAGGGTCCGCGAGGCCGGGAGGTCCGGGGGTCGGGAGGTCCCGGGGTCGGGAAGTCGGTGGACCCTGCAGGCCAGTGGGGAGGGGGCGCGAGACTGGGGGCCGGGAGGGCTGACGGCTGGTGGCGCGGGGCGGGTCCGTGGGGAGGAGGCCCGGGGCTGGTAGGGGCGGGAGGGCTGGACGGCGGGGGCGGGGCGGAGGAGGGGGTCCGTAGACGGGGTCGGCGCCGGGTGCTCTCGCCCCTCTGGAGCTGGGGTCGGGGCGGGAGCCGCGCATGAGAGCCTGGGTTTCTAGTCGGGGGGCGCCGTCGAGCTCCACACCTGCGGCCTCCTGGGTGCCCCCAACCCTGGATCCCCGGCGAGGGGGCACCCGGGCTGAGGCCTGGCCCTCCAAGGAGCCCTGGAGGGACTGTGCTGCTAGGGCGCGGGGCTCGATGGGGTGATCTGGAGACCCGCGGGGATCCGGGGCTGCCGCCCCTGCGCTGCCAACCTCCCACCCCGCCCCTTCTGCGAGGCGTTATTAAAGGTCTGGTTTCGGGAGCCAGGTGCGTGCCCGCCGCCGCCGCTCCCCGCAGCCTCCAGGCAGCTCCCGCTGTTCCCCGAGGGCACCAGCACTGGCCGACCGACCTGGCTTGGGGCGCGGCGCTGGCAAACCCGGCCTTCTGAGGGGACGCCACGCTGACTCTAGTGCAGGCAGCCCCCAAAACGGTATAATTGGACGAATTTCTTGAAGGATGCCAGTTACCAAAAAAGAAAATACTAATGCTTATTATCTGTTAAATTTGAGATCAATTTGTTATCAAATTTTCTCACAAAGAAAATTCCAGGCCCAGAGGGCCAAGCTGGTGAATCCTACTTAGAGAAGAAATAATAGGAATCCAGCCACTCAGACGATGAACGAGGAGGGGCACTTCCCTGCTCGATGTATGGGCCAGCATTGCCTTGATAGCAAAGTCAGACATCACCAGACAGTAGAACCACAGACCAATGTCTTTCATGAACCAAGACACAGCATTTAAAAAAATTAGCAAATGGAATTTATATCTGTCTATTGTTTACAAAAAAAGCCAAACTTTGTAAAATACTTGAAGAGATTTATTCTCAGCCAAATATGACCCATGACACAGCCTCAGGACGTCCTGAGAACTTGGCCCAAGGCGGTTGTTTTACTGCTTGGTTTTATTCATTTCAGGGAGACATAAGACATCAGTCAGTACATGTGAGGTGTGCATTGGATTGATCCAGAAAGTCAGGACGACTCCAAGCGGAAAGGTCTCCAGGTAATAGGTGGATTCAAAGATGTTTCTGATTGGCAGTTGGTTGAAAGAATTAAGTTACTATCTGAAGGCTTGGAATCAATAGAAAGGAGTGTCTGGGTTAAGAGAAGGGGCTGTGGAGACCGAGGTCCTTATTATGTGGATGAAATCTCATAGGTGTCCGCCCTCAGAGGCAATACATGGCAAATGTTTCCTATTCAGACCTTCACAAGGCACTAGACTCTCAGCCAGTCTCCTCAGGATCAGAAAAAGAGCTGGAAAGGGAAGGGGAGTCTACAGAATATGAATTTCCCCACAAGACACAGCTTTGCGGGGCCATTTCAAAATTTGTCAAAGAGATATATTTTGGGGTAAAATACACTGATACTTTGAGGGCCTGTTGTCACGTGATGCTATACCAGTGTCAGATTGGAACTTGGTGTCTTGCTGCTATGGTGTCTGCTCTGTCCGTCTGGTCAGCTGCACCTGAACTCCAAAGGGAGGTGGGTATAATGAGCCATGTCCAATCCCCGTCCCTTCGTGGCCTGAGCTCATTTTTCAGGTTCTTCAGAATCCCCCTGGTGGAGATGAGGGGGTCCATTCAGTGGGTTGGGGAAGCTTAGAGTTTTATTTTTGATTTACACTATGTGAAGCAGAAATTAAAATACTGTAACCCTGATAGGGTTATTTTAAAGCTGCAGGAATCAAGGCAGGTTGCCGTGGGTAAGAGGATAGACAGGCAGGTCACGTAGCAGGACGAGCTGCGGACAAAACCCCTCAGACACCAGGTTAAGGAAGGATTTGGCTTTATTCGGCCGGGAGCTTCGGCAGACTCGCGTCTCAAGAACCGAGCTCCCCGAAAACAGAGTTCCTGGCCCTTTTAAGGGCTTACACCTCTAAGGGGTCCACGTGAAAGGGTCGTGATAGATTGAGATCACATGTGGTTAGAGTGGGGGGGGGTAATCTTTTAACCTCAGGCCTGGTCATCGGTGGCACCGGCTGGTCTTGCCGCTGACTTCATTCCTGTTGTTTTTCAACTTTTACTTCATCCTTCTCTTCAGAGACAGGAGACAGTAAAAGAAATGGCCTCTCTCCTCCGTCAGAGTGGAGTCCCGAGCTCCCAGAAATGCCACGTGATGGACAAACGCTTGGGGGAAAAAAAAAAAGGAGACCTCAGTCGGACACAAAAGCAGGAGCTTTAAAAGAAAAAATAAGAGATAAGTTGAACTTCACCAAAAAATAAGCGTTTCTGGTCTTTGAAAGACACTTAAAATGAAAAGGCAAGCCATCGATGGGGAAAATACTCAGAATAATGGATCTGACGGAGGGCTGTATCTAGAATATATAAAGATATTTTAAAATCCAGTAATTTGACATAAAGATGGTAGCCAGCCTGACACACAAAGGAACCCGAATGGCCAATGGACAGGAAGGGAACCCGTATGGCCGATGGACAGGAAGGGAACCCGTGTGGCCGATGGACAGAAAGGGAAGTGAACGTGAACATCTCATTGGGGATGCCGTTATCACCACTGGAATAGTCAAAAACACGGACACCAAGTATTGGTGGGTGAGTGGAATGGCGGGAACCCACATACACGGTCGATGGGAGCTGCACCCTTTGGAAATCATTTCACAGTTTGTGCTCCATCCTGGCCAAACCCACAGCTGGAGTCTGTCCAAAAACAGTGACAGGGGAGTTTCCACCAGGGAGTGCCTCAAACCATTCCTAGATGGGGCTGGTTGGGATTCCAGGGAGAGGCGCTCGTTGCCAGGGTGATCCGTCCAGAGCACTTACTAGGGGATCTGGCATAAGGAGGGCTGCAGTGTATCCTCAGGACAGATAGGACAGATAGTGTATCTTTGGGACAGACGGCAAGACGGGGATTCCACCCAGGTCTGTCTGCAGCAAGTTGATATGAGAGTTTAAGGAATTTGGACCAGGGCTGCTTTGTTTCAGGGTTTTGGGCAATGACCTAAACACCTTTATCAGTGCCTGGGAATGCTCAAGGCCCAGCTTGAGTTCAGGCCTGCAGGGAAAACCTGCAACTGGCCGGGCCACAGAGTGGTCAGGGCACAGAAAGCCAGAAGCTGGGGACACACCTGCTGTATGATCCAGCCATTCGCCTTTACCTGGGAGAAATGGCACCACTTGGCTGAACATAACTTCTTACACACCCATGAGTCCTCCTGGACAGGTGCTGTGACCTCGTGCAGCCTTGGGGACCCTGACACTCCCACGGACAGGCCAAGGGGTTTGCCTGGGCCCTGTGGGCACAGAGCCCCTTGAGATGGGTTTCCCTATGCAGCCCCCCACCCCCCACTGGGGACCCACGGCACTGCAGCCCTCACCCCCCCTCTAGGGACCCACAACACTGCAGCCCCCCCCCCCACCGGGGACCCACAGCACTGCAGCCCTCGCCCCCCTCCAGGGACCCACGGCACTGCAGCCCCCCCGCCCCCCACCACTGACCCACAGCACTGCAGCCCTCGCCCCCCACCGTTGACCCACAGCACTGCAGCCCTCGCCCCCCCCCAGGGACCCACAACACTGCAGCCCCCCCCCCCCAGGGACCCACAGCACTGCAGCCCCGCCCCCCCACCGGGGACCCACAGCACTGCAGCCCCCCCCCCACCGGGGACCCACAACACTGCAGCCCCCCCCCACCGGGGACCCACAGCACTGCAGCCCTCGCCCCCCCCATCGGGGACCCACAACACTGCAGCCCTCGCCCCCCCCCCCCAGGGTCCCACAGCACTGCAGCCACGCCCAGGCCACCGCCTCCGAACACAGGCCTGCTGCTGTTTCTGTGAACAGATACTTCTCCTTGCAGATGTCAATGGTTAATGGATGGGGAGGTGACCGCCCAAGCAGAAGCCGACCCTCTTCATGAAGGGGCCACAGGTCACCCCGAACCAGAAATCCACAGAACAGCCAAGGCCACAGCGGAACCGAGCGGGCCACGCCTCTGCCTCTGGGCCGCTCAGGGCCAGGCCTCCCTGACCCCACTGGCTCTATTGTGAGGACTCAGGGTGGAGCTCTGCTGGGCTCAGTGGCCTTCACAGCCAGGGCCCACAGACCCGGGCCCTACGGGCAGTACTGTGCTCACCTAGAGGCCACGGTCCATGCCCCGTCTCCAGCAGGCCCAAGTCACTTGTCCATGGCGAAGGCCCGGCCTTGCTTCAGGTCCCGGGCGCGCTCCCCCTGCCCACTGTTTCTTCCCAGGTGACAGAGGCGGGAGAGCAGGCGAGCCACGTGCCGGGCGCCGCAGCAGGGGGCACTCCAGGCTGGCGCCCCTCTGCCTCTCCGTGGGCTCTGACCTTTCTTCTCCCCGCCTGGGCAGCCTCCTTCAGGTTGGGGAGTCTTTTGTTGACCCCTGGATGAAAGTCCTAATCAGGAATGACCCGGAAGAGGTCTTATGAGCCTTTCCTCAAGAGAAGAAAATCTGTCCCTGAGTATCAGGAAGTGGCCCCGTTCCCTGCACCGCAGTCTTCTGTGACCAGCGGCTCACACAGCGAAGGAAGGGCTGGCGGCCCCCACAGGCCACTGCCCCGAGGCCGCCACGAGAGGGCAGGAGAGCCCTTCCCTGGAGCTCTGTGCCACGGGAAAACGCAGCTCCGCCAAGCACAGCATGGATGTTTCCAGCAGGGAATGAAGAGAGAGGCCCCAGCACATGAGAGAAGAGCACACTGGGCGGCCCCTGTCGGAGCCTCTCCTGTCCCCAGCGACCCCTGAGAGCAGGCCCTGGGCCTCTGCGGCCCCTCCCGGAGCCACTCCTCAACTGCTGACCTGCTCCCAGATCTTCTGTGCCCCGCCCAGCTCCCTGCAAAACCTCACCTGAGGGGAAGGAGACCCTGTTTGGGCTCAGACGCAGCAGGTGCAGCTTGTGGTCCTGGGGCCACACCTGTTAGAGCCCATCCTTCTACCCCTGCTGGGCCCTGAGTATCGTCCGTCCCCACAGAACTCAGCAGGGTCAGGTCTGGGCACTCCAGGCCGCCAGCCCCCCGAGTGAGCCCTGGGCCTGAGGTAGTTGTGGGTCACAGGCCCCCCGGCCAGAACACCCACAGCGGGTAGATGTGTGGGGACCGGATGTGGGTCCTCTCCTGAGAGACGTGCAGATGGGGAGAGGCTGGGCAGGTCTCAGCACAGCTGGAGCATCTACCTGTCACCACCTCGGAGCCTCCTGGCCCCGTGGGGGCGGCCCTGGGAGCAGGGTCGGCAGTGAAGAGCAGAGAAAGGCAGTTGGGGATGTTGCCGCTGTCCCCCGAGACCACCCTGCCATGGAGACGAGGGAGCTGTCCCTTCACGGAAGGGGCTGGCCAGCGGGAAGGACAGAGAGTGGACTGGCCGAGGACCGCTGAGCTCAGGACCCAAGGAGGACTCTTCCAGGAGACGAGAGCGCGAACGCCAGGGACCCCGTGCAGGCCTGCTCCTCCGTTTGCGAGGTGAGTTACCAGGTTCACGTGTTCCCCAGTAATCAAATCCTGGCTTTTGTGCCTGGAAGTGCACAGGGAGGGGACAACTTTGTGAGTCAGTGGCAGGGCAGGGAGTTCTGGTTCTCCAGAGCCAGAGGCCGTGCTCAGAAGGATTTCTTAGCAGGAGCTTTGGGGCCCCCAGTCAACACTTCCCTACGGACAGCCTGGCCAGCTCTGTGCACGGAGCAGGCGCCCGAGGGTCCCAGGTCACCAAGTGATCAAGTCGTGAAGGCACCCAGGGTTTCCTGGGGGTGCGCTGATCCCAAGGAAGCCACGTGTGGTCAGCATGGGGGAGGGGACCAGCGCCCCGGGGGGCCTGCAGCACAGCAGGGCCTGCCCTCCTGGGTGAGACTGGCCGGCGCCTGTGGGGATCTGGGGGGCTGCAGTCAGGGCTCTGTGCTCCCGAGGGCCACGCCAGCCTACCTGCCCTGGAACAGAACCCGAGCCTTCTGCCTAGGGGAGCACCTGGGCACCTGCCTCGTGTGCTGCCCTGGACACATCCCAGCGGCTGCACATGGGGGAGGCACAGCCTGGGCTCAGGGCCAGGGTCCACTCTGTGGGGATACTAGACCCGGGGGTGACAATGCCAGCTCAGAACTTCCCCCCACACCTGGGCTTCTCCAGCCTGACCTTTCCTGGGGAAGGGAGGGCCTGTCCTTCCTCAGCACTGTGGGAGGGAGGCAAGGCCTGCGGTTGAAGCGTCCCCAACACGGGGCTCCAGGAGAGAAAGCACCACATCTCAGGGAATGAAAACAGAGACGGGGCCGCCCAATGCACTCGGTGGCTCGGAAATCATTAAAGAATGTTCTGAGCCCCCGATTTTGGCTGTAAAAGGGACTGGCCGGCTCGTGACCGCTCCCCTGTCTGTGCCTTGAGACGGGAGTGTTCAGCGTTGGGGGCAGCTTTCCCTCCAAGAGGAGCTTCACAAACATCCGCTCTCTGCGGGGCCGCCTCTCCGTGGCCTGGGGCCGCTGTCGGAGGAAGGCTCTCCAGCTGCCGTCATCTGGGAAACGTGGAGGGCGAGCAGGGGTCACGGATGGGGCTCACTGGGGACTGTGAGAATCTGTCCCGCAGGACTTTCTGGGATGGAAACGCTGGCAGAGGTGAAGCCGGCGTCATGTGCTTCACTGAACCCGGCTGCTTATTTATGTTCGGAGGGCTGGTTTCAAGGACTCCTCGTCTCCCTCTCCAATGATAGCGTCAGCGGAAATGCAGACGGGGACGGGGCTGCTGGGTTTCCTCCCTGGAATGAAGCACAGCGGGAGGTTTTGCTGATTCACGCGCAGGCCCTGACCGCTGAGTTCAGGGTAACAAATCCACATGGATCCTGAGCCCGCATAGCTCCCTGGGCCTCAGCATAAACATCGTAAACCTCCTGGCCCTGGCAGTGTCTGTTTCATCCCCTCCAGAGCAAGTGCAAGTGTGAGATTTAGAGATTCTAAGAGGGGAAGGGCCAGAGGTCTTGAAAACGACCTTCATTCGTTCATTCATTCGAGAAATTTGCGAGGGCCTCGGTGTCCGGCGTTTAGTGGGGCCTAGGACGCAGACGTGAAGGGCGCTGCTCTCAGGAGCAGACAGAGGTGGGGATGAATCAGTACACGCCCACCTCGGGCCCACAGGGGAGGACGCGCGGAGCTGTGGGTGTGGGGAGGAGACCCCTCTGCGTCACGCTGACGGTGTCGGCAGAGTCGCCAGCTTCTGCAGGAGCCGTACCTGTGGGTTCTTCTGTGACTTGTTTAACCGCATCTTTTGCCCAGCTTTTCCTGTTGGGACACCATGCTGGTAGTTTGGAAATGGTTTCTTCCATCCGTTGCCTGCCTTTTAGCTTTGTCGATGGTGTTCTATTGTAAATTTTGGTGCATGTTTAATGTGAACAATAGTTATGAGGTGAGTGCCATGAGTTCCTGTGTGCCTGTCACCCAGCCCGGCCACGAGAGGTGCTGGGGGCAGTGTCCACACCCCTATTTCTTAGGACGCCTGAGTCTCAGGTGTGACTTATAGGGTATTTCTTATGGCAAGACGGTTAAAACAAACTTCAGCGTCTCGTCTGTCCTTCTATGGCTGTGGCTTCTGATGTTCTAATGGTGTTCTCGTCAGCCGGGGCTGAGAACAAAATAACATAGACTGTGGGGCTTAAACAGCAGAAACTTACTTCCCACGGTTCTGGAGGTTGGGAGTCTTGGATCACCGTGTCGCACGGTCAGGTTCCTGGTGAGGGTGGGATTCCTGGCTAACATAACCAAGGCTCCCTCTCCTGATACTGTGTCACTGGGGGTGAGGCTTCAACACAGGAATTTGGGGGGGACACTTCAGCATTCACTCCATCACAAATGGTTAGCCCTTTAATCTGCGGGAATTTTGTTTGGGGTTATGTGAGATACGGGTCTGACGTTTTCTTTTTCAAATACATAGCCGGTTGTCACATCATTTATTGAAAAAGGAATCTTTTCTCCACCGACTGGCATGAAATGCTACCATCATCGTAAATAAAATTCCCGTAAATACTTGCTGTCTCTCCTGTCTCAGTCCTGACTCACAGGCTGAGTTCTCTTTCTGCACAGTAGCACTGGCATTAACTGTGACAGCTTTACAGCAGGCTCCCTCCCCGAGGCCGTTCAGAAGCATTCCTCAGCGGGTCCTACACGTTTCCTCTCCCATGTCAAGTTTAGAAGCAGTGTCAAGACCCACAGCAGTCCTGCGGGAGTTTTAAGGGATGCACGGAGTTTATGGGGACAGTTTGGAAAATTGACATTCATGTGACTTAGAGTCCTACTACTTGAAAATGGATTCCAGCTCTCAACGAATTTAGAGCTTTGGCAAAATTTTTAAGATTTCTTTGATGTCCGATGTGCTCATTTCTTGGTTTGTTCTTGAGTATTTTATGGATTTTTATGAAATCCACAAAGTTTTTGTTATAATGAATGGGACACTTTCCCATAAAATGTTGTAATTCTGTATTGCTGTTTTAGTAAACACTGTTGATTGATGTATATTGATGTTACACTTGGTCACTTTTGTAATAGTTTGTCCGTTCATTATTTTGAACTTTTTAGGTAAACAGTCATATAATTATGCAAATAATTATAGTTGTGTCTCTGCCTTTCTAATATTTATACTTTGTATATATTATCATGTTGGCCAGGACTCAAGCGTCTTTCTCTTGTTTCTGACTAATGCGAATGATTCTAATGCAGGGGTTTCCAAACTGGTGGCCGGGGGGCCAAATCCAGCCAATGGTCTCTTCTTGTAAATAAAGTTTTATTGGAACACAGTTACACCCATTCTTCTACATATTGTCTGATGGCTACTGTCACGCCACAGCAGTGGTGTTAAATAGTCCAGACAGAGGCGGTATTGCCTGAAAAACCTAGAATATTCACCATCTGAGCTTTTACGGGAAAGTTTGCTAATATCTGTTCTCATGCATTAAATACAATGTTTGTTACAGGTTAAGGAAGTTTCTGACTATTTTTAGCTTTCTGAATATCTTGTGGTTGTGTGTGCTTTAAAATTAGGACTAAATATTAAATTTACCAGATGCTTTTTAGGGGCCTATCTTTTGAGATGCCCGAAGTTTCCCTTTTTTAGTCTCTTCATGTAGTGAGTTGTACTAACAGATTCTCTAATGTTGAACCGTCTTTGCTTTCTGGAGATAGACTTTACTTGCTCCTGATGGATTGGATTCTGTTTGTTAATACTTTTATTTTTGGGTAATTACATCCCTATTATAAATAATATGTCAGCATCATTGTGTGTAGATGTGTGTGTGTTATTCTTGCCATTAGTTTCTCAGGTTTTTGGTTAACTATTGATATGGTTTGGATCTGTGTCCCCACCCAAATCCGATGTTGAATTGTAATCCCCAGTGTTGGAGGTGTGGCCTGGTGGGAGGTGGTTGGATCATGGGAGTGAATTTCTCATGAATGGTTTAGTACCTTCCTCTTGGTACTGTTCTCGCAATAGTGAGTTCTCGCGAGATCTGGTCGTTTAAATGTGTGTGGCACCTCCCTGACCCTCCTGCTTTTGCTCTGGCCATGTAAGACGCACCAGCTCCCCTTTCACCTTCTGCCACGATTGAAGGTTTCCTGAGGCCGCCCCGAAGGTTCCCATACAGCCTGCAGAACCATGAGCCAATTTAACCTCTTTTCCTTATAAATTACCCAGTCTCAGGTATTTCTCTATAGCAATGTGAGAATAGACTCATACAACTATATATTACAGAATGAATTGTGATACTTTTGTCTTTGTCTGTGCCTGGAAATAATAGTAATTCTTAGTAAAAATTCACCTGTATCAAGTTCTTCCTATTGCAACAAACACAATTCTATGTATTTTACATGAGTTAAGTCTTTAACCTGGAAGCCATCCCTGTGAACTAGGTATTGCTTTCGTGTCCATCTGACAGATGAAGAGGCTGAGAGTTTAAGTAGTCTGCCTAAGGTCACCAACCATGGGGGCGAAGATGGAATTTGAACTGAGCCGTTGGCCTTCAGAGGACAGGTTCCTAAACGGTCATTCTGTCTCTCTGTTGCAGAGATCAGTCCTGCATATTCCTGTAAAAAACTGCCTGAGCTTGGTGCTTTTTTAAAGGATATCATTTGACTACTTTTTTTTTTTTTTCTGTTTCCTGCCCATGTCCCATAGGGCTAATCAGATTTTCTATTTCTACCTGAGTCAATGTTATACTTTATATTTTCATTTTTGTTGTTGATTTTAAATTTTACATTATGTTTTGAGATGGAGTCTCGCTCTGTTGCCCAGGCTGGAGTGATCTCTGCTCCTTGCAACCTCAGCCTCTCAGGCTCAAGCAATTCTCCTGCCTCAGCCTTCTGAGTAGCTGAGATTACAGGTGTGTGTCACCACACCCAGCTAATTTTTGTATTTTTAGTAGAGATGGGGTTTTACCATGTTGGCCAGGCTGGTCTTGAACTCCTGACCTCAAGTGATCCACCCGCCTCGGCCTCCCAAAGTGCAGAGATTACAGGCATGAGCTACTGTGCCCAGCCATACTTTATATTTTCTAAGAAAATCATCTGTTTAACCTGGCTTTTAAAATGTGTCAGTATAAGCCAGAACATGGTGGTTTTATCATTGAAAAAACCTGCCCTGTTTGTTCTTTGTTCCTCTCTCCCTGTGACCCGGGGACTCTGTGTGTCCCAGGTGTCTGCCTGTGTCTTCCCCGAGGACTTCTGTGTGGAGACTGGGGAGCAGGGGCCAGTCCACAAACACGCCTCATGTTACCGTTCCCTGTAGGAACCTTCAGCTCTGTGGCTATCTCAGATTAACATCCACTCCTCCTGCAGAATTTGAAAGGAGAGTTGCTATCACCAAATCCCTTCAGGTCTCAACATTTACCCAGGTTACCTTGATTCCAGAGATGGCTCTTAACTTGATTTCTATAAACCAGTAGAGAATGTGTCTGATGGCACAGAGGAAAACACTGTCAACACGAAGTTCCTGAACAGTTTAAAGAGATGACGCAGATGTTTTTTAAAGTAACCCGTCTAAATCACTGGAAATGCCCCTTTCTCCCTATTTTGTCAATGGATGGAAATGTGTTGAGAAAGGTGCTTATTGTAAGAGAAACAGAACAGAATTACAGCTACTAATACCAATTCAAAATTGGGGAATGGCTGGGCGTGGTGGCTTATGCCTGTAAGCCAAGCACTTTGGGAGGCGAAGGCGGGAGGATTGCTCGAGCCCAGGAGTTCGAGACCAGCCTGGGCAGGATGGCAAGACCTCGTCTTTACAAAAAAAAATTTTTTTAAATTAGCCAGGGGTGGTGGCAGACAACTGTAGTCCCAGCTACTCAGGAGGCTGAAGTGGGAGGATGGCTTGAGCCGAGGAGGCGAGGGCTGCACTTTTAATTTTTTTTTGTTTGCTTGTTTGTTTGAGATAGTGTCCAGCCTGGATGACAGAGCAAGACCCTATCTCAAAAACAAAAAACAAAACAAAAAAAAAACCCACAAAAAACAAAACTGGAGGAAAATCCAGAAAAGTAGGGGACATCAACAATCAACACACTGTAAAACTAATCTCAAACACGGTAATGTGTGCGTGCAGCTCGCTGGGGCTGAGTGTGTGTGACACTGCGCAGGCTTACAGGCCCCTGCACATTTCGGCGTCTGTCCTCTGCAGATGATAACGTGCTCCTGCCGGAGCCGCCGGGGCGGTGTCTGCACTGGGAGGAAGCCCGTCGGGCTATCATCATACCCTGCTCTGTGGGAACCTTCCAGACAAGACGGTCACTTCGGGGCAGACATTTCCTAAAGGGGCTTAGAATCAAAATCCAGGAATAAGGACATGGAATGCTGAGTGGTTTCGCAATCAAAATAGAGTTTATGTCAAATATTGAATATTAAACGACAACAATTAAAGCCAGCCGGGACTGAACAGCTGCCAGTGCTCAGCCTGGGTGGGGGCTCAGGACGAGGGGCTCTTATGGAGCCCCTCGAGACCCCCAGGAGGTGGACACTGCCCCCAGCTCTTGGTGGAGCCCTTGGGCTGCAACAGCAGGAACTGAACCCCAGGGGCTTTGGGGTTAAGAGAAGAATGTCTGGACGTCAGAGGCAAAAGCAGGTGGGTGGGGCAGTGGGCACAAGCGGGGGTGCCCCTGATACTGGCTACCCTTCCACATACTCTGTCCGGGTCTGCCTCTGTCCTCGGCACACGGCACGCGCTGCTCCGGGGGCGGCCGCGCCACAGGTGAGCGGAACATGGTTCAAGGAAGGTGGGCCGGGCACAGGGCGGCCCGTGGTTGCAGGTACCAGAGCTTGCTGGAGCTGGCTGGGCTTTGAGGATCAATCACCTGGTTCTGCAGATGTAGAAGTATGTAAAGTAATCAGCACTTTCGCCAGGGCAGGACTCGGATCCAGGCCAGCAGCTGCCCAGCCCAAGGCTCCTCGCACCACCGTGTGGGCCACGTACTTTCCGGATAGGAGAAGGTCCAGAAGGTGAAGTCTGCGCCCAGGACCTGCAGAGGTGAGAGGTGAGAGGTGAGGGTCAAGCATTCCATACCCCGGGGTCCCTGGGGCCCCGCCCCTCTGCACAATGACAGTCGTCTGGGAGAGGTTTCCCACAGCTGGCCTTCCCTTCAGACCACTTGAGGCTCCCATCGATGGAATGTTCATCCTCTAACTGCACAATGTTTCGCAAACCACAACTTTCTATCTTAATCTCATGAAACTGGGAATCCCAGACCATGAGAAAGTCAGGAAATGGCTTTGAACACCGGCAGGCGCTGCACAGCGCTGGGGGAGGGGGACGAGCCTGGGAACTGTCTCTGCTGAGGATCTCGGCCCCACGTAGCCCGTCCTTCAGACCCTCATGCGGTTCATCCCCTTCTGTGGCTCTTTTTCGGAGCCCCCCTACCCAGAACGTCCCACCCCAAGGCACGCAGTGGGTGCCCCTGCGGGGTCTCAGGCAGCTCCTGACTTCCAGTGAGTCCTGGGCGCCGCCTGCAGGAGGTGAAGACGCCAGGACCGTCGCTCGGGCCTCTCGGGTGGCTCTCGGGTCAGAGGGCCGCCCTACACCCTCACCTGTCCCAGAAGCCCCCCACACCCGCAGCCGTCCACTCCCCTCCGGGGGCCTCTGCTCTTCCCCTGCTGCCTCCCCCAGGACTTGCTCCTCCCTCCTCCTCCGCCTCAGCATCCCGTTAGCTCAACACCACCCTTCAGCAGTGCTCAGCCGCAGGCAAAGCAGAGTAAAACCCAAACCGCCCCGAGATCCCCACGTCTCCGGTCGGACCCTGCTTCCCGGAGCGCCGCCCCCGCCTGCTGCCCGGTGTCGCCCGCCTTGTGCCACCCCCGTGGCCCCGGCCGCCCCTGAGGCTCCCCAGGTGGGGGGTGTGTGGCTGCCTCCCTGTTTTCGCTGTGGGTGATCCTGTGACTTCATCCGCCCCAAACTCGCCGGCTCCTTGGCAGCAACTTGATTTGTCTTTTGTGGGGCAGGTGCTCTCTTCCCCCACGTGGGTCGTGCTCTCTGTGGCCTCCCTCGAGGTCACCTGCAGGGGCCTCTGTAGGTTTCATTGAGAGGGGCCTGTGGGTCCTGCCCCCCGTCCGACACTGAGCGTTGTAGGACTCACATCGGGGAGCCCCTGCCACGTTTAGGCCTCACAGCAGCCCTGGGGGTGGACAGGTCCCACAGGTTGGCCACAGCCCCCCCGTGCCTCCCTGTGAGCCATCCTGACCGCCAGCAGGCCCCCGGTGATACCAGCACAGTCTCCCTCTGGGTTCCCACACCCAGGCCACAGGGCACTCAGGGGCAGGCTCGGCAGGGAGGCTAGTCCAGGAATTGGTCCTGACTTTTCCTGGCTTCTAGAAGGTTCAGCTCTGGCCAGGGTCAGGCCCAGGAGGCAGAGCAAAGCCCAAAGCTCCCTGAGACCCCCACCTTCTCTGACGGGGCCCCCGGGGACCTCGGGGTGTGGAACGCTTGACCCTCGCCTCTGCCTCTTCTGAGCTGCAGTCTGGGGCAGGTGTGCGCCTCCCCACTCAACCCGACAGGAGGCTGATCTGAGCCCCGGCCCCACGCGGGGCCGCATCCCCGCAGCACGGACCAGATGCAGTCCTGGCTGTGCCCGGCACCTCCCGTCTCGCAGCTGAGGGTAACCAGGGTGGGGTGGGGCTTGTCCCAGGGCTGGCGGTTGCTGAGGAGAAGGGACACACGTGCTGACTGGGAAATGCAGGCCCGGCTCTGACGGCGAGGTCAGGGTTGCGGTTTCCACGTCTTCGTCACGAAGCCTCGAAGCGCGGCCTGTGCTTAGCAGTTAAAATATTTACTTGGAGATGTTCAGTTTCACAGAAGCCAGGAAGGGGCGGGGGTGGTGCGGAAGCATTGCTCCCCAGAGCACGCGGGAGGCGGCCCAGCCCTCAGCCAGGACGCTCCCCCACCTCACCCTCACTGGGCTGTGGCCCTGGGGACGCCACCACTGGCCTCACACCGTGGAGCGTGGATGGGCCGCTCTGGCCTGTCTGCAGGGGAAACGGCTGTCACTTCCATCAGAGATGACGGACACAGCAGGGCCTGTCTGTGCCAAAACCAGAGTCGAGGCAGTCCCCGGCAGCCGGTGTGTGGGGAACCCCTCAGCTTCCGTGTGGAGGGTCGGGGAGGCTGGATGGCTTTTCCTTCCGTTCCTGTAAGCCCGAAGCCTTCCCCGGATGCACTCATGACCGGGGCCTGGCCAGCAGGCGTCCGGGAGTCAGCGGCTGCTTGGGGAGCCAGGGCCCCAGTCACACGCGGGAAGGTGATGGTGGCAGGCAGACTGGTAGCTGAGAGCGAAAGGTGTGGTGGGATCCGCCTGGCTGCTGCTGGAGCCCCAGGCTCGTGAGTCGCCTCTATGTCCTGTCCCCTGCGTTGGGCAGCTTCACCTGCTCATCCTGCTCGGCCTGGGTGTTTCTGCTCCTAAGCGCCCCCCTCACGGTGGTCTTGGGAGGCTGATGTGAGAGATCCCGGCTGGCTGCAGTCTCCAGGGAAGCCGGCATTCGGGGCACATGGAGGTCCTGCCTTGGTGCCCAGCCCTGGGACACCCCACAGTGAATGCCTCCTCTCCACAGTCTCCATGTCCCTGAGCTCCTGCTTAGGCCCCCAGAGCTGGCACTAAAGGTGGACGCAGCAGCTGGTGCACATGACAGGGACGGCAGAGCCCATCCGAAGGGACATGCCACCCGGAAGCCACCTGCACCGGCTCTGTCTGGTGTCTGATGTGGGAAGGACGTGCTGGAAGCCCATGGGTGTGTGGGAAGCCCGGGCCTCGAGCCATGTCCTGGTGCGTGTCGGGGGTACGTGTTCTGTGAAGATGCCGCAGCTGCCTCACCTCCTTTCCATGTGCGGGGATGGGTGGGCAGCGTCCTTGCCAGGGGTGTTCCCGGCAGAGGGAGAAGAGCATCACCCTTGGGCCAACACCGCCACCAGCAGCGGCCGGACCATGGAGCTGAGCATCAGCTGGACCCAGGGCAGCGAGGGGCTGTGGGCGGCACCTGTCCAGCAAATGTCAGCACCTGGTTATTGATGTTTAACGACAGAAGTGTGGTCACAGCGAATTCATCACCCTTGGAATTTGAGGCATGCTCTGTCCAGCGCAGTGTCAGGGCTGAGTGGGGCCCCCAAAATCCATATACTGGATCCTCAACTCCCAGGACCTCAGAGTGGGACTGGATTTGGAGGTGGGGCCTTTAAGGAGGTGATTACAGTAAAAGGGAGTCACTGGGGTGGCCCTGTCCAGTCTGACTCCCAAGAAGGAGTTGAGGACCCAGAGCGCACAGAGGGGCCCTGGGAGGGTGGGAGGAGCCGTTGACTGCCAGCCAGGGGGGTCCCGGAGGCCCTGGCCCTGCAGCACCTGGACAGTGGGCCCCACCCTGCAGGACTGTGGGAGAATCGATGTGGGACGCCAAGCCCCCGTTCATGGTCCTCCGTCCCAGCTGCCGAGCAAGGTTTGGGCCACACTGGGCTGGGCTCGTTATTGGTCAGCCCTTGGGCACTGTGAGTTCAGCCAGAACTCCCTCCCACATCAACCATCTCCCTGTAAACAGGGACCCTCGGACAGCCCTTTCCTAAGGCATAATCCCACCCTTCAAGGTAGAGCCCTCAAGGGCGTTCCCACCTCAGCAACTCTCCCAGCCATCACACCAAACATAGCCCAGACCAAAGCCAGACGCTCTCTGAGCTCCAAGGACCGGCTTGGGCCCCCACCTTCCCACCATGTTTACCCCTGCTGCTGTCATCTGTTCAGTTCCAGCCAGACCACAGGTCCTCTCACCTTCCCTCCCACTGCGGCTGCCGTCCTCTGGCCTGGTCCGTCTCACCCTTCCACCCTCCTGGCTGAGCTTGCCCACCTTCTTGGAACGCTCTCACAAGCCCCCCTGCCAGAAGGCTCTCCTCTGGACCACCTGACCCCACAGGCCCCTCCCCTGCTCCCCTGGCCACACCTCTCCATGAGGCTGTCCATCTGTGGCAGCCGTGGTGTGGGTGAATTTCATCGTGCTGACACTCCTCCACACCTGCTCCGTGCCTGGCAGTCGTGGTCCAGGGGCTGGATGCCCAGGGTAAAGTGGGGAAGAAGGTGATAGGCACCCAGCCACATGCTCCGTGCCCACAGATCCCTGGGGCCAGCCAGGCTGCAGGTGCCCTCCCTCAGGTGAGCGTCCACTCGGCCTTGTGATTCCGACAGAACAGCCCTTCTCTCCTCCTGTGTCTCTCCAGGGGCCAGGGAGGAGATGCCAGGGGCAGAGAGCCAAGGTGGGGTCTCAGCCTGGGAGCGATGACACTGCTGTGGTTCCAATGTCTGTTCCTCCGAAATCCATGTTGCAACTTAATCCCCAGTGCAACAGTGTTCAGAGGTGAGGCCTTCGGGAGGGTTAGGCCGTGAGGGTTCCACCGTCAAGGGTAGGATTAGAGCCTTACGAAAGGGCTGTCTGACTGGCCAGGCCCCTTTTGCCCTCCCGCCTTCTGCTATGAGAGGACACGGTAACAAGGGGCATCTTGGAAGCAGAGAGCAGTCCTCGCCAAACACCAAACCTGCCGGGGCCCTGGTTTTAGACTTCCCAGACTCCAGAGCTGTGAGCAGTACATTTCTGCTCCTTATGAGTCACCCAGTCACAGGTACCTTCTTACAGCAGCACAAAGGGGCCGTGGCAGCCTGGGACCTCCCAGCCCCACCATGCTTCCTGCAGATGCGAGCAGCCAGGGTGCCAGCCACACAGGGTGCTTCTCGCTTTTAATTTTACTTTTTATTTCAAAACAATTTCAAATACACCAAAAAGTTGCAAGAATAGTACAAAGAGTACGTATTCTTCACCTAGAGACCTATTTGGTTTTTACCAACTGTCCCAATAATGCCTTTTTTCTTTCTTTCTTTCTTTCTTTTTTTTTTTTTTTGAGAAGGAATCTCACTCTGTCGCCCAGGCTGGAGTGCAGTGGTGCGATCTCGGCTCACTGCAAGCTCCGTCTCCCAGGTTCAAGCGATTCTCCTGCCTCAGCCTCTCGAGTAACTGGTACTACAGACATGTGCCACCACATCTGGCTAATTTTTGTATTTGTAGTAGAGACGTGGTTTCACCATGTTGGTTGGCCAGGCTGGTGTCGAACTCCTGACCTCAGGTGATCTGCCCACCTCGGCCTCCCAAAGTGCTGGGATTACAGGGATTATAAGACTTCATGCTCATCTTCAACCTGGAACAGTCCTCAGTCTCTCCTTGACTTCTAAGACCTTGACTCTGTGGAAAAGAGAAATACTGTAAGTTTCAGTTTATTTCATGGTTAGACGCAGGTTGTCGGTGGAGGGAGCTGGTTCATCTGGATTGGGAGGTGGGCGTACCGATGTGTCCACTCCAGGGGGCATTGACCTTGACCATCTGGGGAACGTGGCGTCTGCAGGGGTCTCCACTGGAAATTCCTTCCTTCTCTGTCATTCATGCACATTTCGTGGGGACACTCAGAGGTGATGTAAAACCCCATTCTTCACTCCACGTTCGCCACCAGGTTTGGCACTGACTGATGTTCTTGTTGCCTGAATTAATTGTGACAGCAACGGCTGCCGGGGGGAATTCCTCATGCGGTCACTTATCAACTGGAATTCTACCGGGGTGGGTGAGCTTTCTTTTTCCCCCATTTATTAATTAAGTATATTGACATCTATATAGAACCACAGAGTCTCATTTTATGCATGGGCCATCATCTGTTCCTGTCCTTCTTTAGTTTATTTTGTTGTTAAGTTTGTCTCAGCGGGGGACCCTTCAGGCTGGCATCTGTGCCTTTTCCATCCATGTTTCCTGGCATTTTCTTACTTTGCAGACGCACGCACACACACATTTCATCTGCAGATTCTTCTACCTATTTGTATTGGGAACCCTGCATTCCGGTGCTTCCGAGGTGAATCTAATACCGTGTGCGCCGCTGTGGCTGCCGTCCTCTCTACATCGCACCTCCTGTCAGCCCCGCCGGCCTCCCTGCATGCGCTCACGTGCTCGGTCTCCTGTGCGTAACCGGTCTCCTGACCCTTGGGGCTCAGACCGGCCTAGAGGCTGCGTCCCCTAAAGCTGCCCGCTGTCCTGCTCCAATACCTCCTCCATGGAGCCCAGACCCCCACCGGGCACCCTCCCTGCCTGCGTGGGAAGGAGTGGGTCTTTCTGAATTCAGCTTTCTCCGAAGTGAGGGTGGAGTCTCTGGTGGAAGGTGGGCCCTCGCTCTGCCGCACCCTCTGCGGGAGGGAGCGGTGAGGTGCAGGCTCTGCTGGTCCTAGGGCAGCTGTGCTCAGGCCAGGCAACAGAGGAAGGGGTGCCTACAGAGGCTGCAGGGTCCCTCAGGCCACCCTTGCTTCCCCATCCTCAGGTGCCATTGGGAGGACCTCGCAGGGAGCCTGGCTGGTCCACTGTCCCTCCTGCTTCATCTCTCACTCAGGCCCTAGGACTCTGCCTCAACCAAAGCTAGCGTGGGCGATTCATGGCTCGCCGCTGCGGCAGCTGAGCACCATCAGAAGTGACCCCATTTGTGACTGTCTTGGCCTGAGAATGTTCCACGAGTGAGAACGGGCCCCTCCCTGCTGCCAGTGTCCCAGACTCCCCCGCAGCCCAGGCAGGGGCTGGGCTCGGGCGCTGACGCAACAAGGAGAGCGCTTGTCTCCGGGCAGCCAGGCGGCCAGACAGCCGGTCCTCTTAGCTTCGCTACTGCAGCCACAGCTGCCCACGGCACACAAAGGGCCCTTGTTCCCACCCAGCATGTGCTCCCGGCGCCCCCCCACCGACCTCTCCCGGACATGATTAGGTGTGGGAACTATTTTCCTTGGGGCTGCATTTGACATTTGCCGTTCATTTGGGAGGAGGCGTCTGAACCGAAGGAGCCCTCGCCAGCCTCCCCTCCCGTTCCCATCTCAGTGCAGGAGGTTTAGGAGCAGGCGGCCCTGACATGCCTGTGACCCCAGACGGGCCTGTGCAACCCCGGCCTTCGTTGCCTTCCACTCAGAGCAGGAGAGTCTGGCCCAGGAGGGCGGCGGGCAGAGAGGACGAGAGGAAGACGGAGCCGGGGTGCACAGGCACACACATGCGTGCACGTGCAAATACACATCAGGAACACACGTGCACAGACACGCTCCAGGAACATGCATGCATGTGCAAATACACACCAGGAACACGTGCACAGACACACTCCAGGAATATGCATGCATGTGCAAATACACACCAGGAACACACGTGCACAGACACACTCCAGGAATATGCATGCATGTGCAAATACACACCAGGAACACACGTGCACAGACACACTCCAGGAATATGCATGCATGTGCAAATACACACCAGGAACACATGTGCACAGACACTCCAGGAATGTGCATGCATGTGCAAATACACACCAGGAACACACACAGACACGCTCCAGGAATATGCATGCATGTGCAAATACACACCGGGAACACACATACACAGACACGCTCCAGGAATATGCATACTTGTGCAAATACACACCAGTAACACATGCACAGACACACTCCAGGAATATGCATGCATGTGCAAATACACACCGGGAACACACATACACAGACACGCTCCAGGAATATGCATACTTGTGCAAATACACACCAGTAACATGTGCACAGACACGCTCCAGGAATATGCATACTTGTGCAAATACACACCAGTAACACGTGCACAGACACACTCCAGGAATATGCATGCATGTGCAAATACACACCGGGAACACACATACACAGACACGCTCCAGGAATATGCATGAACAATACACCAGGAACATACGTGTACAGACACACTCCAGAACACACACAGATGGCAGATGTGCAAATACACACCAGGAATGCACACGTAGAAATGCACAGAAAGACGAAATGCTCTGTGTGGAACAGTGAAGACACACAACCCATTCCCTAAGGACATTTACTCACATGTTCACGCCCACAGCCCAGCCGGCCGGCCCCAGCAGAGCTGTGGCCTCATGACAGCAGGGGCTTGCAGTGCAGTGGGACTTCAGGGTCTATCTCTCACCTGCCCCACTCACAGGCTGCCCGTGCCCTACTCTCGTCCTTCTCGCACAGTGGGACCCAAGATGCATTTGGGCACAGCAGGAGGGAATGTCCTGGTGTGTGAAGAATGGCAGCCGGTGGGAGCTCCATGAACTGCCTGGCCCCAAACCCGCACTGGGAGCATTGTTGAAACTGCCCTCAAAACCACAGTTGAGAGCCGGGTGGGCCCTGGGAGTTTACAGTGTGCTGGGGCAGTGGGAAGAGGCTCTGATAAACACTGGAGGAGATTGCAAAATCGTGGGTCTGAAATGTGGAGCCGAAGTTCAGTTGTAGGCTGGGGCCTCTGGTGGGGCCAGAGTACCTGGGGCAGTGCCTGGCAGGCTGGGCTGGGCCTGGCGCTCTGTTCTTCCTGAGCCCAGGCTGCCATCTGCAGACCACTGCTGCCTGCCTGCTGTCTCGTGCTGCTGGGGGGCAGAAAGGGTCCTGTGGCACCGTGGGCAGGGTGGCGGCTGATCCCTCTTCCCGCAAGGGACCCTTTTCCTGAAGTCCACAGCACTGGTGCCCCCCAGCAGCCTTGGCCCTCCTCCAGCCTAGCCGCCCCTACATCGTGTTTGACCTCTGGAGCCTGTGGGTGGGACCCTGTCTAAGAGGGAGTCTTGTGGGTGAGGCGAGGTCAGCCTTTTGAGGCAAGGAGAGGGTCTGGTCTATTGGAGGGGGGACCTAGATGACATCTCAAGGGTCCTTAGGAGAGAGAAGAGAACGGGGCGTGATCCAACCAAGGGACTCCGGGGCTTCCCAGAGCTGGAGGAGGCAGGAAGGATCCGCCCGGCAGCCCCTGGCACCCCTGGAGGGAGGTGGCCCCATGACACTTTCCTTTCAGACTCTGGCCTCGGACCTGGAGAGCACATTTCTGATGCTGAAAGCACCAAGCTCATGACACTTTGTTACCGCAGCCCCAGGACACATGCAGACTCTCACCTTGACCCAAAGGAGCATATTTTATTCAAATTTCACAAAACTGTGGACGAGGGGACATTCCAGCTGCTCAGAGAAAAGCTCATCTGACTCATCTGTAGGAAGATGAGTTACCAGTAATGAGTCACGGCTTTTACAATTTCCAAAAATACCTGTTTTTTCCTGAACTTTTAGTTCTCTCTACCCTGATCAGAAAATTAAAAACAAAACAACAACACTTCGTGGATCAGCCCCGACAGCTGCCGTTCTGTTTCCTCCAGGCCAGCGCTGAGCAGAGCCGAGGTGGGGAGACCTGGGCAGTGCCAGGGCTGGCCCTGCTGCTGCTTCCTGGCTTCTGGACGGGGCTTCCTCTTGGCTCAGGGCCGGGGAAGCCCAGCCTCTGAACAAAGTTAGGGTCAATATCTGCATCCCTGCCCTGGCCAGGCACCGCATCTCACATGGGAAAGACCTATTTGTCCTTAAATGGGAGAGAAGATGGAATCCCAGAAGGGGGCAGTGACCCAACTAAGGTCAAAGGGCTGCCCCCGGGAAACCAGCCGCTTCTCAACCCCAAGGCAGCCTGCCCGCCCTGGAGAGCCCAGGATCCCCAGATACTGTCGACGAAAGGGGCAGGGCCTGTGAGCGACGCTGGCCTTAGGCCTGGACTGCAAGGGGTGGCCCTGGCTAGAGATGGGACTGCACTCTTTGTCAGGCACCATCCTAGGTAATGGAGACACTCTGGGAACACGTATGTGCACATGCACACGCTTACACACACATTCACACACATGCAATTACACATGCACACACAGCCATGTGCACACACACATCCATACACACATCCATACACATGAACACACATCCACACACATCCATACACAGGTGCACACACTTGCAGTCACACATGCACACAGCCATGTGCACACACATCCACACACGTGTACACACATGCAAAACATGCACACGCAGTCATGTGCCCACACATGTGCACACACATATACACACATACAAGCCCCCACACACTCAGCATGTCCACAGGTGGAGGTGGGTGGGGAGGGTGTTCTGGGGGAGCTGGGCGGGTGGGGGCAGCTCTAGGATGGCGGTGCCCGAGCTCAGCCCGGCCTCTGCTTCCCGGGTGCCGCCCTAAGGACCAAATCCCCAGAAGCCAGGTGAGGACATCGGAGAACCGGGCTGCTCCTTAGCTGACCCATAGACCCCGATGCATGGCTGGGCACCCTGGCCGGTCCCAGAGCCTGCAGAAAGACGGAAGCCTAGACAGACTCATCCACTTCTGCTGTCCCAAGATGACTTTCAGCCCAGGTCAGCCCAGGTAAATCCGTGTCCACCAGCTGCCCGGTCTGCTCTGGAGGCAGAGGCTTGCAGTTCCGGGAGACAGACCCGCCACCTGGCAGAGGTTGTGGGAGGCTTGTCACCGTTGGTTGGCCCCCTGGCATCTGCCTCTCCTCCCAGGGAGCAGGGATGAGTCAGCTCCCTGGCCCTTGGACTTAGGAAGCCTCAGATGGCTCTGAGAAGGCTCCTCCAGGGCTTCAGAGGCACCCTTAGAGGCTTAGAGTCTCCTGAAGATGCGAGATAGGCCTTTGCCCACCAGCCCATCACAAAGCAGTGGCTCATGCCTGTAATCCCAGCAGTTTGGGAGGCTGAGGCAGGCGGATCACCTGAGGTCAGGTGTTCGAGACCAGCCTGACCAATATGGTGAAACCCCATCTCTACTAAAAATACAAAAATTAGCCAGACATGGTGGCAGGTGCCTGTAATCCCAGCTACTTGGGAGGCTGAAGCAGGAGAATCGCTGGAACTTGGGAGGTGGAGGTTGTAGTGAGCAGAGATCACGCCATTGCACTCCAGCCTGGGCGACAAGAGCAAAACTTCATCTCAAAACAAACAAACAAACAAAAAGGTAGAGGAAGGGAGAATTATCTCTCTGCCTGACTGCTTGAGAGGTGGCACCTTCTCCTGTCCTCCAGCTGGGACTTGAACCCACAGCCCCACTCATGTGCAGGCCTTCAACTCAAACTGGAACCACAACACCGGCTCTCCTGGGTCTCTGGCTTGCAGATGGCAGATCGTGAGGCTTTTCAGCTTCCAAAATCATGTGAGCCAACTCCTCAGAATAAACGTCTCTCTTTCTCTCATGTAACCACACACATATAAACATGCATGTGCGTGTTTTCCTGCCCTCTCATCTCCGCTCCGTTGACTTATTTCTCTATTCCTGCTTCATTTACTCTAGTTTTCTTAGGCATGTCCATTAACGCAGCTTGTCCTTCTTCGCTTTTTAAAATAGACTTTACTTTTTAGGGAAGGTTTAGGTTCACAGTAAAATCAAGCAGGCAGTACAGAGTTCCCATGCACCCTCTGCTCCACCACAAACATGCAGCCTCCCTCACCATCAACACCCACACCAGAGTGGCCCAGGAAAACGTGTACACATGTGTACACACACACACACACACACACACAGCATGTCCACAGGTGGAGGTGTGTGGGGAGGATGTTCCGGGCCCAGTGACAGCACGAACACATGAACCCATCCATCCATCCATCCATTCATCCATCCATCCATCCATCCATCCATCCATCCATCCACCAATCCTCTTGGCTCTGCTTCTCTGGAGAGCACTGTGCACACAGATGCACACAGATATCTTCACTTGGTCTTCAACCCCGGAGCACAGGCAGTGCAATGGACTAAAGATAGGCTTTTCAACAAATGGTGCTGGAACAACTGGACATCCACATGCAGAAAAAACAAATGAATCTAGACACAAACCATAAAACCTTCATAAAAATTAACTCACAATTTATCACAGACCTAAATGTCAAATGCAAAACCATAAAACTCCTAGAAGGTATTGCAAGAGAAAATCTAGATGACTTAGGATTTGGTGATGTTTTTAAAGTACAACATCAAAGGCTGATCCATGAAAAATATCAGTGATAAGCTGGACCTCATTAAAATTAAAACCCTCTGCCCTGCGAAAGACAAAGTCAAAAGAATGAGAAGATGAGCCACAAACTGAAAGAAAGTGTTTGCAAAATACACATCTGATAAAGGACTGTTATCCAAAATATATAAAGAACTCTTAAAACTCAACAGTAAGAAAACAAACAACCCGATTAAAAAATGGGCAAAAGACCTGAACAGACACTTCATTGGAGAAGATGCACAGATGGCAAAGAAGCACATGTAAAGATTGTAAGAAATGCACCTAAAACAACAATGAGATGCCACCACACACCTGTTAGGAAGTCAGATTCCAGAACACTGACCACTGAATGCTGGTGAGGGTGTGGAGCAAAGTTTGGCATTCGCTCATCACTGGTGGGAATGCAGAACAGCACAGCTACTTTGGAAGCCAGTTTGCAGTTTCTTACAAAACTAAATGTGTTCTTACTATACATTCTAGCAATTACATTTATTGGCATTTACCCAAAGGAAGTGAACATTCATTTCCATACAATCACCTCCATGCAGATGTTTATAGAAGCTTTATTCATAATTGCCAGAACTTGGAAGCAACCAAGATGTCCTTCAGTAGGTGAAAGGGGTAGATGGACCGTGGCACACCCTGACAGTGGAATATGATGCAGTGCTAGAAAGAAATGTGCTGTCAAGCAGTCAGGAGAAAACATGCAGGAGCCTTGACTATGTATTACTACGTGAAAGAAGCCATGCAGAAAAGTCTACAGACGGTGTGATTCTAACCATGTGACACTCTGGAAAAGGCAATATCGTGGTCGCCAGCACTCAGGAGGGAGGGACAGACAGGCAGAGCCCAGGGGATCTTCAGGGCAGCGGAACCGCTCTGTGTGGGACTGCAGTGGTGGATCCATGCCATTGCACATCTGTCCAAACCCACGGCATGAAGAGCACCAAGAGCGAGCCCTCGTGTGGACCAGGGTCTTTGGGTGCTGACAATGTGGCCACGCAGGCTCATGGCTTGTAATAAATGGGCCGCTCCGGTGTGGGTGTTGATGGTGAGGGAGGCTGCATGTTTGTGGTGGGGCAGAGGGTGCATGGGAACTCTGTACCGCCTGCTCGATTTTGCTGTGAACCTAAACCTTCCCTAAAAAATAAAGTCTATTTAAAAAAAAACTAAGAAGGACAAGCTGCGTTAATAGACATGCATAAGAAAGCGAGAGTAAATGAAGCAGGAATAGAGAAATAAACCAGCGGAGTGGAGTTGAGAGGGCAGGAAAAGTTCCACGCAACTGTGGGAGTCCATTCGTGATAAGGGCGGTTTCTCAAATGAGGGGTATGCGATGGACTCCCCAGTACATGTGAAGTCAGACCCTCCCAAGACTGAACCAAGAAGAAGTTGAATCCCTGAATAGACCAATAACAAGTTCTGAAATTGAGGCAGTAATAAATAGCCATTCCTCCCATTCCTCACTTCATTCCTAAAAACATGTTTCACAGACAGTAAAAGCCTAAACAGGAAGGGAAACTATAAGATATCAGAGGATGGGAGTTCACTCATGATTTGGGTTTCTGCTTGTCTGTTGTTGGTGTATAGGAATGCTTGTGATTTCTGCACATTGATTTTGTGTCCTGAGACTTTGCTAAAGTTACTTATCAGCTTAAGATGCTTTTGGGCTGAGATGATAGGGTTTTCTAGATATAGGATCATGTCATCTGCAAACAAAGACAATTTGACTTCCTCTCTTCCTATTTGAAACCCTTTATTTCTTTTTCTCGCCTGATTGCCCTGGAGTCAGAACTTCCAACACTATGTTGGGAAAGAGAGGCCATCCCTGTCTTGTGCTGGTTGTCAAGGGGAAAGCTTCCAGCTTTTGCCCATTCAGTATGATATTGCCCATGGGTTTGTCATAAATGGCTCTTATTATTTCAAGGTATGTTCCTTTAATACCTAGTTTATTGAGAGTTTTTAACACGAAGGGTGTTGAATTTTATGAAAGGCCCTTTCTGCATCTATTGAGATAATCATGTGGTTTTTGTCATTGGTTCTGTTTATGTGATGGATTACGTTTATTGACTTGTGTATGTTGAACCAGCCTTGCATCCCAGGGATGAAGCTGACTTGATCGTGGTGGATAAGCTTTTTGATGTGCTGCTGGATTTGGTTCACCTGTGTTTTATAGAGGATTTTCACATTGGTGTTCATCAGGGATATCGGCCTGAAGTTTTCTTTTTTGTTGTCGTGTCTCTGCCAGGTTTTGCTATCAGGATAATGCTGGTCTCATAAAATGAGTTAGGGAGGAGTCTCTCCTTTTCAATTATTTGGAATAGTTTCAGAAGAAATGGTACCAGCTCGTCTTCATACTTCTGATAGAATTCAGCTGTAAATCCATCTGGACCTGGGCTTTTTTAGGTTGGCAGGCCATTTATTACTGCCTCAATTTTAGAACTTGTTATTGGTCTATTCAGGGATTCAACTTCTTGGTTCAGTCTTGGGAGGATGTATGTGCCCAGGAATTTATCCATTTCTTCTAGATTTTCCAGTTTGTTTGCATAGAGTTCAAAATAACTACGAATACAGCTAACAAGGGAAGTGAAGGACCTGTTCAAGGAGAACTACAAACCGCTGCTCAAGGAAACCAGAGAGGACACAAGCAGATGGAAAAACATTCCATGCTCATGGATAGAAAGAATCAATGTTATGAAAATGGCCATACTGCTCAAAGCAATTTATAGATTCAATGCTATTCCCATTAAACTACCATTGACATTCTTCACAGAATTAGAAAAAACTATTTAACAATCCATACGGAACCAAAAAAGAGCTCTCATAGCTAAGACAATCTTAAGCAAAAATAACAAAGCTGGAGGCATCATGCTACCTGACTTCAAAATATACTACAAGGCCACAGTAACCAAAACAGCATGGTACTGGTACAAAAACAGACACATAGACCAATGGAACAGAATAGAGAACTCAGAAATAACACCATACATCTACAACCATCTGGTCTTCGACAAGCCAAACAAAAACACGCAATGGGGAAAGGATTTCCTAGTTAATAAATGGTGCTGGGAGAACTGGCTAGCTATATGCAGAAAATTGAAACTGGACACCTTCCTTACACCTTATGCAAAAATTAACTCAAAGTGGATTAAAGACTTAAAAGTAAAACCCAAAACTATAAAAACCCTAGAAGAAAATCTAGGCAATGCCATTCAGGACATAGGCACAGGCAGACTTTATCATGAAATTGCCAAAAGCAATGGCAACAAAAGCAAAAACGGACAAATGGGATCTAAATAAACTAAAGAGCTTCTGCACAGCAAACGAAACTATCATTAGAGTGAACAGACAACCTACAGAATGGGAGAACATTTTTGCAATCTGTTTGTCTGACAAAGGTTTAACACTTAGAATCTACAAGGAACTTAAGCAAATTTACAAGAGAAAAACAAACAACCCCATTAAAAAGTGCACAAAGGATATGAACAGACACTTCTCAAAAAAAGACATACATGCCGCCAACAAATGCATGAAAAAAAGCTTAACATCACTGGTCATTAGAGAAATGCAAATCAAAACCACAATGAGTTCTCATGCCAGTCAGAATGGTAATTATGAAAAAGTCAGGAAACAGCACATGCTGGCAAGGCTGTGGAGAAATAGGAACCCTTTTACACTGCCGGTGGGAATGTAAATTAGTTCAACCATTGTGGAAGACAGTGTGGTGATTCCTCCAAGATTGAGAACCAGAAATACCATTTGAGAAGCTATCCCATAACTGGGTATATACCCAAAGGAATATAAATTATTATAAAGATACATGCACACATATGTTCACTGCAGCACTATTCACAATAGCAAAGACATGGAATCAACCCAAATGCCCATCAGTGATAGACTGGATAAAGAAAATGTGGTACATATAGACCATGGAATACTCTGCAGCTATAAAAAGGAACGAGATCATGTCCTTTGCAGGGACATGGATGAAGCTGAAAGCCATTATCCTCTGCAAACTAACAAAGGAACAGAAAACCAAACACCGCATATTCACTTATAAGTGGGAGCTGAACAATGAAAACATACGGACACAGGGTGGAGAACAACACACACCAGGTCCTGTTGGGGGAGGGTGGGGGGTGGAGAGCATTAGGGAAAAGAGCTAATGTGTGCTGGGCTTAATACCTAGGTGATGGGTTGATAGGTGCAGCAAACCACCATGGGACATGTTTACCCATGTAACAAACCTGCACATATACACCGGAACTTAAAACAAAAAGATATTAGAGGAGAACATGGACCTTAGAATAGCAACTCTCCCAAACAAAGACGCAGCCCCACATGGAGCAGAGGAGGAGAAGATAAAGGGGACTGCAGCAGAGCTAACACAACTTTATCACAAAAGACCCCAGAAACCAAGTCAGAAGGCCAGTGGTGGACGTGGGAATAATAGATGCTAAAGAATGCTCAGCTTATAGTAGCCAGAGAAGATCCTGGCAAAAGTGGAAAGTGTGAAGGCACCAGGCATCAGTGGCACGCGAGTGTGATCTCCGGAGGCGGGGGAGGTGGGGGAGGCCGGGGCGTGAGGCGCTGTGGTTATCAAAGGGAACCGGCTCTCTTAGGGGGCTCTTTTACTTTCTCTGTTACTCAGAGCAGGGACCAGCCAGCTCTATCGAGGCCTGGAAAGTAACGGATTTAAGCTTTGTGGCCACATGGTCCGTGCACCCACTCTGCTCTGCCCATGTTTTTCTTTGTATTTTTCTCCAAGCATTTAAACACGTGCAAACCATCCTTAGCCCAAATGCAGCCAAAAGCTCCTGTGGGTGGAGTTTGCTGTCTTACGCCCGGGAGCGGCTCAAAGTGTGCCCCAACCAGCAGCCTGGGCACCCTTGGTGCTGTAGGAATGCAGGTGCCCTGGCCCACCCGGACCCTGGTGTTGGGGGGGGCGGTCCACCCAGGCCTCTAAGGAGCCGTCTAAGGGTCCCACCCCGGTCTTTGAGAAGGGCAGCCTTGGCCAAATGGTCATACCTGTACACGGGACGGGCCGCACCACTTCTTTAGAGCTGGGGCCAATGGAAGACCCCTGAGTGCTCCTCAACAGGGGCCTGGAACGCCGGCTCTTGTTAAAATGCAGATTCTGACTCAGCAGGTCTGGGCTGGAGCCTGGGACTCTGCATTTCTACCCAGCGCCCAGGGGTGCCCAGGCTGCTTCTGGGACCTCACTTCCTGGCCGTGGCACCTTCACAGCACCAGCCACTAGCGTGGAACTTGCACCGCAGCTTCCGACGGCTGCAGAAATGGGCATGTAGGTGGGGTGGGGGCTGGGACCTGAGCTTGTTGTCTGTCCCTCCCTTTCTCACTGGGGCATTGAGGACACACATGAAAGAGGCGAGGGGGCGAGAAACAATGCTGGCATCTCCATCCTGGGAAGAGGCTGGGAAGAGTGACTCAGTCACAAAAAATAAACAACACCAGCTTTTGTCTTAGAAATTCACCCTGTTTGACTTCATGGATTCCCATCGGTCTGCAAGGACCCGGGTTAGCCTGGGATCCTCTTCTGTGGCTTTGGTGAGCGGATCCCCACTCCGCCTCCTCTTAGGACGCCTAGTCCTGCCGTGAGTGGCCTTGGGGGCCCGGGGGTGACCTCAAGTGTCCCCAGCCAGGCCGCCCACCCCAATCTCAAGAAGAAACAGGGTGGGAGGAAGCAGGGCAATCTCAGCACCCATGGCAGAGGAGGTCATGGTGGAGGAGGCCACGCCTGGCTCAGCCTGGAGTTGGGGACCTGAGGAGGGGCTGAGACGGTCACCCCAAGACCCCCACTTCAGGCCAGCTCAGAGGGTCCAGGGTGGGGGTACTTGGGAGAAGGCTTGGGGGGGGGTCCCTGTGGCCTTCAGGGAATCCCACCCCATTTGGATGTTACCTCCAGGCTGGTCCTAGGGGCTGGGCACCCACAGGCCAGAGGCCAAGGAACCAGGAAGTGCCCCCCGACATGCGCTTGGGGAGCCCCAAGCTCCTCCACTCATGAAAAATCGAACCCCCCCACCACCTCCAGGTCAGTCACCGTCTCCAGGACATGGGTGGCCGCCCCCACTCCTCTGGCCCCCACTTCTCTGGCTGAGAAACTCCACGTGCACCACCCCAGGGGCTTCAGGCTCCTCCAGAGGGGCTCCATTCCCCTTCCTGCCCCGTCCCCTGATGTTCCTTCCCCACCAAGCCCTGGGCCATCTTCTCACAGCCTGGGACTAGCCTTCTGGTCACCTGCAGTGGCTGCCAGGTGGGCTGGGGTGGGGGCTGTCCCTGGGTACCCAGGCCTCTCGGGGACCCCTGCATGCACTGGGCATGACATGGAGAGTGCCTTTCCCCACCCAGGGCCCAACCAACCTGGAGGTCACAGCCCCCCACCGGCCCAGCTCCAGGGTGAGGCCGGGCCCCTCTGGAGCCCCACTCTGGCCTCCTCTCCTGCCCCCACCCCCATCCTGCCCCTTCCTGCCCTGGCCCTGTGTCTATCTGCTCTGCAGGCCGTGCTCTGGGAGCCTTGAGGCCCTGCGTCCACCCCCTGGCAGTTCTTCTAGGCTGGGCTCCAGGATTGGGGCCTGTTACCTGGAGGTGGACTGGCCTCCCTGCTGTCAGGCAGGGCCATTGGGATGGGCGTGGTCACAACTGCTGCAGACCTGGGTCTGGGAGGACAAGCGCCTTCCTTCCCAGCGGCGAGGTTTTCCATGACTCACTTCAGAGCCAGGCCAAGGTCAAAGGGCACCAGACGCCGGTCCCTCCTCAGGCAGAGGGAGACAGGAAGGGACACCCAGGCCCCAAGGGGGAAGGGCTGCTGCAGTCGGGACAGGGAGCATGTGTGAGCGTGAGTGAGGGCGTGAGGCCTGTGTGCAGGCAGCAGGTCAGGTGGACAGGTCGGAGGAATGGCCCTGACTCCGCAGGGACCCCACCAGACGGCTGATTGGCAATGCCGAGAGATGCCGTGCTGCTGGTCCATCCTGCAGGGTCGTGGAGGAGCTCGGCCACTTGTGAAGCTGGACGGGAGAGGACAGTGGTGGCAGCCAGACCGGACTCACATGTATTCCATCAACACAGTTGAAATGTTTTATGACCACATGGCAGTATGTTCGGGTGAGGGTCCTGTATGTTTTACACGACACATGTTTAAACGGCATTCCATGAGCCCAGAGGCTTTGCCCGCCGGCCAGCAAAGTGCAGTAGAAAAGGTTGAGGGTCCTAGTCTGGTCCCGTGTGGGCACTGCCTGACCAGGTGGGGTCAGCACCAGGATGAGAGCCCCGGCCTGCACCTGCCAGCCGCGGTGCCGCGTCCTTCCTCCACTTCCCTTCCCGCAGCCCTGGGAAACCCCAGCCCAGTGGGCTGGCAGGAAGGAGGCCGGTGTGCATGTGCCTGACTGGCCCCTGGTTGGCGCCGGGCACTCTCTGCAGGACCCTGGCGCCAGCCCGTCGGAAGACAAAGCCTGGAGGCTATTCTTGGAGCATGTGTCACAACCCCAGGAGTGCCTTATAAGGCTCTGTCCAGGCTCAAGATGCTCTCTGAGCGCCAAGGTCTGCCCTGACAATGGCCTGCAGCTGGACGTGGGGCCACACGGCCACCTGGCTGCTCCTGGCCCGTTTCGCCCTGGGGTCCAGACTCCCTCCTGTTTCCTGTGAGTCTCCCCTAAGATTTGAAGGAATTTGACCAACACCTTGGCCTGGGGGGGACCTGGGAGAGAAGAGGGGGATGGAGCTCAGAGCTGGCCCTCGGCAGCCTTACATGGTGATCATCTGGTCCTGCTAAGCTGCGCCTTGGAGGCTCTGCTGTGGGAGCCTAGCAAGGGTTTATTTTTAGAAGCTCTTACTCCAACACCAGGGCTGGGCCCAAATAACACATGTATTTTAGTGGTTCAAAAATATAAGTTTATGGTAAGTCATTTGATGTGGAGAAAGTGCCAAACCAGTGAGTGCAGTGAGAGGTTTCCTGGGGCCACGGGCCTCCTCCTGCAGGTGGCCCAGGTGCACCTGACTAGCTGGAGCGTGTGGCTATAATCCCAGGAAATGTATCCCTCCTCTCGGAGGGACTCGGGCTCAGGAGCACACACTGAAGATGGGAGGCCAGGACCCAGAGTGTGACCGTCCTGGCCCTAGGAGGGCAGGGCAGCCTTTGGTTTGCTATCAGAGCCTCGAGGCCTGGCACTGAGCCCGGCATCCCCTGGAGCTCCCTGCTGCGTTGGATCAGCAGCTGGCGGACAGGTGGGCCAGCGGGCCGAGTTTTCCCCAGGACTGGGTGAAGGAGGCATTGCTAGGAAGTCCCCAGATGCAGCAGGCACCCAGAACAGCTGGCCCTCCCTGTCCTGGGAGAGGCATCTACCCCACTGGAGGCTGAGCCCTCACCCCACCACCGTGGCCCCTGCTCCACATCACCATCACCAGTGGCTTGTTAGAGATGCGGACGGACCCTCAGTCCCCATCACACGGGTGGTGGATCTCATGAAACCTCCCAGACCAGGCTCTGCAGCTGCGGGGCTCAGCCGGTGGCTCTCGCTCAGGGACTCCTGAAGGGCACCCAAGTGGCTCAGCGCAGGGAGGGCAGGAAGGGCAGGCGGCTGGGGTGGGGCTCAGCCTGGACTGTTGGCTGAGGCCACCCCACGTGGCCACACTGGGGCTTTGCAGAGCCGGCGGCAGCTGGGATCCAAGTGGGAGCATCCCCAGAGACCCAGGCGGGTGCTGCCAGGCCCCTTAAGATGTAACCCTGGGAACCCCAGAAAGTCTCTGTCTCACTTCTGCTGGTTGAGCAAGTCAGATTTGAGGAGACGGGACTCAGACGCCGTGTGTGGGTGGGGAGTCATGGCCCCCTCATGTGTGGGTGGGGGCTCAGGGTCCCCTCATGTGCATCCTGGGATCAGAGTCCCCTCATATGTGGGTGGGGGTCAGGGTCCCCTCGTGTGCATCCTGGGGTCAGGGTCCCCTCATGTGTGGGTGGGGATCAAGGTCCCCTCATGTGTACGTGGGGGGTCAGGGTCCCCACATGTGCATCCTGGGGTCAGGGTTCCCTCATGTGCATCCTGGGGTCAGGGTCCCCTCGTGTGCATCCTGGGGTCAGGGTCCCCTCGTGTGTGGGTGGGGATCAAGGTCCCCTCATGTGTACATGGGGGGTCAGGGTCCCCTCGTGTGCATCCTGGGGTCGCACCTCCAGAACCCACATCTGCACTTAGTCAGATTCTGGCTTATCTGTGGCTCATTGAAGGGGGAGAAGTGGGGGAGCTGGTTTCGGGGGAAGCTCACGCCCCTGCTGAGCCCCAGGCGGTGGCCAAGGTCCTGCCCACAGGCCAGCCAGGGAGCGGGCAGGCGGACCAGGGGTCAGCAAACTGCTCTGTAACGAGCCAGAGAATGAATATTTTAGGCTTTTTTTGGCCAGTCACAACTCAACTCTGCCACTGTGGATTCTAACCTCATGGCATCTGTGTCACACAAGGCGATGTCTGCCGATTCCTGAGGTTAGGATGGAGACACCCTAGGGGGCCTGGTTCAGCCACCTCCAAATAACGCTCTGAGGTAGCGGGGGCCGGACGACGGAGCCTCCCATCCCCCTCCCGCCCCATAACGACGTCACTGTCCCATTACTTATCCCCACGCCATGACCACCCAGCACAATTAGGAATCGGAAAACGGGCCGGGCGCTGTGGCTCATGCCTGTAATCCCAGCACTTTGGGAGGCTGAGGCGGGTGGATCACCTGAGGTCAGGAGTTTGAGACCACCATGGCCAAATGGTGAAACTCCGTCTCTGCTAAAAAATGCAAAAATTAGCTGGGTGTGGTGGTGGGTGCCTGTAATCCCAGCTACTCAGGAGGCTGAGGCACGAGAATCTCTTGAATCTGAGAGGCAGAGGTTGTGACGAGCAGAGATTGAGCCACTGTACTCCAGCCTAGGTGACGGAACAAGACTCTGTCCCCCCTCCCTGCCCCCCAAAAAGCGTAAGAAAGCAGAAGGCTCTCTCTGTCCTTCCTTTCCCCTTCTCTGACACTCCTCCTTGCTGTGGACCTGAGTTTCTGACCTGTCCCATGCAGGCAGCCCCAACAAGGCGGCCAGACCTCAGCCCCAGCCTGGCTCTGAGAGCCACACTTCCTAGCGGGCAAGGAGGGCTGTTGGCCGAGGCAGGCTGGCTCCTGGGACAGAGGGTCTCCTGGGATGGCCCCTTCCTGCACCTGCCTACCCCATCCTGCACGCTCTTCCCTCTGCGGCTTCTGAAGAGCTAGATCTGGGGTATGTCTGGTGTAGACAGGATAGAGTTGGGTTTTGCTGGGTGAGCCCATACAGCCACTTTTATCTTCACGGGTGAGTGGAGGCTGCTCGCGGTTCCCCATGTGGCTGACGGGGCCACCCAGCTCAGCCGCGCTGTTCTGTTTACTGTGGTCTCTCCCTGAATGCCTGCTTTGGCTTTTTGAATTCATTTATGCAGATTTGTACGTTTCCTCACGGCTCATTTGTGCTCATATGTATGATATTTGTGCATACACAACACCCACCTCCTCTTCCTCACGTGGGTTCTGCTCTCCCGGCCCCACCCTCCTCTTCCTTGCGTGGGTTCTGCCCTCCCGGTCCTACCCTCCTCTTCCTCCCGTGGGTTCTCCTGTCCCGGCCCCGCCCTCCTCTTCCTTGCGTGGGTTCTGCCCTCCCGGCCCCACCCTCCTCTTCCTCCCGTGAGTTCTGCTCTCCCGGCCCTGCCCCTCCTGTTCCTCCCGTGGGTTCTGCTGTCCGGCCCCACCCTCCTCTTCCTCGCGTGGGTTCTGCCCTCCCGGCCCCACCCTCCTCTTCCTCCCGTGGGTTCTGCTGTCCCGGCCCCACCCTCCTCTTCCTCGCACGGGTTCTGCCCTCCGGGTCCCGCTCCTCCTCCCCCTGCTCCTGTGTTTAGTCCTCAGGTCAAGGTCACGGCCCGGATTCTGTCCCCTGAACCCACCCTCCCCTGAGGCAGGGACTGGACTCTTCGGATCTCTGTGTGGTGCCCTCTGCTCATGGCAGTCCCTCTGATGCCACCTCTGGGCTGGCCGAGCCTCACAGCGTCTGGCGGTGCCCCAGGATGGAGTCGGGGGCAGGGCCCGAGTTCCCCCTTGCTGAGCTGTTTCCCAAGCCCTGAGGCGTTCAGGACAGAGTGGGGGGAAAGCCACGCCCACCGTCTCGCCTCCACCCAGGTCCTGTCCTGCACGGGGGCTCTCGGGAGGCCTCAGCATTCTTGAAGATGCCCAAACTTTACCAACCCCTGTGCCCAGCCCTGGCCCACACCCACGGAAGCAGGGAACTGGCCCCATCCCAGCCAGAGCGGGTACTCCAGGCGGGCCCAGAACCTGGAGCCGGTGCCCCCAAACTCGCATGAAGAGTCTGGCTGTCTGTCAGGAGGAGGCGTCTGGGCGCCCCCTGATGCCAGGACAGCTCTGCCCATTGTCTGCGTCCCTGACTCGAGAGCTTGAGCCCGGGGTGGGCCTCCAGAGGCTGGTGCTCTGTGCCAGCCATACGGGCACCCATGTAGCTGCCCCTCTGCCTTCTTGCCAAGCTCAGGACCCTCCCCACCTTGGACAAAATCACCTCCAACCCCTGCGCTTCACTCATCAAAATCACCTCTGCTTAATAAACCTTGAAGGTCTCAGGTGCTGCCCGCACGGGAGGCTCCTGCCTGCAGGCCTGGGGCCAGGCCCTGGAAGGCGCTTAGGGAGGGCTGGGCTGGCAGCTGCACAAGGGCAGCCTCGTGGGATGCTGGTCAAGCAGAAAATCCCCAGGGATGTGAGCTCGTTTTTGTGGGAACTCTGAAAGTGAAAACATCAACTCCCGGAACTGGGAGGCCACCAGCCCCAGAGGGCCCTCCCCAAGCCCCCGTGGGGTCCCAGCCAGGGCCATGGGTGTGGGTAGGCCTGCAGTTCACTGGCCAGCTCCCCTCTGCTTCCTCCCGGGCCACAGCATTCCTGGGGCCACCAGGGTCTCATTGTCCCTCACCTGGCCAGGGTCTCCGCGCCCCTCACCTCCTCTTTGCTGGAACATTCCACACATTCCTTCCCCCGACAGGGCAGGGTTCCTGGGCTGAGGCTGGGGCAGGTGTGCTGGGCCTGGAGCTCTCCCTAAGGTCTCCAGCTGATGTGGGCTCCTGGGATCCGCACCGTCTCCCCTGGGCCACCCTCGCTGGGCTCATCCTAAAGAAGCCTCCTCTGCCTGCCCCTCCTCCCTCCCAACCTGCAGGTGCCTCACCTATAGTTCCTTCTTTCAGCCTCCCCACCCCCCGGCACCCACCATGAGCTGAGCCTGCTGTGAGGAGGGGGGCAGCCCCAGGACCCCACACAGGTGGGGCTCAGCAGCTTCCAGTGAGAAACCCACGCAAACTGCCTGGGGAGTTCTGGCAGCGATGGGAGAAGGCACTGTCCTACCCAGGGGGCTGAGAAGGCTGACCCTTGAATGAATGGCAGTGAGCAGACATCAGTGGAGGTGGACAGGACACTGAGGACAGAGTCACCCTCCCAGGGAGTCAGAAATGAGGGGTGCAGGGGAGTGGGAGGGAGGTGAGGGGGTGGGGGTGGGAGGGAGGTGAGGGGGTGGGGATGGGAGGGAGGTGAGGGGGTGGGGATGGGAGGGAGGTGAGGGTGGTGAGAGGGAGGTGAGGGGGTGGGGGTGGGAGGGAGGTGAGGGAGGTGAGGGGGGTGGGGGCAGGAGGGAGGTGAGGGGGTTGGGAGCCGGAGGGAGGTGAGGGGGGTGGGGGCAGGAGGGAGGTGAGGGGGGTGGGGGCGGGAGGGAGGTGAGGGGATCAGGGTGGGAGGGAGGTGACAGGGTGGGAGGGAGGTGAGGGGGTGGGGGTGGGAAGGAGGTGAGGGGGGTGGGGTGGGAAGGAGGTGAGGGGCATGGTGGTGGGAGGGAGGTGAGGGGGTGAGAGGGAGGTGAGAGGGTGGGGGCAGGAGGGAGGTGAAGGGGTGGGGGTGGGAGGGAGGTGAGGGGGTAGGGTGGGGTGGGGGATGTGGAGGGGTCTCCTGGGCTCTGGCCTGAGCTAGGAAGGGGCAGGGCTGGGTCAGGAAGCTGGGTCTGGGCACTGTGGTGCGTCCTGGGTGACTGTGGGACGCTGGAGGAGGAAGAGTTCCCGCATTTGCGTCTGGGTTGGGACTGTCTAGGTGAAAGCTCAGTGTGAACTGTCCGCTGTGTTCCCAGTGTCCAAGGCCCCCAGGGGCTGGGTGAGTCCCGAGGGGGATGTAGGCCGAGCAGAGTTGGGCACTGAACCCCCAGGCTCCCCTTGTTGACACCCAGCCAGAAATTCCCAGGGCAGAAGGTGGGGTCTGCTCACCCATGGGGCAGGCGGTCTGGGGGTGTCTGACGCCTGGGCCTCTGGCCAGCAGGATGTGGACAGAAGTGGCCGCTGGGTGGGGCTGAGTGCAGAGGGCAGTGCCCATCCGCAGTGTGGCCGTGCGCCCCACAGAGTGTGGGCCTGAAGCGGGGAAAGGACCCCCCTCAACACCTCAGGCCGGCGGGTCCCATTCCAGCTGCCACCCGGACTCAGCCTGAGGCCTCCTCACCTGCACCAGCTTAATGTGGATCCCCAGCCACCATGGCGCCATAGCGCCCGATTCCCATCCCGGTGCCCCTGCTTCGGGCTCACTCACATCCCAGAGAGTCGGTGCCAGCAGGGCAGGGGACAGATCACGTGGGGCTCCTGGGGGACAAACAGTCGTGGGAGGCGGGGCTGCCAGGAGCCTGTGCGGAGGGGCCTCGAGGCTGGGGTGCAGGGAAGACCCCAAGGAGGAACTGTGCGGGGAGGGGCGAGTGCCCTGCGGGTGGGGGACCCCTGCCCAGCAGGACAGCCCTGAGAAGCCGGGGCCCAGCGTGGCAGGCGGGCACATCCTTCCCACCCCAGCTTCCCCCATCGCCCACGACACCCGTCCACACCTGTGGCCCAGCCACCTACACCCCAGCAAGTCCCACCGGCCTGTTCCGGTAGGAAAACCCGCGCACCCCCTTATCTGCAGGACACTGGTGCCCAAGCTTGTGGGAGGCCTGAGCTGTGGGCAGAGTGGGGAGGGAGGGAGCCACTGGTTCCCGGGAGAGCTTCCTCTCCCCAACCCCCACAACAGGTGGCAATACTTGATCCCCAGGAGAAGGTGCTTCCCTCTGCTACCTGGCCTCACTTTCCCACCCTGGGATTCCCGAGCAGCCTCAGTGAGCAGCAGACTCCGGGCTGGGCCCCCGTGAAGGGGGGTACTGCTATGCCTGCAGCCCAGGAGTAAGGTGCACGGTGCACCCGGGGGTGTCTCCAACCTGGTTCTACCTGGCTCCACGGGCAACGGTCCCAGTGGGCTGTGGTCCCTCCACGGGCTGTGGTTCTGTGGGCTGTGGTTTCGTGGGCTGTGGTTTCGTGGGCTCTGGTCCCTGTGGGCTGTGCTGTGGCTCTCATCTGCCCCCCAAGGGGCCTGGCTGGACCGCTGTCTCCTCTGACCCTGCACTTGTCTGTGTCTTGGCCTTGGCTGCTGCTCCCCTGCCATGCGGGCTCGTCCCACACGGCCCCTGCCTTGAAGACATCTTCACATGGAGTTGGCAAAGCCCCGGGAGGCTCTGGGCCCTTGTATCGGGGTTGGGGGGTTAACCAGCCCCCTGGGAGGCTCTGGGCCCACTCTGTTTCTAACTGAGTCAGAGCCAAGATTAGAAAAGGCTGAAACCACCCCGTACAACCCAGGGCCCTGGTGCCTTTGCCAGCTGTTTCTAATCAGTCCGTGGTGTCAACCACATGGTGTTGCCCCAGGATCCCCGAAGCCAAGTCAGCCTTCACTGTGGAGGAGCAGGGCGGCCTTGAAAGGAGCTCTGTCCTCCATGGGGCCTCGGCCAGGAAGGGACAAAGGGGCTTTGTCCCCAGCCCAAGCCTGGAAGACCCTCCTCCAGCTGTGGCCCTCGGGACCGTCTGGCCGGCTCGTCCTTGGGGGTTGCATCTCCCCAGGCTGCAGCATGGGCCCCAGTCAGCCGCTGAGGTGCAGAGGATGAGAAATTCCACAGAAAAGCATGTACGGACACCTTGGGGAAGCTTCCGGAAGAATGCATGCAGGAGGCTCGCCACATGCCCAGGGTGGGACTCGGGTCCAGTTCCCTGCTCCTGCCCCCACAGCATCCTCAAAGCACTGAAACATGAGCGCGTGGGCCGTGGGGACGCACTGTCAGAGGTCACCGCCTGACCCGGTGCCCAGTGTCTGCCCTGGCCCGTACGGTCCCATTGATCTGCCCCAGACGTGCTGCAGCCGTATGTTCAGGGCCCCAGGTCCCCCTAACTCCCGGGCTTGGCTTCCCCCGATACTACCCACGCTGGTCATCTCTTAGTCACCCCGACAATGCCCACTGCTCACAGGACAGCCCCACGCTCTGTGGCTGGGTGTGGAGGCCCCCGCTGGCCCTTCCTGATACCTCTGCCCCCTCTTTTCTCCTCTCTCCCTCCTGCCCCACCCCTGGCTGCAGTTGACTCTAACATTTCACTGGCATTCACCCTGGCACAGCTCACAGGCTGCATTGCTACCTCTGGGCTTTGCTGCCTGGTGAGGTGTGGGCATCCTTCAAAGCCCAGTTCCCCAATCACCTCTTCCAGGAAGCCTCCCCTGACTGCCTGGGTGGCAATGACTCCTCCCCTTCTGTGTGCAATGGAAACAGGTGGCCTGAGGAGTCAAACGGTGCAAACCCTGCCCCACTCTATTTGGGAAGCACCTGCTGTGTGGCAGGCGCTGCGCTTGGTGCTGGGGATAGACCATGGGGAAGAAACACACAGAACCTGCCCTGCTCTCAAGGAACAGGCCCTGGGGGCGGCCGGGGGCAGAGACCCAAGGCAGACACCCACACAGTGGCGTAATGACAGTGCTTATGGTGGGGACGTGGCTGCTCGGCAGGTCAGCAAGGGGATGTTCAGGTGACACTGGGGGCACGGAGACCCAGGGGAGAGTGGAGGGACAGAGGGGACGCTGGGCAAATGTCCCGAGGCTGAGGTGGAGCTGCAGGAAGGAGGAGGCTGCCGGGCAGAGGCGCAGAGAGCTTTGCAGGTGCTGGCAGAGACCAGCAGGCCCTGCGAGGCCTGGGGTGTGTCCTCAGCTGGGAGGGCCATAGAAGGATCTGGGCTTGCAGATGCTGGTGCAGACTGGAGGTCTGGGGTGTGAGAGTCCAGGCGGGGCTCCTGCCAACACCCAGGGGAGTGGGCCTGGGCCAGGTGGACCGGGAGCTGGCACGGTGGTCAGGTGCTTGGAGGCTGCGTGCCATGCTGGGGACCTGGAGGTGTGTGAGGAGGTGTCTGTTGCTCCTGGGGCTGCCGCCTGCAGGGCTGGGTGTGCAGCAGTGCGGGGCAATGAAGTGGGCGGGTTCTGGGATGGTGGATGTTCCCTTTGTGTAGTCAGGGGAGGTGTTGGTGCCAAGCTGCCATTTGAGTTTGGCTCTGAGGGGTCTGGGCAGGGGACACACAGGGAATCACGCAGGATGGAGTGAGTTCCCAGGGACCCAGGGTGGCTTGGCCTGAGAACAGCTCCCACTCCCAGATGTGTGGGAAGCCCTCGGCACCAAGCCTCAGCCTCTCCATCTGTGAAATGGAGACAACGTCACTGGACTTGCAGGCTGTCCATGAGGGCGATGCGATCAGAAAGGGTGGACTTCCTGAACGCCCCGGGTTTGGGGTCTCACAGCAGGAGCTTAGCTGGTGTCGGCATCTCCTGGACCCGTCCTCAGCTCCGAGCGCCCAGCCCTGCCACCTGTGTCCAAGTCTGCACTGTGCCCACGAGGCCCTCAAGGCCGCAGACAGCCCCACACATCTCGGACGCCGCCCCAGCACGGTCCTTGTGTGAGGTGGACACTCCTTCTAGGGAAGGAGTAGTAACTCTTGGATGGTCGGGTAGTTGCCATGGAAAGGGGCAGTAATGCCCAGGTATTGCCGTGGCAACCGTAAACTGACATGGCACACTGGAGGGCGTGCCTCATGGAAAGTTACCTGTGCCCCTGCCCTGTGTTAGCTAGGCCTCAATGTGGTCCAGTATCTGAGCCCCGCCTCCTGCTTCAGATGTTCCCGTCTGTCACCCCATTACCAGGGCGGCACTTCGGGTCCCTTCCAGCCATCATTGTCCTGGCATCGCCACAGTGGACACTGCCACACAGGCTTGTGTGCTTGCGCGTACCCAGGTCCTCACCTCTCTGGGGTAAACCAGGCACGTGGCGGCCGCCCCATTTTCCATCCACCAGCGGTGGAGGAGTTGCCCAGCCTTGGAGGAAAACAGCTCTCATGCCAGCAGCGGAGCATCCTATTCAAGTTTTCTCAGGGCTGCCAGCACAAATGCTACGTGCCGGGCGGCTTCCTCAGCAGACCGTTGTTTCTCTGCGTCCTGGAGGCTGGACGTCCCAGGTCCCCGTGTGGCAGGCCTGGTTCCTCCCGCAGCCTCTCCTTGGCTTGTGGGCGGCGTCTCCTCCCTGGGTCCTCGCAGGGCCACCCCTCCGTGTGTCTGTGTCCTCCCTCCCCTTATAAGGACCCCAGGCAGACTGGATCAGGGCCTGCCCTAAGGACTGAATTTTACCTTAATCACCTCTTTAAAAGCTGTCTCCAAATACAGTCACCTTCTGGGGTCCTGGCTGTTAGGGCTTTGATGCATGGATTTGGGGGACCCCGCTCAGCTCCTAACAGCCCCCACCCTCTGCCTGCCTTTACCATGGGGCTGAGCCCAGCCCCGCAGGAGTCCCCTGGCTTGATGTCTGCTGTGGCCACGGCGACCCTCAGGCTGCTCCAGCCACACCTGTGCTTGTCTCTGCCTGGCCCTGGGGCTTCACCTCCTGAGGGGGTGGAGAGAGAGAGAGACCTGTCCCTCCCAGCTCTCCTGGCCTTGCCCACTGCAGAGCCCAGAGGGACATCCTCCGCCGTGGGCCTGGGCTCAGGTGTGCTCCGCGTTCTCCGGCCCCTCCTCCAGGTGCGCTGCTCACAGCACACGTCTCCATGTCCTGGCATCCCGGGCCTCCCTGGGCTCCGTGGCCCCGGAGGGTGCCCCTCCCTCAGCCAGTACTGTGGGAAGACCCCGGTCCCTCTGGGGCCAGACGAGCAGGGCAGAGCGAGCAGGTCCCCCTGCGGTGGAGATTCACGATCTCCACCCCGCCCAGCAGCCATCCCAGGCCGCAGTCTGCTGACTATCCCCAGCTCACACTTCTCACCAGCTGACACGGTGATCTGGCCGGGCACCTGCCCAGGGTCCCACCCGCAGAGGAACCCGCCTCTTCCAGGTTGGTTCCGGGCTCCTGGATGGATCACGCACTGTTGACATGCAGTTGTAGCTTTTTTCTTGTGGGTAGGAGCAATGCTCTTCCCAGCTCCACCTGGAATTCCGCCAGGGATGGGTGCAGCATCCTAACCCCGCCTTCCCTTGGAGAATTCACTGCTCTGGACAGACGCCTGGCCCAGCATTTCAAAGGCGCATCTGTTATGGACCGGGCCCCCAGAGGAGACGTCTTTTTGCCATTTTGTTTTCTGACCGGAGGGTTTTTTGGAGGTTGCCCTCCCACCCACCGGGTTGCTGGCAGCCCAGCCCGTGCTGTTTTCAGTGGACCCTTTTGCAAATGTCTTCACAGGCTCCCGGGAAGCTGAGCTGAACAGTGACCTCAGCCTTGAGCAATCCCGAGGATGTGTTTGCTGAGGAAATCATTAAACAGGGAGATGAGAGCATTCAACCCCCCACATGCCAGGCTCTGCGGGAGGCTGCTTATTCCTGTGGCCTCGGGCCAGGTGCCCCAGCGTTTGCTGCCCTTGGTAGACACTTGTCTGGCCTGAGCCCTCGGGCACCATACACCGACACGGTTAGGGCAGCCAGGGTCAGCCCAGGCCCCTGGGAGAGCTGAGTGGAGGGACCACTGGCCAAGCACAGAGGGTGCCTGGGAGAGCTGAGTGGAGGGGCCACTGGCCAAGCACAGAGGGTGCCTGGGAGAGCTGAGTGGAGGGGCCACTGGCCAAGCACAGAGGGTGCCTGGGAGAGCTGAGTGGAGGGGCCACTGGCCAAGCACAGAGGGTGCCTGGGAGAGCTGAGTGGAGGGGCCACTGGCCAAGCACAGAGGGTGCCTGGGAGAGCTGAGTGGAGGGTGCAGGGTGCCCAGGACCAGGCATCACCTGATGGTCACCTGGGGGAACCTGCTCACTCCGCCCTGCTGCCCTGCTCACTGCTCGGGGGCCCAGCCAGGCCGGGGACCAGGGCCTCAGAGTGGAGGGGGGTCAGGGCCCAGGGCCTCAGGGTGGAGGATGGTCAGGGCTCAGGGCCTCAGGATGGAGGATGGTCAGGGCCCAGGGCCTCAGGGTGAAGGATGGTCAGGACTCAGGGCCTCAGGGTGGAGGGTGGTCAGGGCCCAGGGCCTCAGGGTGGAGGATGGTTAGGACTCAGGGCCTCAGGGTGGAGGCTGGTCAGGACTCAGGGCCTCAGGGTGGAGGCTGGTCAGGGCCCAGGGCCTCAGGGTGAAGGATCGTCAGGGTCCAGGGCCTCAGGGTGGAGGATGGTCAGGGCCCAGGGCCTCAGGGTGGAGGATGGTCAGGACTCAGGGCCTCAGGGTGGAGGATGGTCAGGGCTCAGGGCCTCAGGGTGGAGGATGCTCAGGGCCCAGGGCCTCAGGGTGGAGGATGCAGGGCCCAGGGCCTCAGGGTGGAGGATGGTCAGGACTCAGGGCCTCAGGGTGGAGGGTGGTGAGGACTCAGGGCCTCAGGGTGGAGGATGGTCAGGACTCAGGGCCTCAGGGTGGAGGATGGTCAGGACTCAGGGCCTCAGGGTGGAGGGTGGTCAGGACTCAGGGCCTCAGGGTGGAGGATGGTCAGGACTCAGGGCCTCAGGGTGGAGGGTGGTCAGGACTCAGGGCCTCAGGGTGGAGGATGGTCAGGGCTCAGGGCCTCAGGGTGGAGGATGCAGGGCCCAGGGCCTCAGGGTGGAGGATGGTCAGGACTCAGGGCCTCAGGGTGGAGGGTGGTCAGGACTCAGGGCCTCAGGGTGGAAGGTGGTCAGGACTCAGGGCCTCAGGGTGGAGGATGGTCAGGACTCAGGGCCTCAGGGTGGAGGATGGTCAGGACTCAGGGCCTGAGGGTGAAGGGGGGTCAGGGCTCAGGGCCTCAGGGTGGAGGATGGTCAGGGCCCAGGGCCTCAGGGTGGAGGGTGGTCAGGACTCAGGGCCTCAGGGTGGAGGGTGGTCAAGACTCAGGGCCTCAGGGTGGAGGGTGGTCAGGACTCAGGGCCTCAGGGTGGAGGGTGGTCAGGACTCAGGGCCTCAGGATGGAGGGTGGTCAGGACTCAGGGCCTCAGGGTGGAGGGTGGTCAGGACTCAGGGCCTCAGGGTGGAGGGTGGTCAGGACTCAGGGCCTCAGGGTGGAGGGTGGTCAGGACTCAGGGCCTCAGGGTGGAGGGTGGTCAGGACTCAGGGCCTCAGGGTGGAGGGTGGTCAGGACTCAGGGCCTCAGGGTGGAGGATGGTCAGGACTCAGGGCCTCAGGGTGAAGGGGGGTCAGGGCTCAGGGCCTCAGGGTAGAGGATGGTCAGGACTCAGGGCCTCAGGGTGAAGGGGGGTCAGGACTCAGGGCCTCAGGGTGGAGGATGGTCAGGACTCAGGGCCTCAGGGTGGAGGGTGGTCAGGACTTAGGGCCTCAGGGTGGAGGGTGGTCAGGACTTAGGGCCTCAGGGTGGAGGGTGGTCAGGACTCAGGGCCTCAGGGTGGAGGGTGGTCAGGACTCAGGGCCTCAGGGTGGAGGGTGGTCAGGACTCAGGGCCTCAGGGTGGAGGATGGTCAGGACTCAGGGCCTCAGGGTGAAGGGGGTTCAGGGCCCAGGGCCTCAGGGTGGAGGATGGTCAGGGCCCAGGGCCTCAGGGTGGAGGGTGGTCAGGACTCAGGGCCTCAGGGTGGAGGATGGTCAGGACTCAGGGCCTCAGGGTGAAGGGGGTTCAGGGCCCAGGGCCTCACGGTGGAGGATGGTCAGGGCCCAGGGCCTCAGGGTGGAGGGTGGTCAGGACTCAGGGCCTCAGGGTGGAGGATGGTCAGGACTCAGGGCCTCAGGGTGAAGGGGGGTCAGGGCTCAGGGCCTCAGGGTGGAGGATGGTCAGGACTCAGGGCCTCAGGGTGGAGGGTGGTCAGGACTCAGGGCCTCAGGTTGGAGGATGGTCAGGACTCAGGGCCTCAGGGTGAAGGATGGTCAGGAGTCAGGGCCTCAGGGTGGAGGGTGGTCAGGACTCAGGGCCTCAGGGTGGCGGCTGGTCAGGACTCAGGGCCTCAGGGTGGAGGGTGGTCAGGGCCCAGGGCCTCAGGGTGAAGGATCGTCAGGGTCCAGGGCCTCAGGGTGGAGGCTGGTCAGGACTCAGGGCCTCAGGGTGGAGGATGCAGGGCCCAGGGCCTCAGGGTGGAGGATGGTCAGGACTCAGGGCCTCAGGGTGGAGGGTGGTCAGGGCCCAGGGCCTCAGGGTGGAGGGTGGTGAGGACTCGGGGCCTCAGGGTGGAGGGTGGTCAGGACTCACGGCCTCAGGGTGGAGGATGGTCAGGGCCCAGGGCCTCATGGTGGAGGATGCAGGGCTCAGGGCCTCAGGGTGGAGGGTGGTCAGGACTCACAGCCTCAGGATGGAAGGGTGTCAGGGCCCAGGGCCTCAGGGTGGAGGATGGTCAGGGCCCAGGGCCTCAGGGTGGAGGATGCAGGGCCCAGGGCCTCAGGGTGGAGGATGGTCAGGACTCAGGGCCTCAGGGTGGAGGGTGGTCAGGGTCCAGGGCCTCAGGGTGGAGGCTGGTCAGGACTCAGGGCCTCAGGGTGGAGGGTGGTCAAGACTCAGGGCCTCAGGGTGGAGGGTGGTCAGGACTCAGGGCCTCAGGGTGGAGGGTGGTCAGGACTCAGGGCCTCAGGGTGGAGGATGGTCAGGACTCAGGGCCTCAGGGTGGAGGATGGTCAGGACTCAGGGCCTCAGGGTGGAGGATGGTCAGGGCTCAGGGCCTCAGGGTGGAGGGTGGTCAGGACTCACAGCCTCAGGATGGAAGGGTGTCAGGGCCCAGGGCCTCAGGGTGGAGGATGGTCAGGGCCCAGGGCCTCAGGGTGGAGGATGCCGGGCCCAGGGCCTCAGGGTGGAGGATGGTCAGGACTCAGGGCCTCAGGGTGGAGGGTGGTCAGGGTCCAGGGCCTCAGGGTGGAGGCTGGTCAGGACTCAGGGCCTCAGGGTGGAGGGTGGTCAAGACTCAGGGCCTCAGGGTGGAGGGTGGTCAGGACTCAGGGCCTCAGGGTGGAGGGTGGTCAGGACTCAGGGCCTCAGGGTGGAGGGTGGTCAGGGCCCAGGGCCTCAGGGTGAAGGATCGTCAGGGCCCAGGGCCTCAGGGTGGAGGGTGGTCAGGACTCAGGGCCTCAGGGTGGAGGGTGGTCAGGACTCAGGGCCTCAGGGTGGAGGATGGTCAGGGCCCAGGGCCTCACAGTGGAGGGCAGTTAGGGGTGGAGGCAGTCAGGGCTCAGGGCCTGAGGATGGAGGGGGTCAGGCCTCAGGGCACTGGACAGCTGACTGGCTTCTTCACAACCGTTTTCCTTCTTTTCGCCCAACATAACCACTGGGAGGTATCCACAGAAGGGGGCTCCTCAAACACTGCCTGGTGTCCTCTGTCTCAGCCACAGGGGAAAGGACTCTCACGGGGCGGAGTGGGAACTTTGGGTGAAACTGGGCAGGGGGTGCTGGCCAAGGCGGGGGAGGGGGTGGACTCCCATCAGGTCAGGAGCTCCGAGGTGAGGCCTCTGCTAGGGTGGAGGGTCTCAAGATGGGGAGGGAGGGGTTGTGGGAAAGGGGAGGGGAGGTGGAGCCGCTCCAGGAGCCTCAGGGGCCTTCGGGATGGAGCCGCTGGGCATTGGCGAGAGGCTTCCGTCCACAGCACAGCCCTGCACAGGGGCAGAGGACGGGAAGGGACCCAGGGCAGCCCCGAACCACCTCAAACTTTTGGAAAATGAACTGGAAAGAAACAAGACTTCTTTTGAAAAGAAGAATGTCCTTTTTTATTTTGACTTTTTGTCATCGATATTTTTTGCGTTACTCCTGGTTTTAAAAAGAATTGCATTAAAATACCGCTTTTCTGATGAGTGAGTTTTTGGAACACCCCCTTGCTCCCTGCTTTAATTTTGCCCTGGAGAGGAGCACCTCATTCTAATCTGGGCTGTGCATCTTTGGAAGGAATGCTGAGACCCCCGGTTCCCACTGTCCCCATGGGCCATACCCCGTGAGCCAGCGGGACCAGCTCCGGAGGCAGAAGGTCAGCCCGGGGTCAGCTTCAGCCTTGGCGGGGGCAGCCGCTCAGCCCAGTGTGGCCCAGGGAGGCCAGGCTGGCTAAGGGCAGGGCCAGGACCACCCAGAATGGGAGGCCCACAGCCCACCAAGGGGTTGCCCCGTGGGAAGACATGGGGAATGGGTCTGGCCCTCTCAGCACGCTGTGGAGTGTGGCAGAGGGCGGGGGTCGTGTCCTGGAAGGAGGAGGCTGAGCCTCCAGAGAGCAGAGTTGGGCTGGAAGATTAGGGGAATGCTGTGTGTACGGGGCCCAGCCATGACAAGCAGTGACTGTGGTTTTAGCCAAGAGTGGGCAGTGAGGGAGGGGACACACGTGGCGGATAGGGTGGGGGGGTGGCCCCCACAGGACATCAGGAGGGACCTAAGTGAAGGAGGAAGCGCTGGCAGGCCAGGCACCCACCCTCGGGGGCCAACTATCCAGAGAGGGGCAGGGGGAGGGCAGGGGGAGGGGGCTGAGAGTGGGCAGAGGGAGGGCTGGAGCAGGGGCTGAGAGCAGGCAGGGGGAGGGCAGGGGGAAGGGGCTGAGAGCGGGCAGGGGGAGGGCAGGGGGAAGGGGCTGAGAGCGGGCAGGGGGAAGGGGCTGAGAGCGGGCAGGGGGAAGGGGCTGAGAGCGGGCAGGGGGAAGGGGCTGAGAGTGGGCAGGGGCTGAGAGTGGGCAGGGGCTGAGAGCAGGCAGGGGGCAGGGGCTGAGAGCGGGCAGGGGGAGGGCCGGAGCAGGGGCTGACAGCAGGCAGAGGGAGGGCCGGGGCAGGGGCTGCTGCCTCCTGGAAACGTTTCATGTTGTCCTTGAACTATTTACAGTGAGGATTATTTATAAAACCCAAATCGCTTCAAAGTCATTTCCAGGTTTTACGTGAACAAAAATCTATTTGAAAAAAGAAAATAATAAAATAAACATTTAAAAATCTTTCTTAGAATTCCCTAAATTTCAGGGCCGTGTGTGTGCCCATGTGTGGTATTTGTGTGTGTGCGTCTGTGCATCTGTGTCAGTGTGTCTGTGTCTGTGAGTCTGTGTGTCTGTATCTGTGTGTCGGTGCATCTCTGTGTCTGTGTGTGTCTGTGTCTGTGTGCCTGTGTGTGTGTCTGTCACTGTGTGTGTGTGTCTGTGTGTCTGTGCATCTGTGTGTCTGTGTGTGTGTCTCAGTGTGTCTGTATCTGTGTGTTGGTGCATCTGTGTGTCTGTGTCTATGTGTCTGTGTGCTTGGGTGTCTGTCACTGTGCGTCCGTGTGTCTGTGCATCCGTGTGTCTCTGTATATGTGTGTGTGTCAGTGTGTCTGTATCTGTGTGTTTGTGCATCTGTATGTCTGTGTATGTGTGTCAATGTGTCTGTGTGCTTGTGTGTCTGTCACTGTGTCTGTGCATCCGTGTGTCTGTCTGTGCATCCGTGTGTCTGTGTGTCTGTGCATCCGTGTGTCTGTGCATATATGTCTGTGTACGCACACAGCTGATCCTCTGACACCGAGGAGGAGACACAGTGGGGATTCTGGGTCTGGCAGGCTCTCTCCTCTGCGTCTCTCAAGCCTCCCACAACCCCCTTAGCGTCCACCCATGCTGTAAGAGGAGACCATCTGGAGTCCCAGGTGTTTCAGAGACTGGAAACCAGCCCACGGGGCCCCTGGAGGAACAAAAACCAGTTCCCAGCCAGCGCATGCACACCTGAGACACGCCCTCAGCCACTGGCTTCTGCCACTGCTTTACTGAGTCAGCCATGAGTGGGGCTGAGGAGCCCGCCCTCCCATCAACGTGTTGCTACCTGGAGAGCATTGACAGACTTGGGCCATTCCTCTCCATGGCGGGTGCCCCGTCTTCCTGTCTTCATGAGTCCAGGGGCCCTGTGGTGCATGGGAACAGCCAGGAGGGGTGGCTCAGCAGGACTAAGATGAGAGACTATCACGAGACCCGGGCACATTCTCACCAACAGCGGGTTCCTTTCCGTCCCCGCATCTTCCCTCAGCAGCAAGCCCCTGTCCAGAGCCCAGACTCCACAAAGGCCCATCAGTCATCACTGTCCACATGTGCATCCGATGTGTAGGGTGGCGGCAGGGACGAGGCTCAGACAGACAAGACACCCCAGGGTCAGCCAGGCCGGCCTGTCCCACTTGAGCTGGGCTGAGACACCAATGTCACCCCTCTTGAAGCCCCCAAAGCTTGCTCTCTGGCCGACAGCTGGCTTTTGAGCCAGAAGCCTGGTGACCCTGTTAGGATCTGGCAGACCCGCCAGGGTGGCTCCCAACTCACCCACTTCCCGCCCTGAGGTCCTCTCCTCCCTCCCCACCCTCTGGCTACATGGACTCTCCATCCTGGAACACCGGGCATGCACCTGACTCGCCTTTGCCTCGCCGTTCCCTCTGCCTGCGATGCTGTTTCCCCCACCACACAGGCCTCCCTGGCTCCTGGCCTCCTCCAGTCTTTTCTCAGGGTCTTCTCCGCGAGGCCCCTCTGACAACCCCGTTCACATTCCTAACCAGCACCCAGCAGCCTGTCTCATTGTCTCTTACTGGAATGTGTGTTTGCACGGCAGGGATATTCCCCCTGCTGTGTGGTGATGGATCCCCAGCGTCTGGAACTGCTTCTAATGCGAAGGAGCTGGGAAGCCTTCAGTGTGGGGATGAGCGAGTGAGGCAGGCGGCTGCCGGTGCGGGGAAGACAGTTAGGGTTGTTCTTACATGATAGTTTTTAAAGATGCCATCTTTTCAACCAAGAAATTCTACTTCTAGGCCCCTGCCCTGGAGAAACAATGAACTGGTGGGGAAGAGTTTCATCATTTCAAATGCTCGGCCATGGTTTCTGTGACCTGTGGGTCTGGTTCCTCCATGGATGGAGCAGATGTCAGCGGCCTTTGACTGGAGAAGGTCGTGGGTCTTGCAGGCTTCAAAAGCTTCTTCGTTTATGTCGTGCCAAGAAAGCTGTGGCTGGGAACGGTTCCCTCCCTCAGTGTCTGCTCGTGGCAGCTCCCGGGCGTTTCTGGGCTGCCTCACCCCGCACTGCACTGGCCTCAGAGCCAGGCCTTCATCTGACCAAGTCCCCACCTCCCGCTGTCTTCACTAGTGCTGTTCTTTATCTATCTTTGGGTTCCTTTTAGTATTTTCCCCCAAATTTTCAAATGATGTGTCTGGTTGATTGAATGTGAACCTTTCTTGATTACTAGGTAAATGCATCTGGTTTTCCTGGTGTGGCCGAGTCCCACAGGTGCAGTGTGGGGCACCCACATGCCTTCCCTGGAGTGAGGAGTCCGAGCTCTCCTCTCCGTCTCTGCTCATGATGGGGGCCATGCTCCCCCGTGCCCTTCCCAGCAAAGATGGGGCCTCCAGAGCTCCACTCCCACTCCCGAGCCCCTTCAGTGTGGACACATCTCACTGTTACCCTGGTATCCGTTCACAGTCACTGAGACTTGGCCAGCAGCTTTGCTGCCTTTGTGTAAATCTAGCTCCAACATCTTACATGAGAATGAATTGAATTCAGATTCTTTAATGGCCCACCCTGGAGTTTTATCCCTCCTGGTAATAATTTCATGACCAACACAATTCTTTGTTTAGCTGAGTATTTCGATTCTGGTGAGCATCATTTCATGTGTGTGGTGTTGTCAACAGCCACAGGTGAGTCTAAAATAATAGCACAGGGTCTTGTGACGGTGCTGGGAACCTCTCCGCTCATACTGGCCCGCATGTCTTGGGACGGGAGTCACAGCGCAAGCTTGCAGGTGGTCATTCCTGGGAGTGTTAAGGCAATACAGGTCTCTGAGAAGAGAGAAAAAGGTGTCTTTATATTCAGAATATTCAGGGAACAGCGCTGGTGTTTACATCTGATGTGAAGTGACCAACACAGAGAAGAAACAGACACGCCCAGGTCAAGGGAATTTGTCTTTAACATATTGTTTTTAAATAACCCACAATTTGGTGTTGAATTCTAATTTTTAAAAGACACTCAGGTATTTATTTATTTGAGACGGAGTCTCGCTCTGTCGCCCAGGCTGGAGTGCAGTGGTGCAATCTTGGCTCACTGCAAGCTCCGCCTCGCGGGTTCACGCCATTCTCCTGCCTCAGCCTCCTGAGTAGCTGGGACTACAGGTGCCCGCCATCACGCTTGGCTGATTTTTTGTATTTTTAGTAGAGATGGGGTTTCACCGTGTTAGCCAGGATGGTCTCGATCTCCTGACCTCATGATCCCCCCGCCTCGGCCTCCCAAAGTGCTGGGATTACAGGTGTAAGCCACCGTGCCCGGCCAGGTATTTATTTCTTAATGCCCTATTCCTACAAAGTGCAAAGGCCATTTGAGAATGTCAGAAACTATAATGAACTAAGATCAAAATACAATAGCTTTCCACATGGATATTATTAGAGATGCTTGCCCTTAAATTTCACCCTGCAATTCAGGTTAAGGAGCAATTTTATAGGCCTTTATAACATTATGATATAATCAATGCTTCTATAAAATCCCGTTTATGAACGACAAGGGACCCATCGTGTGTGTCAGAGTCACTCACAAAACGTTTAATGAGCTGTTCCGGTAATGACATGACCCAACAAGGGATTTCCAAAATGCCCAGTCTTTCAAAAACGATATGAAAATCTCCAAATCGGACATTTAAAATGATTCAAATTATTATTAGGAAAAGCATATAAGATGTATTAAAGAAGAAGCATGGTTTGGCTCCTTTTTAAACATTTTAATTAGTGGACTTTGTTACTTAGAGCAGTTTTAGGTTTACAGAAAAACTGAGTCTCAGGTCCAGGGAGCCCCAGTGCCTCGGCTCCCCTGCGACTGACATCCTGCTTCCTGTGCTGCGTTTGTTACAATTATCAGTCGCGCGAATACACGGCTCACGTTAGGGCTCACTCCTTGTGTCAAACATTTTATGGGTTTTGACAAGTGTGTCATGACATGGATCCACTAGTTCTGGTCCCTTTTATCAGGTTAAAAATAAAATGGGGCCTTGCAGAGATTTAAATGTGGTAGTAATCACCTTTGTTATATTTTTCCTTCTGAAAATATTAGCCTTAGAAGGAAATGTTTTAACAACTAGCCACTGTTCTGTGTCTGGGCACATGTCCATAGCGAGCGTATTCTCTTATCTGCTTCATGTCTGGGCACATGTCCATAGCGAGCGTATTCTCTTATCTGCTTCATGCTGTTGCCAATTTACAGACCAGTCGCTCAGAAGCTGTGATTTTTCTTTTGAGCATAAGCTTATCCTCAATATGGAAACTTTAACTCAAAATACAGTTTGGTCTCATAGGAGCATTGTAGTCTTGCTGGCTGGAATTCACGTGGAGACCGATGACAGTGCCTCTTTCCTCTGCACACATCCATCCATCCATCCATCCATCCATCCATCCATCCACCCACCCTCCCGTCCATCCATCCATCCATCCATCCATCCACGCACCCGTCCATCCATCCATCCATCCATCCATCCGTCC